>NW_027211692.1:13796000-14406500 GCF_022749685.1 Semicossyphus pulcher | reverse complement strand
ATTGGCTGGTTATTCAAAGCTTTGAATAGGCTCCATCCGCGGGCTGAATGTTGTGTGTGGGTGCCATGGAGACGGCACTTAAGAATTTTCTGATATAACGCACATGTAAATATTATTTATATTAACTTTTACTCTCCAGTTGGCTATGTTACCTATATCCAGCCACTTATAACAATTAAAAGTAATGGTTGCTAAGGTGAAGAATAAATCTCAAGGCAAATTTCAAGGATTAAATTAAATTACTTTACATTTATTCCTTAAATGAACGTAACTGTAATTGTAGGGTGTGAATACATTCAGGAGAACTACTTAAGACAAATTTCACTCACTTTAAGCACTCATCCACACAGCAAATATAAATTTGTGTGCTTGCCTTTACAAATAATTTTATACATTCTCCTTTATTATTACATTACAACGCTGACTATTTGGAGAGTATAGGAGTGACACACCGTGTCCCAGACTCAGTATAGCTTTACCATCTGGCTGTTCCACAAATAGGCCTGAGTGTTGACTCTACACTGCCTTGAATCCCTGCTCAACCAGGCACACAACATTGAACAAACAAACATATATAAACATGGATTAGTATGAGGTGAGAGCAAAACGGGGGGTAGGGCAGGTGAGAAGATGTTTCCTCCAGTTTAATGTCAATGATTCAGCCGTAAGAGATAATGTTACCTCAGGGTGAGTCAGGCTACTTTTAGAAAGGTACTGAATAGTAGGGTGACTCATTTATCTGAATCTATCTGGAGCTAGTGCTGTCACAAGTGTTTTATGAAGAGAGAGATGCCGTTTCTTTAAATTTGATCCCACTTACAGGTTTATGTCCGTCACTCACCCACAAAGCACAAGACAGCTATCACTCAAAGAAATCACAGCAATCTTTATTGACTCAGTTGATTACAAAAGACAAAATGTATCAAATGCTACATCTAAAACAGGACCCCTCATTTGACAGTACAATCGTATTTCATTAAAAGCAAATGAAGCCAAATAAAGAACAGCAGATTGTTTATTTGAATTATACTTAAATTGTTTAAAAAAAACACACAGGACCAAAACTGTCAATTTGCTCAAGTTGTCTCACACAACAGGAAAGAGACATTAATGGAGGGGCAAAGTTAGCGATTCAAACTGCCTCAACAAAACGAATGATCTTCCTGGTTTTCTTCAGGGCACAGGACTTCCCATGAGCCTCTCCTGCCGCAGCGAGATCAGTCTGTTGAGCCACAGCTCCTCGGCCTTCTCCTTGTCCATGAACAACTGCAGAGGAGTTTAGAGAGGACGCATTAGTAAGAACAGGAGACAAAGAAGGCGAACCACCGAGGAAAAGCTGGGATGAAGTGAAGACATCTGGCCATGGATTCAAGAACTATAATGTTGCTTTAAATTGTTAGCATGCATTGACAAAAACATAAGACCGTAGTGATGGATAAACATCTCTGTAAGCAAACCAAGATAATCAAAGTGATTTAATTCTAAATGAAAGGGCATTTAAATCTACCGAAAAAGGAGCATTAAAAACTGCACTTTATGTACGTGAAGGTTAGCCTCTCTTGAATTTACAAGAGCAGTGAAAGTTATACTACTACTCTGGCACTCTTGACTACAGTGCTTGTGTCTGTATTGCTATGGTTGCTCAGTCCAAAAGCTCCCACATTAAGAATGTAACAGGGATAAATGAGCTATGTCTCCTAGTGAGGTCTTGCGCCAGTACCGCCCATTGACAGCCACGTGACCCTCATGTGGAGTCACACTGAAGATGACCTTATTCTAGAGTGAAGGCTGTGGTATCTAACACCTCCAAAGTCTTTCCCTGTCTAACTTCAAATTGCAAAAAATGAGAAAAAAAACTTTATATAAAACATATTAGTCATCTATTTCTGTGTGCCTCGCAGTGTGTGAGCCTGGCGACAGAAAAGGCCTCCACATGCAACTTGTACTCGTCTCACTACATCACCCGCAGTAATGATATTGATTGTAAGAGGGCTATAAAGCTGCTGCTGCTGCAAGTGTCTGATGAATGAAGGCATCTGTTTATTAGGAAGTAACATAATGACTATAGGACTGAGAGGCAGGGCGCTGAGCCATAGGGAAACAATTGGAAGATCATTTCTATATTGACTGTGTGGGGGGTGAGAGATAATGTTGACATGCAGGCTGTGTGTACATAATGTACATCTATGTGATGATATGTGTCTGTTATTATGCAGATTGTAGAGGAAACCCGTCAATCCTTCACCCCTGAGCTACGCCGCTTACAGCTGCCGCCCGTGTTATCTGTGTGTTAGATTCAACACCAGTGAGTTCTTGTCTGTCGGCCCTGCGCTGGTGTCACGGTGCTAATGAGGCTGTGTGTGTGGGATGACAGTATCTGGGCCGGGCTAATGGGACTCATCTGTTCTAATTGGAAGAGGAGCTGGAGCTGAAGCTGAGGCCGGGGCCCGCCTGGGGCATATTGCTGCCATACATCAGCCTGTCTGAGGGTGTGCGTGTGTGTGTGTGTGTGCATTTCAAGCTTGGGGGGGGCAGTGTGTGTGTGTGTGTATTTGAGGGTTATCTGCATACGTCAGGGCATAACTTAGTTTCCCCAGTGGAGATAGATGACTGGGAAGCCCCAGGGAGCGTTATTGGAGTTTAAAGTTTCCTTCTCGTTTTTCATCATTGGTCTGCAGGCAGGGGAGGAGGTGATGTTAGGAGGCTGTAATCTACTGTACCGCAGTGTCCTATACTATACGAGGCACAGCATCAGAATATGCAGGAATGGTGTAAAAAGTGGGGCTGGTTTCAGATGAAGCAGTTTTTACTTTTAAAAGAAGAAGTCTGCAAAGTTTGTCGAGCAACCAATGAGCACCGAAGTCATAAAAACAAGACCACATGAAGATAAAATGAAGAAGCACTTTCATGGTGCCACAGGATTGAAAGTTGCTTTGTTGGGTGTTAAAAAGTTTTCACGACAGCTTGGTGTGATTTTGAAGCAAACAGGAAACAGTATAAGGGGTTTGCCTCGTGTGAACTTACGCTGGGATGGGCGAGTGTGTCAGTGTCGTTGTAGACGATGGAGATGGGAAGATTGACGTCGTGAGAGTCTGTCCACTCAGTCTCCTGCTTGATGTCTGCTGGCTCAGTCTGTAGAGGAATATACAGAACATGCTATAATATTTACTTAAACAGAAACCTGATTAAATAGATGCATAAAATAGAGGAAACCAATTGTGGAAGCAACAAATTGCAGCTCAATTTCCTGTTGGTGTGAAGCACTTAAAATATACTTTTTTAATATATTACACACATATAATCAATACGTACATATTATATAATTAATATTTAGAATGTAGCAGAGTTGTGACAAAGACAAGAATTGTGCAGTACAACTTTTGTCCAGCAGATGGCAGTGAAGTACATCTCATGCAATAGGCTTCTAGAGAGAAATGTATTGATAGTAATGAGCTTGTATCCTAATATAATAGTAATTTCTTATTTCCTTATTTGACTCATCTACCAGTGGACGTGTTCCTCTTAAATTCTCAACCGTATTAGTTCTGTAGGTGAGTCCTATTGTGCAACTGCAATGTGATCGTCTCATGTAAAGAATCAGCTGTATGACACCGTAGCTCTGCCAGTCAAGCCCCGATATAATTTGACACATGTTGTAACAGATGACACTGAAGGATTAAAGTTCTCCAGTCCACGCCAATAGAAGGAAACAGACATTTAGACGTTATTCTTCCTCCATCCCGAGAGCTATCACTTAAATCCATAATCAGCCCCGTATTTGGAAGGATAGCCTCTCCTCCTTGTACTTGATGAAGAAAAAACATCAAAATTAATACTTTGCCAAGTCAATTCATGTTTCAAACGCTCCTAAAAGCAGCCCTGGAGCAAATGTTTACCCAGTTGGAAAGCTCTATTTAAAATTCATTTGGCAGGATACATAAAGTGAGCAAGATTTAAAACACACAGGCTAATAAGAACGGTGATGTGCCAGATATCAGACGGGATAACTGCTCATCAGAATTCTTGGTAATAACATGCTGAATATACATTTCTAATGAAGGCCGGCTGCGAGAAACAGAGAAAAAAAAGTCTTTCAGGATGTATTGAAGCAGATATTAAAGGCTTCACTGGGCTCCCCTCATTAAATGTGGCCACAAAATCATGAATGGTCACAACCACATAGATAATACATTATACACACAAGTCAAATAAACAAATAAACTTGTCTTTATTGAGAGAGACAGGACGGTGTTGGAAACAGGGGGAGAGAGTGGGGGATGACACCAGCAAAGGGTGGGAGTTGAACCCAGGGCCGCCACGTCGAGGACTGAAGCCTCTGTACGTGTGCCGCACTATTTAGCCGCTGGGCTAAACTGGCGCCCATCATGTTCAATTATGTTAGTTATATTTGGGTTTTTTTACACTATTTAGTTCAGAAAGGTTTAACAAATTCTGGGTTTCATCAAATAACAAAAGGATTCTGCTAAAGAGTGGTCAAACTATGACAGTTTATTAAGTCATTCTTCTCTTTATCTCAGCCAAAGATGTGATGGAGCTTAAAGACTTTGAAACACTATGAAATCTTCCCAACGAAGGATGAAAAGTTTGGATATCTTAAGTAATATTTGACTGAAGATGAGCACAAACCCAAGAGATTAATTTAAAAGCTGTTTTTTGTCTAAACTTTTATTTGTATTTAATTAAAGAACTGTTTTCCTAAAAAGCAAAGGCATAAAACCCTGCAGAACTAAATCACCTTTTTCAAACCGTATTTTCATTAGAATTTGAAGAAAATCTATTTTTCTTTATAACTGTATGTTTTGTGAGGGTGAGTTACAGTATGAATCTAACCTTTTTCTCTCGTAAAGGAGATCTATATGTGAAAAAGAAGCTGCTCTGTAGCTGTACAGTAGAAGTTCACTAAAGGCCTTAAATAAAGCCGAGTAAACTATTTGCAATCTGTGCAGTCCATCCAGTCCCGTCCAGTCTGCAGCCACACGGCTCTTGCCCTTTGTCAAACATCCCAAACGTCTGTGCCGGTTTGCTGTCACATGTTGTCGCCTCTCTTTTCAAAACAGCCATGAGCCCCAACAAATCTAATTCCTGCTCCTTCAGAGACATTTCAATAATGACTTGTGCGTTTTGTCTGCATCTGCACCACCAGAGGGGGGAGAGAGAGACACAGAGACGGAGCACCGAGGCTCGATGGTGCCTGCTGTGGCTTTTGTGTGGGTGCTGCCGCTTTGGAGGCGGCGAACACTGGAGCGTCTGATGAAAACCGTCTCAGGTCGGAACAAACGGCGCTGAATGAATGTTTGATTTGGTCTGGGCTGTCTCTGGACAGACGGCACAGCATCGCAGAGAGGTAAATTCAATAAGAGACGGAGTGAAAAGATAGCGAGAGTGAGGGGCAGGGAGAGAAAGAGAGACAGAACGCACCTTTATATCATCCCGGGATGATTTGAAAGCCTGAGGAACAAAGGAATCACTCTCGATGGCCTCGATGTCCTTTATCCTTCGCACTTGCTCCTCCAGAGAAGTTCCCTCTGAAAACACATGTTACACAGAAGAGAGGCAATGAACAAAAGCACACACACACATGTACACAGAGCCACAGAGGCTCAGCCTTCCCTTGTCATTTTGTGAAAGGCACCAGATTTCATTTGGACTGGGCTTAGTTGATTGTATGTTATCTCTCTGTGTAATGCTCCCTGACACGTACGATATGAAATATCTGATATTCCCCTATTTTAATCTTGGCCTCCATGAAAAAGGACTCTTTCTTAGCCAAGGGCAAAGAGCTGCTACAAAAGGCAAGAGGGGGAAAAACACTAACAAGATAATAGCCAGACAGTGAATTACACTCAGATAATGCATTCTAAAATAATCAAAATATGAACACAAACTCACTGCAGCAGAATTTCATTATGGAGGCTAAATGAGATTAGGTTTCATACAGTTTTCATGTATCAGGAAGTATTTTGCTCCGGGTTCGTCCAATCAAACAAAAAGACTGAAAGGGTTTCCAGTAAATGACTCTGGGATATAAACACATCAGGATTCTGCATATCAGATGATAAATCACTCCGAGAATTCAAGAGCAGTCTTTCCGGAGCGTAGGAGGGCAAAAAATAGGTGTGCCAGGAAAGTTAGCGACAGAAAAGAAAGAGAACGTCAGAGTCTGAATGCTCCCATTATTCTCCGGCTGTCAATCTCTCCGCTGATCAGTCAATATTCATCCCTCTCTCCCCCATCCATCCGTCCTCTCCTGCACTCTCCCATCTCTCTATCTGTCAATCCAGCAGACATCCATGTTTCTCTGCTCCGCTCATGTAGGCTGTGTCACGAAAACAGGTACACAAATGGAAACACACGCACACACTGTACTCCTACGTGTACATGTGTGTTTGCAAACTTTCATACTTTGCACTCATGGCTTGCATACGTATGTTCACCTTACACACACACACACACACACACATGCAGCGTGCAATTGGAGCTAATAGCAGGAATTAATTGAATCCATTAGCAGCTACAGAAAGGGTGTCACAACAGATCTTCATGGCTCTGGTGTTTAATGAATAAATGAATATTTGTTCCGGCTTTCACAGCAAAGCGTCACATGCTATCTCACGCACGTACACACACACACACACACACAAAACAGCACATATACACACCCTATTATAGTTCATAATAGCACTCAAACAAACTGGGTTTTGATTTAAATGCACTGCAGAATCGGACAACTGAGTGACAAGTGGAATTAAGCCTTCCTATATGACACACTATGAGCTTGTCATCCTGCGCGGGAAGATGCGAGCGGAGACGCATCGCACAGCCGCTCCAAAAATAGTCATTACCCTGACTGGGCTGCTAGATGAAGAATGAACACTGGCCCAATATCCTCCTGGAGACTGCGGCCTGTCCGTCACTACACTGTCACCAACACGTCCATTGCTGCATGAGCGTGTGTGTGTTCAGATGGAAATTAACGCCTTCAACTATTCAATGAAATAATCCACTTTTTCTCCGCTGTTCTTCAAATATAAAAGCCCTACATAAGGAACTACACATGAAACCGGAGTAGCCATGTTATATCCACACACACAGCGTATCTGCTAGCATCTCCCTGGCAGGCCCGTCTGTTGCCGCGCTGTCCGTGTGTGCTGCAGGAATCCATTAAGGCCTCAGACTTTTTGACAAACACATTATTAGTAGATAAAATGACTTCCATATGCTGTTTGTCAGATGTCAGCGGGGAAAGATATGTATTTCATGAGAAAATCAAAAATAATGGACTTTGAGTGCGGGCCCGGCGATCTTAGAGGCAGACAAAAATCAATACTCGAGCCGGGGCGAGCCGCGCTCGGCAGCTCAGAGAGGTCAAAGTTGATATTTAATATTGACACATTATCTGGCAAATTAATTTAACAGGTCGACTCGATTGTCACCGCATTAGGAACGCGTCTCTGTCAGCGAGGAGGCGGATAAAGTGAAAGCTGAGAGAGAGGAAACGGAGAAGAGTGCGTGCTGCTTCGGATTAGCTTTTTGTTAGCTCTCTGTAGCATTTGTGTGTGAAGCCAAGATGCCTTAAAGTGAACCTGAAAAGATCCAGCTAATAATCAATACACTTTTATTCTGTATCAGCAGCTTAAAATAATGTAGAGTGACCGAGCAACGTGTGTTAACATGTGTTTGTGTCCCTGCATGTGTGTGCGTGCGCCGTGTTTAAAAGAGGGCGGCAGAAAACTCACTCGCCATCTCATTACTGAAATTAGTTGGACAGACAGCGGTGCTGATGAGTGGCTCACAATCAATAGGCTATTGTTCTCTCTAAATAGCTGTTTGTCCACTTCATTGATTAAGAGCAGAAGACAGGAGAGAAAATCAAACCAGCCAATGAAAACAGATTTCAGCTCATCTCCTCCTTCAGCCTTGAAGAACGAGAGCGGCAGTTACACGTCCCCGCCAGAAGAGGGAGCTGTTCAACAACACATGTCCACACGCCGTACGAGCACAGAGAGAGAGAGGCCTCGGGGCGATGGCAGCGCTGTCTTTGTACACTTGACTTTGGTCTACAGTTTGTCAATCAAGAGCAGCCGAGCTGAATATATTGCTGCTGCTGATTAATTCCAGTAATTGAGTGCACTAGCGCGCCGGCTAAATTACCGCAGCGCTTGTTGTTGTTGTTGGTGGGGAGAAAAAAAAATAAAGAGGATAACTAACTGCTTGTTTTATTGAGGTCTTGCAAATTGCGGCAAATCTTTGACAGTGTTTTGGAATTATAGGGCAAATATAGAGCTTAGAGGCATTTAATGAATGTATTAAAAATGAGTAGCAAAGAAAGGGCAAACTGTGCAGCTGGATTTATGGGGGGTATTATGACAAGTACAAGAGTTATATTTGGGACTCTTATGAAAGGAAAACGTTCACTCCCGTTTAAATTTGGCCTGTTTAATCAAAGAAAAGATTATTTATAAATTGAAACTAATTTAAGATTTATTTATTATTTAAAGCCCGCCCTCTATCCTTGTGTATTTTAAAAACAGAGAAACATTTACTTAAGTTTTGTAACCCGTGCTTTGCTTTCCCGTGCACACGCTCACGCAGCAGCATCTCTTGGTTTCCCAGGTTTCAATAATGGCCTCTCTCCCCTCTGCCCCCCACCCCCCACCTCTCTCCCTGCACCGCGGTAAAGATGTGTAATTCAATGCTCAATTTAGGCCCGTCTCTGTGGAGATTTTTTTTTGCCTGCTAATTGATAGAAATTAAGCCATTAATCAAGCCACTAGCCATCATTCAACCCAGGGAAGATGAATACAAACTTTCATAATAACCACCTTACCCATTTTAGCCCTCATTAGCATTAATTTTTAATGTAATTATGCTATTCTTTTACACTGAGCTCATAAATTACTGCTCTTTTGTTGCTGGCTGGCCTTGTAAAATCCAAAGTAATGCTTTGTAGTCTGATCTTTAAGGCAATTACTGGCTTCTTCACTCTTTTATCTCCCTGCATTTCCAATAACCTGCTCTCTAATGATTTATCTCCGCTGTACCCCCCCGTCCTCCCCCCTCCCTCCAATCCCCTTACCCACTCTTTCTGTCTCTGCACCAGCGGCCAACTGCCCCGCTGCCAGCCTCCGCCTCCGATCCCCCATCCGCCCACATTCTCCCCATCTCTTTACAGCAGCCCCAGATACATGAGGGATGCACACGAACACATGCACGGATGCTTGCCTCCACCAAGTTAACTACATTAACACACACACGCATGTGTACGACTTTGTTCAATGTGTGTGTTTGTGTGTGTGTGTGCAGCAACTTTGTTTACTATCTCCTTTAGTCATTTTCCAGCTCGCCCTTCATTAGCGAACATCCAGCTCCAGCAATGGCGACAACATCAGGGGAATGCCAAGGTAAGAGACTGGCTCTCTCTCTCTCTCTCTCTCTCTCTCGTCAGGTCTCCTGTGGGTCTTACCTGTAGGCTAGCTGCTCTTGTTTATGTAACCCCTGAGCTGGATAAACACACACATGCACTAGCATGCACACACTCGCAGAGCTTGGCATCAAACAGCTGAGTTAAGCTTAGCAGGGCTGTGTGCTGGGGGCGATAGAGGGGCTCCGGTCTGGCCCTGTTCTCAGCAGCAGCTTCCTGGCTGCATCAAAGTCTTTACCGTACGATTCTCCGGGCCCAAACAACAGGCTGCTCCGACGCATGCTCGGGAATTACACTGAGCAACAACAGGAAAAAAATGAAACAATAGGTTACTTATTAAAATCATTACCAGCACTAAATTACAGGATACGAGACATTTCGCTTTGGGGTGAGGATTTAAATACACTGTCACTTTAAAAGAACTAATGTGAGCAGGGTCGTTGCTGCTTTTTAGATATTTTGTTTTTATGACAGAGAAGTTTAAGCCGTCCTTCTGCCCGTACCCGAGAGTCAGACTAATTCCTCTTCTTCTACAGAAAACACCAGACAGCCAACTTACGTTATTAAAAGGTGTCTGCTGTGGGCCTTGGTTAGGTAATACTTTTAGACTGTATTGATTAGAGGGCCGCTGACAGGATCTGATGTTAGCCCTGGAAATGCATCAAGTAGCTAATGAGCAGCTATTAGGCCCATCGATTTGCTGATTTCAATTGATAGCTAGCAGGCCAAAGCTGCACGTCAATATTTGCATAACTAATACCCTGCAGCTTGAGGCAGTGAAAAATGAGACCTCAATGAGTAAGGGAGAAAGAGAGAGATGCTTTCAGAAATAGGAGAAAAATACAGATCAGCAACCCAGAGGGGTACGAGGAGGCAGGAAGAGAAGCACCTGAACTATCAGAACAATCCAAATGTCAAGGCCAGAGCAAGATGTGTAGGTCGTCTTTAAGGCAGCGAACAATGACGAGATGTGATGCCTGTCGGAAGCCTGTGGCTGCCTCGGGGGGTCAACAGGTCACACAAAACGAAGCAAAATTCTGACAGGCTGAGCCAGATGTCTCTCGCAGTGCGTCCCCGAGGAGCGTGCGCGTATGTATGTGTTTGTAAGCGTGCGAGCGGGGAGATGTCCAATGACGGAGCAGGTGGCTAAGCCAGTCTAATGTGCGTCCCCACGAGACCGCACACATAATACGCACAGTCACTCATATATCAACCCCCACCCCCGTGTCTCCCAACAATGCACCTTCAGCCACACACAGGCCGAGCGATCCCCCGCGGTGCTCACCTTGTTATCACAGTGTCAACTGGTCTCTGTGGAGCTTCAGGACGACTCCTGTCAGTGTAACGCTCAGTTCCCTCCTGTAGGCCTTTAATATTAATAACCAGCTCTATAAGTTCTCTGTAACAAACATAAATGATCACTTTCTTCAGATGAGCATTGTTTGACCTTAGCAGATAATGGCCTGTGATATGTTTATGCGATATCTTATGCGATATCTATTTGGCATCAGGAAATGAAGAGCAGCTGGTGACTGAGTGGCAAACACACACACACGCTCCTCTAGTGTCTCCGAGTGATAGCGATCTCCCACTCTCCAGTCAATAAAGGTCTGAATGATGAATTAAAGACCCAAACAACCTGCTAATGACAGGATGACATGGCAGCCACGCGCCATGCTCGGCTATCTCCTTCCACATCATCCCTCCCTGCTCACCACGTCTCTCTCCCCTGCCATTCAACCCCCGCTCGGCTCATCTGACTTCCTCTCCTCAGCTGACCCGACTTTTTTCCCCCTCAGATTCTACAAAAAAAAATACAATCAAACGCACATGTTTAACCTCTTTCTGTCTATGCCGATTGTGAAACAATGATTGAGTCTATCCTTTAATCCATCAATCCATCTATCATGCAGCATATCTGAAGCCAAAGGCTCTATTTACAAGGAAAGATGATGCATGTAATTGTTTGATTCTTTCCATCAAAACTGGCTGATCTAAAGGGTTTGTTTGTTCATAGATCTGTCACACAAACATCAGGTTTAACTTATGAGACTTTGATTGGACAAATTTCGTGAAACAAATGCTACATTCTTGCTTTCAAAGACACTGTTTGCGTTACAGCCCAGAAAGCTAACATACAGTATTTACGTGTAATTGGATCAAAAGGAGAATTCCCATTAATCAGAGACGACATGTTTATTGTTGCCTTGTTGACATTGTAGCTATCACTATCGCCGGTATAAATAATTCATTCATCGCTAAAAACAAGGGTCTACCTTTCGGGGAAAACTAGTGCAAACAAAGTCTAAAAGCATCTACTGTATATCTCCCGCGTATAAGTCTGCTATTTATCTGAAATCCAAGCTAAGACCTGACTGCTCCGGCTGACCTGACTGCGCCGTGCTAAAAGGGGGCTAACCAAAACCAGGTGGGTGTGTTTCTCTCGCTGTGTGTGTGTGTGTGTGAGTGTGTGAGGGAGAGAAAGAGAGCAGTATGAGTGTTAGCCGATGTCCTGCGCCTGGGCAGCATCACAGAATCTCATTAAATAGTGAAGCTTTCACAGGCTGAGTGGTGAGATCTTCAAGATCACAGCCACTTTCTCTGTCGACGGGACTCGGGGCATTCCTTACTTTATATTTCATTTGTTTCTTTGCACTCAAATATTACATTCCTTTGTGAGAAAGTTCTGCTTTTGTTACCTTAAACTCATGAGTAAGTTATGTATAGAATTTTGTCACGAGAAAGTATGTTTTAAAAGAATTTTTCCCCAGTAACATTTGTGCATTATGACGAGCAATTCGCCCCTGGAAAAGGCACTGTCAGTCAAAGCTGTGTTCTCTGTAATCGATAGAATCAATAATATTTGAAATTGGCGCCATGGCTGTGGAGAAAGTTGCACAAACAGCTTGTGGTTTGGGCCATTCTACAATCCTACATCACCCAGCGTGCATTGCGCCCCTTCCTCTGAAAGGAACGGCCCAGCGAGAGACGCTGGAGTGAAATAGTACCGTCTCGCTGCAGGCGGTGTCTCCGAAAATAATATGAAATCCAACGAGAATATACCGTATATATACTGGATCGTCTAAAAAGTCTTTGGGTCTGCAGTCAAACATTTCAAACCTGACGATTCTGAACAAGACATGACATCGGAGGCGGGCGTCCTACACTGAGGAAGTGTAGTTTAGCACAGTGTTTCTGAACTTGTCCCGCTTCAGGACCCACCACCGCCTCCCTAGTGACCAATTGCGACCCGCATTTTTTAACCAATTTTATGAAATTAAAATCTGTGCAGATTGCAAAAGAAGAACATAATCCCTCTACAATTCATTCAATCAGCCTTTTTTCAACAGAAATAAACAAAAAAAAGTGCTATATAAAGGCAACTACTGTGGGGATCAACAAGTTTCAAGAAAGTAAATATAACTGTAGCTAGGATTACCCAATCAGTGGATACATGGAGCGTGAATAAACTACACTTCTACCGCATGCATGTCATAGGAAACCCACGTCCTTCAAAATAAAAGCACAGCAAAGACTTTTTGCCACAACTTTTTTTTTTTCAAAATACACTTCTTGGACCCACTGAAAACAGCTCCGGGACCCACTTTTGGGTCCCGACCCACCAGTTGAGAACCACTAGTTTAGCAAGCTCCCTGGCCTCCGCCATATGACACATTTTACATAGTCTGGTGGAGGTTTTTTGGCCATCCTTCAAAGGCACAGAGCAAAATTGCATTTTTTTCTACCATAATGACATAAGCCCCTCATAATAACATGATAGGACTGAGGTTGAAAATTGGCGAACTGGCCCTTTAAGTAAGTGCTCATTGGTTAGAGCTGGTATTAAACACTCTCCACACAGACTGCTTAAGTACAGCTTTAATTCACCGTTAAATTGGAGAGGCTTTGGAAGATAACGGACAAGTGTTGTTAAAATAAAGCAGAACACAGATGAAGGAGCATAAACTGTCTGCGAGACTGAAGGAGCTCTTTATTAAGCGCAGTGCTGTTTTAGCGTGATTAGAATACAGAGTCCTGCCCTGCCCTTTACCAGAAATAACACGCATTTGACTGCATTAACTTGATGTTAAACTACGCTGTGCATGTGTGTGTGTTTGAGTGTGTGTGCGCGTGCGGGGGGGGGGGGAGAAAAAAAAGTGCAGCGCTCTCCATTTTTCGATCCCCGGCTGGTCAGCAGCTCTTTTATGAACAACTCTATAATTAAGAGAAACACCACGCAGCTAATTACTTAATTGGAGCAAGGTCTTTAAAATGAAAATGATGTAATCTGAATCCAGGAAACGGGCTCGATTTTCACATACATGAACGCCAACACACAAACAGGCACACGCGCACCTCATGACCTACAGTCCTCTTGACATGTAGCCATCAAGCAACCAACTCTTTTCCCTTAGTTGGGTTGTAATTGATTCTCCCTTTCACTATGCTGGCTCCTGACAGGCTGTGCGTGTGTGTGTACGTGTGTGTGTGAGGAGAAGGGACTGAGACGCAGAGAGGCTCCTGTTTGTGTGGTCCGCTACAAACTATATTAGTAAAGGTCACGGCCGCGTGTATGAGTGTGTCTGAGTAGTAATTAATTAGGCAAATGGCCCCCCACCTCCTCCTCCTCTGACCTCACTTGTAGTCTAATGACCTTGGCACCGAGTAATACATCACCCTCCTTTCTTCTGTAGCCTTATTGGACGAGATCACACAAAATGACAAAACAAGAGTGACATCATCATTTGCATGTAAATCCAAACCTCACCTCATCCTCACTGTAAATTATTTCCCTTCACTCTGAAATTACAGGGAAGAAATGCATGAATTGCTGCGTGACTTTAATGTCCAGTCAGTGCTGATATCTTTGATTCCTGTCAGCTGTGTGAGAGGGGGCGGGGTCAATCCTCCTCCCAGCATTACATTATGAGTGTGCTCAAGTTTTAAAACAGCGTAATGCCCCATGTAATGACCTTTCCCCCCTACATTCTCTGACTGTCACTTTATCCCACACACTTTGACAACCTCCTCTTCATGACCCTCCTTCTTTCCTCCTCCTGCTGATGTCACAGCCACCTCTTGACCCTACAGATACACGAATCTGACAATCTGACATTTTTAGACAAATAGTGTAAATAGGGTTAATTAAAATCCCAAGATCACGGGATGACGTGCATCATGTTATCAGGCTGTGTTAAATAGTTGATTCTGATTGGTTGGCATTCTGAGGTCTGTTATTTTTCGATAATACACCGTTGCCATGAAGAACAGACCGTAGCTAGGGGTGCAGCTCAGATCACACAATCCTGAGGGCTAGCTGTAATCATATCAATCCACTTAAAGAAGTCCGGTAAATTTGATGTCGGCTTGTTTACAGTGGGAAAAAACAGAAAAGAGATAAAAACAGGTTAAAGGTTAAAGGTTAAAGGATGCAAAAACTGACGGCTACGACAGGACAAAAATTAAGACAACACATTAAACAGAACACAGCACGGGATACGGTGGTGTTTAAAGATGGTGATGATGTCAACAGACTGACAGTGAGGAGAAAGAAAAACACAGGTGCTGCGGTACTCAAGCTGATTCACACAAGTTCTGCGAAGGCAAACACTTGAAAACCATCGATACGAAACTTTTCAGTTTGTGTTCAGTGTACAAGATCCACTTCACATGTGAACAATGACATATTGTATTTATATTTCTCTTTAAAGCTCCTGTGAGGAACTTTTGGTTTGTGTTGATTTTGGCGCCCCCTGTGGACAAAGCCGTACCTCTTATCTCTTTGCTCATTTTCTCCTGTACATGCTTAAATTGTGGTTTATAATAAAAAACTCTCATCCTGCTTTCTTTAACAGTCGTATGTATCACTCACTTTAAATTTCTGCCCTGGAAAATGTAAACAAAGGCAGCCTGCAGTTGATCGCTTCGTCTGACACCTACCCCCCCGCCAGCGGTTTCAGTATAGTATAACCATATAGAAATAATCAATCTTGTTGCTGATGGTCTGGTTTGCTTTTGTAGGTCATATAGAGTAATCAGAATTAATTTCTGTCTGTTTCATGACCAGATAAAAACTCCTCACAGGAGCTTTAACTTGTATTTTACTGAGAATATCCTAATTGAGATAGGATACACGATAGGATGTACGAGGGAGTCCTGGCCAAGACAGCAGCCTTTAAAGAGAAATTACATCAAACAATAAATAGGCTAAGCAGGAACAAGAAATGTGCATTCACTGGTCCTAAAATTAGAATCATCTGTGCTACTAAAATACTGCAGTTTAAGGTGACTCTTCAGCTCATACCAAGAACTGACAGGCCAACAGTCTTGCATGAGTGGACATACATGGTTTCAATGCATCATGTGAGTTTAAAATAGTTTCTTTGCCACCATTATTTATTGTTTTTTTTCTATTGTTGTTCTGGTACATTGCTCTCTGTTTACTGAAAAGATACTCTTTTAAATTTCAGCGAACGTCTCCCGTCACACACAAACACACACATCTGTTGGGAACTCTCCTACAACTTCCTTTCTCCCGTCACACACACACACACACCATATTCTTAAATAGAGACACACATGTACGCATAACAGCCCCCCCCCCCTTACACACACACACACTCTGTTAAGTGACCTCTGATGTCTAATGACAAACTGTCATGGGCCACCACATGGCCAGAGCCACCCAGGATGCCAGCACTTTGACCTGTAACAGTCTGCGGGTGTGTCTAATCACTGCAGTGTGACCACCCTGTTAGACCGCACGAGTATACTGCTGCTGTGTATGATCATGTCCAGACGCACGCATGTCTCTGTGTGTGTGTGTGTGTGTGTGTGTGAGAAAGCTACTTTGACAGACCGGGAATGTTTCCAGTTAGCGCAGCAAACTCTTGCTATTGCTATTAAAACATTATGTAATGCTACATTTAGCTCGTAAAACTGGATGTAGTTTGTAAACATTTAACAAATAAATAGATGTTTTTGAATTTAATGCCTAATTTTCAACAAATTTCTGTAATACTATCCAAATGTAAACAGATTACATAGGAAAAATCTGGGAAATGTATCAGCCTGATGACTCAAGCCAGGTTGCTGAACGCACATGGTAGCATCTACATCTACTGGTAGCAGGTTAATTGATAAGGGTGACCCAAGGAACGATTACCAATCACAGAGGGTAAAAGGCTGCTGTCCATCATCCGTCCACTTGACCTGAGTGAACACAGGTTGGGAGCTTGCATGCTCAATTTCTGTGTAATCTAGCCTATGGCAGAGATAGCGTGGCTGCTATCAGGTCAAACATGCCATCCCATAGATATCCTTATAGAAATGATTATGCTATAGGCTCCATCGCTGCAGAAGTGACAGCCGCACACCGGGCAGCATCAACATCCCATTACCCCGGGACAACAAGGGGTCACACGGGGTTAGCGGAATTCGGCATGCGGGACCAGCAGGACAACGGGGTCACCTAATCACCTTGCCGAGCCGTCTCCGAGGGAGAAAAGGGGTGGTGGGGAGGGGGGGGGCGGGAGGTTAGGTTGGGGGTGGGGGGAGAAAATCAACTTTAAATTTGCAGTGATGAAAAATCAATAACGCAGTAATTGCTTGGCTTATCACCGTGCAATGAAACAAATTGGGAGGAGAAGGAAGGCAAGGAGAGGGCTGCCGTCCGTGCCGCACGCCAGGGTTTTTTTGGCTGCAGAGAGAGAGCGAGAGAGAAGGAGAGAGAGAGAAAGAGAGAGAGAGAGAGAGAGGGGAGAGGAGTTTGGGCTTCAGTGGGCCAAGGCAAGGAAAAAAGGTCTCCTCGTGATAATTAAATCTTCTCACACTGATTTTCTGCCAAATGTATTTCCCCGGGGACCATAACTCTGATTCAGTGCTTACAAGCCTTGCATAACTAATCATTTCAACGTGGGGGGAACCACAAACCTGAATGAAGAGGGAGGAGAGAGGAGAGGGATGGCTCGACTGAATCTGTGGCACTATTCATCTCCAAATCAGTCATTATTTAGGCAGGACACAAATCAGACACAAGTGTGGAGTCTGTAGGATGATATTAGAAATACACCTTTAAAGCGTAATTGATTGTCAGTGTGCTTCTTCTCACAGCTCCATACAGGCGGGAGACATCCTTTAATTCCTGGAACAAATAGAAGCCATAAAGCCCATGAAGTGTCGGCTCAATATTCCTCTGACTGTTCCTGGCATGATTGTGTTGAACATAATAACACAACAAATAAGGCCATTTATCTGAAGTAACGACAGGAGATGAGGCTAACTCCTCTAATCAATACTCAATCGATACAAAGCAGATTTTCTTACATCAAAATCACTGAGACAGATCTTCCTTCAGCGCAGAGTGCACAAGAGCAATACAGAGCCTCCCCGGAGTCCTCGGGTGGCTCACATATCCAGAGGAGAGAACGGTGTAAAAAAAAGTATAACGCTCTATCCACCCTGAGAGAGGATGCTGGGAACTATAATTATAGCTCAGTATAATTCAGACACTCTCCTTATTGAATCCCCATGTTTTAGTTAATGTGATGAGATCATGGACACAGGATCACTCGTGTTTACCAGCGGATGAATTTCACCGCTTGTCCTTCAAGTGGCAGAAGCGAGGAGGCGCGGCGCGGCACGCCACACCACGGCCCCGGTAATTAAAACATTTAAAGCAGAGCCAGCCCCCCTGTGCTCCCGGGGTGTGATATGGGGGTCACGCGCCTGTAGATTCTAATTTGCGCACCATTTGTATTCATGACAGGCACGTGCTAAATATTTAACAGCAGCCCGGCAGGAGTTTTGTATTGTTAGGCTTTCCAGGTCAAATAATTTGATTTCAAGGCAGATTACATTAAGCGTCAATGTCCAAGCCACCACTCTCACTTGCCTCTCATTTCCTGTCTTTTATTACAGGCGAGATAGGCCCGAACTGAAGGGATACGGCTTTGGATTATACAAGAGCTTGTTATCCGCGGATTAGTTATTATTTTCAATTAGAAAAGGGATCACACCGTTTATTACGGACGCACACACCCACACTGGTATTGCATGCCGAGCGGAAATTTTAGCTGACTGACAAATTGTCTAGCCGAGCGTGTAATCACACCTAACAAGAGGAATATTATTTCAAACAGATGACTGAGCGGCCGCGTGCACCCTTAATGACACTTCTCTTATATTGATTGTGAGGCATCCTACAAGTCTCTTTTCTATATGTTGAACAAGCGAGGCAGGGAAACCAAACCCAGACATTTTCTGCTCCAGCCGAGGCCTCGTGGTGATTGACAACAGAGCTAGTTAAACGGTGATGAGGCGTTAATGGATGCTAGGTCGAGGAAGTGAAGGGGAGGGGGGGGGTGGTGGCGTTGAGCTGGAGGGGGGCCTGCGGCTGAATATTTAATGGTCATATAATTCCTGAACACAGACACACACACACAGGTACACACCCAACCCATGACCTGTCCTACACACCGCGTAATTAGGGAAACAGTCCTTTCGTTTAGCAGCCAAAAGAGCAAACTGTAGGTATATATCCCCCTAATGATATGGGTTAAAGAGCTATTATACGTCTCATTAAAATATATGATCTCCCAATCTGGTGCTGGTTTGAGGTAATGGGGACGGAGCAGCAGAAGGGCTAAAACACCATCCGCAGGCTATAGGCTGGTGTCCAATACATATCTACATAACGCTGAAAGAGGGGGGCACAAATGAAACGATGCGTCCGTCAGCGCCTCGTGAACGACACACAACACTTTACTTTCACTCGTTCAAGGTGGGTTTAAAGCCTGATGAAGCATTGGTGTGTGCGTGGGGGACAAATTGGGGTTATGAAGCATTTGACACCAATTTTCAAGCCGACTGGTTCCTTTCTCTTGAGCTCTGCTGGACATTAAGCAGAGACACAGAAGAAACCTAATAAAGCCTAATGGGGCTTTAACTGATGACAAACCTGATCACACACTTAAACATGCTGTAATACTGAGGAGGGCGTTTTAATCATCTTCTTCATCAATACTTCCCTCATATAAAGAATGGCTTTACAAAACACTTTACTGAGAGTCTGAGCGTGTATAGTGGAGACAGAGGAAGTGTGTGTGATAACATCTGGGACCCTCTACTGAAGTTTGTTCAGGGTAAGCACTAATTTGTAACCACTTTGCTGCCCTTAGTTCTAACATGTTTTTCTCATTGGTCTACCTTTTAATGAGAAACTGCTCTGTTTGTTGTCTAAGTATGGATGTGGCTGCTATTGTCAAGCACGTGTTGTTTCTGGGGCGCTGGTTTATCTCAGTTGGTAGCGCAGACGCCCCATGTACGGAGGCTACAGTCCTCTGATCGCAGGTGCGACTCCCGAACATTTGGTGCATGTCATCCCCTCAGTCTCTACTCCACACATTTCCTGTCTCTCTTCGGCTGTTCGGCTTTACATAAAAGCAAAAAGCCCCCCAAAAAATCTAATAATCTAATATAAATGTAATAACATTAAATAATAGTAATAATAATAATGTGTTGTTTCTTTCTGTGGGTACGGGGAGATAATTATTATTTTTGTTTGTTTTAGCTGTTTTTGTTTTGTCTGTATCTATGTGTAAAAAAGCTATAAACCCCCCCCAAAAAATAAAAATAAAAATAAAAAATGTCATAAAATAGCTCCTCCAAAGTCTTGTTTCATCCACAACCAGTTAGTTAATTTGTCCTAAAGGAGTAAAGAAACTGGACAAACATTTATATGCGGGAAGGAACCAAAAGAGAATTAAACAAAATAGTTTGAATAATAATTTTAAAATCAAAACATTTTATCGTTGACAACTAATCAATTAATCGATACAACTTTATTTGCAACAGCTCTGTGAATCCATTGAACTTTGAAAAACACGTTAACAAACTCCACGACAAATCAAAGTAAAATCTAAATGAAAACAAATGTTAGACTTACTTCAATAACTACAGATTTTTGGTGCTATCTAATACCATTTTCAGCCGGCATTTCCCGTCTAACAGCTTTTTAAATGTGAGGATGCGATGCTTCTCTTCCTCATATAAGACAGTAAACTGAATATCTTTAATAATGTAAAGATTAAATCACTGTCTCATTGCTGGGTGTTATCTATCTGGAGTTATCACCTGCTTCAATTGATGGAAAATGTGAGACTAAAATGATTCTTCCTCTTGTAGGCAGCATCTCAAAGTGATTTGAACCCTTGTTTCCCCAATATACATATATGTATGATGTTTTTATGTGTGTGTATGTATATTTCTGTATGTATAATCTGTAATATTATTATTACTATTGTTCTGAGTACTTGTAACCAAGTGGCAAGCGGCTCTGGGAGGCGCTTTTGTTTGTTTCCTTGTTTATTTCTTTGTTTATTTTTGATTCTGGGGGATGTTTTCTGATAAATTGTGTATTTTTGCAATTGGTGTCTTTTTCTTTCTTCTATCCACGTATTTGTCTTGATAATTTTGGAAATCACAATCCAAACATCTTATATGTTTATCTTTTTTTAATGAGGGTAAGACCAGTCAAACGCACTGAGATGATTGGTAGGTTAGTCTTCTTCTTCTGCAGTTATTGTCCGTTTAAAGACGTTTCTAAGAAGAGCAACATGATTGAAGTGAGAAAAAAAGAGGAGGAGAAAGCACTTCCTGTATCTGACAGTAATGAAACACAAAGCAGCCCGTCCCCTCCTGTTGGAGGTTTGATTCATAATCTCGGCTGCGTCACATACTTAGTTAATTGTCCGACCTTACAAACCTCCCGCAGTAACTCCGGTTATGCTCAGCAGCCTGTTTAAAGTGCCAGCTGACACACAAACAGCCTGTGTAACACTGGCAGTCGCTCCTTCTTATTATAGCTGGACACACTATGTGAGCTAAAAGCCTCCTGGGCACACAAACAACATCTCTCAGCTTTAATAGCCTAAACAAGGCAAGCAACTAACAAAGGAGCCATCCTCCCCGCTCATTCCTGCACCCTTTTCATATCACATGTTTCCTTTTTCAACCACCAGCATCATCTGGCTGCCCTTAACCAGAGAGCCAAACACTCCTTTTAAGTGAACACTACTTTGTTAACTGATGACCACGGGGTCAGTTATTGATCCTTTCCTTTCTCTCTCTCAGTGAAAACCCTGCTGATAAAACTCCCTCTCTCTCTCTTCTCGCAGGGCTCCGCAGTACGCAGCCACAGTTGGCTACAATAATAGCGTGCATATCATAGCATGAATCAGATCTCTGTGGTTTCGATTAGGGCTAAACTAACTCAAACGCATCGCCAGTCTAGGATGTGAATCTATTTATGAACGAGGAGTGTAGGTGGATGTGTTCTTCACTTCTCCCCTCCGTTCTCTTTAAAGGTTTTCTCATTTCAGTCGACTTAGCGGTTCAAGTGTAAACTTTCTAGTTGTGTTGACCTCTCAGAGGCCCTGCGGGGAATAAGGAGACCCCTGGTGATCTGATGTTTAGCAGCAGCAGTGGCCCACCTCCTCCATTTTAGCTGCGCTGCGAGGAAGGGCAAAAGATAGAGCTAGCTAACTATGCCTGTGTGTGTGTGTGTGCGTTTGTGACGCTGCCACAGGCTTCCTTCGCAACTGAGGCAGGGGCAAGTCATCGGGGCCACTTTGTCACGGCTCTCTGATCTCACTTCATGTGTCCCCGTGCAGGGAGAAGAATAAAATAATGGTCCTCGAAGGCATCGCCTGCACAGCACGCCGTACCGCACTGCTCCTCCACACAACCAAGCACAACACCTTATTTCACACAGAAGGAACAGTTGGAGTGAAGGATGAGAGAGCTGTGAGCAAAGGGGAGAAAGAGTCGAATGAATCCAAAAAAGAGGCACCAGTGCTTTGTGAACTTAGCTTAAGAAAGCTGTTTGACTGGGAGCCTTGCTCTGTTCGCCCAAAGCGAGGCACTTAGTCACCACTTTGGCAAAGCTTCCACACAGAGCAAGAGGGAAGCAGGGGAAGGGAAGTAGTGAAAAAGAGACAGAGGAGAGGGCAGGGGAGGAGGGGCGGTAAATGGTTTTATGAGGACAAATGGAGTTGAGAGGAAAGACGGAAAATGTGAGGAGAAAACAGAAAGAGGAAAGAGGAAGAGACAGAGCGCTCGGGCCGAGAGAGATGAGATGTAATAATGTGAGAACGAGGCAGAAAAAACTAAACAGGAGAGAGGGGGGAGTGAATTCTTCCAGGAAGTGCGGCGACAAGAGGAGGAGAGCAGGGCTAATTAGTTTCTGATGGCTGGACTTTCATTTGGCTGAAAGGTCAGCGAACTTTAAAGGTCACGATGCGGCGCCTGCTCGATGCTAAAACTACACAGAAAGAGCGGAGGGAGAATCCTGCAATATAAAAACACCCACACTGAAACAAATTATGCTACTAAACACGCCACACACACACACTGAAGGTGATAACAGCACATGTGATATTTATATTATGCTCTGGTCAGAACAGGGACCAGGGTCATTATTCTATCTAAGGACTTTCATTACTGCCAGAACATCCACCGCAAATTACTCTTGACTTTATTTGAATGTGTATCGAGATCATCTATGTGTGTGTGTGCGTGTGTTATATTGGTGCTAAAGGTGGTGGGGGGTTTCAGGTTGCCAGGATAAATTTACAGCCTGCACTGCTAAGCAGATTTCAGTGTTGCACACCTACTATGCATCTTTATGTAGATTACAGCGGTCTAATAAAGAACTAAGGAGTGCAATGAGGATCAAAGTTTGTGTTTGTGCGACGTACAGACGAGCTGTGACGGAAGAAGTCTGCTTTACAAGACACAGGGATGTGAGATAATGTGTAAATGTGAACTTGTTAAGAGTGTTTAAGTGAGAACAGTAGCTGGTATGAGGTTTAAAATGATATATTTTGTGTCCTTTTCTATCATGTAAGCTTTATAAAACGTGTCTAATCGCATCATGTAAAAACCTGATGTGTATCTCACAGTGTTATTTCATTATGTTCAACTTTAATAAAACATTTTTTTGTTATGTTGTAATGCTTTTTGTTTTCCTTTGTGACTCTATTGTTGTTTGTTAAAGCCGATACAGTATTGATCACAGGCTCCACGGTGGATCTGTGACGGACAGAAACACACATTACTCACCTTCCTCCTGCTTCTTGCGGGCCTCCTCCTCTCTCTTGGCTACTTTAGCCTTCAGCACCTCGTCCGTCTTGGCTGAGAAGAAAGAACAGCACACGGCAGAGTCAGGAGCGGAGCAGAAGCCCTTCGTTTCATTACACAAAATATTTACAGCATTTTTTTTAGAGATGATGTTCGTGCTGACAATCTAATCAAAACACATTTTATTTATATTTGATTTTCCTATTTACGAAAATACATATTTGCACACCGAGTTGTTTCTGAGGGAGGTGTTATTTTTTGAAACAAATTGAGAGAATGTAAAAAAAAACAAGTCAACAAAAACATGAATCATGCCTCCTTCTCCTCGGCACCCGTCTCTGCTTCTCCTTCATACCCCTGTAAAAGTCAGCGCGTCTTCCTGAGAGGTGTTTATCGTCTCGGCATAATGAAAAGCTTAAGAGAAAGTGAGGCAGCGGGAGTAAACACTCGTCAGGGCGTTTTAAGCATCTCTCATCACCAGCCGTGTTGTCGCGCATCCCTTTTTTTCACGCCGCCTTTCCCCCTGAATAATCAAGATGTTAAGCCACATTAAAAAATATAATGCCATGTATGGCAGGACTATCAATACTGCCTCTAAATTAATTACATTTCCGTTGCGGCGCATCATTTATTTCGCAGCGTTAGGGCCTCGGCGGAGCCATTTGCCTTTATTGCTATCTCACTTGGTTGATGAGTGAGCTATGTAAAATTGAGTCTCCAATATCATTACACTTAATGAGTTTAAACTTTGAGAAAAAAAAAAGAGGAGGAGAGAGAAACAGGAGAGGAGAGCGAGCGGATGAGAGAGAAAGGGGAGGAGGAGAGCTGTGCACTGTTTTGGGGAAGTTTATACAACATAGGAGTGGGTGTGAGCGCTTACAGAATGTTTGTGTTAGGGCACAGCTGTGGGTGTCCGAATGTGGTTTAATGCACCACTTGAGATGCCGCTGTACGTATATGCTCGTTTTGTGTCTGGCTGTGTGTTAGATTTTGCGCTGCAAGCAAAGATGTTACATAAAAACACGTCCCTGCGTGTGTGTGTGTGTGTGTGTGTGTGGATGCAGAAGGCCAGGGGTTGCGCTCGTCTCCGTGTGACTGCGCTGCTGTTTTTGTTCAGTAATTGGCGTAGACAAAGAACCCGTCACACTGCTGTTATGGCTGGTTAAGTCTGGAGGTTCCGCATCTTTACTAACAATGACTCTACATGGTTGACTGAACCCTCCTCTACCTCCCTCAGCTACAGTGTGTGTGTGCATGCGTGTGTGTGTCTATGCAACTCATCTATTTCTCTTAGCTAACACAGTCATAATTTAGTCAGTCTGTGTGCCAAAAAATACCAAACCATGAGCTGCACCGTCCTGCATCTTTCTGCGAGTGCATTCATGAGTTTTCCTGTATGCACGGTGTGTGTGTGTGTGTGTGTGTGTGTGTGTGTGTGTCTGTGTGTGTTTTTTTTTGTGCGAGCGAGTGAACTCCTCTCTGTGTTCTTCAGTTCCCACTTTGCTCGGGGCTACCGAGAGGCAGGTAGGAAACAGAGCGGCGCTGGTGGTGTGATGGAGCAGGAGGGAGAGACGGCGGGGAGAAAGAGGAGGTAGATGGGGGCCGCGTAGGAAAAAAGGGAGGAACTGACGGTGAGGGAAGGAGACAAACGAGCAGAAATAAGAGGAAAAAGCTTGCCACAAACATGTTCACACAAACAACAGGAGTGATTTGTCGCCTCTTTTTGTTTGCATGTTTATCCTCCACCTCGATCCCTTCATCCCTCCCCCAACAGGTTCTCTCATCCTCTCGCTGTCTCTTCTCTCCTTCTGTTTTGCCCTCTCCCACCCCTCCCCGTTTTCATGCTTTTCTCTTCCTCCTCTTGCTCATCTCTCCAGTACACTGTGCCTGGGGGCGATAGCAGCAAATCAAACTGTTTATCCATCTCTCATCAGCGCGCTGCCTCACGGGGCTCCTGCCCCCTCAAAACAATGAAAGTAGGCCTGAGCGCTGAGCCAGGGATACGATTTAATTACATCAATAAGGAGCTCTGCTTTAAAAAAAAAAGATAAACTACAAAAAGATACATTACAGCAACACTCTGCTGCACTATCATGAAAAGTCTTTTAACATTGTATTTGTGAAAAGCCCATCTGCAAACACAGACATGTCTGTGTGCAGAGGATGTTATTGGAAGTATATTTCTCGCCAACTTAGCAGCTCCAGTTCATTGTAGGATAATTCTGTGATGGACTTTTATTAGCGCGGGTAATAAACGGCCCGGTGTTGGGGAGAGGAGAGGCCTTTCACTTCATTTAGACTTCGTTGGGTCTTGGCTGCAGGGGCGGAGGGAAAAGACGAGGGATGGCAGCAGGAAGGGGCGGAGAGCGTCAGTGAAATCGCATTGTGATTATGAGTGTAATTGCAGCTCAGGGGCCCAGGGGCCATGTAGCTGCGATGGCGCTAGGAGATGTTTTATGCACGGCAAAAGGGAGAGGAAGAAAGTGAGAGAGAGAGAGAGAGAGAGAGAGAGAGGGAGAGTGGGAGGGAGAGGCAGCCTGCCAGAATGTTTGCAATTCCTTTATTTTAAAACAGGATCTCCTCTTCTATCTCTTTTCTTTTCCTCCTTTCTTCACCTCCTCCTATCCTCCTCTCCTGTCCTCCTCCCCTTGGCAGGATTAGCTGGGTCTCGTTAGAGGGGAAATGTAATAATGCTCCCACCAGGTGGAATCGGGCCCGCTCCATTATCAGCCGGGAGATGGATGGGCCGTGTAGGGCCGGCGGGGGCCACGCGCGCACGCAATTTAGATTCAATAAACTGGCAAAGCAAGACCCCCAATCTGATTTATCTCTTACACGCCGCCAATGCTTGCTGCTACGATGCTGATTCCCTATTACCACTCAGAGAAGGACTATTCATTGGATGTAAGGCACGGCAGTCAGAGAGGCTTGTCGGGCCCCCGGGACGGCAGCAAAACAGATACAGCAGAGGGTTAATACGTTTACACACAGATAAGCAATTAAATCTAAGGCTGAGGTGAGTTATAGAGTTATTAAGGAGGGATTGAGGAGGGGGGAGAGGGTGAGAAAAAGGAGAGGAGAGATGTTATTCAACACAGGAGTGTGGTAGCTCGGGCCTAAGGCCGGCTACAGTAAGCATTAGAAGTGAGAGAGGCGATCATATTATAGAGTTCGTGAGGTGAGAGAACAACAGAAGAGCAGCAGTCTGCCCACGTTGCTCAATAAACTCGATACAACACTTACAAACTGGAGCTGCTGAAGACAGAGGTCAGCGCGGCAGTTATCCACTTAGTCTGCGTGAGCTTATCACTGGGTGTATGTATGTGCGTGCATGTCTTCATGTCTAAATGTAAGTGGGAATGTGTTGGCGTAACAGGCATATTCATATCCACTGCATACCTGACTTTGAGTATCACATTTGACTGCGCGTGGTTTGTGCATGCGTGCGAGAGCAGCAGTTAGGGATTGCGCCGGCGTTGGTAGCGGTGGGTGTGATTCGGTCCAGCCGCCAATCAAAGTGAATCTGAATGTCAGCAGGAGAGGAGGCGTGATAAATCAGCCTCACACCCAACGACAAACAGAATATTAGAGGCAGCGCTGCGCCATTGGAAAAATGTCCCTTCCAATCAGCCGAGCACTTTACAGTGAAGCTCGGCAGCCGGGCCCTCCGACCGGCGCTGCATACCAGAGAGACACGTAAGACAATAAATAAATAAAGAAGAGACAGACAGGTGGGGAGACAGGCAGACAGACAAACAGTCAGGTAGGCACAGTGACGGATAGCGGGCCTGACAGGCAGAAAGACGAGACAAAGAAACATAAGAGCAACAATGAGGCAGGGGGACAGACAGGTAGGCAAGCTAACTGACATATAACAGGCCTGACAGGTAAGAAGATGGGACGGACAGGTGAGGAGACAGACAGCAAACTGCTGGGCAGACGGACTGACAACTGGATAATCATAGTACAGAGAAATATATAATTGCTGCAACAATATCACAAGTGCTACAGTCCCTCTGTAAAGGAATGAAATGTAGTGAGAGACAATAGGCCCAACATCAATCAGATTACTCCCTGACTAATTTTAGAGGTAAGTAACTTAATTAAATAAATATGATGGTATTAAAAAGGCTTTAAATGCAACAACAGAAGTGATGGACTTGTTAAGGAAGACCTAGTACAGCTTTAGGTTGTTATTTACTTAAAAGAATGAGCCAAACCTACACCATCATGAGGCTTTTTTCCCAAGGTTGCCAGCCTTAACTTTATTACATTAAAGTGTAAGGACGAAAGCCGAATTGAAGTTCCAAGAGCCAACCAACTAAAAAAAAAAAACATTAGTTTCTATAAAAGCTGTCGATTTAAAGAAATTCTAATGTGTTCTCTTTTGTAACGTGATTTGGTTTAAGCAGACTTTGCTCCTTTTGCTTTCAGCAGCTCTACGGCACCGCTGCTCCAACAATAAGAGAGACTCGTCCGGGAGTTCTTGAATGATCTACATGGAAAAGAAAAAGCTTAATTTGAGACAGTTTGGGGCTCCAACGCCACAGAAAGATGCTGAGGCTGGGCTTTGAATGCTTATAACTTATAATACTAACATAGAGAGAGACAGAGAGAGGGATGGCCCTAAATCAGAGGCTCACATGTCTTCCTGGGTTCCACAAACAAAGCTGGGATAACACTGAATGCACTGTATAAAGTAGATTACATCAACATAGAGGAATCATTAATGAAACACTTTCCTAAATCAACTTATAAAAATGTCAAATTCAGCTTCTTTCTTTACTGAAAAACGTTGCACCAGAAGCCCAGTGCATCTGAAGGAGCGGTGTGATGATATGTGCAGCAGGTGTAGAGGTTAAATGGATCACAGGCAGGCGCAGGTACCCAAAGCAACCACTAGGTGGCAGAGCATGCAGACGACACAAGCTGCAGACTCCACTCTGGCCTTTAAATGCAGGTGCCTGTGTGCTTGTACAGATCTCTCTATCAAAAAGCAGCTCATCTAGACCTCGTAGCCGTAACGTATCGTTTGACACGGGAAACAAATGTACCTGCGTTCTGATTGGACGGGCAGACAGGAAGAGACACAACATGAAGTGATTTAAATATTTAGCATAAAAGCATTCAAGGGCACGCCTGCATTTAAAGCAGCAGTTTGTGTTTGACATTGTGCAACTTCAGGAGAAGTGTAACCAGTTCTGCTGTATATGAATCCGTGCGTCTCAGTCGTAAGTGTATGATTGTTTCCTATGTGTGAAATGTTACCGAGTGCATTCCTTCAGGCTGACGACACGCGACCTGAACTTGAGCGATCGCTGTCGCAGGCTGCCCCCCTGCATCTGTCATCGCCCTGATTTAACGCCACCCATGAAATATTTACAAACCAAACAATTAGAGAGAGATATCTTACAAAATCAATCAATTATTCATCGCCGATCGTCTGAAAAGCTTCTGTTTTGTTTCACAGCTATATTCTGACGCGGGGAGGGGGAGGGCGTGCATCAATTAGGGCTCGTACTCCTGCGGTGCCGTGGGTGCTTCAGAGACGAGTCATGAAGGAGCCAGATGCAAGCTGCCATCGCTGCACGCTGACACTGTGTTGTAGCAGATGAGCTTGATAAGAAGAAGAGTGACACGATCATCTCAAAGCTACGCATGAAGTTGGAGAGATGGTGGAGACGGAGATTTAGCCTTCTTCCCCTCCGTGTGTCAGAAGCAACATATAAAACTCTGCAGCCGTTCTGACGCGGCATTTGTTCGATTAATCTTTAAAACAACCTCTTAACTACAGACACCTGGGCTCCCGGTTCGTGTTTTCCTTCTCGGTGATCATGCTGGGATTGCATCTGTCAAACCCAAAGAGGTGAGCAGCTAAGAGGAGATTCATCTCAAAGGGAAAAACAGGAGGTAACTCGGTCCAGAGTTCATTTTCTCTGCAGACTACAAACACAGACTCATACAATTCAGATTCAGATTGTATTTACAGAACATCTCAGTAACCAAAGGCCAACACGCGGTAGATTGGATGTAAACATCCTCCTGCCCGCTGTGTATACAGTCCATTAAGGAAAAAACTTTCTTCTGCTCATGCAAACATTTTCATTTGACTCATTTTCAATCACAGGCCAAAGATGCAAAATACAAAATGTTTTTTCAAACTAAATTCTGCCGGCATCGAACACAAATCGTCTCCTTTCCTCCCCCCCCTTTCTCTTTTTACATTGCAGAACACAACCAAAACATTTCTTCAAATAATCAATGAGCTGAATTTACTCAAAGTCAAACTGTTTCTCCAGGATTGTTTCCCCCCCACAGGCAAAAGTAAAAGTGCCAAAAAAAAATTGCTGGTTCCTGCTCCAGAAAGATTCCCTGCTTCTCTTTGTCTTTGAAAGAACCCACAAGGCAAAAGAAAAAGACTCAGAACCACCTTAAGAACAAGAACAGAACGAGATATTAAGGATGAGGAGAAATGGCAGCAGCTTGATCGAAAGGCACATCATCAGAGAAGGTGGAGGGACTTCATTAATGTTTCTTAGGGGAGACAACGGCCTGAGTATGAAAAATCTTTGGTTTTTGAAACTGTTGTTCGACAAAAACAAGCAGTTTGAAGCCCTCAACATTAATTCAAGACCAACGTTACCTTACCTGTTCAGATCTAATCTCTCTTAAATCATCATTTCCTACACATTTTCAAAGGTAGATGTGACTCCAGTTTCTAGTAATGACTTGTAACAAAAAGCTAACCCCTATTAAGACGACACAAAACAACTCATTCAATTTTTTCTACAACCAGAACCCTCTTTTGACCCGTTTTACCCGACTGAAGAGCTGGACTTGAACGCCCCATTTACAGATGGTATTAAAATGTAATCCAGACTTAAAGTAATACATTTTCATGTAAATAAATGTCTGTTAAGTCACTGTCTATCGCTGAATGAGGTAACACAATGGTGACTGTGCCTATGGCCCACTGATGAAAGCCTTTGCATTTGCAGTATTACAGACTGGGTGTCTGTGGCGACATTCGCGGAAAAAATCCCAAGCGGCGCCCAGTTAGTGACGCGTTTTCCATCAGCCAGCAGTGGTTGGTCTGCCAGAGAGGGTAGGCGGAGCTAAGCGGCTGCTTTTCTGGTCTCTGCAAGTGCTGCAAGTAAACAGTAATCTACTATGGCTGAACAAACAAATAAAAGATGGATGACTACAGATACAACTTCAACAATAAGTGACAATCAAAGAAGAAGAAACAAACTCGACGCTCAGATGAAGGCAAACAGTCTAAAAAGGAAACTCAAGAGTTACAACCGGAGCCAACCGTGGACGTCACACATGCAACACTGTCTGGATATCTGGGAAGTGTGCTCCCGCAATTACCGTTTATCGCCATAGAAACAAAACAGAACTTTAAGATATTTTATTTACATGTTAATCTACTTTAATGCATTCTCGTTATTCTCATAAAGATTTGATCTCTTTTCTCCAGAGAAAAACTTAAAGTCAGAGTCCAGAGCGGCATGAAGACATGGGTACAGATGCCTGCACGCTGTACGTACTGAGTTTACAATCCTAACACTAACCTGCATAAGATCACAAAGAGCCAGACTACCTTCTGAACACATTCTGACCACAATGTATTTACACCAACGCATTTATATGACATTTACTCCCCTTATTTCCTGTCTCTCTGTCTAAATGACACACTTTTAATACATTTAATGAGGGAGTAAATAACCCCAAACCCCTCTGCACCAGACAACACACTGGGGTCTGGGGTCTTATATCCTTTGGGTAAAAGCCTTGCTCAGGAGCTCTGGGGTTGAGAACAGGTTTCATGTTTGGGGCAAACAAGCAAATAATCAGCTGAGCAGCGCGGCCTTTGAGTTGCATGTGGGTGGCTCGGGCCTTGCACCCCCAAACCTGCCCTTTAGACCCGAGGGTGAAACGAGCATCCCCCCCCCGAGTCTGCGTCTGCTCAGAGAAACGGAGGGCCCCGGACCCTGGGCCAGAGAGGAGCAAGGGCAGGAGAGGTGGGGAGGAGCGGAGGCCTGCAGCGGTCAGGGAGATCAGAGAGGGAGGTTACTCTGAGGACCACGCACTGCCATGGGCTGCACACACACACACACACCTGAGGAACACACACACACACACACACACACACGCATGTCCATATACCCACATAAGAACGACGAGCACCTCACACACAAAAAGCCTGAGGGAAGGAGAAGACAACAAAGCCTCTATAATGTAACCAGCAGGTCACACAGAGTTCAAGCTCAAGCCTCACTATGGCAATATCACATGTTAATTGCAAACGCCTTATAGGGCTTACAGTGGATATTAAAGCTACATTAATACATGTTTGTGTTCTGCAGTTATTTCATTGGGTTTTGATGAGTACAAAAGTTCTGTCAGGAGAACTTGACTGAGATGAGCAGGTAAGTGCATAACAGCAGTCTTGAGAGGGCAATCAGACCATATCCATAATGCAGGGATCACACGGTAAAATATTAAGCATCCCGGGGCCTCTGAATGACATCTCACCCTCAACTTCAACCCTGTCATGTCTCCACAAGCCGCAGCCTCTCCATTTTTCCTCTTCTTTTATCTTCTTTCTTTAAACACTCTCCTGGTTTGTTGCGTCTTTTAACCTTTGAGGAGGCTGCGTGCTCGATGTTAGCGATGCCTTGTTTACAGACACATCCCTCACAGGGCTCTAAATATAGAATCAGCCCACATTTGGCCATTCATGCCCGGCTACCTGTCACAAATAGACGAGGCAATGTTTGTTTCCTTAAAAAAGGGCCACTGCAGATCTGTTTTCGCTCCCGAGGTTCAACAATGCACGACCTGAGCGAGAGAGGAGGATCAAGTAATGATGCCAAATCATCTGTTATAATGTGATAAGACTGACAGAACTTTGTAAGTATCTGTCTCCTGTGGCTGGAGAGTCTGATGTCACTTGTTGGCTTTGTGTGGATTTCCTGTGGAAGTGCACAAACCAAAGCCAATTGTTGAAGCAACAAACTGTAAGTAAATATCACGAGACATTCATTCAGACTATATTTAGTTAATTATGTTGCATTGTTTTGTGTAAAACCTCAACAACCTCATCTTTAGCCAAATAAAGACAAGAGGAGGACACAAAGGAGAGCAGCTTTAGAGCACTAAAAGGAACAGACTGAATCTAAAGCAAAAAGAAATGATACAACAGACGGACATAAGGTCACACATCCTTCAAATGGCCTTTGCTGCAACACATCCAGTGCCACCAAATCAGAGATCTCTCTGCCAGCTGTTGCTCCGCTCTCTGTGATGTTTAACTCTCTGTTGCTTCACGTCTCACAGTCCTCATCCCAAAATTAAAGAAGTACCATTTGCTTCGCCTCTGCCGGTGTGAGCGCAAACTTAAATCAACTTCATGCCTTTCTTTAAGGAGCTCTGTTGGTCTCTGTTGCAGGATTTCTTAGGCTGGAGATATACTTGCTTTATAACCTTGCGTTGTCTAACGCAACCGTCTGCAGCATGAGCGTAATTGTTCACATTATTGCCTATGCACTACCCGCGTTACTCGAGGATACCTCTAGAGGGCACACCAGAGAGCTCAGGCCGCGTGCGACTGCTGTATGTGTGGGATGCAAACAACAGACATGGCGACACTCTAGGAGGTTGCCGTTATGTTACTTCTGAGATCAGGGCAGAAAGAGCGACAGCTTTTGTGGACAGAACACAACGTCGGCAGCGTCACTACTCCGTTTGTCCGACATTTTACTCTGTGCACGGACGAAACAATCCCGGACGCCAGGTATAAAATGAAATGTCTCCAGCTACTTTGACAGTTTGTCGCTGTGCAGTGGGAATGACACATCCTACAGATGTGGATATTGTGGACTTGGTTTATGAGCTTAAAGAAAATAATGAGCTCTGACTGACTGGAAATAAGCAGTGCCTGACCACTAAAGAAATATGACCTTTTCAAAATAAAGCGTTCTGTTACATAGAATGTTTTTAGTCAGCAATTCTTTAAATTACTTTCCAGAAAAGTTGCCTAAATTTTAGGCCCCAGTAACGACAATCAAACAGTTTGATCCTGGTATGAATAGGTTGAACATGTGCTGCAATTTCAGTGCAGAAATATGCTTCCCAAGTGTGTGTGTGTCTACATGTGTGTGTGTTTATATCTGTTCATTTACTCCAGTGTGAATGCACTTGAGCGTGCTGTTGTGTGGCGGAGAATAGGCTCTGGTTCCCCTGCTGAAAGCCTGTTGGAAGCCATTGTGACGGCACACCACTGAGTGTGTGTCTCATGTGTGTGCGGTATGGGTGGAGGTGGAGGTGGCGGGGGATGGCGATGGGACTTAGTCTATCAGGACCCCCGCACATGAAAGGTAAACTGGAGCCGCTAATCGCAGGGCTGACACAAGGAGGTTCAGAAGGGCGGCCACTTAGAAAAAGAAAGGCAGGAGAGCCGGGGACCCTGGCGGCGTCAATGGGGCTCGGGGACACTGACCACATTACAGGGACAAACACACACTGCAGAATAGACACGCAAACTTGGTGGTCTCGGCCTGCTCTTTGGTGCGGACTTCCCGGAGTGTGTGTCTGTGTATGTAATACTTCAGCGAAAGTATTCATTGTTAGGGATACAGGCCGACATTGCCAACAATGTATTTGAATAAAGTTATCTTTCTTTTTTAAAGAAGACAATGAAGAAGTGATTGAAACAAAAGAAGACACCCTCTGAGGGACAAGGTGAGTATGGCCGGCTTCATAACGAGGTTGAGCCGAACATCAGAGAGAGAAACGCAGGTGAGAGAGGAGAAATAAATAAAGAAAAGCGTTACAAAATTAATACAGGTTCAGGGACATATTTGGCAATTAACGCTGAAACGAGGAGAAAGGATAACAGACAGTATGCATGAGAGGGGAGAGAGAGGGGATAGACTGAGAGTGGCACCAGGGAGACAGCCTGGCCGCAGGAGGGCTCGAAGAAGCACAGGGGGAGAGAAAGAGCGAGGGAGATTGGACAAACGACAGCCCCCCTCGAAGGTAGCGTTCCTCTTTCTCATCTCTTAATGCTTATTTTCATCACTTTGCTTAAAATATTGATAATCAATTAGCACTACGTCTGTTTTGCTACAGAATCTGTGTCACGGTCTATCACTCTGTCAGAGCCAATTCGCCGCTCATTCAAAGTTCATTTTTCCTTGGCGGCTCTGTGCCTTTGGAGGAGTCATTACGCGGGGAACATAGCCCGGGGTGCAATCACCTATTCTCTTTCATTACTGGGGAGATGGAGAAGGTGAGAGAGATTATTAGAACTTTGGAATGATCACAAAGCTCCACGCCGCCTGTCAGATCCCCCCTACGTGTAATTCATCTGGCCTCGCTCCCTCCCTCCCTCCCTCCCCCATTCCCTTCTCCTCTCCCTCTCTCCCTCCTCACCCCCCCTCAGCCTCAGCCAGGGGTTTGGCCACAGACATTATTCATGAACATCTGCAGCGCGCTGAATATTCCACAGCCTCCGCCGTGATGAAAAGGGAGCTGCCCCTTTGACTTGAAAATTAACATGCCGGCACAGAGATTATGGACGCGCCGTTTCATTCCAAGCCGAGTCGGGCCACGCTGAGACCCGCCGAGCCGACGGTACGGGGCTGGGCCTGGCTGGGATGAGGGAGGCAGAATAAACGGGACAGGAAATGGTTTTATTTCAAAGTAATGGAAGTGACCATGGTGCAGGTGCACAAACACAAACTGTCACAGATAGAAACACTCAAATCAGACATTAATAGTCGAGCTGTGGCTGCATTAATGGTAGATTTACAGCTCTCTGCAGTCACTCTGACTCCAGGGTGATCAATATTTCAGGTACAGTTTTATATAGATAATAACTGTCATCAAGCGATCTGACTACTTGAGATTAATTACTTTCTCTATTTAACTGATTAATCATTTGGTATAATTGGTACAATTTCTTAGCGCCTAAGGTGACGTCTTTAAATGTTTTGACACATAAAAAGCTTTGAATCGTCCCATCTGAGGCCCATTTTTTGCCTAAAAGATGACTAAATCTGTTGTTTCGTTATGAAAACAGTTGCAGATAATTTCAAAGGCCGCTGTTAAACGTGCAGCCGAGCTAAAATGTTAGCTCGTAAACATCTCGTTGCTCCCTCTCACCTCTGTGTTTCTCTCCCTTTCATTCTCTCCTGGGTGTCTCTACATGAAAGAGCAGCCAGAGAATGGAGACTCTTCCTCTCTCACACCAGGATCACCGCTGCTGGAGAGAAGCCAAGCATACTCTCTCTCTCTCTCTCTCTCTCTCATGTCTATATGTGCTGTCCCTCGCTGTCTCTGTGTCTCTCTGCGCTCTCTCAGAGGAGCAGCTCCTGGTTCTGTGGCGGTGACGTATAAAATGATGAATGTAAAATTTAAAAAAACTTGAAAACATGCTTAAACTTTCCTCCCTTATATGACTGAGAAGCAAACACTTAAAGGATTATTCAAATCATTTATAATCTGGCCCTACGATATCATAAAACATGCTCCTTTAGAATACTTATACATACTTATACATTAACAGCTGTGTAAGACTTAAAAAAAGGTGCGGTACGTCAGCTAGCAGCTAACTCTTACCTTCCACACACTAATCAAATGTAGGCTATGTAGTTTTGCTGGATGCAGAATATCTCACGATGCATTCAAAGCTTTTAAAGATAGTCGGCAGTTGTATTACTGTAAAAACTTTCATGACAAATGACATTTAAATCTTCTGAAAATTTAAACAGAAAAAGTAAAAGTGCTTTTATGATACCAAAGTTGAGTCTCATTAAGAACATTAGCGGAGAAGCCCACCAGTTCAGATCTGAATGCAATGCTAAACAGTAGCTCCGCTGCGTTAACTAGTGCCATATTAACAACTGCCGCAAGTAACTCTGGATGGCCAGTACCTAACTCCTGCATCCCAAAACAAACACACAGCTGCAGGCGACAAGTTAACAAAAAACTTCAATGACAAAAATACAAATATAGATTTAAGATACTTTCCTAACTTTTTAGATACTTACAGTTACGTAGATAAAATCCCAAATTATACACCTGGAAAGCTGATGTTGATGTGGGCTTCAAGTGGCTTTCATATTTTATAGTTTATACTTCTTCTAGTATAAGAAATGTGTGTTATTTTGGATAGAGCATTGAAATTGAATAATAAATAAATGTATAAATGTGTTAAAAATAAATCAGCAGTTGCAGACCATCCCTTCTGACTACACAGTTTTTACATAGCCTACCAACATGATGCCAAAAACAGGGACACTAGGGAATCCCCTGTTTGTATATAAGTGGAATTCACCTCATAATCATCTTCCTGTGTGGAAGCAGCCATAGGCCTCGCTGGAATATAACATGAGCATCTTCCCCATCATCAGAAGGCATTATATGTCTGTAGGCAGACAGCATGCAATGAAAATAAACAGCGGATGATTTGTCAAACATGAGCACAGAGCATGAAAATATGATAAAACAAACAATAGAAAAGATCAAAAAAGTGTTTGTGCAGTATGAGTGCGCTTGTGTTTTTCCATGCACATGTCTTATGTCGGCTATAAACATCTATAACTACACTCAGCAGAGTTTCCACCAGAGTGTTTCCAACCTCGCAAGATACACAAGGAGACAGAGAAAGGAGAAGAAAGGAGCGAGAAATAGAAGCAGCCAGACATGATGTAAAGAGAGCAAGAAGAAAATATAGACTTTTATGCTTCTGAAAAGAAAAGAGGAGCAGTCGGAGGGTTTCTGACACGGGACTTTGCGCTGCCTCTTGTTGATTGTAAATGGCAGAGCAAGTTTACTCTGGCAGTTTGAGCCAAAATGGAGTCTGACAGCTTTGTCAGGGAGTTTGAGCGGCTCAGTGGCAGGGCAGGAATCGGGATGATTCCATCCCTTTCATCTCCAAATCGCCGATGTGTGCTCGTGAACCCTCCATGGTAATAAAAAAAAAAAAGAGAGAGAGAGAGGGGAAAGAAAAGCAGAGCCTGGCGTAGTTTGGGGATGACAGGCGGTTTTTTCAAAACACTTGTCAAAATAAAACAGAGGAGTTTTAAAAAAAAAAGGAGCAAAGGATAAGAAAAATGAGCTGGATGCAGAACAAACATGTCAGGAGGTGTTAGCGATCGCTCGGAAATACACCAATATTAATAATCCGAGCACTCATTCCAAACTTTTCTGCTCTTCATCTTCTCTTCTAAGATCTCGCCGCATTACAACCCACTCCCGATCGTGCCCTTTGTGTTTCCTAACTGCAGCCTCTATATAGTATTCTGGCCACTTCTGCAACCTTTGGCGCCATACGAGACTTCTTTTATAACTGACCTACAAATACGAACACTGGCAGCAACTTCAGGCCTATTTATCCTCCCCTTTCTGCTTCATAAACACTCCTTACTTTTCTTTGAGAAGACTCAGCTAAGAAACATAAAGACGAGTGTATAGCATGTGTTCGAGAGGAGGGATTGACAGAAGAAAAGGCGCCTTACTAGCTCTGCTTTGTGCTGCTACACTCCTATAGATTTATCCCTCTGATCCCTTCTACCTCTATCTGCTCGCCTCGCTTTTTCTTCTTCATTTTCAATTTACAGGATTTGTTTCTGTGTGTCTGACAGCGAGGAGGATGAGGTAGAAAATTTATCTTTATCCCCGTTTTGTTGTGTTTCCTCCTCCTTGACAATGCATGTCAGTAATTAGCCGGCCAGTTTGGTTCCAGGCTTTTCAGTGGGTGCCTCCGTTTGCCAACTTTCGCCTTTTGTTCTCGCCACACAATACCGCCCACTCGCCCTCGGTGTCTCTCTTTCCCTCTCTCTCCTCTGTGCTCCCCGCCTCACACCCACACAGGGCGTTACACAATCTATCCAAATGTGCTTCACTTTAAAACCCCATTACTTAGCCCCTGTTGTTTTGTTCAACACAATTAAAAGAACAGGCCCTTCATGAGAATTCAGAGAGCCCTCGCTTGCTTGCTCGGTCGCTCCCTCCCTTCTCTCTCTCTCTCTCTCTTCTGTGCTTCAGCGTTGGCCGAGGAGTTGCTGTGAACAGGCCAGCTTAGTTCCCCTAATTCCCTGGGTTTTGTTTGCATATAGGCTTAGTTTGGTTCCATTTGAAACTACTCAATGCCGAGCCTCATCCCCTGGCTGTAACCAGACCAGTGAGCAACTTTAAAGACCGGTCAGCCCAATTGAAACAGCGAAGTCCACACACGTATACAGCTAAGGAGCCCGACAAGGTCAAAGGGCGGGAGCATTGTTATCTTTCTAAGTACTGACACACTTCAAACGGGTGAAAAACTCAAAGGCTTTTTTGGGGGTAATGACTACCTGGCCAGGCGTTGGCAGAGGGCCTGGTGATAATTTCAGGCTCTGGCCTTCCACAGGAGCGTGTTAGCCCCGCAGAGCGAGCGCAGTTCAAAAGAAAAGGCAGGTAAATGAGAGACCAGGCTGCTGGTCAGTGATGAACACAAGGTCTCTGTCAGGGAGGGGTCAGGAGGGAATGGAAACGTCTAGACTCAGGTAGGGCAGCGTCGGAAGAATTATCCCTGAAGTCTAAAATAACGATGTCTCTTATGAGGCTCGTGCAACAACTACTGCATGCAGAACTGGAACGACCCCCCACTCAAAAATACAGACGCATTATTTCGCTAAATTACCAAACTCTAGCTTCTCATGTGCTTTTCTTCAAGGCTGGGACCATCTAGTCCTACCATCATATCACAATACTTATTTAGCTGAATCTATATGTATTGCAATTCTACAACCGATGAGATTTATTGTGATTATTAATCGCATTTGATTCTTAACCGTAGGAATAAAAGTTAATTCTTTAAAGGGCTAATTTCTTTCTTGTGAAGTAGCTTAGCTTAATGTAGAGTTTAAAAAACTCTGTGCAGGCCCTCATACAGCCTCTGCCTGAAAGGACTCGGTCAGGTCCGTCCCTTGAAGAAACCCCACCCTCTACAAGCCCACTTTCTTCTGATTGGCCTGCTGAGGCTGGACTTTGTGATGTCACAAAGTGCATTGTGTAGAAAAAACTGTGTGAAACCTGGCGTTCACAGCAGCCTGCAGACTGAGATTACTGGGATTACTCCAACATACTTCTAACTACAGATCTGAAACTTGAGCCACGTTTAGTCTGGACATCCAACATTGTAACATTGTAACATCATATATATGTCTTGTGTGACACAGCATCATACCCCCTCTTTAACATGTAGGGACCGTATATAAGGGGTCATATCTGCAAAACAACTGAACATCAAATTTCAGTCAGTTTGTGGGTTTAATTCTGTGTGTGTGTTTGTGGTGGTGGTGGTGGCGGTACTGGTTGTGTTAGGGAGGATGGGGGAAGATGCTGCTCAAGTATGTGCACTAAAGTTGTCTATCACACTTTTTTGGGGCCTTTTATGCCTTTAATTTAGAGAGTTGACAGTGGAGAATGTCGGAAACAGCTAAAGAGAGAGTGTGTATGACACGCGGCAAGGGGCCGAGGGTCGGATTCAAACCCGGGCCACTGCAACGTGGACTGTAGCCTCTGTATATGGGACACCAATTTTAAAGGCTGTATTTTTTTATTATTTGAAGCAAATATAAAAAATGGAAAAGATTTAAGAACTGCTTTTGTAACTAGTTGTTTTCCAACCTCTAATTTTTTTTTTTGTCTTGTGATTTCTCTCGTAACTTTTTCTTTTTGGGTTTTGGACAAGCCACATGAAGACGTCATCTTTGGCTTTGGGAAAACATGGTGGACTTATTTTCACCGCATTCTGTCATTTTGTTTAATTCATTCATTTAGAATGTCATCAGTATGTTTTAACCTTAAAGCCTACTAAACTAATTTTCTGCATCATCACAGCCTTAACATCTCGGCTGAGCCTAAAATTGTACTGTGTTAAAATTGATAAATAAACGGTTTTCCAAACTACATCCATTAAAGTGAAATTTCTACCAAATTGAAGACAGCTGGTGATGTTTTTACAACAATGATGCAGTGACGTATAACTCATTAAAACACTTTAGACAACAGTCTCGCTCCGCGCCGAACAAACCCTGAAGCTCTCATGTGATTATGTTTAACATTTACTCAGCACAAATTAAAGCAATCAACACGACGCCTGCTCATTGTGCCTAAGTGGGATTCTGTCAGGAGTTTACTAACACAGCGTCAGCCTGCGTGTGCTTAAATACAGGGGACACGCGCAGGCCTGCATTTAGTCAGCGGTCTCTGGTCTTTGTTTCAGAGTGGAGAGGAGGTCAGTCCGGCCCACTAAATAACAGCTGGGAAGCTGTGGGAGTTGTCTTGAGTTGTTAGACGGCTCAATAATTCACACTGGACACGACTTTTAAGAACAAACATGCTTAATTGAATTTAAGGAAACTGTTTGGTCATGTGTGCGCGTGTCTGACAGGGAGTCCTGCGATTACTCACACGGTATGTTAAGGCAAACAGACAGTACAATACTTTAAAAGCATACAATGAAATGTAACTGTAAAAGTGATGCAAGTTAGAATAATCTTAATAGAAACTACTGCTGCACTCACTCCCTGATGTCACCCTCTGTGTGAGCTCATATTGATTTCTCTTCTAAACTCCCCCATAATAAATCCCCCCCCCTACTCAAACACAGTCAGACAGGAGCGCAAAAGTGGCTTAAAACCACTAATTACATCAGCGCTGAAAGGAAATCATTGATCAGCGGCATTATGGGAAATTAAACTGTGCCTCAAAACTGGATCAAAGTGAATGAAGTGGCTTAACTGGGTTTCAGTGGGGCTGTGCAGACGGGAGGCGGGATTATCACCCCTGGACACACACACACACACACACACACACTCCTCATTACAGTAGTAGGTTACAGGACTCATATGATGCACACACACACACACACAATTTCTTTCGCATCTGAAGCTGAATTTGAGCTTCTACACTAAACATCTCCAACTTTCACATACTCAATTAAAGCGATTATATTAACTAAGTTTTCTAACCGTTCTAGAAAACAGTCCCAGCCCAACGCGAGCAGACCCCATGTCCGGGACCTGTAGAGGGGGTCCGCTGGGGGAATGAATAAAAGAAAGGGGCCCCTGCTGGTTCATCTGGCCATCTATTGGTGCCCCGAGACCGCCGTAATCTGTTCCCCCCCCGTCCCACCAGCACCACCACTGGCCCCTCAGGGCCCCCGAGCCTGCTGCTAGGGGAGCCCTTCATGTGTAATTAACAGTTCCTAAGCTGCAACACGCACACACACACAAACAAGCAAAAGAAAAATTGTTGGTCTTTGAAAAGAGCAATTACGATGTTTATATGGACTGCTATTTTTTCAAATCGATTCAATTGGATTAAGACAGTTGTGTAAATTTGCCATTCACTGAGTCTGTTCTGATCATGACTAATTTACTCACTTTATTAGAGGATATTTGATTCATGTATGCACCTTAATTCAGCTACTACAGAAGCAACATGAGTTTATATACTGGAGGGAAACAGCAATGTTGTAACGTAACATTAAAAGGGAAACTCATAAGCACTCTGAGAGCATCACATAACAGTCTCACACTAGGGGCCATAGGAAAACGCGTCTACTGCTGCAGTACAATGCTATCGTTTATGTCACGCTAATGAAATAGCTATATTCAAGCTAGTTGGGGGGATTGAACCAGCAACTTTCAGGTAGACCTCTTCCTGCTTTCTGATGGGAAGGCTTTATGAGGAAAGAAATTATAAACCAACATTTTTGTAGGAACTAACTAGCTAAAGATGTAAGAGGTGTTAAACTTGGTTGCATTTTCAGAGGCATCTGTGTGAAAGGGATAGGGAACAGTTTGGACGGATAAAAACATATTGCTGAAGGAAAGGGCCGTCTGGCATCGAAGTGAAGCAGAGAAAATATTCAAAAATATAGTGTACACTAATTTTTATATATATATATATATATATACATATATATACACACACACACACTACCAGTCAAAAGTTTGGACACATATTCTCATACAAGTGAATGGGAAAGTGTGTCCTAACTTTTGACTGGTAGTGTAGTGTATACTGTATGTAGGACTATTTAAAGTGGCTAAAGTTTCTCCTCGCCGTCTACATCTGTACATAGCTTAGCTTACGTATAGGAACTCTGGCCGGCTTCTCCAAACAGGGACCGTGCTGACTGTTATCTACTGTACATAGAACACTTACTATTGATCAGTACCTCAAACAACCCCACTTCAAAAAAACCTAAACTTTCCTTTTTATAGAGCTGTCAGCATCATAACACAATCCCCAGCAAACAACACAACTTCGATGAACTAAATTCTTGTACTTCCAGCCAGTTGTTTGTTGCTCCTCTAACTCCACAAAGGCAGAGAGCAGCCCTCACTGAGACTCAGCAAGCTGCCACTTAGAACAAAGTTAACTACATCAACTCCACTTGTACTGACATTGTGCCTCAATCTACTTACACTAGCAAATCCAGGGCTTACATTACACTGAACTAAGCAGCGGATATTGGCAGAATGGGCTTACCCCGGCATTGTTCTAACTGGGCTTTTCGGAGGGAATTTTCTGGCCTACTCTTTGAGAGAGAAAATATTGAGGACAAAAATAAAGTAGTTGTTGTTGGCCACCGTCTTCAGGAGAAGGAGTTCAGCGGATTCAGGGGGGTGTTAAGATGATTTGTAGGCCTTTTCTCCTATCAGATCATCTAAAATGTGAGTGATTACACCGGTAATCAGCTTCAAGCCGACACTGGCACAGTCTGCGTTTAAGAGATAAAGGGCGAGAGAGTTAAGAAGTGAGAGAGAGAGAGAGACCTGAGAGGGAGACAACAGAAAGTAGGAGGAAGAAGGTGGCAGATTACGTCTCAATATTATCACATGCCAGGACGGCCATTCTCTCTCTCTCTCTCTCTTACGCTCTTTCTATTCAGAGATGCATTTGTGCTCGGCCAAACAAATAGCTGACACCGCCTCATCAAAGCTGTGGATTGGCAGCCCGGGCCAAGTGGAGCTGTTGACAAGCGAGGGCAGTGAAAGCAGAGGAGGAGAGGAAAGAGAGACAACAGAAATCCCTGCTGTAATTCCCCAAACTGTAATCCACTGGGTTTAATGGTGTGTGTGTGTGTGTTTGGGGATTATATATTTATCATTGATGCTCATCCTTGCTCTCGTACTCCTGTGTGTGTGTGTGCGTGTGTGTGTGTGTGTGTGTGAGGAGAAAAGCCCGCTTGTATAGAAGGCCCAACAATGCCGGCTGAGGGATTTAAACCCTCGCTCTCTATCATATAACGACATATCCTGGCCAATTCAGAATAACGACTCGCCTATTCACTGCGGCTGATCCCAGCGATTAGTCCTGATCTGGAGACACCCCCCGACACACACACACACACGCACACACACTCCCACTCACCTCTACCTCTTGTCAAACATGCTGAAATTTTGACAAAATTGAGGATCCCCTTCTTACTGCGTGTCCCTCTCTCTCTCTCTCTCAGTTAGTGAACTGGTCCCAGCAGGAGTAATCAAGACTCCAATAAGAGACCATAAACTCTATCAGTTCAAGGTCAAAGGTCGTACCTGTTTTTTTAAGACCCGGGCAGGTTTTAACACAGAAGGGGGATTAAAGTCAGTATTAGAAATAAGATTACACTACTGCGGCTAAGCTAATCTCAGACAGATATTGTTGATAGATCACGGTCGTGTGCTCCCTCTCTCTCAACTAGAGGTTAAGAGACACTGAAAAGCATAGAAGTTATAGATAGTCTGGGAAGAGGTTACACATCCGTGCATTCACATTTACATGTACTGCAACTCAAATAGAAGTAAAAACAAAAATTGTCTAAGTTCTGATTAAAGTCATCTAAAACAAAAATGCTGTATCAAATAAAATTTGTATGAAATAAAGCAGTTGGAAGGAAAATAATTTACTCAAATGAAAGGTGAACTCCCTTCTTGGCGTTTTAGGTCGCTTTCACACCTAAAGTCTGTTTGTTTGATCCGACGAAGACCAAATTGTTACAATGTTGCATTTTGCTGTTGGGTTTGGTTTGTGTTCACACAGCCCAGAAGTTTTAATGTGCGTGGAATCTGCTTCCTGATTGGTCAGAATTACCACGCGTGAAAACTCCCTGAAGTAAACACAGAGCGAGAATAAGAAGATAGATTTTAATCTCTTTTTGTCAGTGTTTTTTACTTTTAACCGGCATTGTTCCACAGTTTGACGAATTCAATCCACCTTTAGTTTTTCGCTTAACAGTCTGAACACTGTCTTCTTGTACGTTTCCACAAGCATTTGCTAAATGGTCAGCCCATATTTCTCTTAGAGCCCTCACCTCGTCGCTCCCCCACGTCTGTCCTCTACTCATCTTGCTGCCTGGCTGCGTGGCTGTCTCTGCCAGTGTCAACATCCTTTAACAACCCACAATAGTTTTTTGGTTTGCTTGGCCGTGGTTTATTTGGAAACAGGCCGAGTCCCGTCTTTTCTGGCAGATCACGGCCCAGCGGTTTGGTCTTCACCACAGTTCAAATGTGTGTTCTTGGGGCGCTGGTTTAGCTCAGTTGGTAGAGCAGGCGCTCAATCTACAGAGGCTACAGTCCTCGTTGCGCTGATTGCAGGTTCCTGGTCGGCTGATCCTTTGGTGCATGTCATCCCCCAGTCTCTACACCCCACATTTCCTGTCTCTCTTCAGCTGTCCTGTAAATAAAGGCAAAAAGCCAAAAAACAAAAGTGTGTTCTCACCTGTCCAAACAGGCCGAACTTTCAGACCAAAGCTGTCAGGTCTGAATGCACCCTTAGAGATTTCAATTTAGCAGAAACCCATTCGCCATTGTGACCTTTCAGGTATGCAACTTTTACCAGCTAGACCCCTTCAGGAGCCTGGATCACGTCTCTAGATAGCTTAAAACGTGTCCACAAAGCTGCAGATCAACACAGGTTTATTCTAAGTATGAACAGAGCTGATGGCATCGGACTCTGCGCTCGAGTCTGCAGCCTGGATCGGCTTCTTCTATTGGCTCTAGAAGTACATGAATCAAAGTGTGAGTGACAGACGGGCCCTCGATAACAAGGAATAATGTCCAAGACATCAGAAAAATATAGTCTGGCCATCAGCAGATACGGGCCCGGACATCTTTCTTACGAGCTAACACACACTATTTCACTCTCCTACAAATGTACATTTAGCGAACATGTGTCCTGCAGATGTAGTAGCTTTAAAAAAGGCCCCTGTTCTCTGTGTGTATAAGAGAGAGAGGGGGGGGAGGACATGGAGAGACAAGAAATACCTGAGGAATGCGAATATATGAGCAGAAGAAAGAAGGGAAATTAAATGAACATTAATTCTCCCACAGAAATTCTCGGCTCGGGGAGATGAAAGAGGAGCGATGTACACACGGCTGGAGCTCTGGTCTTGGAGACGGGGGCCCTGGCTGGGAGGAGACCAGCACCCAGGGGCCCCTTATTGCCTGGTTTACTAATTAAGCAGAAATATGCACGAGCGATCCGATGGAGGATTAATTAACTGTTTATTTCTCTTCACCCCTCTGCTGGAACCGGTGGTACAGGGCTGTTGGGTGTGGCTTTTGGACAAATGAACAATTTCGATGTTCCTAATTGTGTGTGTGTGTGCGTGTGGCCTACTGTAAATAAAGTGGCAGCGTCCGCCCTTTTGAATGAGCGAGGGTGGATGTCTCTGTCATCAGCCGCCCGAGCCGCACAGAGGAAGGCTGTGAGAGCCGTTACGTCTGAGCCAAGACTTCATGTACAACACATAAAGAGACAGTATAAGAGAAGATAGATATAAGAAGACAGCGGACATAAATCTACAGTATGTGTCAGGAAGAAGTGACCACATGTAATCAGAGCCATTCAGAATGAAACCGCCAGCTGATTAATGTGTTGCGCTCCTTAGAGACACGGACATGAGAGCAGCGCTGGAGTCAAAGTGAGCACATTAAAACCACAGTGAAAGTACAAAAGTTTGGGCAGGAAATCGCTGTCTGCCACAAATAGGTACCCTGTCTGACCAGCTTGTGGTTATAAATCAACAAAATTGCTTTGTAATCAGAAAAAAACCCATCTTGTATAAGTGAGGAAACATGCAAGTCAGAGGCTCTGCGGTCTGTAGCAGCCCCTGGACGACATGCAGCTAAAAATGCAAAAGTGATTATTTAATGGTTATTTATAAAATTGAGACATGATTGATGAGAGCTTTTAAATTTCTTCTTCTACCAAATCTTAAGTGTCTTATTGGAGCAGCTTTTAAGAGTATGATCAGCCAGCAGAAAGCCATCTTGCTGTCGTCTTGACCAGGTCTTCAAGGAGAAGTTGGTATTTTTAAACCTTTACAAATTCGGGTGTCGAAATGACCCAAAGGAACAAAAACTTTTGTCCTCTGCCGTAGCTGCGATACGGCTGCAATGGCTGCAACATAATCCCCTGCGTCTGACCAGTGTATGTCCACTAAAAGTGCTTGTTTTTACCACTGACAGGCTCAGATTGTTACTCCAGGTGTCCGACAACATTACGGAAATGATCCCAACAAAAATCGTCCTTTTTTTAAAGAGTAAGTATGTCTCGCCCAAGTAGAAGTCTCGCTCTAAAATCACATGGCTGGTGAGATGTTACCTGAACAGGTCGGTGGAAACGTGAGTTAGAGTTGGAGAGACATGTTGGTAGACATTGTTGTGTTGGTGTACTGAAAGCGTAGGTTAGTGTATTTGTTTTATCCTCCTCTATCACCTCGTTTTCGATTCAATTTCTATGAGCTCTTCGTCGGATACTCTGGCTCAAATGAATAGGGAGGGCCATTGAATTCGAATGCCTCATCTTCATCGTTGAAATCGGGTAAATCCTCTCCGCGAGATTTTCAGAGCGAGACTTCTCCTTGACTTCTGTTTCTGGTTACTCTTTTTGTGGACGTACTTTGATCGAGTGAAATTGCCCCAGTAGATAACGTTGCGGAACTGACTTGTGACGGACGATCACATAATATTTATGCGACCAACAACTACGAAAGAAGAGATGAAGTTGCCCGCATTGTTAGAGGAGAAGAAGACGAGAGGCGCAACTATGTCGAACAGGAGGTATCGAGGTCAGGACGCTCCTTACGATTTGAGCAGAAGACGAAATCAACCGACATATAAGCGGGACAGTGAAGGATGGTCCTATGTTGTAAAGGCTGGCAAAACATCTGCAGCAGCGCGAGCTTGCAGAAGAAATTCCGTCAAGTCAGCGAACAGAATGGCCGGAGCGGCAGAGGACGGCTAGTGAGGCCTTATTTTGACCTCTACCAGTCCATTTAGGGAACCATCCACTCTGCTAACCCTGTGGTTCTCCTAAGCAATATGGAGGACACTGCTCCCGCTGAGCCTGCCGCTGCGTCTCCTTCCAGCTGTAGGATTAGTCTATAGTACAGTGAAAAAGAATGAAAAAGAAACGAGTAGATTGAGAGTAGAAAGGGTAGACAGAAGCATGTAGACGGAGAGGGAACAGAGACTTAATGAGCTGAGTCTGTGTGTGTGTGTGTTAGTCGGGGCAGGGTAACAGCGCAATCTGTACGAAATTAGGACTCCATTAGAAGTTAGAAACAACTCATGACTTCCATCTGTTACTGAGGCCGGGAACGTGAGATTGGAGACGACAGGTGTCTAAATGTTTATCAGCCGCGCTGCGTTTATTCCTGTGTCTCTGAGTTAGGAGGAAAAATGACCCACACTAATCTAATTCAAACTAACATTCACTTTGAAAGGTTGCTGGTGTGGGCAGGAATAAAACACATGCTGTTCAGAACTATTGGAGTCACTACAGTATGTGCTTTGGCATGTTCAGTTTAACTCTTTGCTCCCGTGAGAGTGAACACAGATGTAAGCACGCGTACACACGCTAATAAATCAATCCTACAGAAGAAGGTCATAATATGTAACTTACACTAAATAGTCAGTGTTAAAAGTATGTTCACACACAATTAGCTACAGATTTGAATGAGTAATATGTTTATAATAAGCATTAAGGATAAGATGTAGCTGATTTTTAAGCTCTAGATTACATCTGTATGTCTTTAAATATGGTAGCATTGTAGCTGGTTAGCTTAATTGTAGACTTACATAATATGTCATTTTCTATCTTATAGGAAACTAAAACAACCTTTTGTTTCAAAAGTATGGTCATGTGCACAATCACTGCATGCTTAATGGATAACAGACAGATGTCACTGTGCTTTTTTTTTAATTCATGAGACATTTTTTGTCAAATATATGTATAAAATATATATATGAATACGTTCAAATAAAGACAGCTAATACAAAGTGCTGTAAGACTAACAAAACGATAAAAACAAAGCATGAATGTCATTGTTTACATTTATTTTGTAGTGTTGTAGGACCGTCTAGCTCTAGTTTTGAAGTTTACACACTCACTTATGAACATTTTACTCCTAAATTTGGATATGAAACAACATGTCACAGCTGTGCTGGGCTTATTATAATGGACCTAGAGTTGTAATCAGGCATGTGCCCTTTAAAAAAGTGCCTTCACATGACTAACCACATCAAGCGTCTGTCAATCCAAACATTTCTCTCCACACATGCAGGCTCTAATCTCAGTTAACACACAGGCCTCTGCAGATCACCAGCAGTGCACAACCACATCAGGTCTGATCCCATATTATACACCAATCAGCCATAACATTAAGACCATATTGTGTACAAGCTCCTTTTGCCACCAAATCAGCCCTGACCCGTTGGGGCATGGACCCCACTAGACTTCTGAAGGTGTGCCGAGGTATCTGGCGCCAAGACGTTAGCAGCAGATCCTTTAAGTCCTGTAAGTTGTGAGGTGGGGCCTCCATGAATTGGACTTGTTTGTCCAGCGCATCCCACAGATGCTCGATTGGATTGAGATCTGGGGAGTTTGGAGGCCAAGTTGACACTTTGAACTTGTTGTGTTTCTCAAACCATTTTCAGAGTGTGGCAGGGCGCATTATCCTGCTGAAAGAGGCCACTGCCATTAGAGAATATTGTTTCCATGATGGGGTGTGCGTGATCTGCAACAATGTTTAGGTAGGTGGTACGTGTCAAAGTAACATCCACATGAATGGCAGGACCCAAGGTTCCCCAGCAGAACATTGCCCAAAGCATCACACTGCTTCCGCCGGCTTGCCTTCTTCCCGTAGCACATCCTGGTGCCGTGTCTTCCCCAGGTAAGCGACGAACATGCACCCGGCCATCCACATGATGTAAAAGAAAACATGATTCATCAGACCAGGACACCTTCTTCCATTGCTCCACAGTCCAGTTCTGATGCTCACATGCCCATTGTAGGCGCTTTCAGCTGTGGACAGGGGTCAGCATGGGCACCCTGACCGGTCTGCAGTGCACTGTGTTCTGACACCTTTCTATCAGAACCAGTGTTAACTTTATTAGCAGTTTGAGCTACAGTAGCTCTTCTGTTGGATCGGACCACACCGGCCAGCAGTTTGGCTGCTAAACAGACAGTGTTAGCAGCATGTAGCTCGGGTTTAATGAGAGCAGATTGTGATGGATTCTATATAAAAACAGAATTAATCAGATGTCAGCATGTAATTTAATACTGCTACAAAGTCCCTGTTATGGCAAGCTCTTGTCACCTATAACCAACTCTTTCAGCACTGTAATGAGTTTTCCCATTAAACAAAAACAAAGAAGCTAAATATGCTAATGAGCTGAAATTGTTTTATCTGAAATCAGATGCACTGCGGAGATGTAAAAGGCTGATTCTGCACCTAATTTCTGTGAAGCTATTGTGTTAATATGGTAAACAGCAAATTAGTGGGTTTGACCAAACTGTATTTAAGGCTATGCCTGAAGCAGTTGGTGGTCAAGATGCAAAAACATACAACGCTAGAGCATTTAAACGGAAGAGTCAATGTAAGTAAAGGAAGAAAAGAAGAGCTAACGTTGGAGCTGAGCCGGTATGATGACACTGGCCTTAAACATTAATGTCCTTGACAATCATTTCCCAAGTCCATAACATCATGTTTATTCATTTGACCAGTATCTGCTGTGAGATAAGCTGTATGATAATCTTGGTTTTAACCCCTTCCTCTTCCTAACCTGTTAATCAGCCGTATTCCCCGGATCCAGCTCCACGTTTCACCCCCTGGGGGAAGCAATCGCTCACTGCTGGGATATTTTACGCAGATTTGTTGCCAATTTGTTGCTTTCCAGTGGAAAACGTAAATGTAATAATGAGGCGGGTGAAATTCATTAAACATGTGTATGAAATACTTTTCAAGTGCGAGAGGGAGATTCATGGGGACGTTCATACGGCGCATAATCATGCCTCCCGTCTGCACAGGCTGCACTGGCATCAAACATTTAATCTGGGATGAACACTTTCTCTCTCTCTCTTTGGACCCTCTCCCTCTAAACACCCCCCTCCCTTCTCCTCTCCTCCCTCCCGCTATCTCCCTTTCTCTCTCTCTCTCCTTCTCGATCTCTCTCTGCGACTGCCAGAAACCACAATCATAAAATTATTAAAATGCTGTTTGGCTGCCATTAATCAGCGCTGGTGATAAATCCTTGTGTGGGAAGTGACAGAGCATTAGTCACATACCTCTTGGCCTCAACAGACAGAGAATAATGAGCCACGAGCCGGACCGGGTCAATCATAAACTCATCAAATGCGTCATTTAATTTCTTCATTTAGACAAACAGAATTTGTTTATGGGAAAGATATCAGGTGTTGTGGAATGAGAAACGGCGCTGAAACGCGGGTACATTAATCAGGGCTTGATTACACGCGACTCTGCGGTTGTTTATCCTAATTTCATTCATTTCCATCAACAAAGCAAACACAAGACGAACACAGCCATTAGCGATGGTTGGGGATGGCACAATTACAGCCTCGTATTAAATAAAGTGATGATGAATGGTCCAATACAAACTAAAACAAAGAGGTTTTTATTACTTCAATTCCATCGCAGCCCCTCGCCTGCCTGTGTGTGTCTGAGGAGCCTCGCTGGTGTAAAAGGAGGGAGAAGGCTGATTCAACGTGAAGAAATCGGAAAACTTTATCGAGTACTGACTTGTTTGAAATGACAGATGTTTGTATTTGATAGTAAAAGACAGCCTAAAAACTTCTGTAACAGTTACATTTCTGATTGAAATCAGTGGGCGAGCTTGTTACAGAAGCACACACAGAAACACACATTTACCTACATACAGGAGCGTATTTCACCCACACACACACACACACACACACACACACACACACACACACACACACACACACACACACGCACGCACGCAGAGGCTGACAGAGATGAAAAAAGAGGAACAGCAGATTCAGAAGTCGGATTGTTTTTGATCATGTAAAGCTTGAAGAAGCTAACCAGCCTGATGAAGTCCAGCAGAGAAGCTTCCAGCTTTCTCCAGGCCGCTCACTGTTAGCCGTAACAACATCAAACACTGCCTTCATCACAGAAGGTCTGTAGAATTAACTGGGTTTAATTGCATAGTTTTACAATATCCTTATAGCTGCATAAAGGATTTGAAATGTTGGCCAAGTGCTCAGGCAGGTTCACATTTAGTAAGTTCAGAAAGCCTTACAGCAAAGTTAAGACATTTTGAGAAATGCACATATGTTTCCATCTCAGGAAGAGTCCTGCAAAAACATATATATACTGTATCTATTGTTTTGTTTAAACGTACGTTTCTGAACAGACTTTAAAAAAGACAGATTGCTGATTTTGGAGCTTTGGAGGTGTTGTTAGGCAGACTTTGTTACATCTGCACACAGGCAGGCAAGCCTTATTGATTGTAGATGGCCATCTTATAGAGATAAGAAAAGGAAAATGCTACAATATACTTGGGTGGCTGTAAATGTAAGTGTAGGAAACACTGATTATATACACAATATACACCCACTGTACTATCAAATCAACATTCCTCCATTATTCACATGAAGCACAGCAAGCAATCACAGGCGTCGTGGACACATCATTCACCCTGTTTGACTGCATTTACATCTGCCCTTCCCTGTGACTCAATCATGCATGGATGCAGCTCAACAGCTGAGCTGTGCATTAGAGTATCACGAGATAAAACATGTGTAACCACTTGATCTTTGTTTAATGAGTATACTATAAATTCATCTGTTCAAATGCATGACAAAATAAACAAAAAAGGGAAAAAACTGAATATTTTTAGCCAAAATGTGTGAAATATGTCAGTGTCATGACATCGGCATAGAACAAGCCGTGGAGTCGCTGCTGCCTTTAAAGTGATACAACAGATCAATTCAAACACACAAGAGTCATCAGAAGAATCCACTGTGATTACTGTCCGAAGGCCAAGGTCCCTGCAGCAACACATCCTGCTCCATCTCTGACAGGAACACTGAACATCCATCCATCCCTTTTCTACTCCTGCTTATTCTTATTCAGGGTCACAGAGGGGGCTGGGGCTTGTCCCAGCATGCACTGGGTGAAAGGCAGGAAAAACATCTTAGACATGCAGTCAGTGGGGGGAACCAAGAACACAAGGAAACACAAGTAGCAAATGCTAACTGACTGTGTGTTAGGCTGATTTGAACACACAAAGAAATTAAAACTACTGAACTCTTTACTGATCAAGTGAAAGGTGATGATTCTGTTGCGCTATATATAGGCAGACTTACATTCTGTGTTTTATATTTGTAAAGAGACAACTTGGTTGCGATTGGTTTACACTTTGATATTTCAGAAGGGCGACAAGATATGAGGAAAATCTGTAATGTGCAAGAACATTGTCCACTACTGCAGCGACAACATGATATGCCAAAAACAAATATTTAAGTGTGTTAACTATACAGTTCCTCTATCCTTCTGATGTTATACAATTATAAAAAAATCAATAATAACTTGGAAATAATTCTGAAAAGCTTCAGAAAAGTTGCCACCAAAGTTATCTGACACCAATTCATCTTAAAGGTACAATAAGTAGGATTTTTCAAGATAAATAAAATATAGACTTTTACAAATATAATATAATATAAATCATCTCTTATGGGCCTCTATACGTGTGTGTTGGTGAGTGTGTGTGCAGACCCTTGTGAGACCCTTCCCTCTGCATCTATTCTGTTGTTTTGCTTTGCAAGGGACATTTTCAGGAGGGGCGCTGTTGTGGTTCCCTGAGCCAATCACAGCGTATAGGTGAGTGTGGGAGTGGTTCAAATTAACAACTGGGCTCCATTCAGACCGGCGAACATGGCGAAAGAGCGATGCAGAGTTGGCCTTCTTTCTGTTGGACAGGTAGGTGCCTCAAACCGGGTAGGACAAGCAAACTGGCAGTTAGCATGCTAGCGCAAAGGTAACCGTGATGCAGTCGGTGTTAGCTCGGCGGGGTGGGCGTGTTCTCGAACGAGAGAGTGAGAGTGAGCTTCAGGTGACGAAGAGCCCAGGAGGCGGGGCCCAGTTTGAACGTGTTGTTGACAAAGTGCAAGGAAAAATCCTACTTATTATACCTGTTAAGGCATCTGATCACCAAATAGTGCGGATGTATGGCCCACGTACCCAGGGCTATTTACAGGTCTAAAATCTATTTATGTTGAAAGCTGCATCCTATAAAGCCTTGTAGAAACATGTACAAGCACTGAAACATAGGAGATGGTCCAATCTAAAAAGAACAGATGTCACAGGATGATTTGTAAAAGATCTCTTACAACATTTCCAGAAATACCTTCCACATGGTGAGAAGTCAATAACACTGGTGTTAGCAGTATTTTCACTTCTCATCTCTCTCTGCATTCTTTGCATTCAGCCTCCCCCTCCGCCCCCTCCTCCCCGAAAAGCCCTGAGCGCCTGCCAGCGGTCCAAGGTAATTAAATTACTTAGCAAAGTTTACTTAACAGTAAATGGTTAGCAAAATTTAAGGTGATTGCAAATTTGCTTTCATTCCACTTCAATGGCCGGCCTGTTTAAGGCTCGTCTGCAAATAATTAGCACATACATTTGCATCAAAATCGTTTATACCATATGTTGCGAAATTATGGAAAGCAGCAAATTAAAAATATTCTTTTTCTGTTATGGAAATGTCTACATGTTGAGAGGAAAGAGAGAGAGAGAGGAGAAAAACAGGGAGGGAGGGAGGGAGGAGAGATATTACCATGTGTCTCCAACAACAAGGAGGAGAGAGAAAACAGGGAGGAGGGAGCAGAAATGATTCAGTTTGGATTTGAACATACTCATAACGGTCTTTTTCAAGAGCTCACCAGATGCTGTTTGAAATCTGCCCACAGAAGAAAAACAAAGCTTTCTCCATCTCTCTCTCTCTCTCTCACTGTTTCTCACACACATACACAAACACAGAATCAGAGAGTTTCCTCTAAGTGCCTCTCTCTTGTACAGTATATATTGTTCACTAAAGCTCGGCAGGGAAAGTTGTACACTAATTTGACAAGTACTTTTTACACCCGTAGACCTTCAATCTCAGGGAAGTGCTAGAGAGATGAGGACAGCTGACATTTACGCTGGCTAGCTATAAAAGAACACCTACTCATGCTTTGAATACAGTAACTGCTTTCAGGGCAACTAATCGGTTCATTTTTTTGGTCAATGAAGTGGAAGAAAATCATGAAAATTGCCAGAAGAATCTTCTTCAGAGTCCTTGTTTTGTCTGACTCATCGTCAAAAACGACCTCAGAGAACATTATTATTTTTCAATCAGGGATGCATCACAGGGTAACTCACGATACGATTGGCCCACAATAACGATAAAATCACAAGAGTTATTCTGCGACAATTGATATATTGCAAGACAATCATATAACGATACATCACAATATCTGTTATCTTCTTCGGCCAATTAATTTCTGTTCATGTTACCCTCATTCATGTCATAAGCGCCACCGCGAGGAGTCATGAAGTAGTGACGTGGTGAGTCACAATCGCAGGGAAATCTTAGAGTTTAAAAGTTTAGAGCGCACAACATTGCACAAGTCAGAACGACGATATATTGCTGTATCGATATTTTGTCCCACCCCATTACAAAATATCTGTCGATACTTTTCTTGATTAATCAGCTAATAGTCATAAAAGATCACAAAATAATGATCGCGATTTTCCGATGGACCTTAGCTCACATTTTTTATTATTCTTTATTACAAACAGTTTAAAACACAAACATATTTAGTTTAGTACCATAGAAGAAAGTCACACTTGAGAGGCTTGTACCTCGGGGTGGGAATCACAGGTTAACTCATGATACGATACGCGATACATGGCCCACAATAACGATAACATCCCGATACAGCGGTTCTGTGATACTTGACATATTGCAAGACAATCGTATAATGACGCATCACGATATCTGATTAACTTCTAATTTCCACTCACATTGCCCTCGTTCACGTCATAAGCGCCACCGTGAGGAGTCATGAAGTGGTGACTCTGTGAGTCAGAATCGCAGGGAAAACTGTTTAGAGCGCAGAATATTGGTAAGTTAAAGTATCGATAACTGGCGCCAGCATATCCGTAAGTGTATCGCACGAGTCAGGACGACGATATATTGCCGATATCAATATTTTGTTAAAATTTTGTCCCACAGCACAGAAGAAAGTCACACTGAGAGGCTTGTACCTTGGGGTGAGAAATCGCAGGGTAACTCACGTTACGATACAATGAGCGATACGTGGCCCACGATAACGATAATATCCCGATACAGCGTTTCTATGATAATTGATATATTGCAAGACAATCATATAACGATACATCAAAATATCTGATTAACTTCTTCTTATTAATTTCTGTTCACGTTACCGTTATTTCCAATTTCAATGTCGACTTTGCCAAAAGGCCCCTGCACTGGAAGCTTACTATAGCAAAGAGAAAACCAGGACGTAGCAGGACCTCTGTTTATTATCCCCATAAAACAAACAAAAAATCAATTGTACATAAAAGTCTAATCCATACAGTCCTTAGGTCACTCAGTCTGCCCTGCCGTTGACACACACCTTTGAACCTCGGGGCTTATTTCTTCCTGAGATTGATACAATCTGCTCATAGTTTGCAGAGAGGATCACAGAGATCTTCTTTAAACCTAAACGCACCTTTAAAGCGTAAACAGAGCAGCAGCTCGAGGCACGGCGCTCTCGCTGTGAGGTATGACTCTCTAACTGAGCTCGACAAACCCGTCCATCCATCCATCCACCCCTCTCATCTGGAGGTCAGTCGCTCTGCCACCCGTGTCAATGTGCTGCTAAGTGAGCGGCGGGGGCTGTTTGATAAAAGCTTATTCAGGTATTCGGGTCCCCGCTCTCTCTCTCTCTCTCGCTCTCGCTCTCCCTCTCTGTCTGTGAGACATAATTACGACTGTTGACTGGAACAGTGAGGTAATGGCACATAAATCCAGCTGATCAATGGTTACAGAGACTAAATTACAAGACACCCCCCGTGCCATTATGCTCCCAAAGGACAACAGGAGACGCATTCCTGCACAGACGCTGAGGGGATTTCTGCTGTTGTGTTATTGTTTCGTTTATTTGAATATAGTGGAAACTAAAATCTCAGCCAAAAACAGAGGAAAGCAAAATAATAAGCTAAGCTGAAAGCATCTCTTCTAATTTGTTAAGCTGAAGCTTTTAAAACTGGTGTTTAAAAAGTGCCGCAGGGTAAACATTAGCAGACTTCTCCACGGACCGAGCTGTTTTAATCATTAAACTACGTGAGTCATGATTAGCTGTTTCATTTGCAGCCCGTTTTTTCTGCTCTTTCTGATCTTTGACTGAACCGTTCACGTTTAATCAGAAAATCCAAATTCAGCAGCCGTAATACAGAGAGGCAAAGCAGAGCATAATAAGACAGAGTAATTGTATTCTTCACAAAACAAAGCTGTCATCAAGTTGTTTACCGGCTTTTGGCCCAAAAAATCCCCCGTCGTTGTTGCAGCAAAAGCCCTTATTTTGGTTCTAAATACTCGCAGGTCTTTACAATAACACGTCCAGCAAAGAGAACATGTAGTTAAGAGTTATTACTGGGCAATTCCCTTGTTTTTTTTCATGAGAAATCCCCTTTAAGATAAAGGTCACTGACGACTGGCGTTTGTGACAAAAAATTGCTGCCTCAGCCGGAGTGACAGCGATGTCTGATAACTGTAATTTACCTCCTACAGATCTCGTGCTGCATTCAAGCGATGACTGCTCAATCTGAGAAGGTACAAAAGAGAAAAACAGGAGGAAAATAAGTTTATAGAGGAAGAAATATGCACAGAGGTGAGGAGCATAAAGAAGGAGACTTGTGCCACGTTAAAGAGCCGGGTCACTCTCCCCGTCCCCGGGCAGAACAAAGGGCGGCAGCCTCCTAAATGTGGTGCATTAGCCCTTTAGTTCCAGAGGGGGTAAGGTGACACCCTCCATGTATGTGGTCCGTTCAGAACACATCTGTCAGGGCCTAAGGGGGTGGGCTGGGGAGGTGGGAGGGGGGCGGTGGGTACTGGAGGCACATAGAAGACGGAGGAGAGAAGCAGAGAGAAAGGGTGTGTGTGTGTGTGTGTGTGTGTTTGGTGTGTGTGCTTCAGGACCCCTGCTGCGACAGAGAAGCTTAATACCCCGTATTTACTGTGGAAGAATTAGTCCTATCGCATGATGCTGCTAAGCTTGGCTAACCCCACTCACCCCCACCCCCACCCTTTTCCCTCGTTATATCCGTCACTCGATCAGAGAGCTGATATAAACAGACAGGAAAGTTACAGACACAAACAAGTGAGACACTCGTACAGACATGAGGCAACGTGCAGCATCACAGACCTGCAGGAAAGGAGGAGAGACATGTCTGATCATTTCCTTTAATGTAGTTACATATGGTGTCCTGGTGGGTCAGTATTAGGGCTGCACATAAATCACAATATGAGCATTCACAATAAACACATCGCAAAAGTCTGAATTTATCCCAATAAGTGAAATAGTTGTACATCAGGAAGTATAGTTGCGTCTTTGCACTCTGTTTTAGACTTTAAGTACTTGAAAATACGTCATGGAATTGCAGCAGTCAATGATGTAATTGTAATTGTGTGGGTCTTCTTACAAAGCAAATACTGATATACTTCCTCCTACCGCCTCCATCCAGGTGTCAAACTTAGACAAACTAAATAGTGAAAGTTAATTCAGTCCAGCGAGCCCCCGCCAAGTTCAAGCCTCTGATGAGATCTTAAGCATTGTTTGTTTTGCTGCTGTCAAAGGTTCAAACGGGGAGAAGACGGAGGTTTTGATGACCCCTGGCCCTCAGGTCCTTAGTGGGTGTTCTGCAAACACTCCCCATTGACGTGTGGATAAGTAGAGGCCCGCTGCCGCGCACAGCACTCATGCTCATTTGAGTGGAAATGGACACCGCAATGAAAGGAGCAGAGAAGTGAGCAAGTGGCTGAAAAGGAAAGAGTATAATGGATGTGTAGGGGTGTCGTAGTTGCTGTGTGTGTATGTGTGTGTGTGGCTGCATGGAGGTATATATGGATGAATAAAAGTATTTTCTTTTGTGATCGCTTTAGTTTAGATTGTAGAAAAACTGCTGAGACTGCAGAGGAACAAATGTCCTCTGTGTGTCCTGGTGACAAAAGGTAAAAGAGGTCTTTGAATAGGTGCTCACTCAGGTTTCAAATACACAAGAGAAAGAGAGCAGATACAGATGCACTGAACACACCGAGGGTCCCATATGGAGGAAACTCTGACACTTTCTGCTGTGACATCCCCTCTATACTGTCCCACGATTTCCAGCGGGGGTGAGCACTATCCCCAGACAGGGCACCTCTCCCTGGCTCTGCCTTCCCCGTCATCTTTCTAACACAAACTCTTCTCTCTATCCTCATCTCTATATTTTTCTCTTGTGTGTTTAATTCAGATGTGGGGGCCAGTAGAAGCCATGCAGTAGGGTAGGTAGTATTAGCTTGCATGAACGAAGCCTGGGTCTGTTCAAGTTGGCAATGCTGATTGGGTAGGTTAGGGTAATTATTACACCTTTCCCACCAAAATTAGCGCGTTGATTCAGGGTTTTCAGACCCGGGAAGACTCGCTAATAAATGCAGATTGTTTCCCATTGCCAGTGAAGTATACACCTTTCCGTCTCTTTTCTGCTGCGTCACCGTCTGACTTCACAAACGCGCCGGAAGCAGGGGCGAACAACAAACTTCCCCTCGGATCAGAAGAAGCTCTCTCACCTCGCTGTCTAGCCAGTGTTGCTGCATCTTGCACGAAACAAATAACAAATTTGTGGTCGTATGTTGTTCTTCTGTTTTTACGCAACAGCGGCCGGAACTTCAATGCGCGTCATAGCATCGCACCGGAAAGGGGGCGGAGATTAGCGTGTCGACCCGGGTTTTGTGATCCCATCATTGCCCAGGCGATAATTACCCTGGTTTACTGCAGAGTCATTCGACCCGATTGTAACCTTTCCCACTAAGCAAAAAAGCCGGGTGTTAGCGGGTTTTTTAACCAGTGGGAAAGAGGCTTATAAGTATTTGGATAAGGAAACAAGGGGAGGGGTTTATCCTTAGTATAATGACACATGTATCTTGTGTTTAATTAAAAAAAAAAGTGCTTAACTTCCTCAACCTGTGCAAGAGGTTTAACTGCAATTTGGTAATGCAGGCTGAGATAAGGAAGCCTACGAGGGACAAGCACTGAAGATTAACGACAGAATCTTTAACCTGCAATTTTCAAGAGACGAGCTGCAACTACCTATCGACTACTTTGATAAACTATCAGTTTGGGTTATTTTTAAGGGGACAGAAAAATCTTATTTCAGCTTCTTTAATGTGAATATTTTCTGGTTTCTTTCCTCGTCTATAGCAGGATACTAAATATTTTTGGGATATGGACGAAACAAGGCATTGAGGGCTTTTCAAAACACTTTGATTCTTACCATTAAGAGACATTTTTATTGACAAAGAACTGATCAGTTTTTATGGAAAATAATCATCAGATTCTTTGAGTCAAATATGTCAGAAAAAATAATAATATGATTATATTCTAATGTTAAATGTATGCATCCCATGTATATATTTATGCATATTCTGACAATAAAAAGGCCTGTTTACTTCTGTCATGTGAATAATATTAATCAAAGTTACAAGTAATATAATTGTGAAAATCATTCACTTAATGAAGAAATTAGTGAGCGAGTTTGTCTTGGAAATGAGGTGTAGTATGTGTGTGTGTGTGTGTGTGTTTGTGTGTGTGCATGTGTGTGTGTTTGATATGTAGGCCAAGCAGGAAGTGACCCATAAACATATCCATCCAGCTCTTTCATTGGGGGCCAGTGTTGCCCTCCTCCTCTCTCACCTCCTCATCCCACTCCACACACACACACACACACACTCTCAAAGCCCCCAGTGAGCGCTAAGCAGGCCAGCGGGCCAGCCGAGGGGGCTCATTACAGGTCCACAGAGCCCCCCAACACAAAGGCCTGAGCCGCTTTAGCCATGGGATGATCTGCTCTCTACTGACTAGAGAGAGTCCATAGACGCACAAAAGGAGGGAGAGAGAGGGAGGGGAATGGGGGAGAAAGAGGTGGAAGAGAGCGGAGAAGAGGAGAGGAGTGGAGAGCCACGGGCTTTAAGGATGTCAGGAGACCCCGAGAGAGAAAGCCTGGCGGGCGCTCAGAGAGGAACGGAGGGAAGGCGGAGGAGGAGGAGGAGGAGGCTTAAGCTCCACAGCTACGTCAGGACATTAACATTCACACAACCTCCCAACATCTGCTGCTTCCTTCTCGCCCTCCATCCCTGCATCACTCCGTCCGCTAACAACACTGGAACAAAGACGGAGAGCGACAAGAGGAAAGCAAATGGAAAGAATACGAGGAGATATAAGAGGGATGAATTTAGAAGATTTGGCTGCAAGAGACTCAGCAGCTGTGGGGTCAGAGGGAAGAAAATATCCCTAATATTTCTAATTACACTAACATGATTTAAATTAGCGTGGGCACTCGTCGACAAAGGAAAGCCAGCAGAAAACAAGGCTGGAATAAGAGATAAATCACTCCCAAGTACCAAATATAAACTTCTTGTCGTTTGTATTTAACTGAACATCAGCCAGCGTCGTTGGCTCTCCGGTGGAGACAATCTCTGACGGCGCCATAAACCTGTTCTTGTGGAAGCCTCCAGGAGAGAGAGAGGAAAAGCAGAGACACGTCCAGGGCATTAAAGCCTCTCCTGTCGTCCCCCGTTTGGCTTTAAGTCTGCGTGTGCACCGGGGTCTGGCCCGCTGCACTCAGAGACACATGCTCGATTTTATGATGCTTCAGCACCATTAGTGCAAGGCTAGCCTGGAGGTGGCAGTGCAGGGAGTGTGTGGGGTCTTATTTAGAACAGAAAACATAATTAAGCAAGGGAAAACTTTTATAAATCAGTTAAAGTTAAATATTCCTCCACTCCATAAATCAGGCATGTAAACAAAACTAGCTTAATTAAAAGTTTTAAAAAGTATGTAAAATGCACCTTACAAAGTCAGTGGGGTTTTGCAGGCTTGTTGTGCGGCCAACAGCAGCCCGAACGAGCCTTCAGCATGTAGCTGTGTGGCTGCTGGGTGCTTTATAGATGATGTATAGATGCCTGCTTCTTTCATATATTTCCTGTGGTGAAATTAGAGCCCTGTTCTGAAGTGCTGCGGCCGTGCGTGTGTGTGTGTGCGTGCATGACTGTAAACATGAAGACATCTTTCTCCACAGTCAATCTCAGCCTGTCACATCTGGCTCGCAACTCTACCCCTCGAATACACACTGGAATATATACACGGCGTGCATGGTGACATCTATGACTTATGTACTGGGAGGAGTGTTTGAAATTAAGCTGCAGTGAATATGGGCCCAGAAGCACTCAAAGTGGAGGGCAGGAGACTGTGTGTGTATGCATTTGTCTGTGTGTGTGTGAGATTGTGGTGTGTGTGCAGGGACGGGAGGGGAGCTGGGAGGCTGTGTGTGTTTGTGTGTGTGTGTGGGGAAACAAGTAAGAGAGTGAGTGTGGTTCAGTCCCAGCCCAGTGCAGGAACATGTGTGTGGTGGGGCTGCGAAAATCGTATTATTTTTTTCATTTATTTCCTGATATGTTATAGTTCTACGTATTCTTGAAGTTAATGAAGCTTTCCATCACTAATGGAACAGATAAGTGTTGGGTTATCACTGGAATATACAGTAGGATGTTTAGTGTAGAGCACAGGTGTTGTGCCGTTTTGCAGCCTTTGCCATTTTACATTGAACCAAGCTTTGCCGCCATACAGAGCATTCTGCCGTCGGGGAAGCAAAAGGCAAGTTAACAAAAAATACGCCGCTGTTCCGTCCTGTTGGCTACGCCGTTTACACTGGCGCCGTTTCACCTCTGTTACTACGTCCGATGCCAGCTCAGAGGCTGAAATATTTGCCCCACCATTCCGCCTCTGTGCCTTTTTTCGTAAAAGACGAGGCGTAATAATACCGCCTTGAACCAGCAGTGTTAAAGGGGCGTTTAAGGAGTTATCTCAGGCTTCGCGTGTAAATCAGCACCTTTAAGTGGTGCTCTGCTAGAGCTAGTCATACCTCATGAGTCGGGCAACATTCTAAGAGTAAAAGTACCCAAACCAAAGATTTCCAGATCTTATCATTTACTCATAAATAAAACTAATAAATATTATTATGTAAAAATAGAGTTTACATGATGTTCTGAGACCGTCACCATCATAATAACAGGTTTAAACTCGACACAGTGTTAAATGGAAAAATGCTTCGTTTTATGAGACCCATTCAAGCCCCATTCTACATCTCATGAGAGACATCAGGAGACAACAATATGACAAGAGGGTTGCTCCATTTACAATATTAGAAGATCTTTGGTTAACAAGATCATTGTGTAAATGAAACACCAGATAGTGTTGAAAATCAAGCTTTTTTAAATATGTGTGAATTCAATAATATTCTGAACCTTAAAAATATAAAGCCTATAATGAAGCATTTCTCAAACTTTCAAGGCTTTGTTAAAATCCGGATACTTGCACTAAATGTCTACACAGTACAAAAAGTTTCTTTAAAAAAAAAAAAAGGAAATAAATGACCAAATAATAAGCATAGAAATATGTTTCAGTTTGTTATGACAATATATATATGATCATACAGTAGATATAATGTAAACACTGGCTGTACTGCAGATCCTCTGTAATATCACAGAGGCATATTTATGAATTAAACCATCTGTCGTTTCATAAACTGATATGTTACCAGTGATGTTGATAGGTTTTCAATGTAGTGAGTCCTTGGAACCCACGAGTGGTGATTTGAGAGGATCCCCAATAAATTTTTTGGTTCTGAGAAATTGTGTCAAACTCATGTTTGATGTTGGCATGATACTGTTAGAATGAACAGATATATTCACGTATGTTCAAAATGAACTGTTAGCAAAAGTCTGAACATCTACTAAATCAAATGATTTGTGATTATGAGTGATTATGAGTGATCAGAAAATGAACTGAGTCAATCGTGATTTTTATCACAAAAATGTAACTTCAAAAACTTCAAAACATAAAATAAGAAAATATAATAAAATGATGCCGATATGTTTGTGGTGCATTCTGAGCAGCCTGAATGTAAATCAAGTCCATAGCATTTGTCAATGATTAATAGTACTGCATAGTGAGCGATAACAGGATATATGCGCAGACGTCGTCTGAGCATCAGAAAACTGAGGCCGCCATTGGGAAGTGAACCGAACGTGAGCGATGGAAACGTGAGTTTGTTAACCACTACAAAGTTCGTATCCTTAATTGTTGAAATGAAATCCGTGGTGACTGGCTAGTTGTTGCGGCTTAACTAACAGCATGTCGCGAGACTGCGTACACGCAATCTCCTCTGCGCTGATTAGATGTGCAGAGGGTTGAAACAGCGGCGCTCTGACAGCAAGGTTTCCCATACAGATTACTGTGATTTTAACACGAGTTTCACTACAGGTCTTGTTCACAATGTATTGAGACGCAGGACGCGTACCTAGCAACATCACTGTGTTACATTTTGTATCGGAAAAGTGGTGGACCGACCAACCAGCCTTAGAGCCATTAAGGCCAATATCAGTAACATTGCTGAAAGTATAGAGACAGAAACGCCCTATCTCTGCCTGTTATTCAGTGAGGCAGACTTCACACTGAGGCTCTGCACAGTCCTCTCACACACAGCCTTCAAGTTACCATCCCTTGAATGAGCGAGTGGCCACAATTGGCAAGTGTGAGAGCATGGCAACCGTTCTGAACCACACTGTGACACAAAGAGACAGAAGGGAGTGGAACAGGAGAGTCATCCCTACCTGCAGCCTGGAGGACCATATGCATCCGAACTTTAGCCTGCTCTGCTGGAGTCTGCGGAAAAGGAAAAGACAGGCAACAAAAGACAATAATGAGTACATGTATAATAATAATGGAATATTTAATGCGACTTCTACAAGGATTTGTTCATTCTACATGGACAGAGGTCAGGGGTCACGGGGTTCTTCATGTTGAAGAAGCAGGACACATAAAGCAGGACAGACACTTGTTAACACAGAGGCTCAAAGGATGATCTACCTGTTTACTTTACCACCCTGCTGCCTGAAATATCACAAAGCGCAGTTATTGGTGTAATCTCACTCTAAAACTGCTGGGTCCCTTAGGCGGAAATATATTTTACCCCTGATCGTCTTTAACTGCAACCATTTGAGCGAATGTTCCTTTAAACTGTCCTCGCGGAGCACCAGGGGACAACTTCACCAATCTAGCAGCGTAGTCGTCTGTAAGAGCCCCGCTCGTGAAAAACAGAAAGCAACAACATCCCTGACACACCAGGGAGAATCAATGAGGAGAAGATGAAGAGAAATTTAGAGACAAAGAGGGAGAGAGAGAGAGAAGAGAGAAAACAAAAGCTGCTGTAACAAGTCTTTGGAGAGTTGGATAAGAGGGCACTGAGAGCACATTTTACAGAGATCACAGCCAAAAGACTCAACATATTCCCCTTCCCATACTGTGTGTGTGTGTGTGTGTGTGTGTGTGTGTGCATCAGAAACGCTTAGCGAGCACGATCGGGGGGGAGGGCCTTATGCTTTGACAGCTGTATTGGGAGGTGCAGCCCTTTTTCCTGACATGCCCTCAAAAGGGCCTTGCTGTAATTCCAATATCACTGCTATTAGATTTGAGGGTCTTAATTGTCAAGGAAGAATGATGGCTACGACAGGGCGCCGCGCTGTAAAAAAAGGCGAGCGCGCTGCAGATTGCTCTCGGAGGTTTTTCCAGCGTCTGCGGAGGCACGGCGGCCCTCGTTACGATGCAGCGGTGGAGCCCGTGTGTAGGATTAGAGAGAAATTAAATGCTAATGGGGATGGGATCTGAATCCGCTGCCTGGGAGCATCATTTAGACGACAGGGCCGGGGCGACGCTGACAGGCAGCGCTTTTCTCTCCCTCCTCCTCCTCCTCCTTCCTCCCACAATTCCTTATCCCGGCTCCCCGCCCCTTCCCAAAAAAAAAAAAAATCTGATTTATCAAACTGTAAACGTGTCACTTTGTAAAAACGTCACTTTTTCGATGGCAGCCGGGGAAATATAATGACCCCCTTTAATGCAGCGATGTCAGGGTGCTGTAGCATGGATGGAACGCACATCAAGGCACTGCAGACAGACTGACGCACACTTAATGCAACATGGATGTGTGTGTGTGCGCACATGTGTGTGTGTGTGTGTATCCCCTGTAGCAGGTGACACAGTGGATCACGCTCACACTGACTGGCACCGCTCGACAGCTGAAATTACTAATCACTATTATACCCGAGACGAGGAGGAACACTTGAGGCCTTCGCCCACACACACACACACACACTTTCCATTAGCTCTCATGAAGAAGTGATTGGGGTCTATTTTTCCTGCTTTTTTGGCGTCTTTTCCTCTACCGGAACTGTTTTACAGAATAAGGAAGTATTGCATCCTACAAAATAAAAGCCCTGGGTATAATTCAAACCCTGTTAAATTGAACGGGGCTCGGCCTGCCCGACAATTACATCGACGCAGAAATCGGTCTCGGTGCAAGCCGTCGTTTAAAGCAATAACGCAGCACAGCTTAACTAACCTGATCATTGTGTGCTGTGCAATCATCTTAGTTACAGTTTATTACGACGCCCCCCTCTGTAATTACATTAGCATTTGTTTACATTGGCCTAGAGGCATGCGTAAGACCATGCATCCTCAATGCACGCACACACAAACACACACACAGTCCTGCCAGCTGTGGGTAATACGACACTGAATCTCACAGGGAAGAAAACTGATGCTCCGAAACAACAAGCTTTTTAAGACACCAAACATTGATGTCAAAAAATCCTGTTTCCTAAAACTTGTGCGACATTTTTACAAGTTTTATGCCGCGTGTGATTTTGCATTGAATTACCTTCAAATAAATGTAGAAGGAGAGGCAGAAACTGGTAAAAATAAGAGACATCTTTGTCCTTCTAGGAGGCTGAAACAGGCTAATTAATATCAAATCATCATCAAAAGCCATGTGAAAGGTACTTAGAAGTCAGCTCACAAATAAGTAAACATTATGACAAAGAAACCACACACACAAGTCCGCACGCACACACACACATAAAGCATTGTATGCGTGCCTGCTTCCTCTGCGTGTAATTCATTAGTAAACAATAAAAAGGCGTTAATTGTGCTCCCCAGAGGCGGATCTGTGTTCCCCCCACTGGGAGAGAGGCACCCGCCACATCTGAAGTGGCTTTGCCCCTCAATTAGAACCGCGCCTTTTCCGACGCTCACAAACAAACATGAGACACCGAGAGAGGGGCTGGGTGTGTGTGTGTGCGTGTTCCTTATAGGATGTGTTATGTTAGATTATCACACTGTGAGGAAAGGGGAAGGAGGCAGAGGGGGACCAAAGACAAGACGGAAAAAGATGCTTTTATTTTTTTAAGTATGGCAAAGAAAAAGGAGGAGGGAAGAGGGTGTGGAAGAAATAAAAAAAATGATATGATAATAGAAGGGACCAGAGACAGACAAGATCACACATGGCCTTAACTTTTGCTGTGCATGTAACAGGAAGTCGGCTCGTAGTCGGCCTCCAGCTTGTTCTCTTACCTCAGCACAGCGTTGACGGACACTCCAAGACACGCGTAGCCGAGCCTAAGTGCCCGGCGTCCGTCCCATTAGTCAAAAATAAACACATCCCATTAGAAAAATAAACAACCCTCACTCTGCTTAGTAGAAACAATGCTACGCTGTTTATAATGAGGTACAGCATGCGGGAAATTTCATCTATTTGTAGTCTTGCCCTGGTCCAAGAGAGTATTATTATTGTTATTAGGCCTGAGGCCGACCAGACAAAGCAAAGCATGATGGGTCAGTAGATGAATAAATGCCTGTTAGAGCAGGCGCAACGAAGCAGAGCACGTCAGAGAGGCTCTCTGTGGCCAGGCTGTGGTCAGACGGTCAGACTGCTGTCTCAATAAATGATTTAATCCCTCTTTCATACTACGCAACAACTTCAGTCATGACTGAGCAGAAAGAAGGACACACCTCTTTTAACCACATTCAGTTACAGTCAATTCCAGGCACAGGTGAGACTCGACCGAAAAGTTAAGGAAGTGGGAAACAGACTAAAGGAAAGAGGGCGGGGCACGGTGGAACCAGAGGTGTTGATAGAAACTGTAAGAAAGAGAGAGAGAGTGAAGCGCTGCTGGTCGTCCTGATGACGAGCAGAGCTCTGGAACCTGCAGACACAGTGACCGATCATCGCACAGGCAGCTCTGAGGGGCAAAGACAGTGCAGCTCAACTCTGATACGACTCTACAGAATGAGCAGTACTGTATGCGCAGAGTGCACAGAATATGGTACAGAGAAAAGTTAAGAAGTAGGTATTTTGTGAAAGGATGTGTCATGAAATATTAAAAGCATTTGGAAGAATCGATTAATCGATTTATATAAAAAGGTTTTATTTATAGTGTAATTTTAAACCTACAGTCATAAATGATTAAAAATATGTATAGTTTTCAGTGTATTATTATTATTATTAAAGTATATAACTATTTTTTACATTATTTCAAAGCAATATGAGGAGATAAAACAGATATTCATCTAATTCTAAGTGACTTTAAATGGTTCAAAGTCGAATACATTTCTTATGTGTTGGCCTTTTATGCCTTTATTGAGAGAGAGGACAGTGGATAGTGTGGAAACAGGGGAAGAGAGTGGGGCTGACACACGGCAAAGGGCCGAGGGTGGGAGTCGAACCTGGGGCTGCCGCATCGAGAACTAAAGCCTCTGTGTGATTAACCAGTGAGCTATACCGGCGACCCCAGTCCAGTATAGTGTGCCCATTAAGGTGCTAATTTACAAAAATAATTCATTAGTGTAAACATTCAATTCGTCGATAACAATTTTAAGTATTATTAAAGATCAATAAATGTAAGGATTGTGTAGGTTGTTTCTTGGAGCGTGGATAAGCCAGGTTATACAACAGTTACTTCTGACCAAGTAATCTGATCAGACAATAGCATTCCATGAGTGGCGATATAGAGTACTACATCACTGGGACTTTTCACTCTGTGTATCACTCCGCCTCAGCCACATGTTCTGAATACTGTTAAGTAACATCACAGCAGAGCGTGTATGTCTACATTAATGAAGCTGGTACCTCTGAATCACACAGCAGACTCTTATTTCACTGGTTGATGATGAATTAAAACAGATAAATGTACATGATAAAAAACAGCTGATCTAGACAGGGTGCAGGAGAATGTTTGGGTTGCTTGGCAACAAAAGTCCAGTTTCAGTTAAGTTGTGGAACTAGTTGCGTTGGTGGAGCAAAAAATAATTTACTTTACTAAAATAAGTTTACTACTATTTGCTGCTTGTGTTACTGTTGTAAAAGCAATATCACACTGGAGGTTGTGATGTTGAGTGAATATCATAACGGCTGTGATTCAGCCACAGGTGATAATATTTCGTACAACATCCCTCCCTCTCGTGTGATATTGCTTAATTACACGCAGTCTTTTAAATGTCGTTCACCAATTGTAAGCATTAAGAACCAAAAAAAAACATTGGGGAAAGTTTAACAGACCCAACAGCTCAAGGTCAACAGACAAACTGAAGTTTTATTAAGGAGGTGAATGCTCGAGGCCGGGGACGTTTGTCATGAGTTACTTTCCTGTCACCTAAAAAGTGAAGAATCTAAATGAACGAACGAGCGACTGCATCGGTGAGAAATGGCTTCCAGTGAACTCCCCTGACAGTCTCAAGTGTCTCCAAAACCCTAACTTGAGCAACATGGGACTTCAATGACATCTTCAGTCCATCTACTGTAACATTAATCTTAATTGCGCCACTGTACCCATCATTATCTGTCAATAAACAGTTTCAATATAAACACACACACACGCCCACCTCAGCTGACTCTCTCTATGCTGGAGCTGATATGCTCAATATTCATGTCATTATATTTTTAAAGTCTTCATCTGTTTCCATTTTCTTTCATTTGTTGCACTCCGCTCGGGCCTCCTCCTCATCTCCTCTTCCTCCTCTCCGCCTCCCTCCCGCCTCCCCTCAAACAAACACACACATATATCCCATACCCAAAAGAGGACAGGGGAAAACAGAGCCCCTAGAAAATGCAATATTTCTGTTTTTAATATCGAGGTCTATAAGATCAGGGCAGAGATGGGTTCCATGGCAATATGTTTATTTATATTTTTTATAAGAAGGGGGGGGGAAATCTGCCTATCAGTGTATGTATTTGGGGGGCCTGGGCCGCTGCATCTGAGCTCATCTTATATGAAAAATAATGTTGTGTATGGCTATACTTTTATATATAATGGCAATATGGGATCAGGGCTCTTTTACAATGTGCCATACTTCAGGCTAGGGCTAACAGCATTTTATGGCCCGCCAGCAGTTCATCTTCATGTCTCAGGCAGGCAGGAGCACTGCATAATAATGTCGTTTCCTGCCCCCAAATGCTATTTCACAGGCCGGGGCTCATTTCTCAAACTTCACCACTTTTACAATTTCCCAAACTTTTATTCCCGTCATTATTACCAACAAGATTTCATTACGTATTTAGAATGTAAACAAGTCTGAGTAATGACACTCCCCCCCCCGTCTCCCTGGAATCATTCCCGCTGATGGCTCTGCTGCTATCTCGCACACACAAACACACACATGCACATGCACTGCAGTTTGCCTGCATACAAGAAGCATGCGCACACTCGCATTAACTGCCCCGGCCAACATGCACCTCAAAGGCAGTAATTTACTCCTACATGTGCATGTGTATGTGTGTGTGCATGCATGTATTCCCTGATAAAGGGGGGAGGCTGAAGGAAGGGTGTGTGTGTGTGAGGGGGGGGAGTTTTATACTCAACTCACATAAATCATGTAGAAGAAAAATGAGCAAATGTGCAGGCTAACTCATCTTCTCCCCATCCGGAGAAAATGAAATTCACTGGAATACCTATCAAAACTGCAATCATCCAGAGATAATATCTTCTTTGGTCTATCTGCACTTTCCGATTTAATTTCCTCCATGCCCTTGACATCCAGCGATACCATTAAGATGAAGCACATACAGTAAGGGAGTAGTTCTCACGTTTTGATATATGAGATCTCCGCGCTTAATGTAATATCATCATTTGGAAATTAATGCAATCTTTCTTTTTTGTTTGGGGAGGGGGGGGTGTTTTCTTTTTGGAAACACTCAGGCGACAAAAGACGCAGTGATGAGACAGTGATGGGGGACACATGAGAAGGAGACACGGAGGAACAAGTGATGAGGGAAAGACGGAGGGAGGGGGATTTTGTGGAGGCCCCCCCCTCTCTTCTTTTCCCCCGCCAGAATGACATGCAATTACGGCGGGGCCTTCCCCAAGTCAGAGGTCACTCAAATTACTCCATCATTTAGCCGCGCGTCGAGATGAGAGAGAGAAAAAGGACCACCCCACCCCACCCCTCTTCCACCCGTGCTTCCACATCCTCCCAACCCCCGCCGACACATCAAATATCATGAAATCATTAGTGTAATAAGCATGGAAATCTGTTTGCAGATTATCAACACCCCCCCCTTCTCCTTCCCCTCCTTTATCTGCATAGAATCTCCCTCTCTTTCTCCCTGAGCTGTTTCCACCTCTTTATCCTATACAATCATATTAGAGAGGAAAAAGAGACGGTGACAAAGGAACACAAAGGAAGAGATACAGTGAGAGATAAAGAGAAAGTGTCTAATGAGATAATTAAAGCCTGACGACGCAGACAGAAGCAGAACAAAGAGAAGGAACGGTTAGTTATCGTCCCGACCTTTGAACTCTCCTCGGCCTCTCGTGTTTTTTTACTCAGGTCGTCTCGCTGCCACATTCAGGTCGGTGCCAGGTTGGTCACATTCTTGGTGTCCTGACTTCAGCTGCTGTTTCTTATCTGTCAGTGGGCCAACAAGGCTGCCTCAGTAAACTCTTCAACTCACACAGGGACACTGAGGAGGCATCAGCGGTCCCTGAAGTAAGCCGTGTGAAACTCCTTACTTCTACGCTTCGTTTTTGGATAACACAAACGTGTGTTTTTTTGCATCTTTGCATGAAAAAATGTTTGATGTATATGTACAATATTTGTTCATAAAATGATAATAAAATATCATGTTTTTTCTTACTTTGCTCTCCACAAGCTTAACTTACTCAAAAAGTAAGTCTTCACCATCCTGAGAGCAATGAAATTGTTTTATATTAAATTGCTGCCCTTTTCTAGTAATAGAGAAACTACCCATGGAAGGCTTTAAAGGCCAATGATTTGGCGAGCAATAATTTGAATTACTGATATACTTAGCATCAACTTAGCTTAAAGCATTACTAAAGTTTTAATTTCTTCAACCAAAATTATGATAAAAACTGTTCGTTGACAAGCTAAAAATAGATCTTTGAGAGTAAAAACTCTGACGACACGTATGTTTTCATTAACGAGACGAGACAAGACTAAATTGTTAGTGGTGGGCTGTCGGACATTTAAATCAATGATATTTAAAAGCCTCAATCATCTGTAAGAGATAACGGGCATCACGAAGGTGGTTATGAACTTTCTGTGTAGACTCAGGCTTTCTGCTCCAGGCTCTGTGCACGCTCTCAGAAAAAGTGGCGATTAATGCGTCATTTGACGCTTCTTTCGGACAAAAGGGAGCGATCATCGCTGTCCGCTTCAGTCAGTATGTTTCAATGAGAAGCGATGATGAAAAGAATAACAAAACCTTTATTGATCCTGCAATGTGGAAATTTCCAGTGTTAAACAGCAGCAAAAAAGGTCATCTTTATGCTGTGTCCTCATCGTTCTTATTGGATGATCCCAGACATCTAAAGTCTTCATTTTTACATGAAGCAAACAGGTAAAAAAGAGAGGAGGGAGACTGTAAGAGGGCGGTCACATTTTCTCAAGAGAGAAAACGTTTTGACTTAATGTGAAGACTTAAATGTGATGATTTTTTTATTGACTAAAACTGACTGAAATGTTTTGAGTTGTCGTCGACTAAAACTAGACTTAAACTATAGAAGGGTAAAAATGAGACTAAAACTTAAAGCATCTTCATCTTAACACTCAGACTAAATTTAAAATAGCTGCCAAAAGTAACACTGGGCAAAAGTACCAGAAGAATCAAGAAGAATTTCTCTGGCAGTGGATCTGACAAAGAGAGTGATGTGGTTTTTCAGCTGGAAGGAGAAAATGTGCAGGTACAACAAATCCTGCTAAGTTACTGCACAACCTTTAACACTTAGAGGATCAATTTTGGATTGTGGATAGTGCAGAAACACTTAATGGCTTTGTTACAAAATAACTTGATATAGGAAGACACATTATGTATCTTATGATGACAACATTTTAAGATGTTAGTTAATTTTCGGACCTGGAAAATTAATCAATTAAACAAAACCTTCTTAATGCTTTTACAAGAGACCTACTTGAGCTATTACACACTTCAGTTGCTTGTGAATGGTGACCTCAGCTCAACCTGCAGCCCTGCACTTGTCTGAAAACCATCCTTCCCTCCTCCGAAAACCCAGGACTGATGACGTCTACCTCCCTCGCTCCTCTGTTCTCCCTCTTCCTCTCTCTTCTTCCATCCCTCCCCGGGCGCTGTGCGTGGTAGCACGATGGGTCCAGCTGCTGATTGAGCCAGAAGTCCTGATGAGGCTGATTCCTCGTGTATTGATTGAGCTGCTGGCTTTCTTCTTTCTCTCTAAGAAGCCGTGCATGTGGACTGATTAGCTGCTGTAGGCCACTGCTTTCGCTTTCTCCCAGAGCAAGGAATCCTCCAACTCAAAGTTGTGTGTGTGTGTGGGTAGTCGTGTGTGCGCGCTTGGATGAACATGTGTGTATGTACAAAAGCAGAAACTAACGCAGAGCACTGGGAGCAATTAACTACAGCCTGTTTTTCTGCTTTGCTACTGATACGCGTTCAGTCGATCTGCTGAAATACGAAAAACAAAACAAACAGGAACAATAAAACAAACCTCAGACCACATAAATCTTAATTGCCCACCTAATTACTGCAGCAGTCATTCAGTCAGACTGCTAACGTAACAGCAGGAGGTAACGTTAGCATTCATCATGAAAAATCAAGCGTGAGAATTATTTGAACACGAGCTTGATTGTCACATCAGCGTGAAAAGTTGTACTTGTTAGGAGTAAACAATGAAACTGTTACTGGCTACTATTGCAAAGTATTTAAATTAATATCACGACTGAAGAGTCATCTGTGAGAAATTAAAACAAGCCAGGACTCAAGGATATGACTTTGAGACACGGTGATGTGATGTTTCCACACGGTTCAGGCGCTAATCTTACGCACAGCACATCAACAGAGAGTCATAAACGCCTGTTTAGAAAGCCACAGGGAGATATGTGTGAGGTATAGAGGGAAACAACATTTCAAACAGCCCGGTAACTCTACCTCAGAGGGAGACCGGCTCCTTTATTTACCGCTCTCCGTCCCGAATCGTAATCAGAGTCTTGCGCTCCCCAGGCAGCTGACGACAGGGGTGCAATCTCTCTCATAAGCATCAACACACCCATAAATTCAAAACACTCAATGCACTGGTGCACATTTGTGTAAATGTGTAAGTTTAACTCCTGAGCTACCCTAAGCAATAATGCAAACATGTTATAATCAATCCCTATAGGTGTACTTAATGCAAAAACAAGACATGCATGTGCAAACTGGCTGCAGCAACCCCTGCTAAGAAAGCTAACACGACAAATACACTCATATGTGCAATCGCAGCAAGGACATTATTGTATAAATGACGATCTACATTACACAGCCACAGTTTAGTTCATTAGTATAAAATGATAATATGACACACAGATGTACAAATCAAGGTGACTTTGGCTACAGAAGTGTGTAAAAAGTTACGTATAACCGCATTTGTCTGCACCATTTGCTGCAGTCTCACTTGTGTCTTATGGAAATGAGTGCACATTCCTCCACTCTCCTTTAAGAGGAACACTCATCTCAACATGAGACACAAACTGCCTAATGTCTGCCAAGATATAACTGCCAATACACATATTGATTCATGCTGTTTATGCATGTAATCCTCTGCTGAATAATTCACACAACCTTTTATAGAGGACCACATCAATCACACCTCCAGACCCACCCAGAGACTCCTCCAAACCCCAAACTACAACATTACTGTATTGTGTACTATATTTAATGTGGGTGATTTTATTAAGTGTTTGAATTCTTAGGGAGATCTTTGTGCTTTATTGTGCATGAAAAAAATCCCACAGTGGAACAAAAACAGATTGGCAAAAGCCGAAAAACAGTGTCTCACTGGTGTTGCAGATGCTCAAATCAGGATTCAATGATTTAGCTCAGTGATAGGGATGCACGATATTGGATTTTTTGCCAATATCCGATATGCCGATATTTTCCAACCTTTTCTGCCGATTGCGATACCGATATATAAGCACATGTTTTTTTCCACCTAATTGCAGAGAACATCAAGTCTCCCCTGTAGTGAAATTGATATCAAGCCTACTCCTATTGTAGTGGCCAAAAACTGCCATATCAAAGACATCTTGCACCCTTCTTCATGCTTGACGGAAGAGGCGTTGTACAAAAGGTGACGTGTCTGATCTCTCACGTTTCTGAGCGCACCTGAATGCAGCATCCCCCGCGAAACACGGCAGTGAGAGCGACAGTGAGATGCCCGGACTTGTCTACTGAATCCGCCGACGGACTCTTTTCATCGTGTGTGCGTCCATGAATATGTACTTTAGTTTTGCACTGATGTTTATGCTACGCTCTGTTAGCGTCGGCTTTGGCCGCGAGTGTATTTTCGGCGTGTTTGATGTTGTTAAGTCCGGTAAAATGACGAGAATTCTAGCTTACCGTTAGCTAGTTAAGAGTTGTGAAAGTTGTTTAACTTCTTTTCATTGGCTCAATTTTCTGACTTTTTAGTCTTTATTTGTATATTGTTGATAACTTTGCGCAGGCAGTGACTTAATGTCATAGCATTAGGTTAAAGCGTTGTTTTATCGGTGGAATATATAATCTGCAGATACCGATACAGGCCGATAATATCGTGCATCGCTACTTAATAATTAATAATTGTTTTATAGTTGTAAATGTAATAATTATGAATGAACTTTGGCTGAAACTGGACAAAATTTGAATGCAAGTGGTGAAGAAATAGAGGCAAAATCTGGAGTCTATTCCTGCTTCAGTCAGAGTTCTGAATACAGTCAGTAAGTAAGAACAGTTCTGCAACTGAGCATGACAACACTGAATTCTGAGGTCAACTTTATCTAAGTAGAGTGGCTGCGAACTGTCTGAATTTCAGGGTCACTCATTTATGTGGCATATTCAGGGTCATTTGCGTAGCGCATGGTGGGGCGGGGGGTCATTTGCGTAGGGTGCTGGGAGCTGCGCTTTAGTATGCAGCGAGGCAAGGGAGGGAGGGCATGTGACATCCACAGAGAGCCGGGACCCTCGCTGACCCCTGTCTATAATTCATCCCCTGGAATATGGGGCACATCAAAACCTCGCTTCCTTCCCACCCAAAAAGAGGAGAGAGAACCTTTTCACTTTGTTGCACGGCCCTCTGACCCCGTATTAAAGCGAAGTAGCGGGAGAAACGCTGGAAACGTCGGCTATTAAATTTTCAGAGCCGTCCCAGGAGAGCGTTTCCAGTGGGCGTTCCATTCATGGATGGGAGAGGACGGAGGAAAGGCCTCATGCTGACAGGAGAGGGGAGAAAGGTGGGACGGAGGGTGTGGGTCTATGTGACAAAAAAATGATCTGCCGTGTGCAAACAGGTATGCACATATGCCGTAAAATCCAAATAACTAGAATGTAATGCAAAAATTAAGGACAACAGAGTGTAAAAGCTGTGTGTGCATGTGTGTGTTTGGGTGGAATTAGGGATAAATGAAACGCTAATATCAAAGCTAGACCGGACCCTAAGGGAGACACTACCCTCCCTCTATCCCTGTTTTCTCTGTCTCTCTCTTCCTGCCCGCTAGCTGCAGGTATTCAGCTCCAATTCCAGAGGTATCATTAGAAATGTAGATATCAAAGTGTGTGTATGCGTGTGCGTGTGTGTGTGGGGATAAAAAGGGGGGATGTCAAATAAAACTTACCAGATGTTCTAGTCTTGCTTTGATGTTCACGACGTCCCTGCAACACAACAACACATTTCCCCCACTGTAAATAAAGCGCCGACACTAAACGTCATTTAATAAAAAGATCATACAAATACACACACATATATGCAGACAGGAGAAGAACCAATTTCTGATCATTTTAACACGATTATTTTCCTTCTTTTTTTTCCTGAGTATAATTTTCTCAATGAAATTATTAAGTTTGTAGTTTAAAGAATGCGTCCAAAAGGCGTGTAAGTCGCGTGTTTCCAACCATCAGTCCAAAAATATGGAGTAGAATTAAAAGAAAGCCAGAAAGAATGAACATTTGAGAAGACGAAACCATTTTTGCTTGAATAAAAACAATTTATAGACTTGTATAGTTGATTTTCTGTCACCTGGCTAGTTGTTAAATCAGTCTGCAGTCATCATGATGAGAGAAAGTTATCAGGAGAATATCAAAAAGGTTTTAGTAAATCAATCTGAGTACAAAATATATAATAATTATCCTGATTGTTGCCTTTTATTGATGTCCTGTGTGCATTTGTGTGTGTTTGCATCAACAACACACAGAGGTTAACTAATGTTGTCACCTCGCTGCTGGCAGCCATAATAATCATTTCCAAGTACAGAGAAAGAACTCGGAGCTTATTATCTGTGAATTAATAAAAAAAAAAAAGCGTGTGTGTGATTATCAGGGTAGCGGCGGCAGAATGGTGAGCGACGAAGTGGGAGAAGAAGAGGGGGGAGGCGGGCGGTTTTTAAAAGAGCAAATTGGCAGTAAATAATAGATGCAATTTTGGCACATTTCAAATTTGCATCAGTGGAAATCAACAGATCAAGAGAACACAAACAGCCCCCATCCCCGATCCCAGCACCCCCCCATCCAACTCCGGCCCCCATTACTGACAACTCCACCCTGGCTGTGTCGTTTCACTCTGAGTCTGTGTGTGTGTGTGTGTGTGTGTGTGTGCGCAGAGAAAGGCTTATCGACAGGCTTCAGTTGCTAATGCAGCCAGCAGCATCCCAGTGTAAATCTACACCATCTCTAATATTACATACTGTCTAATCCATCCCCTCCACCCCTCTCTACCTCCATCCATCCATCCATCCATCCATCCCTCCGTCCAGGTCCCATACCCGGTATGCCCACAACTCTAGTCAGAATTGAACGGGACTGGATCATCATGATGTCACATTTACTATAGATATACACATATAGATCATATCAATGGCGAGATAGCGCTGTGAAATCGGAAAACATTTCAAGACTTTACTGTAACATTTAAACAAACAGTTAAACACGATGGTCCAACCTGTGTGATATTCTGCTTTGCCAATAACTTTAAAAACCAAACATACCAAACACTTCATCTAACGGCTGGTTGGACTGTCTGAGACACAATCCTCAGCCATTGAGCATTACCAATACAACTTGAAGTAACTTATCGACATGCTGTAATGCTTATAAACCATAGACACTCGCTATAAAATAGTGTTGGTTTCAACCAATGCTAACATTCATTTAAAAACACAGCGTTAGCTCATTAGCCTCAATGCCTAGCTAGCCCTTCTTTTCAGACAATAAGTGTAATAAAGTGCTTTTTTTTGTTTCTTCTAAAGATTGTTTTTTCGGCCTTTATTGATAGGACAGTGAAGAAGCAGGAGGTGAGCAGAGAGTGGCGTAGGTGTGGGAATTGCAGGGTAACTCACGATACAATATATACGATATGATACGCGATACGTGGCCAATGATAATTATAATATCCAGATACAGAGATGCAAGACAATCATATAATGATACCACACGATATCTGAATATAAGCGTATGCTGTATTTGTAAATAAAAATATCGTTATTTGGCGCCAGCCTGTGGATAGTTCTATTGCACGAGTCAGGACGACGATATATTGTTGTATCGATATTTTGTCCCACCCCAAGTGGGGACCACATGCAGCAATGACTCTGCCTCTGTGTATGGGGCGCCTTCTTTCCCAACTGAGCTAAACCAGCCCCAAGAGCTGATTTTGAACTTGTTTTTCTTTTTACAGATGACAAAAAAACCTACACCATTTTCCAATTTTTATTGCAACCCCATAAACAACAAGAAATCACCATTTTCTTTTTGTTGCTTACTTGTTTGCTGTGCTCCATTACATTTTATGTATGTGACTGTAAAGACTTTTCTACTTTTAACTTATTGTAAACAAACATTGTGATTCATTTTATGGATTCCAATTACAAATTCTTCTTGATTTTGGAGCCAATCCTACAAGGGTTATATATCCTAATAAATATCTTATATTGTTGTCCTATCCGGTTAAGTCTTATAAAACTTTCTCATAATTCTAAAGGATTATAATTCTATTTAAAATCTTCTATGCTTTCATCTCTTTATGTCCCATTCTTTTTTAGATAAATCCCTTTTAAAATAAATATAGTATAAGCAGCAATACAATTAACCAATAATTAGTTAACATATTTTTTAACAATTTGAAATGTATTACAATTGCAAATTTATTCAAATAGCTACAATCCCACTGCCCATCCCACTGTCCCTCTGTTCCTCCCTCCATCCATCCATCAGTTAGAAGCCCTACAGCACAATGGGTTTTACCACAACATAAGCTGTTCCCACATCATCACCATTATAAATAATGTAATGAAGGAGTAACAGAAATGCTAGAAACAAAAGTAAGTAAACAACAGGAAAGAATAAAAAATGTTTTTGGGATGTTTCCTTGTTTATTGTGTGCTCTGTCAGTGAGCCACAAGCAGACAACTCAACCACTTAAGGCAAACTTCATCTCGCTGTAATTACATTACATTGTGACAAACACCCCGCCACATTCATTATACATGACGGGCACTCCGCAACCAGACAGCAAGACATTTGTTACCGTGGTGACAGTGTGTGTAATCCGCTAATGAAGCGCAATTAGTGAGAAACAATCTAACACAGGGGAGACGCAGCGCTCGATCCCTCCTCCTCCACTCATTCCCCCCTCGCTTTTTTCTCCCCCCCTTTCTTCCCTTTCACTCCGTTTTACGACCACATCTTTTTTTTCTCCCTCTTTTATTTTTGCGATCCAACCTTTATGAAGCTCTTCAGTTGCATTTAATCTCCCGCTCTGTCATCTGTTGTCTTGACTCTATCAAGGGCAAGCTGTCCGGCAGCACTGTCCGCACCAGGGCCAGGGGGATCGCTCTATCCATTAGAGGCACACAGCTGACACACACACACACACACACACACACTTTACATCCTCATCTCTCTTTTCAAAACATCATATAATCTGCCGAGGTCTTCAGGGACAGAGCTTTCCTTTTCTCCTTATCTCTCCCTCCCTCCCTCCCTCCGCTCTCTGTGCCTTCACACATCGATTTCTGAATTACGCCACAATATTAAATAATTAATATACTTGCCATGATTGATGTTTTGCATTAGGCCAATATTAGGTTATCAATCAAAATCCACTTGGTTTAATGTAATAATATTGAAAATGTGTCAGTGCCTGTTCATCCAATTTGTAGTGGAGGCAAGCCAGATAGTAATGGTGGTGTAGCACAAGGCCTCAGAGACACTGTGGCTTGCTCACTACAACCATAGGAGCACATTATAGCTCCGGCACACAGCAGGGGAGGGAGAGATGGAGGGAAGACACGGGAAGACAGCGATTGGTGATGCTGTGAGAAGGCATGGCAGTGAGGTCACTGTACTTTTGGCACATTAAATAGTACGTTTGAATATGAATATTGTGTAATAGTGCGTAAGATGTAGTCTCACTATTCAACGATTGTATTTGGATAACTGGGTGCTCTCATAGCTCCGCAGGCTGATGGTCCAATCCTACGCTCTGTCTGTTTACGTGACCTTGAGCAAGAAACTAAATCCCAAATTGTCCTCTGAATGTAAGTTGCTTTAGGTGAAAGGCTCGTCAAAGAGAAAGTAATGTTAAACCGCTCCCTCACTGAGTTTGATAAGAAAGATGTTTGTAGACTTTTTAGCAGCAATTTTGACCTGTCAACCACCTATCCTCGACCCATCTATCAGTCAGTACGTTTTGCATGATCAACATGTTTGCGTTGATACATTTGCACTAAGGTTTTCAATGCTTAGTTGTAATCTTGAAGATCTCAGTTCAGTTCACTTTGGCGGCACCTCTGGCGATAAACGGTGATTGTGGGAGCACACTTCCCAGATATCCAGACAGTGTTGCATGTGTGACGTCCATTTTCCTCGCTGACAGTCGCTTTCAATTTTAGACTGTTTGCCTTCATCTGAGCGTTGAAATTGTTTCTTTTTCTTTGGATTTTCACTTATTGTTGAAGTTGTATCTGTAGTCATCCATCTTTTCTTTGTTTGTTCAGCCATAGTAGATTACTGTTTACTCGCAACACTTGCAGAGACCGGAAAAACAGCCTCTTAGCTCCGCCTACCCTCTCTGGCAGACCAATCACTGCTGGCTGATAGAAAACGCATCACTAACTGGGCGCCACTTGTGATTTTTTCGCAAATGTCGCCGCAGACACCCAGCTGTGGTCGAGCGACATAGACAGGAAGTGAAGAGAGCGCCGTTAGTGTAAATAACGCAGTGAAACACAGAAATAAGACTGATTTTACAGCGGTTACACTCTAAACAACAAACTAACACGCCTACACCTCCCTACAATCCTGCTCCGCCCTCTGTCAGCTCCGCCCCTCAGTCACACCTGGAGCTCTTATTCAGCTCTGAAACAGCAGACTGTTCTCTTTTACAGACCAGCAAATGAGGACATTTTGTGAAGTCCTCTTTCCCGTCTGATAAATATGCAAAAGTTATAATAGTGTTTGTTGCAGACAGACAAAGAGCAGAGAGACAGCCATGTCTCCTCGGCACAACGTTTTCATGAAGTCCCAACCTGCGGACTGTTGGCTGAGCTCCATACCACTGTCAAGTGGACGTTTGTCCCAAACACGGCTGAATAATAAGAATAGAAATACAGACGGAGGGTCTTTTTTCAGCACTGTGTGAAGGTAGGAAATTAAAAATTACTTCTCTTTAATTGGTTCTTAGGACTTTTATTCTTGTTGCCGTGGTATCGAAACATGTATCGAGTTAGCTCATTTTTTACTAGTATCATATCAAAGTTTGAAATGATGGTATCGTGACAACCTAGTTTGCATAATAGTCAAATATTTGTGAACTGGCAACACTTAATATGCAGACCAACTTCCCTTTCCCTTAGAATCAGCAGCCAGCCAGAAGACAGAGAACAGTGAGGGAGGGGGGAGCGGAGACAGAGAGAGTAATGTACTGTTGTTCCAGGAAACGGTAATTAGTTATCCGAGGTCAATTAAGTAAAACTGGACAAACAAGTGTGAGTGTTAAACTGAGCTCTGGCAAGGTCAATACTGACCAATTTAGCATGGCCACTGGATCCATCACACTGCTTTCTCATTCCAGCTCTTTCCTCTCCATCTTGTATCCTCTCCGATCGCACACTTTCCCCTCTCGTCTCTGTGTCCAAATGTTTTTCTGCCTCTCGCACTTTAACGACGATCTTTACGATGTTGCCTCTTCTTACCTCATCTCCTGCCCCGTGTCCCTCCTCACCTGTCATTTGGCCCTCTCCAAATCACCCACCTGTCTCTCTCTCTCTCTGCCTTCTCCCTCTCCCTCCCAGACCCCGTCCCTCTTGCTAGCTAGGCAATTAATTACACAGCCAGCATTAGATGAGTTGTCATTTGCGGTCAAGTTTCTAATAATTGCATTAGGGTCTGCAGGTTTTTCTAGCATGCCCTCGCCTCTCTGTTTCTTTCTCTTCCTCTCTTTACTTGAACCCCCTCCTCCTCCTCCTCCTCCTCTTCCCTCCACTCATTGACACGGCAGAGATAAATATCTTTAGTCAGTCAATGTTGGCGACAGAGGGACTTAAAATGCAGAGGCAGTCATTTGATTTCCAGCTAACAGAGCTGCCCATTAGCCCTGCACTCATCAGCCATGCATTACCTCTCTGGCCTGCTGTCCTGAGTGAGGGAGCTTTAACCCTTTCACTGCCAACCACCGGCTAGGTTTACCTCTTAATATCAGGCATGCTTCCACTGGCCGTATCAACCTTTTAACCCTATGTGACAGCCATCGTTTTAACTTCCTTTACTAGCAATGGATGTGAGCATCTTATTCAAAACGATCATTAAGTTTTTGTGTCCTTCTATCATAATTTGTTTACTTATTATGAGATCTGTGGATAGTTAATAGTCAGAACCACTGTTAACCAGAAGGTCTTGCATAAACCTTTAACAACATTTGAATCATCTTGCTTAAAAATGTTTGTTATTTTTTCACACCCATACACTAAAAAATGGTTTTCTAACATCTGGCAGTAAATACAGCAAAAGGCTTTTAAAGACCAGTCATTTTTTAAGACGTATAAAATCCTCTGCTTGAAATAATAAATTGTGTCTGATATGTTATATATATAACAAAATATATTTAATTACCTTGTAAAAATCCTCCCAAGGCATCTCCTCCTTCTCTCTCATTAAAATTCCTGAATCTGCATAGGCTCCGCCCACTATGCAAATGTCCAACCGCCCCCTCCGTCATGAAAACAAAACACCGTCTCTGCCGTCGTTTAGTGGCAACTTGTTGAAACTCAGCTTGCTTGAAATTTAGTAATTAGCAGTAGTAACGTTAACGTTAGTAGTCATTTGCAAAAACAACGGTTACAGCTGGCTCGCGCATCGCCGAAGTGGTTGCCATAGGTTACACATGATAATACGCATAGCGTCACCCCGTCCATTAACGGGATCGGCTCCTTAGGTTTGTGACGTCTCAAATCTGCCAGTCTGAAAACGTGTTGTTCAGCCCGTCCTTGGTACACTGCAGTTTAAAAGCAGACAGGCCCAGCCGTGGAGATGACTGCTTATGTTGTCCCTGATATGTCTTATAGCACATGAAGAACACCACATGGAGATGTTTACAAGGTTAAACACTCGACTTTCACTGGAGGGGGTCTTTAAGCAAGAGACAAAATGTTTATTTTGGGCTTATTTAGTAGTAGCAAACAGCTATTTTCTTACGGTTAATATGCTGGTTGTTCTCTGAATTAATTGGTCTGTAAAAATGTTAGAAAAGAAAAGAAAAGTTGATCAAAATTCGATCACGATGGTGTTAAATTGCTAGTTTGGTCTGACTCAGTTTAGCATCACTTCAGAGAAGGAAAAGCAGCAAAATCATCACAGTAGAGAAGTTAGAAATATTGAATAATTGTCATTTTAGCTTGAATATTATGTAAGCAATAAATAATTACATCATTAATTAAGATGAATTATCCGTCTATCAGTCAGTTTGATCTTAAATTGCCAACAACTTTACATGGAAGAATGTGTTAACTCTACTAAACTGCTCAATATGACTCCTCAATTCAGACGTAGAGCTGCAGAATCAAGCTGTATTTGAGCATTTAAAGCTTTTCACTGGGGCAGATTAGAAAAATATCATGATGTTGAATGTATGTCTCGGTTTTTTTCTCTTTCTAGAGCGCGCCTATCTCTTTTTCTTTGTAAAGTTAAGCTGCAGGAAAAACATTCTGGCCCACAGCAGCCTCTCAGCCTCAGCTTGATGGCAGTCAGAGATAGTGAGGAGAGGAGCAAAAGCAAAGGGAAGACAGGACAGTGTAGTGCTATGAAAGAGACATCATTCATAAGAGTGTGTGTGTATTTGTGTGTGTGTGTGAGTGTGTGTGTGTGCGCGCGCCCCATTTGCCACAGTTGCATGCCTTGTCAAGCGTGTCATTGAGCATTCATATGTTGTTTGACTGCTGATAGAATGGCAGGCGTATTTATTAAAGAGTCAATGTGATGGGGACACTGAAGCACGCGCACACGCACACACACACACGAACGAAGAACACAATGCACTAATACACAGTCCACATCAGTGACATCTGCCTGTTTAACTAATAGAAGGCAAAAGCTTGATATTAAGCAGTCGAGGGACACGCACACATGCACACACTCACAGGCACGCACACACAATAATACAGGGAGCTGAGCTTTCCTCCAGGCCTGATTGCCATCTCCATAGCTCCCTTTTAACAGCGCTGCCAATTGAAATTGAAATTGTATTCTTGTGTGTGTACTATCAGAGCTAGCTCTCAGGGTTTTATACAGCAAAGAGGAGGGCTGGGGGGGAAACACACACACACACACACATGCTCACAGGAAGGGATAATGCAGGGGTAAGTCAGGGGCTGTCACTCTTTCATGCAGAACACACAAGAGGGAACAAAACACAGACTTATGCTTCTATGCTTTGTATGTAATTCAGCATGCATACACACACACACGCACACACGCAGGATTGAGGGGGCTCTGCTTTAGCATAATCCCAAAAAGGTAGAGAAAAGCAGTCCATTAAAACTGCTGCTAACAAATTCAGCACTTAATGTTTCTGTGTGGAAGGTTAAAGTGCAGTCAATAAAAAAAGTCAGAAGAGGAGGAATAAGAAAGGACAGAGTTGATTTATAGCAGGCCTTAATGCTCTCTGTGAGACACACACACACACGCACACACCTGTTCATAAGAGGCCCATATGTGACACCTGGTTATTGTTAACGCACAAGTTAAAAAGTGAACGCTAGAGACACGTGTGGAGCAGGAATATAAAGAATCATCCTTATCAAGAGGGTAACTCCTCGCCAAACACCACCTGCGTTATTTGTAGCACCTCCACAAAAAACAAGGTTATGTCAGGAATAATAAAACCTATTTTAAAACCTCTGTTTTGTTGGCGGCTGCTGGACATTGAGCGCACAGTTGTTATAGTGTAAAACAGTTTTTGTGTTGAATAATTTTTTCTGGAACAAGACTGATACATCTGCCAGGCTGATATACAGTATATTGACTATCAGGAGCTTATTACAGGTGTATCAGTGTATATGCTAACTGACAAGCAGCCTAATAAAAACCTATTGCAAACCGAAGACATTACTGTACATAGTTTGTGAGCAAAGAGTAGGCCTGTGAGCTATAAGACAACTCTGCGATGTGCAGTGCAAATAAATAACAAAATATTAAAGGGATAGTTTGTTTTTTTAAGTGGGGTTGTATGAGGTACTTATCAACAGTAATAGTAGTATATACAATAGATACAGTCAGCACGGCCACTGTTAGGGGAAGCCGGACGGTTACCTACTGTTCGTTCTACACTTACTTCTGAGAAGTAGCTCATACAACCCCACTTTACAAAGCCTGATCTATCTCTTTAAAGAGTGGATTGAGATGTCGATGCTGTTCTGCATGTTTTACACAATACCTGTGCTTGCAACATGTCCCACCTGAATCCAAAAGTTTTTATTTTCACCACAAAATTGACATCAGTAGCTAGCTTCATCTCGTTGCATCAAAATGGTGTGAAAGCTCGGCCATTATCCCCAGGGCTCCATGCAATAGGTAGAATCTCCACGTGCTGAGTGAGGAAGCATGGCTTGTTTACATAAAAAAGTTTGTCTTATTTATTGTGATGTATATTGACTCTTGCAATGTGTTTATTGTGAATGCTCATATTGCGATAACGGTGAAATTGCGATGTGTTGCGCCACCGCCCCTAGCAGAAAGCATTGATACGTTTATTTTTACACGGTAAAAAAATCCAGTATTGGCTGGCTTTACTTTTACCATTAAACTTTTACAACAATTTAATCAGAATCTTAGACTTGCGTGAAACATTATCATCAAATGTTTAAGGTTGTATTTTGATTATGGAAGACTTAAAAAGTGTGCTTATTCCACACAGAAGTAGGCCGATGGGGACTTGTGCCTGTGTGTATGTTTGCATTCATTTTGCTATTAAAGTCAAAACTCTTGCACCTGTAGGGTCATGGCTAAAGAACCATGTTCAACTTATTTTGAGGCAGGTAAGACAGACCTATTTACACATAAAAGATTATAGAAGGTGCTTCCCTACAGGTTGCCCATGTCTCTCTCTTCTCAGTCTACACACACACACTCGGTGCTGAAGGGAATTGAATGCTGGGGCCAAGTTTGAAAGAAAATTGACTTCTTTTTAGTGTGTTACATAGAGAGAGAGCGTGACAAAGACAGAGAGAGAGAATGCAAAAGGGGGACATGGAGAGCAATCAATTTCCCCCTGGTTTCCTCAATAGCCGGCGCTCCTTTTCATACCTCCCAATTAGAACCTGTCCTAATCAGAGGAATACCTCTCCATTATTGAGACGGAGACAATGACGCTCCCCAACATTTCCGCCGGCTCCAAAACTCTGTAGATTGCAGCACTGAGTACACAAAGAGTAAAGCACCGGGGCTATACGGTGAGGAGGGGGCGCTTGTGTTAAAATCACATGTGGAAATCTTTTGGCTCCGCTCGCGTCCCCACGAAAACTGATGGGGAACAATGGCAGCCCGGCACAGCATCTGTCATGGCACAATATAAAAAGATGATCTTGGCACCGAATGGACAAAAAAAAAAAAAAAGACGGGGGAAATGGAGGGGAGGGGGAAGGGGAGGGCCGGGCGAGAGGTAATTCATTTGCAAATCAGGCCCTGGCGCTCAGGTCTATTTCAAGCTGCCAGTGGGTGCCAGGAGTTAACAAGGTAATCAGTTTCAATCCTGCCCTTCAATTGTACATCACACCCTCATCCAGAGAATACCCGGGCCTTTCTATAGGGGCAGAGGGGGGAAATAGCAATCTGGCTGCCGGCTGGCTGCACACACAACACGCACACACCTGAAGACAAGCGTGTACACAGGCGACAACTCATTTGAACACACACTTACACGGACTGTTTATTAATAGGCATGTATCTACAAGCAACTTTACCCAGAGGTAACATTAGTCGATAAATCAAAGAAGTTTGATCATTATTTTTTACGTTAGTTTATCAGGGGCAAATATGTGTTGGTTCCAGCTTCTCAAACTTGAGGATTTTCCGCTTTTCTGTGTATACGAATTACATTTTAAGGCCTGATTTAAACAAGTTATCTGCCCTTTACACCAACTGTTTTTGCCTCACAAAACTAGCATGGTACTAAAGAGGGCGATGCTTCTAAAAGTGTCACATGCAAAATGGTAGAAAGAAAAACAGGAGGCTAAACGTGTCCTAATCCTCTCTTCCTCTCTCTGCATCCCTCTCTTCAGCCTGTGTCAGCTGTACCCGGCTGGCCCGAGAGGCAGTTAGCCCCCGTTTGTCCCTCATCTGCATAATCAATATGACAACCTTATTTTTCTGATGCAAACAGGATTTTGCTGCTGAGCTGTGTTTGTGTATGTGTGTGTGTGAGAGAGTGCCCAGTCTGCCTCTGGCCAGCCTCAGTCATGGCCCTCTTTAGCCTTAATTAGATTAGGTGCGATTATCCCGGCTCTACCTTACAAGTGTACAGGCGGGATAAAGTGGCCACAAAGGCCGGCCTGTCACAGGGAGCGGGCTGTGGTCTGCAGGTTATCAGGGTCCGGGGAGACACACCGCGTATATTGTTATTCATATCATCTACACACCGTTTTCTAACGTGCCTTTTTCACTTCTCTTCATGCACTGATCCACCCTCCCCCCCTCGTTCCATGTCTGTGGTGTCAAACTGGCGTAATCACCGGCCAGGGTAAGTCTTTCTGGGGTTTTTTTTTTTTCTTTCTTTCTGTCCGTCCGTCAGAAGACAAAACAACATGGCCCCGAGCGCTCTGCAGTCTGGCCGACAGGGAGAGATGTCAAGAGTGTGTGTGTGTCAGTAGACTTCAAGGAAAAGCGGTACAAAGAAAAGTTAACCCGAGTCTCGCCCTAATGCAAATAGACGGAAGAACACGGTGCACACTTACATGCACACACAGACGGCTTGGACGGAGTGGTTGCTACAGCTTGCATGCTGACAACTTGCAAGAAAAAATCCTAGTCTGAAGACCTGAATCCAGCCCCTCGTATTCAACAAGTCTAAAAGTTAACGTCAAGTTTGTACTGAACGTCTGCTCCCGTTTGTAATCCTTTCTCTGTGAAGAAATAAAAGCTGTTTTACATTCATTGTCTTTTTGTGTTCGGACACATTTAACCTTTTTGAAATTGGCTTTTGTACAAAAAAAATGCATATATTTCACTAAGAACCAAAAGTATTTTGACTGCAGTGATATTCAAATCAAAGTGCCCTCACTATAACACATTCAAACACACTCACACTGGACTATACAACCACATAAAAACACTTCTCTCCTTAAATGCACGCTCAACATAACTGTAGCTTATGCATATTTATGTACCAAACAAAAAACAGCGTCCACAGCATCATTCAGTCTGAGTCATTCGCGTTTGAAAATTTAAGTTTGATTTTCTACTCTGTTTTTTCATTCTCTGAAATACTCCGCTTTCCCTCCTAAAAACGTTTTCCACACAGAGCTCGGCACTCGCAGGCTTCAGCCGGTCTGCATCAGCGAGTGTGTGTACTAAAGGAAAAAAATGAATTATTTCACTCTGTTGATTAGACAGCAGTGCCCAGGATATTTATTCACAAATGTACATACTTTCCATGCCGTCAGATGTGGGCACGGGAGGAGGAGGAGGAGGAGGAGGAGGCAGGGGAGCATAAAACAGGAGAGGGAGGCTGAATGAGTGCTGGATAGTGAGAGGAAAGAAAGATGGATGAAAACTTGTAAAGAAAGAAAGGTGCAGGAGGGAGAAGCTGGAAAGAGCAAAGTTTCTGACTTATACTTAAAGACCAGAAACAAAGTCTGTGGTTTAATCTTTTTCGAAACCTCCAACACAGCCTGATCTGTCTGAAGAACTCACTGATAGAAGTGAGAGATGATACCCGTACTAAGACGGACAAATACAAATACATTTTAACTGCAAACTTTGTTAAATACACTACCCTAGATTTCCACAACGCGGACAATATGGGTTGGAGCTGCAGCATTAATGGGCCAATCATATGTGCCCGTAAAATCGAAGTATGCCTGCAGTGATTGGCTGTGAGAAAAAACATAAAAATGTCTTCTTCTATTAGATTTGGAAACATGAAGGACTGAATGCAGGTGCAGTTTGACAGGAGCAGATTAGACATAACTTGACACTTGATGGGTTATTATGTTCAGTGTTGATACTCAGTCCTAATCCTGACATTGTATCAGTATCTTGTCTTTATGTATTTATTTTTTTGTTTTATTTAAAAGGGACGATGTACAGTTTAGATAATTTAACAAGCGAGATGGCAGTGAGGACAGCATTTACTTTGTGGAAATATTCCCATTATTTTGAATTTTTGGGGGAAAGGGACGAGAACAACATGACGGTGAAATGTAAGTAGTGCCTGGAGGATAAGTGCTTGTCACTGTTAAGAGCTCTCCTTCAAACGTGAAGAAGCACCTGAAGCTAAACACAGCTCCACAACACTGGTGGGACTAAGAGCCCCTGTTGTAATTCCTGTTATGAGGCTGCAGAGTTACAATGACGGTAGAGTCGATACATTTAAAGGTAGACGTACAGTAGAATACACACTGTCCTGACTATATAACATCATGCGGATTGAGTTGCAAAGAGGGTTTAACTTCTGGTAACGCAAAAGTAATCCAACGCGTTACTTTTCTCAGTAGGTAACGCAGTAATGTAATCACTTACTTTTTAAGGGCAGTTAAAAGTAACGTTACCCAATACTGGTTGTAATACAATTTTTTCATGCCCAAATTAATTATTCTATAATTGTTCTAACCTTCTGCCTTATTGGTACATATCAATGAAATTGAAATATCCATTTTAATATTCTGAGAATGATTTTAAACATAATGGCTAACCCCAAGTGGCATTTCAAAATAAAATATGAATGCATATGGACTGTTTGCAAAAGTGGACAGCAGAAAACACTAAGCAGTGTGTGTCTGTTTGTTTGTGCAAGAGAAAAGAGAGTAAGACAAGGTGAGACAACTCTATAAGTTTCTGCAAAAGAACAAGGCGGAGCATGTGACAGTAAAGAAGAGCAGGAGAGAGTGAGACATTAGTACAGATAAATTAAACATCTGAAGAGAGATCTAAACTGCTGCTGAAAAAGTGGCTAAATGGGTAGAGAGGGAGGATGAGCTGTGTACCACGGACAACTGTATCAGTGACAGAAATAAGTACTACCATCAGTCGTCACAAGCAAGTATACACGCACACATAACTCCTCTTTTTGTTTCATTTCTGTGTGAAAGAAAATACCCTGAAAATGCTGTTTGAAACCTCCTCTGAGGATGATTATTATATGCTTCTCTCAGGCAATATTTACTTCCACAACTGAGTCATGGTACTTAACAGTATGTCTGCGGCTGTTGTTTACGCAGTCTGAAGGAGGTATTCTTGTAATGATCAATGCCATTAGGCCGGACCTGCAGAGCCGTATTTCTGTCTGGGAGCAGCAGAGGTCAAGTGCATGACGAGAGGTACTCTGAGCAGAGACGGACGAGCGGAGGAGAGGTTTCAAACGAACATCTCTCTCTGTAATGTATTCTCACTCTCAGCCTCTCTCATAAAGACTTCAGTCAACACCTTTCCTTGCCCCTGGTGTAGATGAATAAGCGCCGGAGTCTGGAGAAAATTAAACATTAACGGTGTGTCTCTTTTACACATCATTCTCCATAACAATCTTCTCGTTTAGCTCCCCTCCCTGCCTTCAACACCGCTCTGCCTCCTCCGACCGAAACTATCCAGCTTTCCCAGAGAGAGAGATGGGGAAGAAAAACATATTTTGTCGACAAGCACATTTACATAACCCTCCTAAATCGGAGCTGGCCTGTCATGTTTGCTGCTCATAACCTGCTGCTTATAATCCCGCCTGCATCCTCTTCTGATCCATAAAAAAACGGAGCGGCCAGCCACTTCAACAGCAGCCAGGACTGCCATCAGTAGCTCCTGCTAAGACCGGGGCCGTAAAGAGAGGAGAGGTGGAGGAGAGGTGGAGGGAGAGGAGAGGAGAGGAAATAAAAGAGAGGAACAGGGTAATTGGATTGGGGGATCTTCTATTTGGCTGGGTCTGCTCTCTGTCATCATGCTCCAGGCCTGGCTTCTCTCAGTGCCTACAGCAGGTCTCAAACACATCAACACACACAGTCACACACACACACACATAATTCTAACAGAGCTGAATGGCTACCCAGTTCAGGAAGCAGACTGCCCTGTGCACTGATATAGCCTTTACTTGTGTGTGTGTGTGTGTGAGTGTTTGCATACTCCTTTAACAACTCACTAAATGGTTAAACAGATTACAGAGCGCACTAAGTGGATTGTCACAGCTCTCTATCGCTCGCTCAGGGTGTCTCTCCTGCGATTAAAAGTGGCCAGATTTCTCTCCTCCTCAACACACACACACAAATCTGCACACAGAGCAGAGAGCGAGGTCATTCTCCGGCATAGACAGTATTTCCTGCAGTAACTGTTCTTTCTAGCTGCTCTCACTGATCTGATTCATAATGTGTGAGTGGGAATTAATAATATATTCCAGAAATATTAAACTGAATACACACATTACTTATGAATAGAGTACGACACCTAAAAATAATCATCATTATCATCATTGTTAACAGGCAGTATCATCTTTTGTGTCTTCCAGTTTCCTTCTTTATTAACCTGAACTAGTTTCTCCAATTCTCCTGCATGCATGTTCCCTTTAAAGAATACACCCAGAGACAACCAAAAAAACCCTGCTTAACAGGCATTACAGGTCCAGTGTGTAAGAGCTTGGGGCTCTATAGGCAGGGTTCTGTCAGGGATTGAATTTAAGACCTGTGTCCACTCGCTGCTTTTTCTATACAAACCAGTGCAGTTCAGTGTTTTCAGCACTCAGCGTCCTCAGCACAAAAAACATCCTCAGCGTCAGCTGTTTTTTTGTTACTGCCCTCTCATTTGAAAATAGTTCCACATTTAGAACACTGCCGCGCCGCCAATGTCACTTCTCCCTCACCGTCCAATCAAAATCAACAAGGGCAAGGGGCGGGACCTCATCATTTTTAACAACAATAGTGAGGAGTAGAGCTGGGTTTAAAAAAAATGATTTTTCGGATTCGAATCGATTCTCATTTGAATGAACCTGTACTGATTAATAAATCCCGAGATTGATTTTTTAAAATATGTGTAAAAACTTGTCTGATCACTCATGTTTCTGAGCGCTCCTGAACGCAGCACGACTCAACACATCCTCTTGAAACACGGCAGTGAGGGAGACATGCCCGGACTCGTTTACTGCACCTACTACGGAGACATCAGTGATAACCGACAGACTCCTTCTATCGTGTGTGCGTCCCTGAATATGTTAGTTAGCTTTGCACTGATTATGTTACCCCCTGTTTTTGTGTATTTCCAGCATGTTGTTCTACAATATGCCTTTCCCCAAAACTCATGTGGTTTTGTTCTTCGCACTATGAGAACTAGTGGCCAAAGCTCACGCAAGTTGAACCCCAGTTCGTTTAATCAAAACCAATCAAAATAACAGCTGTTGCGTTTTCTTAACAATAAGCTCTATATATCTACAGAAGGAGCCGGTGTGGTCCATGGAGTCTGCTGTCTTCCCGAGTTTCAGAGTCACTGTATATTCTCCCACACGCTCTGAAGAGAGGGCTGAGTGAGGGTGAGCTCACACTTTACTTGCACTGCCTGCGAAAGTCTGCATGGAAGAAATGTTGTTATATGGTTACATTCATAGACCATCTACACAGCCATTGGAAGTTACCTACACAGGCTGGACAGCATCAACAACCCTTTAGATTACAGAGCGATGTTTGATTGAGTGCTAATATAAAGACTTGTGGAGTTTGATGCTAAACAAATGGTTTATGTCTTGATGTTGGCATTCTTTAAGATAACAGAAATCCTATAATAATTCTGTTACAGCTTGATAACAAAGCAATAGCTTATGCTTAAAAACAGGTTTTTCCTGCATCTTTGTGTCGGTCTTAAGAGGGATCTGGACCGTCTTGTTTGTGTGTAAATAACTGTCCGTGTAGTGAAGATGGAGTTTACACTGCCGGGCTGTTTTTCATCCAATCTATGCTCATTATCTGTGTGGAAAAAAGCAGCTAATGACTACATACAGCCATGGGCCAAGAAACGCTCCAGCTGCAGCACTCTATGTGTGCATGTGTGCGTCTGTTGGGGCCTGTGGTTGTGCGTGTGTGCGCGCCGTCCACCCTTGGCATGTAGGCATCACTCCTATTTCACCCACCCTCATCCAACCGCCCAACCCCCACCCAAACAACACACAAAAACACATTCACACCTACTCCTCTTCAGCTTCACCCATGCCTCTTCTTGCTCCTGGCCACTAGGCTACCCCCCTTGACGCACACACAAATAATACACACACTTACAGCTCATTGATTTAAGTCAATGTGAGTGTATCCTAACCTTCCGAGGACGGCGTTTGAAGTCTCTCTTACCTCCCCAGACCCGCTCCCAGAGCCAGACACAGCCTAAAGTCCTGCAAGAGTGCAGCAAAAACACACACAGACACACACACCAGCAGCAGCAGAAGCAGCAGCCAGTGGTCCCATCCACACCACCCATGCACACACTCCCAACAGGCTGAGAGGACGCCGCAGGCAGGGGCTACATACGCGCAAACACACACGCAAACACACTTACTTTCTCTGTGTATTACCAACACTAATGAGCTGATAGATGTTCAACAGAGGCAAAGAAGCAGACAATCATTTCCTCGGAGTGAGGCGAGGAGGGAGAGAAAATCAACAGCGGTGAGAGTGTGATTGTGTGTGTGCGCTTGTGTCTAGGGTCTTGTTTTATTTTCTCTCTGCCTCGCAGCCTCTAGGCTTCCAGAGGTTAAGACTGAGCGATGGTGCAAAGCTCGCCAAACTGAGGCCTGCGGGTCCTGATGAGGCCCCCGTGGCGAGGCTGGGTTCTGTTTAGCTTGTCAGGGGAAAACACAGTAATGAGGGGAATTACTAGACAATCACATTCACAGAAAGAGATGAGGATGGGCGGTGTTGGCGGGGACAGCGATCTGGACAAAATGTCAGGTAATATACATTATTTTAAAGACTTTAAAGAGGAAACTCCACCCTCTTAAAATAAGCTATTCAATGTTGAAAAGCAGCCCCTTACCAGCAGAGAAAAGGTCCTAAATGATTCTTTAAACAAAGACATCAGAAAAGGCTTTAATGATAGAGAGGCAGTCGTTTCATTTCTTTAACCCGAAGCTCATTATTCCGTCTCCGGTTTTACATGCACAGGGAAAAGACGACTCTCTGCTGCCATGAGAGGTCTCCACGCTGCCCCTCTGTGCCTCCGCTGCCCAGCCTCTGCCCATTCCTCACTCAAATGACATGGAATTGAGTCAGATGGACCGACGCTCCTCCTGTGACCCGGCACTGACAAGGAGTTCAGCCTAATTGGACAGACCTCTCTGATTGAGGATGTGGAGGAAGTCGGCCGGCGAAGAGGTCGACGCCGTCCAATGAAAAGGATGAAGCTTCCTTTTGAGAGCAGAAACAATTCTCTGATGAAGGACTCGAGTTTGAGGAGGGTCACGGGAAAAGAGTGAGAGTATGAATACTTGTGTTTGTATGTGCTTTACATTAGAACCAAAAAGGGCCCTGACTGTACTCCATCAATACTCTTAACAAACTCCTTTAGGACTAATCAAAGCCTGAACCTCTGCAGCACTCCATGATGCCAAAACCTTTCCGACTGTAATGAAAAAATTTGTCTTTCAGTGGAGAAAAAAGTAATCTATCAATCTATGATGGATTCTACATTTCTGCTCAGTAATGACAGGTGGGCCCTGGGTCAAAACATCAGGTGAATAATTCTGTTCCATTCAACTTACCCTCCTGTCAATTACAGTATATACAAAGGGGCAGATGAACACTTGTTAACATATACATATGGTTTATTTCCTTTGCTCTGATTTAGGGAAACAGGGCTGCACAGTGGTGCAGTGATCGTCGCCTCACAGCTAGACGTTCGGTTCGGACGTAGGGGGCCTTTCTGTGTGTGAGTTTGCTTGTTCTCCCATGCATGCGTGGGTTCTCCCACAGTCCAAAGACATGCTCGTTAGGTTCATTGGTAACTCAAAAATTGCTCGTACAGTAGGTGTGAATGTGTGTGTGAGTGTGAAAGGTTGTCTGTCTCTATCTGTCAGCCCTGTGATTGACTAGCGATCAGTCCAGGTTGTACCCCGCCTCTCGCCCAATGACAGCTGGGATAGGCTCCAGCCACCCCGCAACCCTGAACTGTATAAGCGGTATAGATGATGGACTGAATACGGTCTGTTCTCATTACACACTGTTTTTAATTTTATACTGTTAAATATTTGCACTCATATCATCTTGCACGTGTTTAGATTTTTATTCTTATTGTCTGTTTTTATCTTATTCTGTTTAAGTTCACTGAAAGGAGGAGCACTACTGATTACGAGTGTTTCACTTTTTTTTAACTCCATGTTCATTGTTCTGCAGCAATATACCAAAACAAATTCCTTGTATATGTAAACCTACTTGGCAATAAAGCCAATTCTGATTCTGATAATGGACGGATGGATGATTTAGGAAAACAGGGAAAAAAAAGATAAATAATAAAATGTTAAAAATGATCAAATGCAACCTAACCTGACTGGAATAAGAAGGATGTAAGAGAAATGATCGTCTTCTAAATACAGGTTGAGAATAAAAGCTAAGCCTGTGTGTTCATCAATAAACTACACTATAATAATTGCTTTTGAGCACAACCAGGATGAGAGAAGTCAGGATGAACAAAAACAAGAATTACATTTATAAAAAATCCACACATTTGTGTGCACACAATTGCCAGCAGGCCTCAGCTTTACCCTAAACTAGTCTTTTGCAACCAATTATATAACATTCTGCACAATTAAGAGCAGAAAGATACTAAGAGAGAGAATAAAATCTTGTATTCCTAAAATAGATAATAAATAATGGGGTCAAGGGTCAATTTTTTTCTCACTTTAAATGGTGATAGCATGAACATAAATCAAACAGAGCCAAATGAAAACAAGAGAATAAACCTGGATCATTAGTGCTGTATGGTATATTTATGTTAACGCTGAATAAACAACAAAACAAACAACCTTTCTTGTTAATAAAAACCATCAATGAACAGAAGAGAGCAAACAAACAAACAGCTTTAAGGCTGGTTTAAATCTGAAAGGAAGCTCGATGTTTGCTCTGTAAACACGAAGAGACCAGAGGATTACACAGAGCAAAGCTGACCTCCTGACCCTGTACACTAGTCTGGGTAAACACACACACACACTGACACCACACAATAACCCACTTACCCTTTGCCACGACTGAAAGGCAACAAGATCTCTTAACAACAGCTCGTCGTTTTCAATAAATTTTGCATGAAAACATGCCGCTGGAGCACCAAGTTGCCTGCTGTCATACTAGAGGAGTGTTAAATGTTTAATGACGACAACACCACACGTCTCACACACACACACGCTCGCACACACACAGAGTCAGTGTCAGGGTGCCGCTCTGAGGGGCCCCTCTTTCATCCTGACAGACACTATAAAGCTCCTGAGCCTCTTCTCCACCCCGCCCCGCCATCAACATCACACTGTTTCACTCCTCCCGCACCACCCGGCGAGGAAACCTGGATGTAAATGAGGTTGGAGTGTTACAGTGTGTGCGGGCGTGTGTTTGTGTGTAAGTGGTGAGGATGAGGGGGGCTTACATAAAGACCCTACCCCTGTCACCATTAAGAGCAGAAGAAGAAGAATGGAAGAGACAGGGGAAGAAGAAGTGGCTTGTCATAAACAGGATACAGTGTAGAAATCTGTGTTTTACATATTCCTGAAACATCTCGCTGCTTCTGCCTTTCTTCTGCTGAAAGAGGACGTGTGAGGCAGCTAGACTCCTGAGGGAGCATCTGGGGAATAACAGGAGCATTTATGCCAGGCAGCTTTTGGACGCTGATAACATTACATCAAACAGGTAGAATCATTTAACTTGAATGTTGCTCATTATTAGGGGTGGTGAAAGTCAAAATAAAGTGGGGAAATTATCGTGTCACAAATTATACATCTACAGAAAATTAACTCCCATAAAATAAATAAATAAATTGTGTGTTTTATATAATGAACTCACATTACTTTGACTTCCTGGAGCAGAGTGTGTCTTAAGTCCGGTACTGTAATTACTCAATTAACCCACTGTGCAACAAATGCAGCTACATTTTCTGTCTGGTGAGAACATTTCAGAAGGCTGGGAGCTGAATGTTTGTAGCAAAATAGGGATATATATATAAAATAAACTATGTCTGTGGTTTCTACCATGTTTTGGTGTCATCTGTGAGCAAACTGCCTTTGTCCTCCGTTGGACTCTGACAGAAACACACAACCCACCACGTTGCTATCACATTAACGTGTACTGAAAGAAATGTCTATGTGACACAAACACACAATTTATTATTTGGGCCAGTACAAAAATATGCTTGCTTTTCATCTTGTTTGGCTGGTGAGTCAAAATGTTAATTTCAAATTCCACCTTCAGTAATTACCTAAAAAAATCAAGTAAAATTCCTGTTAAAATAAATCAACCAACAACAATTTTTACTGCAATACCCCCTCCACTCACTGGGTTGTAAATATTTCGTTACAGACTGGGTTTTTAATGTTGTTTATTCTGGTCAGGCACCCCTGTTAGACAGCCCTGGGTCCTAGTGTAGTGCAAATGAGAACGGAGGGTTACATCTGTAACTTTCAGTGCGCCCCGGCTGCAGAACCCTCGTCGTAAGCAGTGAATGCGTTCGTGAAGAAAGTAAGTGAGAAATAACCTACAGAATTTAACTACAGATTGTTCACGTGGGATGTGTGCATTATTTCCGTTAAGTGGCGGCGACTTCTTTGTGTTTCTTTTGAGCATGTTCTCTGACTCAGTCACTAATCGAGCTAATGGCTAGCCACCTGTTATATTGCACAGGATTACATGTGTGTGTATGTGGAATACCAGCTAGGCTAATTGATAAGCCATTTCTGTGAAGTTACATTGCTGGAGTATACGCTAAAATATGTTCAGTAGTAAAATCTGGTGGGTATTATTTGTAACATTTTGTATTGTATTTTCCAGCATCATACATCACAGAACTCATAATCCCCAAAACACTGAGTTTCTTTCCACAACTGATAAATTGTAAATTACAAAAGCAAGATATTAAAGTGTAACTTAAAGATCCGTTCAAAAGGAGCAAGAGCCAGGTTTGCATCTATAATGTCAAGATTTAACAACCCCAACAGAAGGATTATCTATGTTGCATATGTATATTTGTAACCTGGTATGATGGCAGGTCGGCACCACAAGCTTTAGACAGAATCATTCTGACATCACAGCTCCACTGGTTCGAGTAATTTGGACGGCCAGATAGGAGGAAAGACAGTTTGAGATATATTAAGGCTGCCACAGGTGGAAATGCACAACACACACACACACACACACACACACACACACACAAAAAACTTACAATGTGTATCAGCGCACGCACACACACGCACAGAGACAAGCTAAAGCAGGGTCAGAGATAAAGGCAGAGATTCCTATCGATGCTGAAGGATATTGAAGCCTTAATAAGAAAATAGATATAGTCTGCTGGCCTTACATTTCACTGTTAGCTTTATTTGTTTTACTGATACTGATCTGAGAAAGGCAATATGTAATGGCTGCAAATAAACGCAGCACTTTCCCTTTAACAGCAAATCCCCATATTCTCTTCACACAGAGGTATTGAGCCCTGAGGTCTTCATTGATGACCAATAAATCCTCCATTAGGAGGAAAAACTGCTGCTGGGTATGCAGACACTTCATAAAGGTTATTTCTTTTATTATAATCAGCATTATTTCTCTCTAAACTACTGAATCATTTCTTGAAATAAGTACATTTACAAATTCTAAATAATCAAGAAACCACAGCTTGAATATGTAAATGCTGAACCCGCACTTCTAATTATGCCTATGTTTTCTACAGTGCTATCTACGCACAGTACTCGCTAACTACATAAAATGAGTTAAGACTCACTGTCAGAGATACTTTAATTAGCATCAACTTCACTTAATCAGATACAATACACACGCAACTTCTTTAAAAAGTTGTTTTAGTGCAGTGAGAGTTTAACAGGAGGGCAAAAGAAAAACTTCTCAGACATAAAGCTGTTTTTCTTCTCATGATAAATATCACAGTCGAATTGCATCAGCGATACATCTGGGGGATATTTGGTCCGATCAAACAGCAACAATCATAAGATGCCATTATGCTATTACTGTAACATTTCTTTGAACAAATCCAATGAAAAGCCTGAATGAAGATATAAAATTAAAAAGATTCTTTCTGGCAAGTTTATGTGCAAAGTATTAAAAGTATTCCTTTGTTTAAAAAATTAAATATCAGCTCAATCTGCTCCTGGATTAACATGTGGGTCTGTATATCATAAAAACCACAAGATGATCATTAACATAGACACGTTCTAATCCATGCACTTAACAGTTATTAAGTTATAAGTTAGGGGAAAAGGGCAAAACAAGCTCCTTTTACACTGCCAGCTCAAGGCGGATTATTCCTGCTCGTCTTAAGTAAAACCAATGACTGTATATATAGATGGACAACGCGTCTGCATCTGCTCCCATTGTACGAAATTGATGCCAAAATAGCCCCTGTGATAGGCGCTGCCCTCTTGTGATGGCGACGTCCTATGGAGCCAGAGACTGCGCAGTAGAGATCGGCGAGTGAAGTAGCCACTTCCGCTAACCCAAACACACACTTAACTTACCGGAAAAAACAGCAAGGATCCCGCACACCGGCATGTTTAACATCAGAACAGCTTCTCTGTGTCGGTCTAAGGTTAACGTAGGTATGGAAACTTCAATGACTGTAGTGATTGTTTTAGTTACGTTTCCACTCGCGGATCGTCCTCCGCTCTGCTCACCCGGAACTGATTGGCTGCAGGAGCCGAATTTGTCAACAGAGCTGTCAATCATCATTTTGACAGCATCAAATAACTAATTAAAAATAAACTTGTCAGAAAAATGAACACTTAGATGTGACGTGTAGCACAGAAGCTGGTTTGAACCACTCGTGGGATTCATAGTCTGATGCATCTGAGCCACTCAACAGGACAGACAACTGGGTACCAGTCATATAACTGTGGACTCCAATCACATTAGAGCATGCTGCGCTGGGGAGGGATAGAGGGTGCTATTCTGGTACAGAGAGGCCTCTAAGGTAGTTAAGTACCACTGTTTTAAGGTTCGCTACACTAAACCGGTTTCTTGTGTGTATTACGGCCTTTGGAAGACATAAGCATGCAAGTGATATTGTCTTTTCTTTTTTGGCGTGAGCACCAAAGACATTAGAGATGCATAAGATCTGTTTATGTTTCTGGGCTTATTGCAGCGGGACTCAGAGGGTGAAAAGTGGAGTTAAAGTCATCAGACATCATCTGGTGACCAAAACATTCTGCAAACACTGGAGCAACTCCTACCTCCATCTACTCTTCTATATCCATAGTTTCTTCTCATCCCAGAGGGGATTAAATCACATTACAAAGCCGGTGTAGCTGAGTGCTTGATCACGAAGGGAAATAGAAAAGAAAGGCAGTGATGGACTGATGGATGGAAGGATGAAGTGATGGATGGACGGATAGAGGAGCTGAGATTGAGCTCAATATTCAAGTCTGTATTATACCTGTTTGGTGTGCTTGTCTCTACCTGTACATGTGTACATAAATGTTCAAGGACATCCATCACTTACCCCTTTTTCTCTGCCTTGTCTTTGCTCTTGTCTTTGTCTCTGTCTTTCCCTCTGTCTCTCTCCTTCTCCTTGTCCCTCTCTCGGTCTCGGCCCTTGCGTCGGCTCCGGTCCCGCTCTTTGCTCCGGCTCCTCCTGCGACTGTGGCTGCGGCTCCTTTTGCGACTGTGGGTCCCTCGCCGGCTGCCGCTCCCGCTGCGAGAGCGCCGGTGACGAGAGTGAGACCTAGAAGACATGTAAATAAAACAAACAGGTTATTTTTTCTTAATTAAATAGGAGTAAGATGCTCGTGCTTTTCCCTACAGATGAGCCTTCAAATACTATCACTGTGTTAAATATGATCGGCCTATTTTAAGTGGTACAATAAAGTTATTTCCACTTTCTGCCTCGTCAAACTTCAGGTAATTACTGCCTGCATTTCCCAGAATGCCTTTTGATCACTCGCAGAAAATGTGGCGCTTAGAGTTTCACTTAGCTGTCAGTTACGCGTGTGTGTGTGGCAACGGTGAGAGGAAACAGAAACAGTAAGAGCAGGAGCGATGGAGTTTGTGTTCCCACTGAGGAAAATACATCATCGCAGTTGAGGGGAGTTACTTCATTTCTTTTCAAGACAAATCAAGCGATCGTCTACGTTGGATTGTAATGAAAAATCATCACAACGCACACAAATCAGCTGATGCAAGTGTTAACAGCACGTGTACATCTGTAAACAAAACTTATAATAAAACTCACAAGGATAAGATGTTCCTGGGGTGGATCGATTCATCCTTCAATGGATGGTTCTAATAATACAATTATATATCATATACACTGTGACACACACACACAGGCGCGCCCGCATACACAGACAGTGTTGAAATTGAGCCAATTAGAGGCGGGCTCAGAGGAGGGCCTGTCGTCTGTATTGATCCTGACAATGGCCCTCTGGTCTCAAACAGATTTACAGCAGGAGATTTACTCTGTTAGTTATGACACACAAACATAAACACACACACACACGCAGTTACACACACGCTGCTTAAACACCAGAGAATTCAGAATGTAACTCATGTCTCAATACACACAGAGACACAAATTACCGAAACATTTACGCTTATTTATATGTCAATGTACATGAGTCTATTAATCCAGAAAAACCCCTTAAACAAACAGTCCGTGTTCGTGTGTGTGCCTGCATCCTGCCTCGGCACACACGCACCTGTGTGTGCGGGAAGCTCCGTGATTTGAAACCCCAGTAGAAATCGGCAGCTGAGATGCCGTTATTTTCCATCATCTATCATTTTATTGATTTGTCTATAAAAACAGTCAAACCTGCTGTCCACGAGCTTTATTGCTTTCCCCTCTTTATTAGTTTGCAGTTTGGGACATCCAGAGCTGTCTCTCTGCCGACGGAAAACTAATCTTTTCTTCAGACGCCTGTCGCCATCCTAACAGACAACACTCTGACAACTGTTGCGATCAATTAGGCCGAGGCGATCCTGATCGCCGGAGAGTCGCTGCGCTCGTTCAACGTCTCGAAAAGAGATACTCTCTTTGAAAAGTTCCAGTGGAGTACAATAGTCAGATGTATAAATCTATCTCATCAACAAAGACGAGTCACCACACATTTAGGAAATAATGCATCGTTTGAATCAGCTTCAACTCAGAGAGGTTAAATTAAGTGATAACTTCATATGTTTTTCCAGTCACTTGATACAGTTAAAGCTCACAATTTTTACAGATTTTAGTAGTGAAAATATTACTATTACAGTTTCCCCGAGCCCGACAGGACTTCCTCAGATGTCTTATGTTAGGTCCAAGGTGCAGTTAAAACCATTTAAGAAATGAGGGTTGCGACTTACTTCATCCATTAAACGTTGCAGATATTGAAAACTGCCGACTTTGACCCTTCAAAAGCTTAAGATTTTTTATTTAAATTGCACATTATGTTCAACCAACAGTCCAAAACCCCAAATTATTCAGTTTGTTATCAGATATGAACAATAAAAAGAGCCAACCATCACATCTGAGGAGCTTTAATGTATGAAAACGATGAAATGATGAGGGGAAAAAAATGTATCACATAATTTTTGCAGCTCTGGTCAAAACCCGTGAGTCTTTTTGCTTCTTAGAATAGTTGTAGATTAATGTTGGTGCGCTGGTTTAGCTCAGTTGGTAAAGCAGGCGCCCCATGTACAGAGACTACAGTCCTCTACGAACTGATCGCAGGTTCCACTCCCGGTCTGCTGATCATTTGGTGCGTGTCATCCCCCACTCTGTCCTCTTTACATTTCCTGTCTCCTTAACTGTCCTAAAGGTAAGAAGCCCCAAAAATAATCTTAAAGCTCCTATGAGGAACTTTTTGTGTTGATTTTGGCGCCCCCTGTGGACAAAGCCGTACCTCTTATCTCTTTGCTGATTTAGTCCTAGTCCTTTAGTACATGCTTAAGTGGTGGTTTTTAACAAAAAATCTTATCCTGCTTTCTTTAACAGTCGTATTTATCACTTTAAATTTTAACCCTGGAAAATGTAAACAAAGGCAGCGTGCAGTTAATCGCTTCGTCTGACACCTACCCCCCGCCAGCAGTTTCAGGCATTAACAATAACTATATAGAAATAATCAAGCTTGTCGCTGATAGTCTGGTTTGCTTTTGTAGGTCATATAGAGTAAGCAGAATTAATTTCAGTCTGTTTCATGACCAATGAAAAACTCCTCACAAAAAAAAAAAAAAAAAGACAGATTGATTAAGTGACTTAAGAGTTACTGAAGCAGCTGCAGAGTCCTGCATGAATAAGATCAGTCTCCTTGCATTCTGCAGAACAGATACAATAGCAGACACCTTGGACTGATTATCAAAAACTATTATGAAAAATGTTATTCAGGGCAGAGGTATAAGTAACCGTCAGTCACAGGACATTTGATTCAGCATGTTTGAGACAGTGGAGCTGAGATTAAGCGAGTCAGAGAATCACAGCTGATTGGAAAAAAAGGAAAAAGAAAAACATTGGCGTTTTTTGGGGTTTGGAGTCTCCAGGCGAGATAATCCATCAATGGCGCAAACAGACCTTGGAATGAGTGAATCTATGTGTTGACAATGCCTGCGTATGTTTGTAATCAACAGTACATGAGGGGAAATACAACAGACTTGCAGTGTTCCAAGCCTAAGTCTCATATTCACCGCCAAGCAAATTGTGGCCAGAAGCAGCAGATGCAATAAACACAAACTCTCTCTCTCTCCCTGTCTCTCTGTCTGCCTCCGTCTTTCTCCCTCTGATGGCAAAGAAAACAGCCCACTTCTGGGGTGTGCAGCAAATTAAATTTACTGTAGTTAATAGAGTGAGCCTATGCTGCTAAATGTCAATTTCCTGACCAAGTCCTTCCCCTTGGAGAATGATTAGCTAATTTGAGGCTGGGGATAAATGGGCTAATGCAGGACACACACAGATAAACAGCCACAGTTGGACCCCATGCCAAGCCCTTCCCCTGCTTTACATTTTATTGGCCTTATTATCTCCAGGGAAAATGGGTCCCCCTATGGCCTAAACATATTTTCATTTCTAATAAAAGGCCCTCGCTGGTGGCCCCCACGCATAACACCCCCACCCCACACACCCCCTCGCAGCCTCCTTCCTCCATTCCTCCCTCGTTTTGCCGTCCAATCCATTAAATCGGAGCTCTGCAATTGGCTGGGCCCATTTTCCTGCTGAATTATCAATAGAGTAATTATGCTGCATGTCGGGAGCTCGGCTGAAGCTTATCGTCGCTGACCCCCCGGTGTGCGCCAGGATATGATCCCTCACCACGGCCCATTGGGGTAATTATGTGGTCGGGTGTGAAGCTGGATGGTGTGTTGCCCTTATCAGTCTGTATTCTATTTCTGTTTTCATTGAAAATTGGACATTAATGGCAGCGACGCGATACCACTAGTGTCAGATACAGGTGAACGACTCCAATGGAATCTGACCCTGGTTAAATCATTATTCAAACTACGCAGTGTGGGGACGGGGAGCACACGAGCGCACACACAAACACACGGAAAGAGCAATCATCCTCACTGTTCCTTTAACCTTATCTCTCCCCCTATTGGAGCGGCGGTGACAGACATTCATATTGTTTCTTCGTTTCCCCCTGACCGACGTCCTCCGTTAGGAAGAAGAAACAAAGTTTGTGTCCATATTGCTTTTGTCCCGTGGCAGAAAAACCTAAACACCGCTGGGAATACAGCAAGTGATGTTCTCAGTGATGCCCCGAGCGGCGTCCCTGTCCATTAGGCCGGTGTGGAGCGGCAGTGATTAATGGCTGAGAGACTTTAACCCTATCGTGTTTCAGTGGACGCCGGCGACAATGACCCCGGTCTGACCAGAGTCTCTCTTACCAGCAATAGGCTAAGCATGGGAACTAGACATACTGCTGTACTGTAAGGTTAAAAATGTGTTTCCTGGTGAGATACTGTGGTAATGATCTGATTTTTAATCATCAGAAACAATAATTGTTGCATCTTATCATTATGATTGTAAAGAGCATTTGTCTTTTTTCATGCATGCTTCTGAAAAGCTGAAACTTGACTCTGGAGTTGTCCGTGCAGATTTGATATCGGGGTAAAGGGCGAGCTGCTCCGGCACTCACAAGTCATATCCGAGCACGGAGCAAGTTTTGGGACTCTAAGCCAAAAGTTCTGTCTCCCTATCATTAGAAATGTATTAAATCTTACAATCGTACAGCAGCAGAGACCCAGTAAGTTCAGAGTATGGACAAAAAATTGCACATTTCAGCTTCTTTTATCATTCGTCATTTAAAAAGTTTAAAATGAAAAAAACAGTGGAACAGAGGCAAGAGGGTTGTGCATGACTTATCGAACAACGGTAAACTGTTACTAATATCTTAATAATAAAATTCATAAGAAACCTTTACTCTATATGTTTGTTTTTTTTAAAGACTCATTTTAATTGGCCGTTAATTTGCCTTTATTATAAAGGACAGCTGAAGAGAGACAGGAAATGTGGGGAGTCGAGAGCGGGGGATGACGTGCACCGAATGATCGGCAGGCTAGGAGTAGAGCCTGCGATCAGTGCATCAAGGACTTTAGCCTCTGCATACGGGGCGGCCGCTCTACCAGCTGAGCTCAACCAGCAATAACAAAGAAGAAGAAGAAATATACGTAGAAATACACAATTTAATTAAAATTATAAACTGATAAACTTGCTCCAAATAAAACGTTTTTTTTAGCAGTAAAAAGGTGACGTTTTGCCCAACGCACCAAGACCTCACTAACCGTAAAAAGCTAGATTTGAGTACTCTCCAGTCATAAGCATACACACACACACACACAAAGACTACAAAAAAGCTTGCCAGCGACTTTTCCAAGCAACAGACAGATTGAAAAAGAAACGGGCCTATTGCAAGTGAGAAGATCCATATTTGAAGAACTTCATTAATGCGCTGTTCCCCGCCGAGTTATTTCCAGTGAGAGAGCACACAGCAGCAGCTTCATGTTCGAGTTAAAAGAAACTTTTCTTTTTTTTCTGCCGTTTCAATGTGTCTAAAAGCACCTTGAGTGAGCAATGTGCATTTCCTGCTGCCAAAAGACGTGGAAAACAGCTGTTCCTGCCTGACGCTGCCTGCTGAATGGAATGCAAATATGTTAACCATCCAGAATTTATTACTTTTGAGTGCTCTTCAAACGCAACGGCAGACACAAGTTTAATTTATGATATTCCTCTAATTATGAGAGCTGTTGAAATCATTTCCCAAGCTGCTTCCTCCTTCCAAGCAGCCACATTATCTGTTCCCTCGGTTCACAGCACACGCACGCACACACACACAGACTCCGTCATACCGCACGCACACCCACACAGAAACTTAAATATACACACACACACACTGAGTTGCACACAAGGAATCAGTGCAAAGTAGCTGATTGTGAGCACAATTAACACAGCAAAGGCAGAGCATGAAAGATTCGCAGAAATGTTTTTTCTTCGTCCCCCTCTGCTTCATAAAAGCAATGTTTAGATTTGTCATAATCTTCAGTTTGCTTTTAATTTAGCCGTCGTCAACACAAACGTCTGCAGTGCCCTGCTACGCTGTGAAGCCGAAATGAGACCCCATGCAGGCCACCCACTCACTGCCCCCCATTCCCACCCAAACACACACACGGTTACAGCCACAAGCCACAAGGTCAAGTCATTTAGCAGAGTTCAAAGGCCTTCAAAGCCCCCTCAGATCTATACGAACCTACGACGGGCGGCCAGCGACGAGGGAAAAGATGACTTTCTGCACCAGGATGTGGTTTCCGTGTGTGTGCGTGCACGGTTATGTGTGTCTATGCATGCACATGTGTTGATTACCCGGCGTCTTCATTGGCACATATGCCCAGTGTCACTCAGCCTCCCCATCGCAATCCTAAACTTGGCCGTCTGGTGCGCACCCGCGACCTCTGACCTCTGTGCAGCCGCAGCCCGACATGACACCCATTAGCAGCTGGAGCCTAGGGGGGCCCCGGCTCAGCCACTCAGCCCAGACACGAGGTCAAGTGGAGGTCACGCTTAGACTAGGTGCTAACTTGCCAACTCGCTCGCAGCCACTCACGCAATTGAAGCCCACTTTTTTTTTTTTTACCCTCCTCTTCAATCCATCCATCACGGCCCGGAACAATTAGTTATGGCGAGTCGGGAGAGAGTTGTTTTGGTTGTCATTGCCTCCGTCTGCGAGAGGGTGAAGGAGAGAGAGAGGGAGCGCAGGCGAGACAAGGGGAGGCACTAGGTGAAGGACAGGAGGAGGTTATGGAGGGAAAAGTAGTGGTAAGATAAAAAAGGGGTTTAAAAGTCGGGGAGTGGAGAACAAGCAGGGTAAGAAAAAAGGGGTACGAATAAAAAAGAGACGGAGAGAGGACGGAGCAGACAGCCGTGCTTCACATCAAGCTGGCTCCAATTAGCAGGTGTGCTCTCAGACGCTCGCTCTCCCTCTCTCTCTCTGGTCAGGGAAGATGTATTTTTCTGCCTTTTATACGCATGTATTTATGAAGTGGTGGGAGATCTGAGGGCCCTTAGCATAACAGCCTTTTATTGTTTAAATGTGCACCGCTCGGCCCCGTGTGCTTAAGTGATTTAGGAACCTCACAACTCCGGTATAAGAAAAATCATAAACGCTGAGACAAACCATGTGGGTGGACTGTAAAAAGGCACCGAGGAACGGGCGGACAAAAAGCAGACACACATTCCACCACTAAAGGGAAACTACACTTAATTAAACACCCAAGACACAACTGGAAAAGTGCCCTGTAAAAAACATAGCGCTATTAAATTCCCCCCTCTTCAGTGGAATAACATAAAGTTGTCTTCCGACAGAACAGAGGCTCGTCTCATAAAGAAGTTTCTAAAAATCTTTTTTTTTTATGAACTGCTGTCAAGATCGAACAAGGGGGAGGAGGAGGAGGAGGGAGAGAGACGAACACAGGCGGAGAGATGAAGAAATGAATAGAAAGAGAAGCACTCCACCCTGTGAGAGGGGGAATAAAGCGTCTTCCCTCCACAACATCTGTCGCTCCTCGTAGTCTACATGTCCCATGCATGGAATTAGAAGTAGCCCGAGTAGAAGCAGCTTCTTGTACCGATCACAGTTGGTCAAAGGATGATTGTCGTGAAGCATGGCGTCGATGCAAAACCAGCCCGGGGATGAATGTTACGATGTTATTGTAGGATACAGCTTTATGCTGATGCAGCCATGGTCAATATATTTTTTATTTTAATATCATGAATTCTAAACTATTACATCTTCATTAGGAAAGTTCAAGTGATGGAGTCAAAAGATTGATTTGCCATGCCCCGTTGAAAGCAGGATCCAGATGCCGCCACGTTACGGCATCCATGCTATTCATTACACATCTGCAGTAGCACATGAGAGACAGCGCGCACTCTCTGCAATCTTGCTTCTTCCGACTTTTCAGAGAAACCTGGCAAACCTCCGCTCCAACGAAACTGTTGACTGCATTTAAAATAATTACATTTTTCCTGCTTTGATTCGGAGCCAAACTCGCGACGTCGAGTTCTCTGTTCAACCAGTCACAGAAGCGTTCTGCTCTTTGTTCAGCCAATCACACGACAGTTGGCCACGTATCCTTTTTGGACGATCCATCTATCTCCACTTCCTCCTCATGTCCTCGACTCTGCCAAAACCCGCCGAATGGATAGACGGAACAAAAAAGGAGAGACAAATTTCAAACAGAAAAACTCGTGCGCATGCTGAGAAAGTGTTTCATTACTTTCAAAAAGATTGTCAAGGTTTCAGTCAGGGCGCACATGATCCTTGTTTCATTTCTCTGCCATTCTCTTTCATTTTTCTCCTCTTTTTCCGCAAATAAATTACCGAACGTGTGAGTGAAACCACATGCTTGTGCGTGTGTGTGTGTGCGTTTGTGTGGTTCCTTTCGCTTGTCTAAAGTGAACTGACAAGTGCAGGCAGTGGTTCCATTAGCTGGCAATTTGCTCTCAAGTTGTCCGGGGAGAAGGAGAGGAGGAATGACGGTGTGTTCTTTTGGCAGGACGACGCACATGGCTCTGCTTAGGACGAGTTAAGTGAGGTGCTCACACACGTAATCCCAGGCCATCATTCAAACACTCTCAAACATGCGAGGTCCAACATGTGAATATGACACTGCCAGAATGGAGATCAATGCCTCGCATAATGAAAATATAAATCTAATGTAAAGATGCACATATTCACTTACGGTTAAAGCCCCCATTGATAAATGTTTGCTGAAATGACAGCACGGCATTGGTCTGAATATGACTGTGCCAGCATATTGTAAAGACAAACTATATAAGTGCTTCCTCTGAGTCCCAGAGAATGATGCTGTCCATATGGTTTGAGCCAGAGCACAGCCAGAGTACAAGGTAAACACGCCTGACTGAGGTTTGTCCATGCATGCTCTCTTAGCTGGGGTCTCTGCGGACCGGCTCAAAAGCTGGCCACTGAATCACACGCAGCACATAAACATACCTCCCCTCCCTGTGTGTGTGTGTGTGTGTAGCATGTTTAAGAGTGAGAAAAAGAAGAAGCGTGGACAGACGGTGGCGTTTATGTGTGCATAAATTAAGAGCAGAAGCTGTTAATTAAAAAGGGGAAAAATAAGCACCGATAAAATAAAACTCTGCTAAACGGCTACTTGGCAAGGTGACCTCTGAGTGCACCGGGCGCCGTTCTAGGAGCCGCCGTCCTGCTGGGCGGTGGCACAGGGGGCAATGTGCAGGTCCGGCTATGAGCAGCAGGCAACTGGTAGAGCCCCCCGCCTCTTTCCTCTCTCTCTCTGTCTATGTATCGCCGCCTCTCTCTCTCTCTCTCTCACCCCCTCCTTCTCCGCCCAGAGCGTTATTAGACCCAGGGCTCCGCTGCGGCTCCAAACAGCTCAATGACAACACACAGGGCCTGCCAATTAGAAATAATTAGACAGTCATTTCAGTGGCAAGTCTTTTTAAGTGCATATATAACGATGCAATGATGCTTATTAGCCGGCCTGAGCCGGCGAGGACCAGGGCCTCAAACGCTTTGGCGCTGCAGAAAATAATTATGCCAGTGATCACAAAGCGAGCTGCACATCTCTGTACTTCACCTCCACGCGTTTCAAAAATCCACTTCATTAGCTCCCGTAATTAATCCTCCATTAATTGCAGGAAAAGCCCAGTTTACCTCCCTTCGTTTCTAATTATCATCTTATAAATAGTTATGGTTCTAATTAATGTGTTCATTAGGCAGGATATTTCTCTCAAAGCCTCGCTGGGAGCCAAAGGTCCGGCTCGGCTCTCTCTGAAGCCTAACCAGCCAGAAGGTGAGGCCATCCTGCCTGCATTTGCTTTTATTTTACTACATTCAACCTCCTAATTGGCATTTAAAACCCAATTTGGAAGAACTTCAAGAAGCTTAAATAGGAGAGAGAGACAGAGAGAAGGCAGGAAGGAAAGAGAGAGAGAGATACATTTGGTGTTCGTTTTCCTATGCCAGAGCTAAAAGCGTTTCTTTCTCTCGGTCTGGCCAGACGGACGAGGCTTTTCACTGTCACAAAGTGAACACAATGAGGGCTGATGCATCGCATTAGTCTTTGGCATTATACAGGTTTTATTTGCTAAACAGTGCAAGTGTGTCTCTACTACAGAACTAACGGTGGGAGTGTCATACTTTCTGCGGTTTCAGTCATCAAACGGCCAAATTTTGTCTTTAGTTTGCAGATATAAAGTAACTACTGTAGTCTGGTCGCTATGATACTTCAATTAATCACAAAGATTTGCGTTCATTCACACAGCTTTCAAAAAGGAGACGTTGTCAATGATTAAAGCTGGAAACTTCAAAAAAATGATACGCTTTGTTTTTAAAGTTAACTTTTGTTCAATTCAACATGTATCTCAAGTTATAGGAGGTTTACTGTAATAAGCATCTGTTATACAGATCATTAAGGTTAACGGAAACAGGCACCGAATGTGCACGAGGTCACGGTAACAATTATTTTCATTTTAACCTTAGATGTAAAGATGCTAATTAAAAGTACCTTGTTTTTTTGCAGTTGTTTTTTCTCTGTTTCGTGTGTAACAGTATCAGTGGACATCTGCACTTTATACAGAACAAAAACACGTCCACATTTAAAAAGTGAAACTAAAGAGAGAAAATAAAAGAAAAGCTGTTACCTGTTATTAGACACCTTTCTGATTCTCTGCATCCTGATAGTGATTCAGTGTAACGGTTTGACGCTTGAACAACCTATTTATTATACCCTGACTTTAATTGAAAGAAGGTAGGCTAACACAGGTGATTTCACATGCTTTGGAAATCTGCAGAAAAAGCTCTTAATATGTATTCTTCAAAATAGAATTCCTTTATTACCAAGTTTGACTAAATGTGGTAAATACAGAATTCCCTCTTTATAACCATATTAATGAGAATGATGACGTCTTGGGGTCAGTGTTAATTTTGGCAGCTATTTTAGATTTATTCTTTGTCTTTAGGTGAAAACGTTTATTAGTTTTAGTCACAGTTTTGTCATTTTTACCCTTAAAAGTTTTAAAACAAAACATTTTGTCCAGTTTTAGTCAAAAGAAATTATCACATTTTAGTCACAACTTTTTCTCTCCTCCAGTCTTCTCTTTTTTACCTGTTTGCTTCAGGTTAAATTAACACTTTAAATTTCAGCAGATCATCCAAACAGTAAAAGAACGAGGAGGAAACGGCATCTAAAAATTACTTTTCATCATCACTTCTCATTGAAACAGTCCAGCTGAAGCAGACAGACAAATTTTGTGCAGGAGAAGCGTCAAAATGATGCGTCCCTTTTTCTGTGAGCGTGCACAGAGCCTGGAGCGGAAAGCCTGAGTTTACACAGAAAGTTCATAACCACCTTCGTGACACCTGTTATCTCTGATTGAGGCTTTTAAATATCATGGATTTTAAATGCATCAGCCCACCGCTAACATTTAAGCTCGTAAACGTCTCGTCTTCATCGTGGAAAAATGGTCGTTGATGAACATTTATCGTCATAATTATGAAATTACCACCGCTTGAGGGTGAATTATCTCTCCTAACTTTCTGATAGAAACACAAATCTGTGTTTTGACTTATTTCTGAGGCCCAAAGGTTTTCTTCTCGCACATTTTCACATCAACTACCCCTCCAGCCAGAGCTACAGCATAACGGGCTTTATGCGTCATGACTCCCGGTTTGTTTAACAGATGGATAAAAAGCGAAAAGGGACACGTCTTTGATGTTAAACTCATCTTTGTTTGGGACCATCAGACTAACTCCCTTATTTGATTGTCTATGCGAGCGGACTGCTGTGTGTGTGTGTGCATGTTACACAGTGCAGACTCTACAGCTAGGTTGCTACCCAGGGGAACGGGCTAGTGTGTTGTGAGCCTGCAGGATGGAGGGGTGGGGTGGAAAGGGTTGGCGGCTTGGCAGAAGTGAAGGGTGGGGGGGGGGGAGAGTGAGGGAGGGGAGGAGAGAAGGGGGGGTTTTCCTCTGGCGGTAGAGGGGAACACTGCTTGCGGCTAGGCGGGGATGAAAGAGGCTGTCTGTGTCAGTCACTTATTCCTCCCTTTGGTAAATAAAGGTTTCTGACAACAAAGCCGAGCAGCGCTTGACTGGCCTTTACAGCAGATAAATAAAAAAGACAACACAGAGAAAGAGAGTAAGACAGAAAGAGAGAGAGAGAGCGGGAGAGAGAGAGAGAGAAACACAACAACAAACGTGCTCAGATCTCACGACTGGAAGCATGTTGATTTTTATGGAGTAGAGAAGACGCAGCCGAACTAAACCAGGTCATCTTTCAGTTTAAATCAACACTTTGCAAGTCCGGTAATGGGGGAAGAAGGAAGAAAGGGCGAAATGTCATCCTGTGGAAGGGGGAGAAGACCACGGGATAACAGACAGATGGATGAGGAAAAGCCAGGAGACTTTCGTACACACTAGACTAACCACTAACACTGGAAAGCTGTGGGAACACTGGGATACTGCTCTGTAAAAGAGGAGAAAGGATGTGAAGGTTGTTTGCATTCCTCCTCATCGTATTTCCTATCCATCAGCACCACCTTCATGTCTAAATGTGCTCTAATGAAGGCGAGATCTCAGCAGCTTGTTGAGCAAGCAGATTTCATTTGTCATGTCCTCAAAACACACTCAAGTCTGCTTCCCTTATGAAGCCAGCGACACCTAACACCACCTGCTACATCACACACACTCCAAACTGTGGGAATACATACATGTCGGACACCAAAGCGCAGGATCATTTCCACCCTGCCACCTGACGGGGGAATTGCTGATCCAGGTGCAGCGAAAAAAGCCGAGAGTCCACAATAAAGTTTCCTCACCCCACCTCTGTCTTCTTGCACCTTCCCTTTCCTCCTCCCTTCGGCTCCTCACCTCAGCTCCCTCCCCTGTTCCCAAGCCGCCGGGATGACCTTGCGCACGCTCGCTCCGTGTCGGGGGGGGCTCGGCTGGAAAAGCTATCTAGCAGATGTACGACACCTCATCTCATACGGGGGGAAAATTGCTGTGCGAAATAAATACCAGGCCATCGCTCAACCCCAGCGCGCACACACACACACACACACATGCATGCACACACACGTATACACACCCAGATGCCTCGAGTCCTTCTGTGATCTCCAGCACAGAAAGCGGAGCTCATGTTGTGGAAGTGAAACATCTAGATTACCTAGCTCTAGCAGCAGCGAGAGATGACAGGGTGGCTTAGTGGTTGACTGCCTCAAGAAGAAGACTTAGGTATGAAACTAGACAGCTCTGGGCAGCGCTCTTTAGTCAACCTTGACCTCTGACCTTTCAGAAGGAGGACAGCAAAAGTCGCAAAGGGGATCACTCAAGTGTCTCTTTATGACTTTTATAAATTACATTACATACAATCTTTAATGTCAACCTTAAAGTGGTAACTCGAAGATTTCAGTTCAGTTTTCTTTAGCGGCACCTGTGGCGATAAACGGTAATTGTGGGAGCATCCTTCCCAGATATCCAGACAGTGCTGCATGTGTGACGTCCTCGGTTGGCTCCGGTTGTAACTCTTGATTTTCCTCGCTGACGGTCGCTTTCCTTTTTAGACTGTTTGTCTTCATCTGAGCGTCCAATTTGTTTCTCTTTTCACTTATTTTTGAAGTTGTATCTGTAGTCATCGATCTTTTCTTTGTTTGTTCAGCCATAGTAGATTACAGTTTACTTGCAACATCAGCCGCTTAGCTCCGCCTACCCTCTCTGGCAGACCAACCACTGCTGGGTGATGAAAACGCTTCGCTAACTGGGCGCCGCTTGTGATTTTTTCACCCAGTCCGTAATACTGCAAACGCACTTTCATCAGTGGGCCATAGGCTCAATCACCATTGTGTTACCTCATTAAGCGATAGATAGTGACTTCACAGACATTTGTTTAAATGAAAATCTATGAAGATTATATCTTTAATGAAGGAGACAACATCGTGCAGCCATATTTTTAACTTTTAAAATGTGTCCCACCCTGAGTCCTCTCCCAGAACTCATCTACGTGCCTCAAGAACTGTCTGAGGTAATCCAGACTCTGGTCGGCCTTCCAAGCATTGTGGACGGTGTGTTTAGCTTGCTATCTTCCTCCTTTAGGGGAAAGACGGGTAATTAGAGGTCTCACTCTCCTTACAGTCATGACAGCAGCCCAGTGATGAAGGCGCTCCGGTGTTAGCAGGGCTAAACCCTGACGCTAGCACTCTGCCCTGCTAACTCAACACAGGCCTGAAATATTAATGAGGAAAATGTAAGCATTTGTGAGCGCCCTGCAGTACACGCATGCATACATGCGAGAGTCTGCACCAATGAGAGCTTCTCTTTGATGGGTCAAGTGGTGGGTTTGTCGCACCTGCCATTCCTCCACGTCTTCTAACAGCGCCTCTGTTAAGCGAATGAAGGGCTGACAGGATGACTGACTGAGCCACACACATTTAACCCCTGCTGTGACCGCCCATAAAAGCTCCGGCACTACAGCGCGCCGCCGCGCTCACCTAAAGACGAAGCCTGTGATCCGACTGTGATGAGAGGCTGCGTCGTCTTTGTTGGCCCGGGTACACCTCAGATCACTGTACGCCGCTGCTGCCGTGCTCCGCTCTGCTCTCCCCCCAGCGGACTACAGCGTGTCACCCCCCCCACGAACACGCATACACGCAAATCTGCGCATACGTGCACGCGCTCAATCAACCTCACACAGACAGGAAGGCGCGTACACACACACACACACACACGTACAGCCTGATATGCCTGCTCACATCAAAGAGAATAAACATTAATGGCAAATAGGTAATCTGCTCCTCTTGTCTGTTTTACATTTCAGGGCAAGATTGACTGCCTCTGGGGGACCTGGCCGCTCTCTGATTGAGGGCGGGAAAAAAAAGGAGAAGGAGAGAAGAGAGGGAGTAAGCAACGATAGATGGTAAACACAAGATAGAGCATTATTCTTATTTCATGTATCTCTTTATTTTTTATTTATACATGAGAGATGGAAAAGAAGGTAATAATATTCCCTCCCTTCAACCCACGACGGCCCCACTATGGTCCTAATCTTCTTCTCTGCAATATTCCGATGCAGACGTTATTATTCTCATTTCTTCTGAATAATATCCCCCTCTCAGGCCTATCTGTTCTCTCTACCGGTGCTCGCTTCATTTTCCTCCTGCAGGATCTTCCCCGCTCTCTCCCTCTCCTCGCCGCACTTTTCCATTCTCTTCTAACTTCTCGTCCCCTCTCTCTTTCTTCTTCGCGGCCGGTGCATCGGTCTCCTCTTTGCCTCGCTCTTTCATATTCTGAAGGTGGTGCCCGGGTCGGTGTGGCGGGGCCGAGGTGGGGCGGTGGTGGGGGGCGGCAAGGCAGCACCTCATATCCTATCTGCGTATCAATCATGAGGTCCTGTCCACTCAATCCTCCTCTGATCCATCAGCCAGAGTCTCAGCCAGCTCAGGCAGCCTCATCCAGACACACACACACACAGCACTGACTAATGGCAGTCAGGGCACCTGTGCACAGTGCACACCAACCTGCTTTTATTACACCACAGTGGATACAGAATGTGCAGTGTCCCACAATAGAGCTGTACAGTACAGGATTTAAACACTAGAGTCGTCGCTGGTGGAATGCAGGACCTCCACGTGATTTATCTTTAATATCTCAAATCAATTATTCGAATAATCACTTCAGCTTTAGTTGCATCCATTAAATCCCCTGGTTTGTTTTGATTCCCTTGACACGAGCGCACATGTGGCCGCCAACGACCAAGTTTTCGCCGACACAAATTGCAGCTGCCATCACATAACTGCATAAATTCATCATCAATGCCATCATTTTGCACATCCCCACCTCCAACACCGCCTCCACCTCGTAACACCCCACCAACACCAGCCCAACCCACCTGCTCCTCGCTCACCGCTAAGCCGATTACACGTCGCAACCCTCCTAATCACAGTGCGGCGTTTGTAAACACCGATGTCATCGACTGTAGTTCTAAATCTCCCAAATCCCCTCCACCCTTCATCTCGCACCACACCAGTAATGCCATTTTTTTTAACTGATGTTTTAATCACCGGTGCCACTGGGAGGATTGAGACAAACTGTTTGGTCAAATTCTCCTCGTAAATGGTTTCAGCTCGCACCACAACGCGGAAATGTGTTTCTTATTCTGAAGCCACTGAATGTTCTGTGACCGTAAGGGTGGAGGGTTGCAGCGCGGGGTCGCTTTATGGTTCCGTCAACTGTGTCGACACGTCTCCGTTGCATCATCTGTTTGTCCTCGCACCTCTGTAATGAAGATATTAAAACACTTTTTTTCCTTTGTGATTAAAATGATCTCTGCTCCCCCCGCAGCCATACACAAGTAAACAAAGGGCCTCTCGCTCACGCATATATTATGACAACCTTTTCTTCAATTGTGCATCTGTGCATGTTTTTATGTGCGTGTGAGAGGGATTTAAAAACAGCACAGTTTACTGGTTCATTAGCAACAGATTAGCTATGCTAATGACATGGACCACCACACACAGAGACTTTGCTATTATGTTTCTGAAAGGGATACACGACTTACTCTCTCGCTCTCTGTGTGTGTGTGTGTGTGTGTGTGGGAGAGAGAGAGAAGTGTGGTGCAGGTGTGTACACATTAGTTTTGCATGAATAAGTTAGCCCCTTGCGAAAAAAAGGCGAGCCACACTAATAATAATCATAATATAAGAGAGTATGTATGGGTAATGATGTTTTAATAGCAATAATGAGTGAAAGCAGAGCTGCTGCCAGGAGACATTTGGGAAGGATTGGATTGGTGTTGCTCCTGACCTGCTGTCTCTCCTGGTCTCTGTTTCATTAATACACACACACACACACACACACACACACACAGCAAGACGGATAGCCGGGGCAAAACTGAGACACGGGTACACGCACACGCGACACACTAATCCAGACCTGAGACGCAAGTTTCCATGTGGCTCCCTCTGATGACATGAGACGTAAATACAAAAAGATGTGTTTGTTTACACTGAAGTAAACTTCCAAAAGTCTTATTGCTTTTTTAATAAGAAAAGTCTGCAATGGCTTTCCACATACTGATTTGTAATACAAACATCGAGAAGAATTTTTTGGTCACTCCTTAATGACGCAGCCATCGCTCATTGCTCCTTCTCTTCTTACCTCTTCCTTCAGTGTCATTTACATTTTTAAAATGATGAAATACATCTTCAGAAAGCATTAATATAATTGTTATTGTTTTTGTTTATTGTTGTTGTCATTTTGTAAAATTAAGGTAGCCACAATAAAAAGCAGGATATGTTCATGAACAATATCACTGAAGCGTCCACAAAATAAACTCAAAAGAACTTTCACTGTTTTAAAAAAAGCATTGTGTTGCTGGTTACACAATGCAACACTAAAGAAACGTTAGACAATAGAGGAATAAACAGTGACATGTGAATGTGTGTATGATGTTACCTCCTGTCTCGGCTGCGGGACCTGTGTGAGCGGTGGCTCCTCCCTTTGTCCCTCTCCGCACTGCGACTCCTCCTCCTGCGAGATGAACTGTGGGACGAACTGCTGCTGGAACGTCTTCTTCTCCTGGCGCGCACAGACACAAAAACAAACAAAGTTAATTTCTATTACTGGCAGGATCCTAAAAACTAAACATCAATCAGACGGCGAGGTTATTGTCTCTGCAATTAATCATTTTGTGTTTCTGGCAAAACTGCATCGGGGAAACATGTAAATTTGTTCTGAATGCTCGGTGTGGTTCACAGACAAAATCCCTGAGAATATTCATTTGTTATTTGTCATAATTCAACATGGTCCTTAAGCTTTATTTTATGGTTTCTCTTAGTTAAACGTCTTTAAAACAAACCTACAAAAAAACAAACACTTCCCAATTCAGCTGCCTCATAACTTCCCCCTTCTGTCCACAGTGCCATGACATTTGTCTTTATTTACCAGATCAAAGCAGACACCATCATCTGAAATTCTCCTGCATGAGTGATGCTGTATGCCTAATTTCTTTTGCTGATTATTTCAACAGCAAATATGTCCTAATGTCCCAGACAACCTCACCGATTAGGAGCGTCCCTGGCGGCTACTTTGCATTAGCCAACACGCTCGTCTGCAGCTGTGAGCAGCAGAGCCACGCAGGCTGCCCTACAGTTCCTCCACGGGGGCCCTTTGGTGCTCCGCTGCTCTTTAATGTGGCTGCAGCGGTGTGTGTAGCGTCTATTTTCCAAACACCGCTCACACCGCGTTCCTATTGATATCATGTAGCAGGAGGCATTTATGGGGCTGAATGTAAAAGCAGAACCTCCCCCCCCCCTTCTGCTGCGCAAACAGTTTGAGCAATATTCATTATTTAAAATCGCTTCTTTTGTTTCACCAAAGCCTAAAACACCCAAATCTTTTCAGCACACACATTAAAAAAAGAAAACATACGCGGTCCTGCGGGAGCTCTGCAAGATTGAGGGGAAGCGAAGAAAGAGGAAAGCAATACAAATAACAGAGAGGCTGAACTATCAAACCAGATTTGTACCACTTAGAGCAGCGCAGGAAGGATCCATTAGTATTCCAAAGGCTGGATCCCATGAGCGGGGCCCTTATGAAATAACTTCCACAGCCCTCGTACAGCCGCTTCACACATTACACAGAGAAAACACACAGTAGTGAGCTGAGGGTTTTGTGCAGGGTGGCGTTAACTCACACACAAGCCAGCGTGGACTTAATGTATTAAACACATAACGTCTCAAACCCTTGCGAGTGGGAAGTGCGAGGAGCCTTACACATGAGCACCTAACAAGTTTCACGTCTCTTCACTCACACACTCTTCTGTTTTCCACATGTGAGGTCTCTTTGCACCGTTCAGGTTGCCTCAACATGTGTGTCCTCTTTCATACGAGCCTATTTACAGAACTACTTTCACACAAACACACTCACGCAAGGTCTTGGTTAATTGATCAAAACGTATGGCTAATAGATGAGGGGCCTGTGGTCCCAGGGTTTACACTGCCCCCACAGCCCCCCACCCCACACAGACAGGCAATGGCTTCCAATCAGCAGTAATGGACCTTGACCAAGCCTCATAAATAATTACTATCAACTGGCCTTGTCTGAGCAGCCACACACAGCCAGTGGCAGCTGTGGGTGGATGGAGGAGGCCAGGTCCAGCCACTGGCCACTTGTAAAGATGTCTGATTATTACTGAACCCTCCTCCTGCTCCTGCTGCTAAATTACAAAGTGTGGTATTTTGTAAACATGAGGGGAGGCTTACAGAAGTGGTAGAAGCTTGTGACCTTTCATGTCTCAGCTAAGACACGCCTTCTGATTGCACTTACTTTCTGAGACTAGACACACCAGACATCTAAAAAAGCCATTTTCACTTTCAACATGGTGACATTATTTTTGTGTCATTTGAACATCTTTAATGGTGTTGGGCTAAATCAAAAATGTACTGTTTAATTTCATATGCGAGTCTTATCAGAGCGTTGTCCTTCACAGAGCATTTATTATAAACAGTGTGGGATGGGGTTAAGAATAAAGACCCAATTTAAAATAGCCGAATCCACTGTAATTACAGATATTCAAGCTCATCATTTCCTTTATTATCAATATTGGCTTACTACTCTGACAGTTGTGCAGTGCAAAACAATGGCTTCAGACTCAAATCTACACTAAAACCTGCAACAACAACAGTCATGGTGGAGAAGGAAAAGGGTCCAAAGCAGAAAGTGCTATTTGTAATGTCTTTGAGTAAATTCCCATTCCCAGCATGAGGGTCCTTCTGTGTCCAATGTCTCCTGTGTATCATTACTGTGACTAAATATTACATCCTGAAAGTTGTCCGCAGTTATTATTATTGAGCATGACCAAAACTAGCAAGAGAGGACAGCATTCTTACTTGATCTATGTTGAAATCTGAAAAACTCAGATATAACATAAAGTGACTGCCTGTTGAGGAAATCAAATCCAAACTAATAAGTCTATCAGTTATTTCTATGTAAAATAATCACTTGCTTACCTACATGGAATATGGATGCTAAAGTGTTTTGAAGTCACAGCAGAACAGTCACATGAATGAACAATAGGCCTTATTCACAGAAGACTGATAAAGAAAGCAGAGAGCACAGGTGTAATTAATCAAATTAACGATGGCTGAGTTCTATTCAGCTGCTTTGGTCTCAGTGTAATGGTCCTGTGAAGGCTGGCTATCTCTGCCAGAAATCAACTGTAATAAAATAAGCCAACATAAGACAACTAGAGAGGTATTTTCAAGCTTTGTTTGATGTTGCGAACACGGAGGATGAGCAACTTTATTTTGGTGGCACTTGATAAAACACCAGTGGGAATGATGAGTTCTCTCTTTCTTTCCTAGACACAGGGGTATGGGCTTTTTTTCACAGCGGACATTTGGACTTCTAACAGGAGGAAAAGCACAGGTGTTAATAATAACTGTAACATTGGTTCTGTTCTATTCAGGTGTCTGAGAAAGCCATGACAGGCAGTCAGCATGCACACAACCGGGCCCATTAAATTGAAGCAGTTAAATGGAATACAGCCATCATTAATGCTACTATAAACACCTGTGCTTTTCTTACTGTGATATGCTAAAAGGTCTTCTGTGAAAAAGACCTGTAAACACCAGAGAAGTGTTTATAGTGCCCCAGGAGGTGAAACACTTTCCGTCTTGTTTAGGACACTTAAGCAGAACAGTCACCTACAGAGGGCTCACCCCTAAAACCTCTGATTGGAAATAAAAGCATGTTGTGCACTCTCACCTCCTGTCTCTATCTCTGTCCTTGTCCCTGTCTCTGTCTCTGGAGCGAGACCTGCTCCGGCGACTGGACCTCCGGCTCCGGGTGCTGGTCACCCTGCTTCCGGAGGATGAAGACGAAGAAGAGGAAGAGGAGGATGAACGACGACGCTGTTTCCTCTTTCTCCTGCTCCGACTGTCATCCTCACTGTCGGAGGAGCGACGACCCATGCTGGCTGACTGTCAGCTGGAATAACAAACATATGAGGAGGGTTACTGATGAGCTAAGTCTCGTCACACAACAGTTTCATGCACAACTAAGCTTACAGTGTCGACGTGAACATAAAGCACAAGTACACAAAGTCCATAGAGCGTTTCTCAGCATATCTTACATACATATGTTTTATTATTGTAGCTACTTTAAACACAGAGGTCTGTAAAGAGATGTAGTTGCATTTTAGCTAGCTAACACAACATGCAACGGTAGCTTAGCTTATTAACTATGTGAAGGGAAGTAACAGAAATAAGTTAAATAAACGTTACAGCTCTTGCAACACTGCTATCACACGACATATGTATAAAAGACATTAAAAAGAAACGTGTTTTCTGTTTAGGCTAGCTAACTGGCTAACCTTGCTAACTCTAACGTTTGGCTGTAGCTAGTTGTTGCTTTGACTGAAGCCTTGTAGTCGCGTGACAGTAAACATGTCTCGCGCTGCAGTCTGTAAACGTTACATTTTAAAAAGGTGCAACTGCAAAACAACGACAAGCTGACATGAAATGAAAATCCCGCTCCTCACCTTTAAATCGTTGTGAAGCTCCACAACTCAGCCATGCACTGCTCTGGAGACTCTACTCATCAAACCCGAAAGCATCGATCGAGTCCAGGAAGTACAATCAAACGCAGAGCAATCGCTCGAGCGACTTCTCTCATCTCATCCTGGGTTTGATTTAGTTAGTTAAACGAATTAGTTAAAATTATGGCTTCAGGATCAGATATTACTGCATTCTTTGCTGTTGCCACCTTAAAGTATAGTCTAAAACACTTAAACATACAGTATATTTCAATATTATGCAGCCTCAACCAACCCTAACAAAGTAGAATTATTTATTTAGATGTTTAGGTACGTATAATTGAAACTAAATCGCCATTTACTATTTCCTGACTGATGTGATCTTCGAGAGGAAAATGCATGTCAAAATGCAACATTTTTAAACTGCTTATTTCAGTGTGACTTTAGACATCGACACTCTTTCATGGATCAATTAATAAAGCAGTAACATCTTTTATCCACTTATTACTTTGAACTGTTAGGTTGAATATATCTGCCATATTTTAATTTCCGTCTCCAGTTAATTTTCATAGCAATACAGTATATATTCATTTAACATCCCTGTAGTCTTATTTCGTTTTATTCTAACAATACCAACACACCACAAACTATAACATAAACAAATGAATGTTGTAGGTGTGCCAGTGATCATTTGCATGAGGTCATCCTCTCAGAAAATATGGTTTTACATTAACGTATAGACAAAGAGAGCTGCAAACGCAGATAGAGCATCCAAATTATTTTCAACAAAATATAGAAGAAATAACTACTTCATGAAATTCATAAACACATGACGGCACTAAGGGTGAAACGACCAGTTTTCACTGACAACAAGAATGAGTAAAGGAATCAATAACATGCATAAGAATGGCTGATAGAAACAAGATAATGGGGATTTGACTGCAAATACACACAAGAGGCTGCTTATCAGTGCGATTAGGAATTCATCCTGCTTTGAGATGCAGCAGAAATAATCGTAATTAATGCCTAAGGTTCAAGCTGAAACATTGTTAATATTTAATTAGGGGAATTGTTGGAGCTCTTGTGTGGAAATGGGGCTTTATATAGATTATCAATAAACACGCTTAATTTTGCATCAAATTCACCCCGACGTTTTCAGAGTCCCGCTGTATCCTGTTACCTCTCTGGCTATATGTCGCCTCCTCTTCCTCTCTTAATTGCTCTCTCTGTGCTGCGTTCACTTACCTTCGCCGCAATTGTTTATTTATTTTTGCAAATATAGGCGATCTTTTAAGCGGGAAAAAAGGGCGAGATGAAAACGTTACTAATTAGTGAGCCCAGTGGCAAAACATCGCGAGAGGCATTATAATGAAGCGTTTAGCTGCTATTTAACATCTTAATGGCTTAAAAAGTCCGCTGAGAATTAATATTAAGCGATATAGGCTCACTAATGATGACAATTTAAAATACATAATTGCAGATTAGAAACGTAAAGCAGCGCTGCATGGCGGGAAAACATTCAGTAATTTGTCTCAGAGGGTCCACAACACTTTGATGACGCATTTAACCGTCATGCATGTTAATATCTAGTTTTTGTATAGGATATTAATAATTATAGGCTAATCAAAATATTTTTGTTATAATTTTTTAGAATGTAAAATTAGGTTGGTATGCTTTCCACTAAAAAAACCCGTGTTTTTTAAATTGTATTTTATCTGTTTGCAGTTTCATTCCGTTTCAAAATAAAAGCACCCAACGTGGATGCATAAAAGAGCCAGAAATATATGGATTAAATGTACCAGGCCTAAAGCCAACTGTGTTTAAACTGGGGTTAAAGCCAAATATGTTCACTCGAGCATCTTTCCCCCTCAGCTCCTTGTATCAGTCTCCTCATCCTCTCTGCTTTCCCAGCTGGTTCTCCTTTTTTTTTTTATACCTCTTTTCTCTCCGTGTCATCGTTGTGACTTATTTTCCCCCAGATCACAGAGATATACTGAGGAGGAAGGACTCTTCATCCATGTGCTTCCCTCTCTCTCTCTCTCTCCCTCTCTCTCTCTTGTCATTTTCAGATTTTTTAAGCCACACCCCTGCAGAGAGAGAGAGAGAGAGAGAAAGAGAGGGAGAGAGGGAGAGAGAGAGAGAGAGAGAGAGAGAGAGAGACATGACCATCTCCCGGGTGTTTAAAAAACTAACTCAGGACAATAGCAGCGAATGAGCGCTTAATTAAATTAATTAGTCCTTCTTGTCAATCTCGGATTAATGGCCAATAGCGACCGTGCTGCTTAATGTCTTTTTTTTTTACTCCTCTTCCTCTCTCTCTCTCCTGTATCAGTGAAGAAGGGGAAGGGGGGCTCATCCCGGCATCCTGAGGGGAGGTAATTTGCACGGATCAAGGGGGCAAGGCGCCGCAAAGTATAAATACTGTGACTTCAATAGAGGATCACCAGCAGGTTCCCAACTCCGCTACCAAAGGAGGAGGAATTGGCTGAGAAGATTCATTCTTTATATATTTTTTACCTCTTTCCAGAGTTGGCAGCGGCAGCAGCATCATCATCATTTTTCCAAAAGGGGGGTCGACTTTAAAACGAGCCACACCATTGATGTCTTAAGCTGTCGTGGAGCAAAGAGTGGTGTGAGTGAGTGTGTGTGCGTGTGTGTGAGGTGTGTGTTTTTCCAACGAGGAGAGAGCAGGCAGGGATGGAAGAGCTCACCGCGTTCGTGTCTAAGTCTTTCGATCAGAAAGTGAAGGAGAAGAAGGAAGTGATAACCTACAGGGAAGTGTTGGAGACAGGGTCCGCGCGCGCAGGGAGCAGGGAGTCTTTATCCGCGGAGCCCGGGAGCCGAGAGGAGGCAGCGGCGGCGGCAGGAGGAGTCACCCGGAGCGTGGCGCTCTCGCCGGGCAGGGACACGGACATGCTCGGGCCGGAGAGGATCAGGGACGCGGGGAGCCCCAAACTCATGGACGGTAGGAATGCATGCTGTACTAAACACAGGCAGGACTCACAGACTTATAGAGGAGTAATAAAGTCACCATACACTCATTAGAAGCACGCTTTTATCTGAGAATAGAGCTGAAATATCTTTATTTACGCTTATGATAAGATCCAAAAGGAAGTGATGATTTTCAGCAACCGAATAATCGATCGATCTGGATGTTAGTTGCAGCTTTGAAAGAGCGTAAATCAGCTTTATTTTTGTTTGTTGCCTTGTGCAGAGTCAAAGACGCCATATTTACATTTTTTACTATATAATAATTTATATTTTATATCTTAATATGAGGCTTTAAGCTTGGTGATGTTTGTTATTCAGTTTAGACATTTATAGATTAATCTATCATAAAAGGCCTTGAGAGAAATAAACAAGGCCTCTGGCAAACTTATAACCATTCTTTTATTATATAAACAGACTTACGCCCATCTTACGCTTTTATACCATAAGTTTGAAGAATTAAAACAGGTGCACTGGTTTGCAGTAAAGTTGCATCAAAACAAAAAAACGCTGCAGTTTCAGAGAGCCATTCTAACAATAGAGCTATCACAATCTGCATATTAAACCTCTATCAGCCATCTTTATACTTCTGCTACATGTAGTTGTTTCAACTAAAAGGAGCCGTATCAAACACCTGACACACACACACGTCCCTGCACATGAAAGGTGGAAAAATCACGTCCTGTCATTTCGGCGCTCCCTCGGTGGACGTGAGATGTGTGTGTTCAGGTGTGGAAGCACGTCAGGTGCTTGAATGCAAATCTGACGAGCTCATATTTGAAATGTCAAATGCACAGTTTAGGTGGGTTTTTTCCCCCCTCAATAATTCAGTGTTTTAATTGTTAAATTGCATAACTAAAAATGTGGCGAATAAAAAGAAAACGCAAAGTAAATTAATAATAAATAACCGTATCAATAATTGCTTTTGTGCTTTGAATCAATCCAATTTTGTTCGAATGTTTTATTTATAGTTTACACTTTCAGAAAAATCAAGCAGCTTTTTTATTTTAAGCTGTGTAGCCTGTTTACTGTGTTTTATTTTGAAAAACCTGGGCAAAACGTGAAACGTTTTGCCCAGGTTTTTCAAAATAAAACCGTACCAGATAGAAGTCAAGAGTTTGTTGTTGTCAAAAATGTCATGTGTTGGTCCCGGGCAGCAGCGTGGCTAAAAGCGGAACCGATACAAGCTCGTATCAGACATCCAGCAGTGGGCACATGCAGCGCTGCATATTTATAAGCAGTAAATAATTAAAGAGCTTTATGTAGCTCTACAAAACATCCGAGCTCTGATAGCTGGCTGCTCTTTGAGGGCTGCCAGGGCATGTCTCCCTTTCTTTCTTTATCATCACAGGGTTTGTTTCTGTTTGCTGCAGGTCGATAATAATTCATCGGTCAGTTTTAGCAGGGTTGTAGTGCACGTTTTGTTCTGTGGTTTAAAGAGTTTAAAGAGCAGGAAAGATAAGATGATGTATTAAGCTTTAACAGATGTAAGCTGTTTGATTTATAAGATCACGCGCCCTATTTTAATTCTCGCGGTGCAGCTCCATCCATGATCCATGATGTTGATATTTCCACACGCAGGCACCACGGACGTGAAGGAGAGGAAAGAGGACTCGAAGCCCATAGAGGACGAGGCACAGACTAAAATCAAACAGAGGAGAAGTCGGACTAACTTCACGTTGGAGCAGCTCAACGAGCTGGAGCGGCTGTTCGACGAGACGCACTACCCGGACGCCTTCATGCGCGAGGAGCTGAGCCAGAGGCTGGGACTGTCCGAGGCCCGAGTGCAGGTAGGAGCTGGCGTTCCAACTGTAGGGGGGGGAGAATAAATACATAACAAGAGAGTGAGAAGATAATGTTGTCTTTAATATTACAATTAATTATTATAATAACAACAATGAAGCAGAGGTCCATATTAATTTAAAAACATTAAAAAATTAATAACCGAACCGTTCCTTTATATTTCATAATCATATCCTGAGCAGTGAGATTATACATGTATGTGTCAAAACAGAGGTAACAGAGTCCCACATTAATAATTATAATAATTATAATAATATAATAATATTATTCCAGGAGGGATATTTTTTAATACATTTGTGGCTAATTTATTTTAAAATAACTTTGATATCAGACATAAAAGCAGGCTGAAGTTTAAAACATTTTGTTTTATGCAGGTTTTTTCATGCACATTATAAATGTGCACAATGATACTGATTTAATTTCTAAACTAAGTTGGGTCTGAATTTGTGGAACCATGAACCACATGGGTGTTTTAAATAAGTTGAAGATATTTCAAGATCTTTTTTTCCTCTGCATTATTTAGTTTTTGTCAATTATCTCAGTCCTGCTCGTGTCACGAGACTCGTTGTAATTCTCATTGTCCAAATCTACGGCAACAAATAAGCCTCCAAATATTTGCCTTCAGATTCTTGGTGTGTGTTACCATTACAGGGCCCATGTTTGTGAGAGATGCTGTCGTTTTTTTTTTTCATGGGGACACACCATCTGCGCAGAAACCCAGTAAGGCTTCAGGGGAGGGGAGAGGAGGGGAGAGGAGGGGGGGGAGAGCTCAGTCAGACATGTCTTGTGTAACAGGAGCGAGAGGGGGGGACGATGAACATATACACAACTCCTCTCTTCTGATTTATCCAAGCCTTAGAATAATTCCAGACTCTTTCGTGTTCCCCGGCTCAGGGGGGAGGACTGATTTGTCTTGAATATGGCGCTCGTTGTGGAAAAAAGAAATCATAAAAAGTAGCTCCTAAAAGATCCCAAACTCACCCCTTCCAAAAAAAAAAAAGTTAAAGCTGCAGCTTTTTGCAGGGCTCTCCCGTCCTGAACTGGAATCTCCCCAATAAGGCGCATTGTGTCCCGAACAAGGCGCACAGCTCGGGGATTTACATAAATTATGTATTATTTTCTACCCAAATCAAGCAGCTTTTTCTCTCTCTCTTTCTCTCTTATATCTTTTTACCAGTTGCATGCAGGGACCACACATTTATTGTGATTTTCTTCTTTAAAATTCAATCAATAAGAGGGAGGGCATCTGCTTTTATCATGGCAATAAATTAGAGCATTAGAACGCACAAAAGCACTTCCGATTGACATGCACTGTGGTCAATAAATGAAGCCAGCTGACAGCCAAATCGATATGATATTTCTACGTGCTTTCACCGTGTGTATAAGGACCTAATGTATTGGAGATTGCAGACTGACATGTTGTTGCATTGTGGGCTAATTTAGGCCGAGCTTTGTCTGCGAGATTCAAAGCAGATTAATCGTTTAATCTGCGTTTCAAGGCGTTTTCTCTGAAAGTGACGCTCGTCGATTTGAACAGCAAAGGGAAACAGAGAGGAGTGCTGTCTTTGAAGCGGCTTTCTTTCTGCGTGTTATGGCTGTGATTAGACAAAAAAAACAAAAAACTGCGAGCTATTTAAGCGCTTCTCTGACATGGATTTTGTGCAGATAAGGGTAATTAATTTCAGCGGTCATTTAATGAGAGGGAGATTGGGTAGGGAAGAGAAAGAGGGAGATGCTCTCAGATCGCCTGGCTCTGATGTCCAAAAACGCGTAATAGCGTTGCTGCTATTCGATATCTGAGAGTCCATTCAACTCTTCGGGGACACTAATCTATAGAAAGATGAAACCAGCGCTGACAAGGTTATTTATTATAGTCCAATAGTGCTGCACATTTCCAACAAGAGTGTTTCTATTCTCCTAATAAGCTTTTAATGTCCCTCCATTCTCGTAGACTTTTCATTTTTTGTTCTTTCTCTCCCTCCCTGCGCCATCCTCCCTTTACTCCCTCTCTTTCTTGTTGTAGACTAAATGAAATAATCCAGATCCGGGGTTAAGCAGTGTCATTAATATTTCAGGGCTCCTCGGGGATATTGTTTTTCTGCGGTTGTTGTCACTTTGAGAGGAATTACACATGGCCTCACAAGCAGCTGCCAATCAGCGGGTCTCTAATTAATTTCTGTCCCTGCAGGTTTGGTTCCAGAACAGAAGAGCCAAATGCAGAAAGCAGGAGAACCAGCTACATAAAGGTACGCTTTTATCCTGCATGCATGCTCCCATTAACACAAAACTACACAAGACCACTTCTATTTTATTCCATTTTATTCCAAATGCATGCACCTTCATCTTTACGCACTGTTTACGCACAAAAAAAACTGTCTGGTTCGGAATCTTCTCCTCACAATTAGGCTATCGTCTGTGTTTTTTTTCTCCTTCAGGAGTCCTGATTGGAGCAGCCAATCAGTTTGAAGCTTGTCGTGTAGCGCCATATGTCAACGTGGGGGCTTTACGGATGCCATTCCAACAGGCAAGTTACTTTGAAGCGTCTACTCTTAAAACCAGACCAATCCCCGGACTGCTGTCTTGGCACAGATTCTGCACAAGTGCTATGCAGGGAGGGGGGTATCTAAACTCTTATTGCACTGACAGAAAAACACTGTGCCAACACAGGGTAGCCTGTACACACTAATTGGAAAATTCCCTCTATTGTTTTATGGATCATTTGTATGCCTACTTTACTGGAGAAAGCCACCATGTAAGTAGTCCAAGCGCAGGATAATGAAGGACAGACGTTTCCTGATGTTTCCTTACGTTACTCAGACAACAAAATAGGCGATACACCTCACATGAAGGTATATTCTTTATTGAACTGTGCACCTGTATGTGGGGGCAGTATTTACCGAATAGTCATATCATGTGCATTATTTATATTGCATTTAGTTTTGGTGAAGTCCAGTCCTTGCTTTGAGATTCCCTGTCCGGCTCTGTGTTTATTATTTTGAAGGCCAGGGATTCCCAAAGGCCACAAAAGGCTGAATGAGATCAGATTTCATGTCCAAACACAAACTAGAATTTGACCTCTGAATCAAAAAGAGCTGCAGTACAGCCAACAGTGTTTGCAGAAACAGATGACATCCACTGATATTGCTCAATGACCCTTCAGTATAAACGCTATGGGGATTTAACCCGGAAGTCCAGCTGAATGATGGCCTCTTTAACCATGAGATCATCCTCCCTCCTCACAGCACATCTACAACAGTGGCACAATAGTTAAATGACCCTCAGACACACTGCAAAGTTAACGCATGTTCTCCCCCTTCTCTCCCCACCCGTGCGTCCCGTCCTGTAGGATAGTCATTGCAACGTGCCGCCCTTCTCCTTTCAGGTGCAGGCGCAACTGCAGCTGGACAGCGCCGTGGCCCACGCGCAGCACCACCTGCACTCTCACCTGGCGGCGCACGCGCCCTACATGATGTTCCCCGCGCCGCCGTTCGGACTGCCCCTGGCGACGCTCGCGGCCGAGTCCGCCTCCGCCGCCTCCGTCGTGGCCGCCGCCGCGGCCGCCAAGAACACCAGCAAGAACTCCAGCATCGCCGACCTGAGACTGAAGGCCAAAAAGCACACGGCCGCGCTGGGACTGTGACGCCAGGTGGCCGGGTGGACGCATGCCGTGCACGCGCTGTCTGCTACATCCGCGCGACTGAGAGACGCAGAACACTTACAAAGTGAGACAATACAAGGACAAAGTGAGACAAAATTATCCAAGGACGATATTTATGATTTTTTAAATGAAGGACGACGAGTATAACTATAAAAATATAGGCTATTTATGAGATAAAGAAGAGACAATGAAAGAGACTGTCACGTGATAGCCTACGCAGAGGTGATTTTTGGACGGATGGATAGCAGGGCCATGCGCCACCTTCTCTGCAGCCACATGGCACCCTGAGGAGGAGGAGGAGGAGGATGCAGCTGGGACGGTCGATACTTTGTCAAACAAGGCGAACCATTCTGCAGTTGTTTTAATATTATATTATTAATGTTATGAGTTACTTTTGAATCTAAAGAGGCTGGCCTCGTTCTAAAAACACTTTCTCTGTGAAACGGCAGAGCAGGACACCACAAAGTGACATTAATCGAAGTGTTTCTCCCTCTTTTCTTTTTTGTCCCAAATTCAGAAAAAATGCCCACGCAGTGTTTGCATGAGTTTGTCTTCCTGGATGACGTGATTTGAACCATCTCTCCCCCTCACTCTCTCTCTCCCCCCCCCCCCTCTCTTCCTCTCTCCCCCTCTCTGTGAGGAAGGGGAACTCTCACTTGAATGTTTGGCCTGTTTGACCTTGTTTGGACCTCCTCTGGTAAAAGGTGATACTATAGGGAGAAATGTGAGATTATAATATATGTGTAGGCTATGCTGAACTTTTTTTGTCAGGATAACCGGATCTAGTGTCCATATAAGGTGGTGATTTGTCCCCTTTTAAAGGATTACGTCATAAAATGCCATCTTTAGGTGGACTGTATGCGAACCGGTACGGGCACGTGTAAAATATGTTTATACACAAGAAACATGCATTATTTTTATTATTTAGTGGCTTTACGAATGCCTCGTGGGGACTTTGTTCATTTTGTATTTTACTTTTATTTCTGTGTATTAAAAAAAAATCATGTGCTTTCTGTATGTAATTTTGATGTTTTTATAACAGTGAAAGTGAACTTACCTGAGGCACGGGTTTCTAAGAAAAAAAAGAAAGGAATATTCATGGAATTGTTTTACTTTTTCCATCACATGTGAAACGTGAATCCACGCAAACAAAATGTTTTTCGTTCCTACAATAAATTAACGAAAGTTTCTTTAACGAGTTGACATTATTTTGACGTTCTTAATTGGACTTTATCGTCTAAATTAATATTATTGTTATTATTATCGTTGCTGCGGGTAAACCATTGAGGGCAGTCCACCTTTAATAATTCATGCCTGTAGCTGTCGCTCTTTTGATAACGTCACAGTTGTGACAGGCCCGTTTAGTGAGGAACATGGGTGTGTGTCGCTGCTCCGGTGCCAAAGCGATGCATTATTCATACTTTGGTTATGGAGCGTTTGGAGAGGAGGGCTGGTAATTTCCAGTACATGCTAGAAAAAAAAAGTGTCAGATAAAGGATAAAGAGACAGGGGCCGTTTAAAGATTAACTGAAGCTCTTGAAATACACACAATTATTATTATTATTTTCACTCATTTAGATTTCATTTTTTCCGCAATAATTAAACGAGCTAACCCCAACGGCCTCTTAATTATATAAAACAAAAGACGCATTTTTAATTTAATTAAAGCCTCGGTTTGTTTGTGCGCGCGCAGAACTTTATATTTGGCCTTAATCGATTTTTTCCCCCTGCAGCAACATTTAAGATACTGTCAGTAATAAACATTTTTACATAAAAATAATATAGGTTAATGGTATTCGATGTGATTCCAGTTGTGCATCCCTTATGTTCCGCCTTGAATCTGGCCTCCTGCCATCTCCACTGAATGGAAATGTTGCCGGTTTATGTGTCATGACCTCAACTTTGCTATTCTGCATAAAAACACGCAGGCAGCTCTGAAAGGGAAAAAAAAGCCTTCTGAAAAAGATTTATTAACGGCTGCCTCACTTGACTTACAAATCCGCCTGATTCATTTCCTGACATCTTAACCGCCTCCTATTGAACATTTAATAAACACCTGACACGGGAGCCGATAATTATAGGAATCCGGATCGCGTTACCCTTCCGATATTTCCACACAAAACACAACGTCTTTAGCTATTAATTAATACTGATCTCACTGAGTCTGCTCTACAGTCTGGAGTGTTTGTGTATCTCGCCGTTTGGGGCAGGATTTAGACGCCAAAACTATTGAATTATTGATTGGGAGCCCTCGCCAGTAATGGAGGAGACGGAACTGGGAAACTGCTGAGCCGGGCGCGTGCACAGCTGCCCCGCGATAGGACAGGAGACACCGGGGTCGGGCGCGCGCCTGTCCTGCCACTGTACAGCTGTTTAGGGCTATTGGCGTTGTGTTTTAACTTGTAGTGACCACAGAAAGAGGTTAAGCTAGTTATAGTGGTTATATCACGTTGATTAGATTTAGCAGGCATTATTTATTACATATTTCAGGCATTGTTTTCTGCACGTTCAGTTATTTCAAGCTGAAAAAGTTGGGCCTGAGGCATCTAAGGATGTTTTAAGGCATTAAAAATTCTCCTTTAGAATAAAAATGGCGATTTTTAAAGGTTGAGGGATTCATATTATGGTCAAATTTGATTAAAAAATGGCATAAACTACAACAACATTGTGTACACCACAAGGACGTTCCTGTAAAACAGAATTAAATGAGTGTATAAATTCTATATTATATTATAAATTTCCTACAACATTTAGCAGCACCTGAAGTACTCAGAGCTATCTCCTGAAGTGAAGGTGTGTATTATTATTTTTTTTTTGGGAATATTTTCCTCCCTTTAAACTTCACGTTCATGGTCCAAAGTCGCGGAGTGGACCGGCAGCTATCAGCGTGTTCCTGAGGTGTAGCGGTGGAGTGGAGGGCCTCCGCCCTGAGGGGGCCCAGGAGACAATGAGACTGGGACACACAAGTGTTCTCCTGATTAGACATGGAGACGACCAGCGCTCTCGCTCTCCTCTCAACACACTCTTAAGACATACACCCCCGCGCAGCCAGCCGGGAGCCAGCCGTGCATGCAGGCTCTCTCTCTCTCTCTTTCTTTTTCTCACTGTCTTTCCTCTCTCGCTCGCTCCTTGCTGTCCCCTCATCTCTCTCTCTCTCTCTCTTCAACTTACACACACTTTCACTCTCTATATTGTACTGCATGTTTGAGAAGACAAGAGATGTTGTTCCTCAAATGAATGAAAACACAAGAAATCTTTAAGTCCAAATGCATGTAGGCAAACACACCCACACACGCATACACACACCGATGATCCCAGCCTGCTGGTGAGTCACAACAGCACTCCACACCATGGAATCTTTCATATCAACTGGTGCTGTCTTGTTGCTATATTTACCCCACTACAACCCCAGAGACAAATACACTACTCTCTCATTTCCCGCACTTGGCCCTTTTATCAAATTAGGCCACGTTAAACAATCGCACAGAGCACTTTTTTTTCTCCCCTCCTGACAGCTGCATGTGAATGGCTGCGGCTGAATGGGATTGTGTACACTGTTTGGATCTGTGCTCGAATTTATGTGAGAAAGTATGCGAGCTTTCTCCTCTCCTCTCTTTTCTCTCTGAGGGCTTGCCTTTGTTACATGTTAGGAGCGCTCAAAGAGCAGGGCGCACCAAAGACAACAGCCATCAGGAGCAACAGCAGATAAAAGAGCGACTTCAAAGACATCAAATGGAGCGAAAGTGAGAAAGAAACCTGCTGAAAAACTCCCTCCAATAGCACTCAGGCCGGCAATTAGGACGCCATATCGCTGCCTGTTATCATGCACCGTACAGGCCTGGGTGGCTAACCACAGCACTCGGTGTGGGTTGCAGTCAGCGGAGAATTGCAGCATTCACAGAGCTCGACTGTATTTAATTTCACTGTAGGATGAAAAAGTGGGTGTTCACACAGATTTGACCCCTGCTACGACCAGCGAGGCTTAACCGTGGTGATTACAGACAAAGAAAAACAACAGTCTCTATCTCCAGCTCCTTTCTATTCAGCGGGCTGAGCAGAACAAAACAAAACAGAGGTCAGAACAAAACAAGAAGTCTAATTGTTTCACTGTTTCCTGTTTAGGTGCCCTGGGGCGATCTACACATTTTTATGTACTGGGTGCATTTTATTTGTTATTAATTCATTTCCAGTTGCAGCTGGTTTGGAGATTAGGGAGATAGCATAATGTATAACTCCCTGCCCTGGGAAGGAGACATAACAAGGGTGTATGTGTTGAGGCCTGTGGGCATTAGCAGCTCTGAGGGGATTTCATTGTTTGCATCGGAAAAGGTGACATGTGGTGTATTGTGGATGCACTGGTGGGTGAGTTTGTGTGCACGGGTAAATGTGGCTTCAGAGGAAAAAGAGAGGAAGAGAGAGAGAGAGGGAGGGAGAGGGAGAGTGATGTTAAACATTTGGCCCATGCCGCTCTGTATTTACAAGCCGGTAAGATCCAATCATGTGTGTGCGAGTATAATCGAGTACTTGCTTTTCAATCATCAGATGTTTGTACACAGACTCTTAAATTACAAAAAGCCTCTTGGAAACACAGGCCCGGCTCGTCTCGTATTGATTGTATTCACGCTGTCTGAAGTTTACAGAATGTCATTTTAAAAAATGTCACGAAACGACAAAGAAGCCGACAAATCACCCAATATTTGTATCAGGATGCTCGAGTGTCTTTTTAATGTGGGTAAATCCGGGGAGGTCCGGGATCATTCATTCTGGGGTTAAAGGCTTTTTCAACATCCAGTCCAAGGGAGCCATTTATGAGCATTTATACGTCTGTCAACCGCATTCGAATGCTCTCTGAACTGGTGACAGACGTGTGCGGTCAAGGCGAAGTTCAGCCGTGATGGAAAATAGCCCCTGGTTTTCAGTGCGGGCATCAATCACCTGTGTACTGTAAATGTTATACTCATATAAAGCTGTTGTTTTCACATGGCCATAAATCTAAGTATGTGCAGTATGAAAATCAATACATCTTACTGATGTTAGAAAACATACAAAACCGAGATGGATACGCCGTAGCTGCGCACAAACACATCATGACTTTATGAGGAATGTATTGTGATTACTTCAGAGTGTGACCTAAGGAATCTGTAAACATGAACAACATGTTAGAGGCTACATTTGTTACATCAAATGGCCCTGAACTGTTGGAAAATGAGGCAACAGGCAAAGTGTATAATGGCGAGCATCAGAGAGATATATAATGTGGCATATTCATCATGCTGACGTTAAGTCCATGATTTTGATTTTTGACAATAATGTGCAAAATATTCTGCAGTAACCGTCTGTTCATGTTAGCTTGAGACATATAGGCATAGTAACTGTTGACAGTCAGAAAACTTACCTCTGTTTGCTTCAAGCACATTGTGTGAGCTCTGGAAAACTGGTTACTGCTGTTTAAAGACAGAGACATAAAAAGGAAGTGTAAGTGAAATTTAAGGAAAGAGCGATTGGAAAAGCTCAAAATGCTTCCCAACCGTCACATCCCATAAAATTATAACACAAATTTAATCTTATAATGTTCCTTTTCATTCATTAAAAATGTCACAAGTATTAAGTAGAACGTTTGATGAGCTAGAGCACATAGTGTATTAAAAGTAGTGTTATGTATTATAATTTATATTATAGGATTATTACTATGATGCATTAATATGTAAGCAGCTTTTTACCATTATAATAGGTTGAGTTAAAGCTACTGTAGTTGACTTTTTTATTATTTGTTTTGGGTGTAAATCTCTAATTAAAGCTGTCAAATAGATGTAGTGGAGTAAAAAGTACAATATGTGAGTGAAAGACTAGAGGCACAGTCACACACAGACACACACACAGACACGTGTCCAAATGTTGTGGGGTCAAGTGGGGTCGACCAAACCCACTTTTCTTTTTAAAGATAATTTTTTGGGCATTTTTGTCTTTATTGAAAGGACAGCTAATGAGACAGAAAAAAAATACTGGGAGAAGAGAGTGCTGGATGATAATCAAATATTAATCTCAATAAAAAAAATGGATTGACACCGACATATATTAACCCGTAGAAAACTCTGCTGCTGGTAAATCAAGTGCTCCCTAAGTGTTGTTTGTGCCATCATGTCAGGTAAGCTACTAACGCTCAGGCACGTTTTGAACGCTGTTTGTTGTTTTACCGCTAAAACAGGAAGAGAGCCGGTCGCTCGTTAACCCGAAACACCAGCACCCCCACGGCTGCTCGTCGGTTGTTTGCAGGTAAATAAGATGCACAGAGTGCAGGAAACCTGTGTCTGCGGTGCGCAGCAACACAACTAACTTGTTCAACCACCTGAAAAAACACAAAGTGCAGCATGATGAGTGTATGAAGACCACGAGGAATAACGCCGCTACTCCCTGTTCTTGTCCAGCGTCAAGTCAGACATCTCTTACAGTGAAGCTGTACAGCGTGACATCCGATCGACCCAACTCCCAAAGACACAGCAAAATTACCAATGCAACTTCTATTACTCTTTGCCTCTAGAAGATGCAACAAATTCAGGTAAAGAAGCAAATTCTTAGTTTGATGCAAAATGTGTACATGAGCCAGAATGCAGCACAAAATGGAACTGAAAGCGTTGTCCATAAAATTAATAAATAATCATGATCTCAATATTGATCAAAATAATCGTGATGATCATTTTGGCCGTAATCATGCAGCCCTAACTGTGCGTTCACACCTAACGCGAATAGACGCAAATCTGCGGCGAGATTCCATACAAAGTCAATGCAATGTCGAGAGTAGATGTGAAGTCACGTTGGGCGGACCGAATGATCGCGATGCGAAATCGCCGAGGAAATTACATTTTTTCAACTCACGCGAATTTGGTGTAGCAAAAGCCTATCAACATCGAGATTCTCCTGACACCGTTGGTAACCATGGAGATAAGCCCCGCTTCCTCTCCTCCATTCCGGGAAGCGAAGGGCGGATATTCGCCTGTTATTTAAATGCAAATTTTGATCAGGCAGTTAAACTCACATGAGTAACGCGAGGCGAATATTCGCTTCACGTTCGGTGTGAACGCACAGAAGCGAGCAGCATACGAGCAGCCTGGGCACCTGCTCTACCAACTGAGCTAAACCAGCACCCCAACCAAACCAACTTTTTTGATATAGGTTTAGTCTGCTACTTTACTGGAAAAAGTTTAACTCCACAGGAAGCAAGGATGCAAACTAGTTTTTGCCACCTAAAGCGAAAGTTATATTTGTACCACATTAGAAGCAAGAGATTGGACACGTGTGACTGTGCACGAAAGCAGCGTGTTATTAAGAAAAGTACTAGTACCTCAGATCTGCATAAATCCACTAAGTTACTTTCAACTCCCTTATTTCTATTGGGTTCAGTTAATGTTTGTATGACTAGTCAGACTTAATACTGCCATATGGGTCAAGGTCAACCCTTATTTACTTCCTGTCCGCTTCTCAGTGATTAAAAAGCAAAATGCCAAATAATGTGAACCTTGTCCTCATGCAGTCACCTACTGTATGTTCCATGTCATTGATTGTTAAAGCATTATCCATGAGAATGTAAGTTTACCCTCCCGTATATGAATAAGTGTTTGGGGCAGTAAAATACGGGAGCGAGAGGTCAAGTGCTTTCCGAGTAATAGAATTTTAAATCAGGAAAACGTCTGTCATCCATGGCATCTTATTCCGATGTTTTCATTGATCCTGCCACTTGTGTCCCCTCATTGATACAGCAGTATTGACAGCTGTATTGCTATGGTAATTTACTCCTTAGGCGAGTGCATGTAAGTCGCTGTCCCCGGGCTGCAAGATAAATACATACGAGAAGCACACACACACGCACACGCACACGCCAATGGCTTATTAAAGGCTAATAAGATGAGCATGAAAGGTAATGTTTAATGGAGGAGGACCATGTCAAGTTCAACTGGGAAGAGTAGGCTGTGTGTGTGTGTGTGTGTGTGTGTGTGAGTCACTGGTGGGAAGAATGCATCTTGTTTCAATGCAGGCTAATGTAAATTGATGTCACAAGCTGAGAGAAGGGCAGACAAAATGTGAAGAGCTGACTGAGCTGCATTATGGGGGCCAAGGAGGCATCGGAGGAGGCAGGACCCCGATGCGGCGCGACGTTCTATTTGATTACACTGTTGGCTCAACAATCTGCCAACGTCTAATTAGATAGGCCTGCATTAGCTTCCTCCACGGTGGGGAAGTGTGAGAGAAGGACACTATCTCATTCTGAAATGGGATGTAAAAATAGAGCTCGCAACTTGGCCCTCGCTCGCTCGCGCTCCCTCCCTCCTTTTTGGTGATATCGCTACTTCTCGGCGCTCGGCAGTCTCTTTGAGTTTCTCACACTTTCTCGCTGTTTTTCAGGTTATTGTTTCACATGCAATCTAAACAGAGAAAGTGGCTGTTAGAACTCGTCATAGTAGATGTTAGTGTTGTAGACAATTTAATGCAAGATAGTGTTTATTCAGTGGTTTCCTTGATGACTCAAACTTGCGAAGCAGACACCGAAAGAACGGGAAATTTGTTGCCACAAGAGTGAATCTTTAAAAGTTTGAAAACACCGATGTGCAGCTAAAAGTACTTTTCCTCTCATCTTTTTGTTTTGCGTTGGAGGGAAATTCAAGGAAGTGACACACGTATAGAGAATGAACATCACATGCGTCTTAAAATAGCTGACGCTCGCTGTGGCAGATAGGAAAGGAAGCAAAACGACTGAAAAAAACTTTCAACTGTCAGTGGAAGTCGGCTCGACTGGCATTGGATTTGGACTTCGGTGCACTACAGAGCCAGGAATGTGGAAGGCGGGAGAGAGACAGAGAGAAAGTCCCACAGAAAGACCAGGCCGAGTTAAGAGGAAGAGGGCAGCGATACGAGGAGAGTAGATAGAGAAAGGAGTACGTAGGAGGTAAGCTAGACGGAGGTGCCAAAGACGTGAGTGTGCCAAAGAGGAAGCACTTTGTTGAGCTAAAGCATGTTTGAGAGACGGCCTCTTATCTTAATGATGACAGGGACCCTTTTAAAGGGTCACACAAAACGCAGTGTGTGCTGGAGGAGCTCTCGTAGGACCACCTAAGAGACGCTGGGGACGGTAGCTGGTTTAAGTTGAATCCATGCAAACAGATCTTGCTAAATGTAGCACACAACACATTTGATATTTTTAATTACAATGGAGAATTAAAGACAGCTAAGGTTTCTTGTGTTTTCTATACTATAACTGAACTTTTTACTGGATGAGCCGAGACGTTCACTAAAATCTTATGTCGTGTTTGAGGCCCTAGTTTGTGTTGTTGTTTCATCGGTGAAGTTTAGCTGTTGAAGGTTTTGTTTTGTCTTCCATTATACACTTAAGAGGAAGTGGGAGGTACTGGTTGAGGAACAGGAAACACTATTTGTAGTGGAGGGTTAAGATGAGAAGCTTGATGCTAGTTCAGGATCTGTATGTTAAATATAAGGCTATTGACAGCAGGTTGTTAGCTTAGCATAACACAAAGCCTGGGAAAAGGGAACACAGATAGCCTGGCTCTATCCAAAGGTAATAAACTTAACCTTCCAGCACCTTTTAAGCTAATTAACTAACTTATTATACAACTTCTGCTTGGCATACTGCCGTCGCCTGCAACAAGTGGAGACTACAGGAACTCACTGCACCTGAACAAGAAATATTCCCGGACAGAACCTTCGCTTAACTTTTTGCATAGATAAAAACAAAACACAAAATATAACGTGTTGATTTTAGGGCCTGTGTCCACTAACAGCGTTTTTGGCTCTGGCAGCGCCCATGACACTCACTCCACTGGCACTTACTGTTGCGAGGTTACGAAGGTTCTCTGGCAGGACTTTTGCTTTTCCTTGAGGTGACTGTTGAGTCTGTTTTAAATCTCTCTGTATTCTTAATATTTGTTTTTATTCAAAGAAAACATAAAAACAATGGAAAGGAATCGTGTCCGGGCATTAGCAGCACCTAGAAATTGTATCCTCAGCCATTGTTGTTGACAAAACTGATATCTGAAGTCCCGCCCCTTCTCGATTTTGATTGGTTGGTGAGGGAAAAGTGACATTGATGAGTGCGGCGGTGTTCCAAAAGTTGAACAATTTTTAACTGAGAGAGCTGTGAGTGCAGCGACAAAAACAGCTGACACAGAGGGCGTTTTTGCGCTGAGGACGCTGAGTGCTGAAAACACTGAGCTGCATTGGTTTTGTATAGAAAATGCTGCTGCCAGTGCAAAAAAGCGTCATCAGTGGACACAGGCCCTTAAAGTGTTGGGATTCTTCTCTCCCCTTTGGATAAGTCCGGTTCTTTGTGCTAAGCTAAGCTAACTGTCCCCAGCTTCATACATTACCAAGAGAAAACAAAGTCAAAGAAAACTTTTTATTGTTTAAGAATATTTTTTGGCCCTTTTACCCTTATTGTATCAGAAGCTGAAGATTGTCTTAGATTGGAAATGGGGAAGAGAGAGGGAGGATGATGCAGCAAAGGGCCACGAGTCGGAGTTGAACCTGCGGCTGATGTGTCAAGGACTTGCCTCTGTACATGCTGTTTTAATCATTTCTGCTATACTCCTATACTTGGCTTACGAAAATATCGAAGCCAGCAAGACAAAAAAATATGTTGTTGTATGCAATAAAGTTGCCTGATCGTTGTTTTCCGGGGATTTGACTTGCTTTTATGAAGTTATACTGAAACAAGTTCTCTTTTTTAGCCAGAAATAATTTAACGACTTGGACATATTCATCTCTAAGACTACTTGTAAACAACTACATGTTATTGCTGCACATGTGGTAGATGCAACATAAGCAATATAATAATCTTCATCTGCAGAGTACAGTATATAAAGAGCTGAACCAGTGCTAATAAAAGCATTACTCTAACTCGGTTTGAGATGTTTAACATGCTATACGTGCAAAATTGCATCTTCTAAATGACAAAGATTACATTGTGATTGTTTTTTTAGTCGAGCTTTGCATGTACATAAAAACATGAATGCATATGCCGGAGCTTGTTTCACTCACACCAGCCTTTACAAGCTATAATTGCGAGCTGTGCTCGGCTGCTAACGTCAACACTTCTTCATATTAGTCACATTTGTTTACTTTATTCCCTAAAAGCCATTTTTCTTTTGTGAGTGGGCCGGATAAATATAGCACAGCCTCACTGAGAGAGTTTTTAGAAGCTTGTGACGGAGCAAATGCAATGTATCTTTATAATATTTCCTTTGGGTGATATTTACAATCCCAACACTCATATCACAGTGATTTCCCCTTTAAATGCTATTAGGAATCATTTGAGGAAACAGCAACATGCTGGAGTAACTGAACTTCTCATAAGTGCTCACTCAATTGGCTCTGTGACCAAAATATGAGCTGAAAACCTGAGCGGAGAGCCTGCAGACCTCAGAGAGGCAGTGTCGTGTGGTCTGGAGGGGGGAGTGCGGACACAGGAAGGATTCGAACAGTGTAAAAACACATCCCTCCGGCACCATTATATAAGCATACATATGGGACGGTAAAAATGGAAGACGACACTTTAAATGACATTATTATAAAATGCAATACTCCTGGAATGATCCCTTATTAAATTAGGCCCTATGATCTAAGATGAATTTCCCGCTTCCCTAATCCATCAAGAGGGGAATATTAAAAGATAGGCCTCAACTGGCATTAGAAGCTCACTCCGTCTTGACTTTCATTATTCTGCATTAGGGTGCTGCTGGGGGAGAGCCTCTTAATGAGAATTACAATGATTCACTGGCCCCGGCCCCACTTCTGACAAGTCAAATATTAACTCCTCAGTCACAGCTGTCGGAATTAAAATACTTTGTAGCCGCGGACGTGCTAAATTAAATTGGCCTTTTATGTTCCTTACATGGCTGACCCCCGTGGGGCTCCAGCGCCTCAGTCGCCACTGAGACGGCTATGACAGAGCAAGAGGAAGAGGCAGAGAGCGTACACACACACAACAGGGCTCAGACAAAAACAAACATCTCTGTCCCCTGTGTGTCATTCTGTCATCTTCTCTCGCTATCGCTCTGTTCTCCCCCTTTTCCTCCACTCTGCGTCTATCACCAGAGGCTGCTTCCTTGGCAGACATCTTCTCTGTGCTGTTTGTTTGATAGCCAGTGTCAGCTACTGTCGACTGCTGTCTGTGTTTCGCTGCAGTCTCTCTCTATTTGCGGGGCCACAGACGCACATAAAGGCTCCTCACCTGTTGCTCGGCCTTCATGTTTAACAGCCAAACAGATTAACATAACAGAGCAGCCGCTTCAAAGAGCAGGGGATCTTTGTTTCTAATCTGATTAAGGTTTAGTATGCAGACAACAAATCAAATTTAGATCGACCTTTAAAAGTTTTATTTCAGTTAATTTGCACTCACTTAAGCAGGGGTCTCGGGCTCGCAGACCCGCACTCCACTCTGCCTTCCCAATTCCTCTGTGTGCGCACCAACGCATGCTGGGCGGTTCCTCCGCTCTGCTCGCTCGCCAGCTCGCCGTGGCCCCGAGGTCACGAGCGCTGACGGTGAGAGTGGGGAGGTTTTCTGACTTTTGCCTGCCTCTTTTCCCCAGCAGCATTTCTGCTCTGCTCGCGCTGCCAGCAGAGCTCGGCATCCTTCTCTCCCGCTCCGTTCCTCACAAACAAACGATCGATTTCACAGGGAGAGAGAGAAAGAAAGAGAGAGGGAGAGAGGAGGGAGAGGGAAAATATAACTGCCAGTGACCCTGCAGTCTGCAAATGTTACACTTGAAATCGCTGGATTTATTTTAAAAAAAAAACACACTCACACACATGCACGCCCCAGGACATGTCACCTCTCCCCTTTCAAAAGTCAACCGAATGAATAAAGAAATGGATGGAGCTGATAAAGAAAACAAAAAAAACGGCCAAATGGAAGAGAGTGGAGGATTAATTCAGTGGGCAGATGGGTCTTGGTGTCAATTTGAGCTATTCTGATCCAACGAATTGAAACCAGAGCTTCAACCGAGCCCCAAACAAGTCACCTTTGACCCTCATGACAGACATAATACTGGTGCTCTATATTCATTCAGTTCCTCTGCACGCTTTGTTTGGACTAAAACCACTTTTCCTTTTACTGCTCTGGCCTTACTTTCAAACTCTGCACCTTGGGTCAAACGATTAGCATACGAGCGTACAACGGGCTGTAACAGACAGCTGGATATAAGGTACGCTGGTTCTATAGTGGAAGCACTTTACTTACACTTCTAAATTAAAAGTATCAATGCAGTCTTGACCCAGGGTTACCATTAAAGTTATTAATTACCACCCAGAATGTAATTACTTCCTGTTGAAAGCATTTTTCTTTTCGTATCGAGTTCCTTGGCGCCTTTGGGAAAAAGCATCCCCTATTATGTAAGCTATTAGAATTAAAAACTCTTCTGACCTTAAGATTGAATATTGAACACTTCCATGGTTCTCATTATCTGGTTATAATTAGCTTCAAGTGCGAGTAGAAGCACGTTGAGAGGAAAAGTAAGCAGAGGGTCGTGTTAAAATCCTTCAAATCAATGTTTCCTGAAGGGATGTGCATAAATGGCTCCATTAGCGTGCTTAGAGGCTTCAACCGGGAGTGATTTAGGCGACACCTCCTGCAGTGGACCATCAGTCACTCTTTTAGAGTTAAATAAGCCGTGCGAAGGACTGTTATCCTTACTGGCTTAAGCCCCCATTAATCAGTCCACTTCACCTGTCAATACAGACACTGGCTTCCAATCAAACAACCATTACAGCAGAGAGCATCCCAATAAAGGAGATCTTTGTTTCTCATTGAGTTAATCAGCCAGAGTACACGCACGCTGCTCTCATCAGACTGGCACCGGCAGTGTATTTTCCTCTCCTCATGCGTGGAGGAGGTGCAGGGAGGTCAGCCTCTTACACGCATTGTGACTTGGAATGTGGAGGAGGCGTAGGATGAAATGATATAATGGAAACGCTCTGCAATTACAACCGTGCGGAGACGGATCATTGTTTGAGATTTGGCCTTTGAAGGTGCACCATTGATCTATGCAAATTGATAGCCAATGAAAGTAATACCTGCCTGTTGTGCGTGTGGTTATCTCTAAAGTTATGTGTGATACAAGGTGGAGAAGGAGGTTGACTGGGCCGGAGCGACGTGATGGAGTGACGTGTCATTCGAGGTCTGATTTGGAGGATATGGCTGAGAGCAGGTGGGAGTGAACGACCCTCTGACAGCTCTTCTCAAAATGACAAAATCCATCCTTCCGTATTGATCAGTTATTCTTCTGTCTTTCAGCGAGCGTCTTCAGACCCTCCCTTCCTTTCTTCATCCCTCCGTCTCACCCCCCCACCCCCCAGCCGCTCCCTATTGATCCTGGCCAGTGATTGGTTGAGCTGTAATTTGAGATGGACATTGACGGATGAGTGCAAACTGTTTTTCTTTCTCTCTCCTTCTCTCCTCTCGGGGGTGATGAAGTCATAATGCGAGTGACAGAGCCAGACAGGGACCAATTGCAATGGAGTGCTGGCCTGAGTAACCTTTAGAGCCAGTGCGGGATGTTTCCTGGTCTGTCACACATGCCCCCTGGGTGCTCGGTGGTCACAGGACTCATAAATGATCCCATACAGGCGACCAGAGAGGACTGAATGGAGAGAGAGAAGAGGGGCTGTACATTAGGGGCAAAGTGGAGGACATCTGAGGAGCTACAGGATATATGTGCAGCAGAATAAGTATTGGTTTGGCCCATTTTGAGTCATAACAAGGCAGACTAACTCCACACATTGGTGATTTAGCCCGTGGACCACTGATTAGGCCTTGCATTTGCAGTATTCTTTGGTGTTACCAACTGGATGTTGAGTTGACAGTCCTGGAAAAAAACCACAAGCGGTAACCCCGGCAGTGGTTGGTGCACCAGGGAGAAAATGTGAAAGCGTTGTTCTGTTTTCTTTGGTCTCTGTTGAGTTGCGAATAAAAAGTCAACACAGAAGAACAAGCAAAGGAATGTGGGATGACTGCAGATGATGAAACCTGGAAAAAAAACGGTGCAAATCCAAAGAAGAGGAAACAAATTGGAGGTATGATTGTAGAAGGACGCGATTGGGATTTCTGTTGGAGGTCAAAAATACCTGCAATTGCTGGTCATCACTTCAGTTGCCTTTGCGATTGCTATACTGAAATAGCATGCTAACTACTGCTGCTGCATCTGGCGCTGAGCGATAGTATTAGGCTTTCATTGTGTGGTGTGGATTTCCCAAAGATTGAATGTAATTTGTACAAATGTTGGGCGGAGGCAGGTCTGACTAGATTGCAAAACTAGCTTGAACAGTCTCCAGTCAGTTGGGCAATTTGGGTCAATGTAGCGCTGACATAATCTTGGGTTAACTTTACTCTTTACCAATTGGTAGAAAACCATTGTGTCATCAATCAAACCAATGGCAGTGGATTGTCTCAACCAAGTGTCTTTAATATAACTGTTTGGTTATTTACCCAAACTAAATAACTATAGATGTGAACTATTACAATCTACTGTAGCACTCTAAGTTTCATGTTCAAAATAGTGACACTCATATCCTTTCATTCGAGGCTGAATCCAAAAGGCAACTGGACTTGATTGTTCTTGAAGACGTTTCACCTCTCGTCCGAAAGGCTTCTTCAGTTCTAAACCGGATGACTGAGAACCTTTGCATTTTGGGATGAATACCTGCCGATTGGTGCGAGAGTTTGAAAGAAGCTCAGTCCACCAAGCCTTTCGGATCAGAGGCGAAACGCCTTCAAGAACTTCAATAAAGTCCTTTTGGATTAAGCTTTTAATTACCATGACCTGGATGGCTGTGAACCTTCACAGATATGTGTCTTTTCAGTTTTGAATGTTATAATCACAATTTTTGGTGCAGCTAGCAAAAAATACAAATTTGAGGCAAAACTTGAGCTTGATTTGTCTGACACTGGGATGAAAATAAACGTGTTTAAGTGTGGGTATATAACCCAACATTACCATCAAAATTCAAATCAAAGGGGAAAAACCATCACCTGTTGTTACTGGGTAAAGTTAACCTTATATGACCCAAACTGAAGTTACAATCGTCTTCCGAATGATTGCCGATTTAGCCTATGTACAAATGACTAAGCCCTTGCAGTGGCAGTATTCTTTGGTGTTACCAACTGGATGTTGAGTTGACAGTCCTGGGACAAATCAAAGCGGTGTTCTGTTTTCTCTGCTGAGTTGCTGTTGGAGTGAGGTCCAAAAACACACCTGCATTTGCTGGTCATCACTACAGGTGTCTTTGCGATTGCTTCTCAAATAGCACGCTAAATCCTGCATTGGCACTGGGCAATGGTATTAGGCCTCCACTAATGAATGTAATTGGTACAAATGTTAACCCAGTTTATTCAACTGTATGGACATTTTGCCTGTTGTATTAGACAGCATTAGTTTTAACCACTGAGTTTAAAGCATAGTAATGACTCCATCAAAGAGACACAGAGCTGCGAAAAGTAAAATCGGGAGGCTTGAAAGAATCCAACACAAATAAGTCTGAAACTTTTTCAGAGCTGCTTTGACCGGCTCTGTTACCCCTGAAAGAAGAGGGTAACTCTTGATCAGCACTTGTGATAAATAACCAGCCAATTAGCAGCAGACACACAGACGGAGAAACATGCCAGAAGCAAGATGTCAGGGAGCAGCAGAGATCCCGACGTGGAGGAATAACTTTGAGAAATGACAAAGATCAAGCGGATAATAAGATGAAGAGAAATAAAAAATGGCGCCCACGTGAGTTTACCCTCTGTTTTTTTTTCTCGAAACCAATTTTACTTTTATGCTTCTAAAATTTTTATTGCTATATTTGAATAAAATAAATATCTAAAATGTTTTATACATGCCACTTTAACAGATTTCTTAAAACGGTCTTCTCTGTCTGTGATTACAGCCAGACGCCCCGTTTAAACAGCATCCCTGTCTCTGTAATTGCATGCATATTGGATTTTAATAATGGTGTAGAATATTATCAGACAGTGAACACGCTGATAACGAGCCTTGTGCTTTGACTGTTTGACAACTCAATCTTTCACTGCCGTTTACTCTGCCTAATGCCATTACACACACACGAGAAGGATTGATAGCTGCGCTTAGAAAAGAAATCATTGTTTGACTGCACGCTACACCCTTTGTTTCTTGTTTTCACCCTTCTCTAGTCTTTTCATTCAACCTGCAACTTCATGTGTCCACATGGTAAAAGAGCAATCACTCTTCTATAAAGAATAGCTTGTGCCACTGGTTAAACAGGAGACATTTTGATTAATATTTTCCATTTGTTTAGCAGGCTTTGAGCTAAAATTAGACGGCCACCTCGACAGGACAGCAGTGACTTTGGTTTCCCCGCCAGGCCAGTCCGACACGCACACACACACACACCAGTTCCAGGGAGGAGGAGGAGGAGGAGGAGGAGGAGGGAGGGCTGGTGCGGGAGTAATTTCAGCGGATTGTGAGCGGACAGTAGCTCCGCTGGGAGAGCTGGCAATCATGGGGGAAACAATGTTTACATCGATCAGCTGTCAGGAAGATTTATGGCCTCATTTTGCTGTAATGGAGAATTAGTGGGGAGATTATCAGCGACTCAACACCACCGCTTGTTACCCGTGTCCAGGCCTGGCAATTTGTCTCTCCCCGGGAGCGGCCCAAACACTTGTGACAGCACCAGCACTTGCCCTAATTCAATCAAGAGAAAATGTTGGAATTAATTTGTTACAAGAAAATTTAAATATGTTCCAGTGGAGCTGTGGCCTATAGCTGCTTGGAAAAGCAAAAAGGGGGGGAAAACGGAGACGGGGAGAGAAAGCATCTGATTTATTGTCCCGGGCAACATATTGATCCAGTTCGATCGCGGCGTTGCGCGCAGAGGGTTTAATGTGTAATAATTTCCAATTTAAAGCTCCTTCTCAAGATCATGGTTGTAAGGAGAGGAGAGGAGGAGGCAGGCCGGGGATGCGCAGCCGGCCCCGCTGATTAAGGAGCCTGTTTCTAAGGCTTTGTCAAAAGCTCTGTTTGAATGTAAATGCAAGGTTATCTGTGGCGGCATCTCCCGTGTGTCTAACACAGACTTTATCTGTCTGTCAGGCTGACGGGCACGAGGACGGGGTGGATGTAATAACACACGAGATGGAATGATTCAAGGCTTGTGTCAGTGATTCACAGGGTTAAATGCAAACTGTCAATGGCCTGCGGTAAATTATTACACATTAGACATTACACATAACAAGGATATATATAGTGTTCATTTTTTCCCCTTTTAGTCTGATTATGACTTGACGCTTTGCCAATTTTGTCTCCATTAATAAAGCATTTAATTTGGCCATTAAGGTGACTACAAGTACTTCCTGTAGGAGTCTGGGGTTAGGGTCATCTGTTAACTAAGTGTTTTGTGGGTTTTCTCCATCCTTCTAAGCTGCTCCTGGTGTCTGCGGGATACATGATCACCCTTAACTACCCCCTTCCTCCGCAAACCCACCCAGTGTCTCCCTCTACCAGCACCCCGAGGACCGCTGTCAGCACGCTGACCTATTGATCAAGCTGTCGGTACGCTGCTAAGAGTCCTCATCGTGAGCAGGCTAAGGTTAACAGAACACAGCCAGATAGCCTGATAGCCATCGTATATATCAGCAGTCGGATGACACGGGGCATGTTACTCGATGCTGGATGTTGGATTTTATTTCATGTAACGTTTTCTTTCTGGCCTGAGCTAGGCTTTATTTTTAAGTCCTAATCTTTTGGCGCCTGGATACGAGTGCTATCTTCAAAAGAAATTAACCAAAGAGATGTATAATTGTGTATTTTAATGTAAGCTTGATGATTCTAACCAGTGTAGGAGTTTACATCTCATTTTTATTGTGAGAATTATGCTTAAAGTGGTTGCTATATGTTCAGCTCCATATATACTGTATACGCTCTATATGCAGCTTTCGTGATCCCTTGACATTTCTCTGTAAACCAGACAATGAGTGTTCTTTGCTGTTGAAGCGGCTAGCCCGCTATTAACACAAGAGCTGTTGGAAACCTCCTGGCAAAAAAGAGAGCGCCGAGACAGAGAGCTCAAACACACACACACGCACACACACACACACACACACAAAAACACGCAGACACGCTTTCTCTGAACGTTACCTTTGGGGGTTCCCTGCCGAACCAGCAGCCTGTTAAGAGCGAAGCAACAAATAAACGCCTCACTTCCCTTTCCTCTCCCTCCATCTCACTTTCTCGCTCTCGCCGTCTTTCTATGAATGTTTTCGTGTGTGTCTGTGTGTGTGTGTGTGTGTGTGTAGCTCGAAGGGCCATACCAGACCAGGGACACAGTTAAATGAAAAGGAGAAGCCGGCTCCAGCGCTGTGACCTCTGCAGGCCACATTCTCCTCCTCCTCCAGCTTTGTGTATTAACATCTCAAGGCTTTTCTCTATTCCACTCTGATTTCATATTTTTCTCTGTGCACGAGAAAATAGCCTACAAGACGCTGGTCTGTTCCCCGACTGTTGACGTTTTCTGTGAAACAGTTTTTACAAATTAGTTGACAGGCGGGCTCTTAAAAAAATTCAATGCATACACATTTGCATGAGTTAATTGATGCCTAATTAATTTCTGCTGCCATGCATAAATTTGGGCTGCCTTCCCTGGCTGCCACAAGAGACCAAGACAAGGGCGATGATTTCCAGGCTTCCCATAAATAAATGAATAAACATCGAGACGGGCCAGAGAGAAGCTGGTCGCGCAGAGTAGCCAGGTGTGCAAGGTTAAAGACCAACTATGTGGGCGTACAAACACACACACACACACACACGGTGCAGCAGGAGCAGGTGCAAATACAAATGATCTTTGAAATCCACTAGAGGTGCCAGGCTAAAGCAACCACAGCACAGCAACACACACGCAATGTTAACAGCATCTCTATGAACATCACACCAGAAATCCAAAATGCACGTCACTGTCACGTTTTGTTTTTTTTTATCTTGTTATTTATTCTACCTGGGCATCCCGCTACATCCAAATCCCACAGAAGTGTTAAGAAGAGTGTGTGCAGTGGATGATAGCAGTGGCCTCTCTCTCCCCTAATTTGTAGTAATTGGTAGCTCATTAGGTGAAGCAGGTCAGTGTCAGGAGGAGCAGGCTGTCAGGGCGTGAGGTTAATAACAGAGAGGAGACACAGACAGACAGATTAAAAACTCTGCCGCCTGCCGTGCCCGCTCCTCTGCTGGCTTGTTTCTAGCTAAATGTCCAGCTGTCCACCATATGCAGAGCTCTGGATGTATCTATACCAGCGCTCATCACTGCAAAGTGACCTGTTTATGATGAGATGATGGTCATACTTTCTCTGCATTACTGTTTGAGAGATAGGGCTTCTTTCTTCCTGGCTTTGGGCCAGATTTGGTTGACATGTGTTTCAGTGACGAATGCTAAAAACTAGCTAGCAGTAGCACAAGTATGGAGGAGTCATAAGGCTAGCAAAATTAAATCATATTCTTGTCATATCCAAAATCAAATTCTTACACCAATAAAATCAGTTGAGCTAATTCAAAAAGTGTTTGTAATTCAAAGAGTGTTTGTCTGTACCTGGTTTATAACTGGAGAAGGACGCCTAACTTCCTGGAGTCTCCATTTGTTGCCCGGTAGTTGCTCAAAGCCAAGGAATTGTCCAGCACATTAGCCCCTGTAATACACCAAATTGCGTATTTTACACTTACATTTTTTTTTACAGGTACAACCAACAACCAAAACAGATTTCTAGTAAACTTAAAATTTGCTAGTAGTTGGGTATTGTAACTTTTTGAAACAGCCAGGTTAGCTTTTTGTCACTGTTTTAGTCTTTACGCTAAACTAAGCTAACAGGCTTCCGGCTCAAGCTCAATAGCCTATTCAGGATACAGATATGATAATGTTATTCATCTTCTTATCTAACTCTTGGCAAGAAAGCAAGTTATCACATTTCCCACACTTGGAATTAAATACTACCATCTATCCATAGTTTAAATAACAGCAAAAGCAGCATTCGCTAGGTACTTAGCATAAGCTACTGGTCATACTGACATAGCTCTGTTGCCAAAAAACTCCTCAAAGCGTGTAACTGAATTTATTGGTTATATGTGAAACAACTTACATATAGCCTTTTAAGCGCAGTGCCAATGTGTGAATGAATTGTAACAAAATGTACAAAATTTAGCACCTCTTTCTTAGTAAGATTCGGGATGAATTTTCAGGGAAAGTGGGTTGATGTGACATTTATGTGTGCTTGCCTCAATTCCCCTTCAGCACCAACAGTGTGCAACACTTGCTATGGTGAAAAAACAACAGGCACCCACCAAAACACAGGGGAAACATTTGGAGGGCATTTGAACTATGTAGGCTACCTTTGTTTCGTTTTGTAGCTAACATAAGCTTTGTCGCTGAGGCTGATAAATTACGAGCTAGCTAACCTAGCTAGCTAGCTCAATTACAGTTAGCTGGCTAATCTCAGCTTTCTTGCATACTGCTATGCTAGCAAAATACTAACTGACTGGAAATGTTAGCTGTTAAGCTAAATTTCTTCACCAGCTAACATAATCCATAACACTCATTTGTTATGACAAACAGTATTGATTTGAGCCAATAATATATGATGTAGCTACTAGCTAGCGGTCCATAGCAAAGGTGTAACATTATTTCTACTGTGGTTGATTCTTGCTCGACCTACGGAGTGCAAGGCACGACAACTTAACGGCAACTATTTTCTGAAAATTACATTTAATATATTAACATTTTTGATTTGTACACAAGTCACACTTTTCCTGACTATCTTTTGCCTTTTCATTCACATTTTCCGCACCCAACAACAAACAGCATTCAGACAGGAAAAGTGATGTCCCTTCAGGTCATTGCACACCTGCTTTATGCATGCTCATGCTTGATTATGTGAGACAGTAGAAGTGGGTTCTTGCTGCTATTTATTTCTCCTGAAATGACCACAGGACGCATTAAGTGAGATTTTGAGGACAGGGCAGCGTTAACCTGATAGTGAGACGACACATAGAGACCTGAGGCTGCACTTAGCATGTGGCCTGAGAGGACAGCGGACAGCACTTCCACATCCAGGTGGTTTGAACCGGAGTGTGTGTGTGCGTGTGTGTATGAGGTCACTCTGTGTATAAAACCGTTCCTAATGGATCTCATAAAGACAATAACTGTGTAACTTAAGAGTGACGTCTAAATGAATGAAACTGAGCTTGTAATAGCTCTTATGGTTATGTAAATCTAACCCAAGAATCTTTTTCATTTATCCACCTTACATAGGCCATTTCCCATCATAACTTGGAATGGATTACTGTACCTAATTTAGATTGTGTTTCACCAATTTTCTTTTGCAAAGATTCAAACCTCAGGCAGGAATTGTGGGTAATTATCAGCTGCCAGTTTGCCCAGACATAATCTGGTACTTTTGACAGGTGAGTTATTAAATTGTCTTCTGTACCTGATAAACATATTAATTTATTTCAAGATAGATAATTTCATCAATGCAGGAGTCATATCATATACGGGGTAGACGATACCCTCTCCTTTTTAATTATACAAATATCACAGTCGTCAAAATGACATTTAGACATTTAGATTCTTCAGCGCCTCTTCTCCTCAGTGAAGTTTTGATTAAAATAGAGCAGCATTGCTCACGAGGTAGTTTTGTTTGCCATTTTATAAGCCGATTTTGTTGCTTTTGCCGGCGTATTTTATACAAAATATCACCGTTTAGCAACCCAACATTTCCAGCAGGGTGTTTTCTTCACAAAAATCATTAAAGCCTTCAGCCAGTCTTCTTTTTAGAGAATCAATAGTGTCCTCAAACATGAGTCTGGTCTACATCCATTTAACCGAAAACTATTGAGTTCCAGTGATAAAGTTAGTCATGTTGCAGGATTCCCACTAAAAACATTTATGCAAACATAAAGGTTCTATGTGAGTTTCTTTCGGTACTGTAACCCCAAATTACCAAATTTGGTGTAGCATTTTCTGTGAATGAAATGATTGTTCAGCCTTTGTGATAGAGGTGAGAGATGCAAGACGTATTGTACATCCCTGGGTTAAAACTTGTGTCGTAGATTTGATAGGCTTGTAAATTCCACCGCATTTGGTTCAACTGAAGTAGTTTCTTACTAATTGAAGGGTTACAGGGTCCTAGGGTTTGTACAATCTGTAATAGCTCATGAAACCACAACGACCATGTAAAATAAAGCTAAAGAGAGACACCACTTGTATCATATACACTGTCCAAGATTTACAGATCAGCTCTAAAGCTAATTGTTTTTGTCGGGGGGAAACAAAGACCATTCCCTGTGGTGAATCCAAAAGGCCCACATTGAAAAATAGCCAGCCGAATCATCCCAGCAGTGTGTGTATGTGTGTGTTTAGCTGTGTCTGTTTTGCACAGTGCACAAGCATATTAGAAATACACTGCCTTTGTGAATCCAACCAACAGTTTGCATCTTTTATCTCCAGTCAGAACTCACAATCACAGATGGGCCGCTTTACAGTCGCAATTTTGCATTATGCAGCAAGTGCTGACGTACTCACATTACAGCATACTGCTGCAGTCTCATTGAGAGAAGAACAAGCTCTCAAAACATACTGCATTTGTTCACGTTCACAAATGGGGAAAAAAAAGGTCCACAAACAGTAGGAACATGAACATTTCCCTGGTGTGCAGCTTCTGTCTTCCTGTTGTAAAGCGTTTCTGCTGTGTTTTGAGTATGATGACCCTGCAGCGATGGACCTCGGTTCGTGTGTACACACAGCTGTGTAGCCTCTGTGCAGGCATTGTCCTGCAGGTTCAAATGTTGATCCTGGACAAAAAGATATCTGGGATCAGCTCAGATGTTTATACAGCTCATCAGCTGTGTTAGTTTTAGTAGACACACACGGACATCCAGGCACACCCACGCACATGCAGCGCGCTGGTCACGTCCCAAAGAATGTCTGCCAAATGACGAGTTTTAATGGAGTATTTTAATATTTTGGTAAATCCCCTTATTTGGTTTCTATTGGACACTAATCAGCCATAACATTATGACCACTGACAGGTGAAAAACATTGATTATCTTGTTACAATGGCACCTGTCAGTGGGTGGGATATGTCAGGTAACAAGGGAACCTTTTTTCCTTGAAGTTGATGTGTTGGAAGCAGGACTTTGACATGAGCCAAATTGTGATGGCTGGACAACTGGGTCAAAAGTTGGTCCAAGGAAGGAAAACCGGTGAACCAGCGACAGGGTCATGGGCGACCAAGGCTCATTGATGTGCGTGGGGAGCGAAGGTTGGCCTGCATGGACTGATCCAACAGAAGGGCCGCTGTAGCTCAAACTGCTGAAAAAGTAAATGCTGGTTCTGATAGAAAGGTGTCACAACACAGTGCGCCACAGTTTGTTGAGAATGGGGCTGCGTAGCCGCAGACTGGTGCCCATGTTGATCCCTGTCCACCGCAGAAAATGCCTACAATGGGCATGTGAGCATCAGAACTGGACCACGGAGCAGTAGAAGAAGGTGTCTGATGAATCATGTTTTCTTTAACATCATGTGGATGGCTGGGTGTGTGTGCATCTCTTACCTGGGGAAGACATGGCACCAGGATGCACTATGGGAAGAAGGCAAGCCAGCAGAGGCAGTGTGATGCTTTGGGCAACGTTCTGCTGGGAAACCTGCAGAATGTGGATGTTACTTTGACACGTACCACCTACCTAAACATTGTTGAGGACGCCCCTTCATGGAAACAGTATTACCTAATGGCAGTGACCTCTTTCAGCAGGATAACGCGCCCTGCCACGCTCTGAAAATGGCTCAGGAATAGTTTGAGGAACATGACGACGAGATCAAGGTGTTGATTTTGCCTCCAAATTTCCCAGATCTCAATCCAATTGAGCATTTGTACAATGTGCTGGACAAACCTCACAACTTACAGGACTTGAAGGATCTGCTGCTGACGTCTTGGTGCCAGATACCTCAGCACACCTTCAGAGGTCTAGAGGAGTTCATGCCTCGATGGGTCAGGGCTGTTTTGGCGACAAAAGGGGGTCCTACACAATATTATGCAGGTGGTCATAATGTTATGGGTGATCGGTGTAGATGAAAGGGTTGATACCACTTTTATATCCTTCTGTTCAGTTACAGATAGATTTGTGCTAGCTTAGCTTAGCACAAAGACTGGAAACAAGAAAATCTCAAATTATGTAATCTGTATTTGTATCTCGTTTCATTATTCCATAATGGGATCATTTCTAATAGAAAGATATCCCCAACATGGAAATACATCTTTACCTTTAAAACCATCATATTAAACATATTATAAGCTGTTACAGGAAAGAACTGTCTGTATTTTTATCGAATGTTGTTACTTTGAAACCTCTTCCATTTCAAAGTTGTAAGACTACGATGTGTTAATATTATTTTGATTGAATAATCAGATTTGAGATATTGTCTGCCAACAAAGCAGCATGTACTTCCATCACAGGGCGAATATAAACAGGCCAAGATAATCATTTTAGCATTTCATGCTAAGCTACAGAAGATCGGCCAAATTCTTTTTCAGTCGTGTGTCCAATTTGGAGGTCTGGAGGTTTGGGATTCCCTGGTCGGGGTGACCCCAGCAGACCAGGCCTTGGCCCGGACCAGTGTGATTGACAGGTGAGGCTGACCTCATCTGTGGAGGCGGGTCCCTGAAGACTGATCACTATCACACAACATGGGACAGATGGGATGAAAGCCTTGCTAACAACACCACTGATGGGACGACGCAAACATCTCAAGGGTTCCTCTTTCTCTCTCCTCGACTTTCTTTCATTCTCTTTGGTTTTCTTTCTGAGCAACTTTGTTTACTTTCCTTTTTATATTTTACTCTCATACGCCTTTACATACTGATATAAGGTGTATTACCTCACATCAAACGCCTAATGGCTGCAGAAACTGACACGATCACCTTCTGCTGGATAAGTTGCCGGTAATAACTTGATAATAAATTGTCGAGTTTGAAATGAAAGTAGAACATAAGGTCTGCGCTGATCATTAGGTATCAATTAATCACTCAATTATCTAAATGGTTCAGTGTGTGCGCCAAGGCAGACAGGATCTGAGACAGCAACATCAGTTAAAACAGTCTAATGAACTGAGCCGAATTCATCATGAAACAGCGAATAATTAGCAGCCGTGTCTTAGGGGAATACTTCAAAGGAAACCTCAAAGTGGTTCGGTTTAGTGAAGCTTTCCCTTCAAAAGCGGAACATAAACACACCGCTTAAGACTACAGAGGCAGGAAAAGCTGTCCCCCATGCCTTTCATTTACAGCAATAAATAATGATTCATCACCAAAAAAGTTTAGAGAGGGTGTATTTGTTTGCATCAGAAGACAGTGACCTTTGTGGTGCTTCTCGGAGATTAAAGTGACACGGCAGGAAAACATGCTCAGAATCAACAAATTAACATAAAACCCCGGCCTGTCGTAGCTTTGGTTGACAGGAAGTAAGGTTCAGTTTGTTGGTTTTTTGCAAAGCTCTGCAGGGACCCGGTGCGGCAGCGTGCATGGCAGCAGAGCTGAGAGACTGAAGGATCACTGGTGGCTCCACTGCTGGGGACCACAACGTAATTAAAATGACACAAACAAAGTGAATCTAATTAGGAATCCCTGCGCTCTAGCTCGTTAGCGCCCGACACTGCTAAATTATTTTCCTCCATGGAAATAAATGAGGCCACTTGTCTGCGCAGATTCGGGGGCTGCGAGGTGCTCGGGGATGGAGAGCGAAGTGAAAGTAATTATTGAAGTGTAACTAGCAGAGCTGAGTGCCTCTACGGAAAGTGGTCTACACTCACATATGCTGACTTCTGTACTGGTCACTGAAGGCCGACCCATCCCGATACCTAAACTCATGTAAAAGCCCATACCCAGAACTGATCTGATACCATTGTATTGTATTGCCTGGCTTAGAGAATGTACGGCAGAGAAATTTCCTTTATTATGTAGTTTGACAGGCTGTCATAACTGAGAAAGAAGTAAAAGACATTAGAAATAAATAACTATTCCTTATGCAGAAGATGTTTTCAACACAATTCTCGTTTGTGTCTGCTTTTACTGGTTTCAATTACCCATTCATTTGATTAGCAGAGGAGACCTCGGCAGTTAATTCGGCTCCTGTTAAAAAACCTTCAGGAACGGCAAATGGGAAAGGAATCTAAACCTACTAGCCATCTGAGCTAACGTTTAGTGGCAGCTTAGCTAGCAGCTGGTCCTAATATGCTGTGTCTTCCAAAACGTTGGAGAAACACTGGCGGGAAGCTGCTTAATTGAGTGAAGCTCTGACTAACGTAACATTCTCCATCAGCGCTACATTGTCGCGACATAAATGACCAGAAATGAGTCTTTTTCCGCTCTAAAACTGTAGTTACCAGTGGCAGCCATAATATATCCATGATGGCAGTACAATACAAGCCCCGTTTTCACAAGGCACAGAGCTGGAATGGTGGGGCTAAATCTTTCTGCCTCTGAGCCAGCACCAGAGATAGTAACAGAGGCAAAATGGCGTCTGTGTAAACGGCGTGGACGTAGGGTGGAACAGCGGCATGTGTGCATGTAAAGCTTGCGCTGTTTTTTAAGGTGGCTGCAGACAAAGCCCAACTAACCTCAACACTCTAAAGTTGGCAGTTGTTGGATTCATTCTTTCGAATGTTCCGAAAACCAACTGCCGGCTCCACACTGCCCAGACATCAGCTGTGTCCCAATCCAGGGGCCTTCGAAGGCCGTATTTGAAGGCTGATTGCGTCACAGAAGCATGTCGAAGGCTGTCCCAATTTGAAGACTCCTTCAGATGCGGCCGACAAGTGCGTCCTCTGTTTCCCGAACCAGAAGGATGCACCCAATGGATCCATCGCGGCCCACAATATCCCGATGCATGGCGCGCCAATTCAAACGAAAATGCGGACTTTTAAATGGCTGAGGAATACGCTTTAAAATGTAAACGTTTTTGGTTTTAACTCAATCAAATAGCAAGTGTTAGACGTTTAAGAAGAGAAAAGGGCCCTTGAAACAAATTATCTTTAAAATAATAGGTTAACTTACTCGATGTTTGTTATGCTAGGTAGTTAGCCCACTAGCTACCTGTTGCTAGGCGATAGGAGCGGCGTTTGGTGACGTTAGGGTAGACCAGACTGTCTCATTTCTGTTCGGCTTTAATGGTCTACGCAGGCTATGAATGGAGCATCCTCCATGGAAAAGGCTGCAGCCCGTGGATTGGGACGCAGCTATTAGCTGAGAGGACAGACTTTTGTGGCCTACTTTCTTTTATTCAAGTTTTTGCTTAATTTTACCTGGAAGGTTGTGCGTACTGATGTTCCGCACGCAAGTGTAGGCTAGTCGTCAAGGGAACGCACTCTCAGAATGTTGCGGTTTGTTGGGAAAAGATGCACATTGGTCCGACTTTCCACAACTCTACCCAACCCAACTGGACATGAGAAACTCGAACGACAAACACAGACTGTAGGTGCACACTGATCCAATAGTTGGTGTTGGTTGGAGTTGGTCGGCGTTTCTCTGGGCAGTGTGCAGTCACCTTTACACCTCGCACATATTTCGCTTCTGCTTCTTGATTTTATTCAGCGCCAATAAAGGAAGTATTGGATGGGTGCACAGTTTTCTCAGATACCCTATATCGCATTTTTGGAGGTATCGGAGGCATTTTCAGACACTGGTGTTGGTTACGGAGCAACCCTGAAAGCACTTTTTTTTCTAGCTAACGTGTCGTCCGCTTCATATGAGCTGCACAAGTAGGTGACTGTGAGAATGTAGGACTTCCAGCTCTCCCATCCACCGCCTGCATGCCATTACACAGAAAACACACAGCTCATCAGAAACAGTTGGACCTCCTCTGTGTTCCTGTTCGTCCGTCCGTCTGTCTGTCTGTCTGTGGTCTGGCTTTCTGTCTGACACCTACACTCCCTCATTCATACCACACGCTTTTTTTTGCACCATGCCACGTCCACACCACTCAGACCCCCCACACTCACCCCGGTTGGTGTAGAGAGGTAAGTGAATCCAGTGGCTGATAGTTTTGAGAGAGCCAGGGGAGCCATTGAGAGCCCATTAGGAGGTTAAGTAGAGGAAGCTCTCCATTGTTCTGCTGTTTGATTCCTGCCCTGTGACCCACACTCTCCTGGCCAGAGCCTGGGAAACCCTGTTAGTGATGATGAGGGGGGATAAAGGATGATCACTGGTGCACACACAGCCATGCATCTCGCACACACAGTGCACATATGTGAGGCTGGAACCGTACAGAGCACTGACAGTTGGATGACTCTCTGTGGACCGCTGGCTGTCTGTAAGGGCGGAGAGGTTTCCGGCCAGACGACAGTAGCAGTGCAGAAGGCCAACTAAAGGGCAAACTCAGAACTCGCTGTTTACATAAAGGACAGCACTATTTTATTACTGGTTCATGAATAATTGACTTAGCCTACAACTTATCTAGAAGCGTATCAGTAAGACCAACTGGTGGTACTTCTATGTAATTCATCAGGAAGTCCGCTTCACTAGACTGTTTGACTAAACTTCAGCCGATGGAAATTGTCATTAGCTCTGCAGGTATTCACTCATAAACCAAAGTATCCCTTAGGTCTCAGGAAGTCTATAACGTTTATTATCATTGGCGTAGCTTGCAGTGAGTCAACCTTGAAATATAGAATCTTTTCTAAAGCTATTTCACTGATTTAATGTATACTTTGACCTGGTGGTGGCGCTAGAGGAAAAGTCTAACTATCACCAAAGTCACCAGGTCCATTTCTATGGAAACCATGAACATCTGTACCACGATTCATGGTAATCTATTCAATATTTGTTGAGATATTTCAATAAGGACCAAATTGGTGGACAGGCGGATGGGCTGACCAACCAGCCACAAGCAGGGCTAAAAACACAGGAGCATTCATAAGTGATATACAATACACATGGGTACCTTACTGTCTAATAAACTATCCAGTCAGCAGGTATAACTATTAGGGTACTTTTGTAGGTCTTTAAAGCCTCTTTTGGACCTCTCAAAGAGGAGGAAGATCACCTGAAGGGGAAGACAGTGAACGTAGTAGGTAATATCTCAGCAGGAGGAGGTGATTGGTGCCACTGGGTGGAGGAACAGAGGAGGTGAAGGTTGTGTTAGTGGATTGGGATGAGGGAAGCTGAGAGGGAGGAGGACCAGAGGGTGATGTGGGAGACGGCAGCGTAGTGGGTGGAGGAGGGAGGGAGAAAGGGGAGGTGGAGGTGGAGGGGGGGTTAGGTGGATGTCTTGTTTGGGTGATAGTAATCTGACAGCTATTAGCGAGGGGGAGAGTTAGAGACCTGCTGGCTTGGGGTGGTGGCTGCTGGTGGTGTTTTGAGGGGGGGTGTAATGGTGGTGTTGGGGTGATGTGATATATGCTCCCCTTCACACACAGCATAGACCAGCCTGAATGTGTGTGTGTCTGTATTACTTCATTCTTCTACATTCAATTCTCTCTTAGCCTCAATGGCCTCACTCTCATCTCCCCCCTCTTCATTCCTCCCTCCGTCTCCTCCCCCCTTTGGTGTCGGGGTGCCACTGTACATTTCAGCTGCGTTACAAGGCCTGCCCTTAATTTGACAGTGTCACGGGGATCCATCTTCATTCTCTCACTCTTTTCATAATCTGATCCTCTTCCTCTAGCATGCAATTAGTGCCCCTCCCCTCCCCCCCCCCCTCCCTCCTCCTCCCATCGCTCCGTCCTCTGTCCCCCTCGCGGCCCCCGAGCTGCGTGCCGCTGCCCCCGCCGAGCGGCCCTGGATGATTGCTACAGCTTTCCCTGTGCAATCCATTTAGAGCCGGGGCCCTGTAATGAATATGTACATTGAGAGGGACCTCGGCGGGGGGGAGGGTCACGAGCAATCAACCTTGAATTCAATTATGCCAGTGAAGGTTAATGACTGTGCTCAGTGGTCAGAGGCACGCGCCACATCGCCCATTAAAGCGGCTTGTCAGAGCTGACAACGTGGGGGCAGGGATGCAGTGGCTCGGAGGGAGAGTGCGGGTGGGTGAGAGAGCCGGGAGAAAGAGTTTGCAGGGTGGGTGTGCGCCGGTGAGCAGGGGTGGAGCCATGTGACGCACGCAGCCAGATAGATGGACACTTAGATAAAACGGTGTCAGTCAGAGGTGCTAGATTACATTGAGTTCTCCCGGACAAATCAGATTTTAAAGTTCTCCAACCTCCGCCGCCGCCGCCTCCGTCACCCCCTTCCCCTCCTCCTCCCGCCGTCTCTCCCGCAGGGTGAAGCTGAGCGCTAGCTGTAATATGATTAGTCTACATAAAGACGTGTCTGGAGTGTAATTCACTGCTCACTAATGAGGCCCTGTCTGAACCCAGGACAGATGAATCCCCCTGGTGGCACATGCTCACCTGCTGCCCGAATCCCCCTCTCCCCTCCCTCCTACACTGTCTCAGTCAGACCCTTCAGTCTTCTGCATGCCTGTTTCCTCTTCTCTCTTCTCCCCATGTCTCACCCACAAGAATCCACCCAAGTAACACAATGTCGCACAGTGTCTTGTGCATCATCTACCGCATCTCGCTTGCTTGTGTACCGTCTCTTATTTTTCTTGTCACAACTGATCCTTCTGGGGGACATTCAAGTCAAGTCACTCATCAAATTGGAAGTCCTTAAAACTGAAAGATCAAAGCTCTCAATGAATGATGAATTGACCTTAAACTTTCAAAGCTGTCCCTACTTTTGGCGGAGATTGCGGTCCTACCAAAGCATAATTATTAAACATTCAAGGTATATGGGGGTTACGCATATACCTTTACCTGCTTTTTATTTCCACTTGTTGAGTCAAGTAAAGTCAATGTGCAGGTATGTCTTCATCAAGGTATCAAGTAAGTCCATGTCTAATCTCCTTTCTTACCCACTATCTCACCCCGAACCACCTGTGCCCCTTGACTTTGCTGCAACTAAGCATTTTGGCCTGTATTGCAAAGGCCCTGTTCAGAATACAAGCTCAAGTCGGTTCATTTGTAGGTGGTTTTAATCAAACTTCTCAGTCCGACAGCCGTGGTTGTTAAAATCATAGCTGGTAAAATTCCACAGGATCCGTCTCCGGCGCGTTCCATGTGCGCCGCGACCTCCGGAGTCAATCGCGCCCATTCAAGTCAATGCTTGTGATTCCACAGCACGCGCCGCGGTCCGTCTCCGGAGGCCGCTTCAAGCACACGTCAAGCTGAACAGAGCAGATCATTCCAAACAGGAAGTCAAACATGAAAACAGCATAGAGCATCCTGATGTTATCGCGTGATTTCGCAATTCTCGCGTGACAATGTAGTTCTCCCACGATCTTGTGATCTTGCGAATCCAGCTGCTTGTGCCAGCGCTGCGCTGCGGACCAGAACTGCGGCGCGGATGGAACGCACCGGACACAGATCCTGTGGGATCCAGGCGTAGTTCTAAGTGTTCTATGCGTCACATTCAATGTAATACACAATGTGAAATCTGCAATCTTCAATTCTCATGTTTCAAGTCGTGTCATCAGCGTACGTAGTTACTGACACCTATAATGTTACCAAAGAAACTCATACAGATACCCTGGTGATGTCCAGACAAACAAATCCAATCTGATCACTCGCAAACAGTGCTCTGTGAACTTTCTTCCTCATGTCATGCATAAAACTCCGACTTGTTCACTGCTCATAAAGCCCAAGGAGGGGGAAAAAAGCAAAGAATAAGCTTGGCTCAAAATTGGTCTAACAATACTCCCCAAGCAACAACCTTGTTTTTTCAAAATTGATCAAATGTTTTCATAAATCTGAAACAGAAAAGTTGCAGCAATCATCTAAAACACAAACAAACACAAGGAACTTCTAAAACAGCCTATTTTGAAAATTGACTGTTGTAGTAATGTGATATTTTATGCTAATTTAATCTGCCAAAAACCTGAATGATTTTCAGAATTTGGACGGTCTGACAGCTAAACTCTGCTCACTCAGGGAGCAGCCAAGAGAGCTCTGCCTGAGGATCTGTAGCTGGGCTCCGGCTCGTCAGGGGTTAAAATGTCAGCGAGGTAGCCAGGAGCAGGACCTTGATGACCCTTGAAAGTTCAATTTAAAATTCTATTCAATTTCAAACCTGACAAGCAAGTGTGAAGATGCCAACTGTGCAGCGTGGTCCCTCAACCTCCTTTAGCCCTGGTCAAAGTCTTCTGCAGCAGGTCTGGAAACAGGCCACGACTCGTTGGCTACACGATATCACTGACAGACAATCTAATTTCCTCAATCATTTTTAAGAGGGATTTGGTGGATTTATATCAGAGCCCTAACAGTGCGAGCATTTCACACACAAACAGAGCCTACTGTTGTTGGTGGTAGCAGCAGGTTGGGGCCATCTGGACATAGATGCTCATGTCTTTGATGGTGATACAATGCAGTCCTGCTGTACTGTTCTCCACCTTCTTCACACTGGGTTGCTGGCTTCAGGTGTGGACATCTAACTAGTCACCCTTGATGTGGATATAGCTTAAGTGCATCAATCTAACAAACGACAACATAGGTAAAATGCTCATCACAGCATGTATGCTTATTATCAATTATCATTCATCAGACACAATATAGAGAAACACTTGGCTTTTTGCCTTTATTGTACAGGACAACTGAAGATAGACAGGAATTGTGGGGAGGAGAGTGTAGGGGGTGACATGCACCAAATGGCCATCAGACCAGCAGTCGCTTCTTTGATCAATGCAACATGGACTGTAGGCTCCGTACTGCTCTACCAACTGAACTAAACCAGCGCCCCAACAAGGCATTTTAAAGTTATTTCATTGATTCAAACCTCTATTCATATATTTTAACAGGTAGTCTCAGTAAGGTCGGAACCTCCTTTTCAAGAGTGTACAAGAAATAAACATATAGTTTAAGCATAGACAAACACACATATAATATAAGCCCACATTTACGGCTAGCATGTTGGCTAACAGCTAAATGTTTAAATATCTTAGATCTTATTTGCACGTAACAAATGTAAAATTCTATTTGTTTGAAACCTGGTTTTGGTCTCCTCCATACCCTTCGACTATATCCGCGTCTGCTAAATGCTCTAATATATAAAGTGGCTAGTTGCTAACGGCAACTGATTTTGACCCTCATGGGGTCTTCCTCACGGCGTGGCTAGGAAGAGTGGCCAGGAAGAGTTTTTCATAGGAAGATGCGATGAGGGTCAAAACCGGTCGGCACTTATTTCTTTGATGTTGTTGTTTTACGAGAGATGCTCTGATTCAATGAAGGCATTTGAAACTTCATCCTTGGCTCGGTGCGAGTGTACCTGAAGAAAGCCCAGTGGCTTCCCTCCCTTGACAGTACAAGCCTTCAAGAGCACCTGGCTTTCACCTTGAGTTTAAAACTTTGCTACTGTGAGCCCCCGGTATCTCTCTTTCTTCTGTTCAAGTCTGCCATTTGATGTTGGCCTTTAACCTATACGACCACATAGGCAATTTCCTCCCACCCTTTATTATAACCCACAGGAGAGTTTTATTAATTGGTTGTCAGTTTATGTCAGATAAGCGAACAACATACAAAGCATCATTTGTCATTGAGGTTGGATGATTGAATAGTCAGACGGTGTGTTTAATGGGCACAAGGCAACAGGGCCATCTAATGCTTTTTGTGTGTTCCCATATTGTAGACATGAAACGACAGGTTAGACTTCAGCACGTTAACGACACACTGGGGATTAATCAGTACTATTTTAACAGGTTAGTCTTTGAAAAGAGTCAGACCTGACAGTGAATGTAAATGATTTATGAATGGAACATCCAGGGTCGTGGATGTTGGGATGGAGCTTACTCCGTATATGTTTGCTTCTCTCGCTGCCCTATATGTGAATCCCTCCTACGCTGACTCCGGCGGTATCCATCACGCAGGAAGAATATCCAAAAGCAAATTTAAGGACGGGAGGAAAAGTTTGCCACACCAGCATCCGCTTTAAATAGTTTATGTTGTTCACCGATGAAGAAAATATCAAATTCCAGATGAAAATTTATGGAAATTAGATCAGTGCTATTACGGCAGCGACTTTTTAAAGCAATATATTCTTTCCAGCGACAGTCTATGTGCAGATGATAAATAGAAGGTAGTCAGAGAGAGTTGCGAGGGTCTTTCCTCCCGTGGAGCGGACCTACGAGTCTGTTATTGCATTTCAGCCTAACAGGATCAACGTGCATAGTAAAAAATGCAGCTTCCCAAGAAAACCCCCATCCCAACATTCCCGCCATTCTCCACCTCTCTCCCTCACTCGCTTTATTTGTCATCAAGAATCTAATACCGTTTTCAGCACACTGGAGTGTCAGGTTATTGTAAATAAGATGAGATTCCTCTGGGTTGTGTGTGTGTGTGTGTGTGTGTTTGCAAAAGGGAGACAGTAAAGCTTTATAATGTTGATTTATCAGCTTGTCAGAATCAAGTATCTTTTAGATGCTAAAGCGAATGTGTGCGCATGTGTGTGTGTTTGAGGGGCAGCGCCTCATCTGTGTGTCTTACGCACATGCTCTGATCCTGCCCTCTTCTAGCGGCTCACGTTGATCCATCAGGCCTCATTTCTGATCATTTATCGGCTGATCTCTCCTGGTAGCCGTCCGTCTGATCGGTATTGGCTCTCCAATCAATGTGCTGATTGTTGCGTGTGGGGGGTATTTATTCATAATTCAATGCTGTATTTGGTTGTCAATAAGCTCCTTTGACAGCACATGACATTGATTTTTTATTCCTTACAAGCAGCTCCTAAGTTTCTTCTTTCACTAGCAGTCAGCTGTTTAAAGAGTTACTTACGATTTTTCTTAAGCTGAGTTATTTATCAGTAGTGAGTTTAGTACCTAAAAGGACTACTTCTCAAGACTGTGGAGGCGTGGTAAGTCTCGTTCTGACATCTTCCTTGCTCTGCACACAGCCGTGAAACAGACTCAAGCTTGAGTCTGAATCAGAGGTGGACGCATAAGGAGTGACATCCGCAATGCTTAATGATGTTGCTGTACCGTCACATTGTGCCGTATTATAGATAGATAGCTGTGGTGGATACTCAGCACCAGTGGCTGTCATTAATCATCCCTTGACACGCTCACTCTGGATGTAAACAGCTGAATATCTGCTGTTTGACTCTGATTGGTTCGCAGAAATTATTAGGTAATTTTCTTAACAAATATTCGTCTATAACGATCTAATGATCGGGTGCCGGTTTAGAATAGTGGTTGAATTACCGGCCCATGTGCAGGTGATGTAGTCCCTGATGCGGCGCCCCACGTTCGGCTCCCGCCCTCCGCACGTCATCACCCAATCTCTCTTCCCCTGCTTCCAACACTGTCCAATGTCCGCTCTATAAATGGAGGCCAAAAAATGATCTTAAAAAAAACCAAAACTGAAATGATAATATTTCAAAATTTGGGTTGAAGCATAATACGAAGCATACAAGTGTATAAGACCCTAAATTACATGGTTAAGGCAATTGTTTATTTGGGTTGGCTATAAGAATGTGACTTGGACCCTCATTGTCAAGTGTAACCTGTTATGACTCAGATATAAAAATGTCCCATTTAGCAACTAGTTAGCAGGACAAACATAAAACATTAACCTTTCAAATGTTTATGAAAGTTTATGGATTGATAAAAACAACACAGGTTTGAGTCTTCCGGTTGGACTATCACTCCTTGGACTAACTCGCTCAGGAGGGAGTGATCCTACTTAGGTATAAGAAAGATTATACATCTATAAAAACATCCAGACTACTACTCATAATATATCTAGAAAGAGCACACAATGAAATGTGAAAGAAATTAGCAACTTTTTTCCTCTGTGGTGGGCCTGCCGGCTGGCTGCTCAGACAATGAGGTCCTCAAATGAATGCAGGGAAGTGTGATAATTACTGCTATTCTGAGAAGCAGACACAGAAGGCCGGAGAAGGAGGGAATTATTGTTCTGCAGCGAGGGAGGGGAAATACAAGTTTCCTTTCCTGGACCCAAATATTTACCCTCCTCTACGGCAAGCTGACTCACGCTCAGACGACAGCGCTCCCCGACCCGGAAAGGCCGCAATCGCCGAGCCCGAGCGACAGCCCACCGCCTCCTACAACATGACTGCCCATTAGTGCTCACACACATGCTCACCCCCCCTCTCACACACACCCAGCTTCCTGATCTGATTAGCGGACTGTTGTGCCCTGTTAGCCCGATGATAGCCCATTTCCCATTTTCCCATCAGGCCACTGTCCTGCCCTCGTCCTGCATGGGACATTTGCTGCAGCAGGTGACAAAAGATTGTAGGAAGTGCCACAGCGTGTGTGTGCCGTGTGTGTTATGAACTTGCACCAACAGGGAGAAGCCTACTTGTAAAAAAATAAAACACATTTAGATGAGCAACACTGAAGAAAACGTCCTCATGGGAAAAGTTTGCACTTCAGTATACTGCCTTTTCCTGCAGTATAACCTTTTTATTTCAGACAATCTCGGGAACAGGTGGTCAGATATATTCTCCCCACAGTATAGAGCGACCTTATAGAGGACTTAAATTGTAATATTAGTAGGTGGTGACTAAATGAAACAGAAGAAGGGCTGTGTGAGCAGGGCTTCATACTGACTTGAAATCTGCCATCCTTCTGTCACCTATGTTTGGGCTTTTCTTGTTGTTTTTCTTGTTTCTTCCCCGGGTGTGTGGTCAATCTGTCTTCATGACCCTAACTCTAACACACACACACACCTGCTGTTCTGCACAATATTTCTAGATGGACCGCGACCACCTCCTTCTGCTGAAGTCCCTGCAGCAAATGAAACACCCAGATGTCAGATAGTTTACAAAGACAAAACTAATGGGACACAAATGAGAACTATTTAGCATTTTTGCACTTAACTAAACGAATGCAGTCGCTGTGCTAACAACTCAGTGCATTAAATTAACATATAAAGAAATGTAAAAACATGTGAGATCAAAGACAAATTGGCTTCATAGTTAATTTAAACATATTAATAATCCATGTGCCTTTAGGTGGCTCAAGGTTAAGGTTGTCCATCTGGAAACAACAAATAAGGCGTTTCCACTGCAGGAACTTTTCTAGGAGAGCATGCATTCGTTTCGACCTTTCCATTTGCAGCGCGTTTCCGTTGTTGCATGTGTTCAGCACTTTTGCATTTCTTTTGAAACGGCATCGTTTCTCAATTTGAAGCCTGTTTCTTCTAATGGAAACCGTTTGGGCCTTTGCAGCGCGATTGTCCTTGTCGGCCACCGTAGATCAGGAACCTTTTGAGGAGCTCAGAAACTTTACTTGCCTTATTGTTTGAGGAACCAGGCACTATATGTTAAATACAAGTATTCATGGATGGTTCATTTAAAGTAAGAAACCTGCTGTATTAATATAAAAAGAAGGCTGGACATTTCATCATATATTGTACAGCTTAAAACTAAATTGAGTTGTTGGCTTGACAACCAGTTCAACAAGCGAGAATAATCAAGTTAAGTTAACTTGTTAGCTTAATTAAGAAAAAGACTAGTTTGTAGTTTAAGGTCATTCTCGAGTGTACCTCCTTGGTTCAGTAGCTCCTGAAGCCACATTGAAGTAAAGGACTTCAAGTTAACAGCGAGAGCTCAGCATGTCTGTGTTGTTTGAGGAACAGGAGCACGTTTGAGAAAACTACAGCAAAGCCTCAACACCTGCTGTGAACAAACTTTCAACAAACATTATTCACCAGTTCTCCCCAAAGCCATTACTTCTGTTCTGTATGTGTTGGGTTTGTATGAAAGGCAAAGAATAAGAGGAAGATCAAATGTGTCTTTGTACCAATCACTCTTGCCTTTCCCAGCAAAAAATAACACCCCACCTTTAAGCCAAAACCATTCTGAATGCTCATGGTAGAGCGAAAGCTAACTGCTGTATTAGCAGTGAAAACAAAAGAGACAATAAATAATAAATGGTGCTCTTTAAGCTGTGTTCCTAACATCAAAAAGTAATGCCTCTAATATGCATCTAATATCCCACGTTCTTTCCTCAGTGGAATCTAATGAATAACAGAGCTATACCAATTAGGTGCAGGAAGTTACTGTTAATTACATTTCTAAGTTCTATTATGTAGTTAGCATGCATTAATCACAATGTTATTTTTCCAATTCCTATTTGTGGTTAAAGCAAAGTCAAAGTGTATTTGGAGTGGATTATTACTCAACTGCTGGATGTGTAATTCTCAGACAAACAGATATGGACTGTGATACATTAGGGCTGCATCTGATGAGAAAAAGAAACACATTATTAGAGCTGCATAATTCAATGTTATGGATTTAGATTCATATTGTTTAAGTTTAAACGTGGAATTATAAGAGCAAAGACCAGATGCTCCAATCTACATGATAATTAGGAGCAGAGTAAAGTAGCGAAATATCTCAACCAGCATGTTAGCATGCTAACTTTTGCTATTAGCACCGAACAAAACACAGCTGAGGCTAATGGGAATGAAACTAGTTTTGTAGCTGGGTCAGATGCTACCTACTAATGGAACTTCTTTTTGTGTGAATAAAATAGTCATGAGAAAACCACTGGTAGGCAACTCAGACATGGAGCCAAATCATGTAACTGTCTGTATTGAGACGGCAACAAGACTAACTATTTAGCGAGCTAGCAAGTGGGTAATGTAATGCAGGAAAGGCAAAGTCCTAATGATGGAGGAAAAAGGATGAAGCCATTGGGAATATCAACATTCTCCTCCAACTTAATATGAAATAATAAAGAAAATATTGATGCCACCATTGTGACCATACATTTACAATATATTAACTTGCCATCCACAGAAAAAATAAACATCCATGGCCTCCAACATGTGTGGAAACAACAATATTTTACATCTTTTGAACTCTAAACTTTTGAATACTACAAGGTTGGGTATAAATGTATTAATAACTGTGTAACAACAATTACACTGTTGTTTGCGAAGAGGAAAGTAACATGTGGACAAGAGCCCAACAAAGACAATAATTGTTTTCCTGGGGTCAAAGAGAGAGTGTATAGAGACACACTTCCTTCTAATCAAACCCAGTGCGACGTCTCCAGTTTCTTCCTCCCAACTCTGTAAGAAGAAGGAAATTCTCGGCTAAACAGGAAATGTCAGATTATAAAACCAGGAAGTGAGAGTTAGTTATCAAATCACTGAGGAAGAGAAAGTTAAAAAACTATGAGGTATTCTGAGACTTTTGTTCTGCACACAAAGCTGCTTGGGTCCAGGTACTAGTTGCTAATAACAATGTAGCTTTGCCATTAGCCATCCGTCCATCAGTTAAAGCAGTTTTGAATGGTGGTACACAATAGGGCTTGTCAACATTTAGCCTATTTAAAGCAAAGCAGCTCATATAAATAGACCAAAGCAATACTAAGAGGAAGAGGTGGCTGATGGAAAGGCAGCAGACAAAGAAGCGAAGGACTGCATCAATGTAACCATCTCATCAGACCCTAATCCACTATTCAAGAACCAAGACAACCTATTGGCATCCATTAATCCAGAATTGGCTCACAATCAATGGGCTCCTCAATAACTCCTTATTCATTCACTCATCAATACCTACAGACCACTCCTGGTCCCCATGTGTCCCAACTGTCACAGGCGTAGCCCTGCATGTCCCCAGGTGCCATCCCATTAGCCATAGGGGCAATATTGGTCGATTTGGAGCATCCACCACACTGACAGAAGTTATCAACCATTATGGGATGCACTATGAACAGCGACTGCTGTATTCTGTGTTTAGCACGCTAAAATACCAGAAGATGATAAATATGGTAAACATTTAATCTGCTAAAGATAAGTATTAAAGCACCGTTACTGCAAGCATGTTAGCTAGGGATGGGACAAAATATCGATGCGGCAGTATATCGTCGCCCTGAGCCGTGCAATACAATTATCGATATGCTGGCACCAAATATCGATATTTAAATTTACAAATATATGGCGCTCTAAACAGATTTCCCTGCTACTTTCTTTTTAAAGTTGTTCTATAGTTCTGTAAATTCAATTTAAAGACTGAAAACAAGCACATTGTTTCATCTCAGGTTGTGTCAAATTTGTGAAACTGACAGAAATTGCAGTGAATAACTTAATTAATCTCACACTTTAATTTTTTAGGGGCATTTTGTATTCTTCAGTTAATCAGATATCGTGATCTGTTATTATAGGATTGTCTTGCAATATATCAATCATCGCAGAATCGCTATATCGTGATGCTATCATTATTGAGGGGCAACTTATCGCGTATCGTATCGCGTATCGTATCAAGCATCGTATCATGTATCCTATCACGTATCGTACCGCGTATCATATCGCTTATTGTATCACATATCGTATCGCTTATCATATCACATATCATATCGCTTATCGTATCACGTATCGTATCAGGTATCGCATCACTTATCGTATCACGTATCGTATCACGTATCGTATCAGGTATCGCATCACTTATCATATCACGTATCGTATTGCATATCATATCACATATCGGATCATGTATCATATTGCGTATCATATCGCCTATCGTATTGCTTATCTTATCGCCTATCGTATCGACTATCGTATCGCCTATCGTATCGCATATCTTATCGCATATCATATCACATATCGGATCATGTATCATATTGCGTATCATATCGCTTATGGTATCGCCTATTGTATCACGTATAGTATTGCGTATCGTATCGCATATCGCCTAGCGTATCGCGTATTGTATCGCCTATCGTATCTCTTATCATATCACATATCGTATCGCTTATCATATCACGTATCATATCGCTTATCGTATCATATCATGTATCGTATCACATTTCGTATCGCATCACATATCGTATCGCTTATCGTAACGCGTATCATATTGCCTATTGTATCGCGTATCGCATCGCTTATCGTATCACGTATCGTATTGCGTATCGTGAGTTTCCCACCCCTAATGTTAGCATGTTGTTGTTAGCATGTAGCTCAAAGCACTGCTGTGCCAAAGAACAGATTTCTAGAAATGTTACAGTGACTGTATACTCTTAGTCTTGGCAGTTAAGTAAACATTATGTCACATTTGTACCTTAAATAACAGCTTTAAGCTCATTTTGATGGTATACTGACTTGACATAGAGGGGAATGGTGCCGAGTTCGAGATATAGGGCAGGAAAGAATAAACTGCTGACTGGCTTTAAGCCTTAGCTGAGACATTGAATTGAAATTCTTGCATTATGTTGCTTTAAGCGGCATGCTTTTGTACTTTGTTGTATTCAGATTGTCATTCGTCTTTACAAAACTGTAGTGGCTACCCCTGCAGATCCTGACATGTCACAGCTGATGACCAATCTGTGTGTGTGTGTGTGTGTGCGTGTCAGGTTAGAGAGGAAGGGGATCCCCGCGCTTGACACTGACACTCGCTGATCACTTACGCGTGTGAAAGGGCGTGTCACTGTGCACAAAGTAAATCAATTAAGCAAGAGGGAATCCCGGGGGAGAGGAGGAGAGGTCCCTGTTCTCAACTCCCCAAAGACCCTTAAAACACACATAATTTAAAACGTAATCTGTGTTTTCATTACGAAGCCTATAACCACAATTTCGACGCATTTATGGTGTCCTCTGTAACACTGCATTTGAAAGCAGGAGATCGACTCTGATTATATTTTCCTTGCTGTGTATGTATACTTGTATACCAATGTTTTTTAATCAACTGATTCTTTTAATCAAATTAGTTTATGATGAACCAGTAAATTAAATTCAGTCTCTCTGTACATCACGTGTTATAGTCAGACAGACAGCAAATATGTATCAACAAAGATAAAGGACATATAGGATATGAAAACAACTATATCAGGGAGGTGTCTGGGTTATTTAGTTACACATCCAATTATTGTAAACAAATAAATATTTCAGTGATCATTTATAAAGGCCTGACTGCAGTGTTGTGCAGAGGTTGTGAAGCCAAACCCCAGCGCTCAAAGGTTGAACTGTCCCTGAGGGGAGCGGGGAGGGGTCATGGCGGGTGATGGGAGGGTGCATGTGAGGCGAGCATCTAGGGTACGCTTAGCCTCTTCAAGAGGTAAGACCCAAACCCTGCCCCTTAAAGGAAGGTCTGCAGGGACGGACTGTTGTGTTAGAAATTCATGAATGAATCAAGCTCATGTGTTCAACCTGTGCGTGCAAATAAAAACACAAACAGATAGGTGCACGGTTAAAGCGAAAGAGTCAGATTGGTTTTAAATTACTCACAACTACATCCTGCAGCAGTCCAGCCATCACCCCCCCCCCGCTCTCTGCCCCACCTCCTTTAACCCTGAACTTTCACCTCCACTCCCTGAGAGGCAGAGGAGGTGCAGCAGGAAGGGAACGCAGGCGAGGGCAGTGAGAAAGAGCAGCGTTTTAATTGACACCCTTTAAGTTATCTGCAAGATAATTATGGCCAACAGCTGTAGTCGGTGCAACATGCAACAATGGGACTTATTTGCATTCTGGTGGAGGCCTGTCGGGGAAGTGCCCGACCACATGAGTGACACTTAAACAATGTTAATATGATGTGAATGCACACAGTGGAAATATGCAAAACAAATGACACACACACACACGTACTGGTGCATTAAAGCTTGCTTTGAATGAGCAGGAAAGCGGTTAAAAAAGAAGCGGCAGCCGATGACTTTTATTTTCTTACATCGAGGGGTCACAGCTCTTTTAAATCCACACTCTCCTCTCTGCCTCAAAGCAACAGCAGACCCCACTGAGCTTAAGAATATGTGCTCCCCTTTCTCGTCCTAATGCGAGAATTAATTATGAATTAATTAACATTACACTTAGGAGCGGCTACTTTTAAATCTCTGTGTTTTTTTCCCCCCCCCCTCTCTCTCTCTCTCTCTTTCTGTGTAGTCAGGAATAATAGGACTGAGCACCGGAGAGAGACAAAGAGGAGGGATCGAGATATGGATGCATTTTGTTCTCTGGCTTCTTACTCCAGGTTATGAATTAGAGAGTGTGTGTAGAGTTTGTTTCTCCCGGCGAGCCGTTAAATATTTCATAGACGGGGGGATAAATACTGGGAGAATGCCACCCCCCCCTCTCCCAACCTGATCCACACTGCAATTAGAGGCCCATTATCCCTCTCACAACCCTCACGCTCTGTACAAACTGGGCCTCAAAAGCAGTGTTAAAGAGCCCTGTGATGAGATATGATCACAGAAAGCATGAACACAATATTTATCTTTAGGATTTATAATGAAATTACATAGTTTTCCTAACCCGTGTATTTTTATAGGTCATTTCCTGCTAAACATCATCAAAACGAGAGAGAGAGAGAGAGGAAACCCTCCAGCTTCACACTATTGGGTTTCATTCATTTCATTTGATTTGACATATCATGCTTCTGTGCTTTGGCAATAAGGACACAACATTGCAGCATATTGGCAAGCTCATTTGCTTTTCATAGTGAGCGTGGTGTCCAAAAAAGAAGTGCCCCCTGGGATAAACACGTGTACGGGGACCGCGGGCTCGCCGCCCCAGCAGCAGGTGGCCCATTGCTGCCTAATGAACACCGCAATCTGTTACTATCGCAGCGGTGCTTTTCACCAGACAATTAGGCGACTAAGCATGTCATTATTCCAGGCCAACAAGAAGAGCCTCTTCTCTAATTTCATCTTTTCATTCCTGTTTACTCACCCACACTCCCCTCATTAACGAGAGATTTTCCAGTCCATGCTAATTGGTTTCAATAACATTCATTTTAGTTGAAAGGAAACGATTCTGTTAATTGAGGAGCGCAGAGAGAGAGAGGAGAGAGGGAGCGAGGAGGAAGAGGAGGTGGAGGAGGAGGGGGGGGAGAGAAGAAGAAAAAAAAAAGCGGGGCTTCTTTTCATTTTCAAGTGTGTCCATGAGATGACGCTTTTGAAAAAGCGCTCCACAGGTTCAGAGCTAATGAAATTAAGTGATGCCGGCCGTGGCAAAAAGGGAAGCCCAAATTAAAAGCAATTTATTTTCATTGAGGCATGTGGCACTGCTCGGGCACAATTAATGGGCTGAGCGCAGACACACAGATATGGAGAGGGAGAACAAAAAGGAGACAAAGATACAAAGAGATGACTGGTGGCACAGACGAGTCACCAGAGAGCAAAGTCTAGACCTGGACAGATTAACTGTAATGGTTTCTATTATTGAACCTCTATTTCTTTTTTCTATTTGCTCAGGTCTGAATGGGAAGTACGGGCGCTGGGTATTTAAATATTTAGAATAATCTTAGATACTGAAGACGTTTGTGTTAAGTCTGGCACAGAGTAAGACTGTGTAAAGGGTGTCAGGCGAGCATCCACTATCAGCACTAATTCAGTTAACAAAAAACAGAGAACATCAACATCTTCTCATTTGATGATGCACACTGCATTTCTTTGTCCTGTGCTTAGCTGTACAAGTTAAATCCAACATGACAACAAATTATATTCTCTTACATGTATTTATAGGTGAACATATAAGAAAGTATGATTCTTGATATCCTGTATATTAACTTTCCAGTACCATATTCTGTCCTACATTCACACTGTTGTACGATACACATAATTATCACTTTTATATCCTTTTAGTAGCTGTTCTTGAGCTTTTGATGCCATCATATTATCTCCAATTGTAGATAGAGTTTCACACTTGTTATGGATGCATAGAATATGCAGTTTTTAAGCTTTTAATTGATAATAATAAAAAAAGAAGAATTATATTATTTTGTTGATTGTATTGATTTGTAATAAATTCCTCATCTAATTTAATTGATGTTAACACCTCACATTAGATTTCTACTGAAAAGTTGATGGACTAAATGCTGTGAATGAAAGCGAGTCAAGTTTTACACAATACTGCCAATTATAGTAATTATTAAAATGAGTTATGATGGTATTAAAATGAAATGATATAAGTTAAAATAAGACATAACTCTTGATTAATTAAAGCAATCAATATTTAAAAACCTCAGAAAAATTAGAAACTTGAACATCTAAAATGTTATGACATTGAGGTTTTCTCTATCTGCTGATAAAGATCAGGAGATGTGATCAAAATCTACTAAAGTGACCTTGTGGGGACTTTTTCAAGGTCAAGAGTGACCTTTGAGGGCGCTGGTTTAGCTCAGTTGGTCGAGCAGGCGCCCCATAAACAGAGGCCGGTCATCTGGTGCATGTCATCCCCCACTCTCTACCTCCCATTTTCCTGTCTCTTCAGCTGTCCTATCAAATAAAGGCAAAAAGCCAAAATAATAATAATAATAATAAAAAATAATGACCTTTGAACTTCAAAACAAAAACTAACGTGGGGACTAAGGGGAGACTTTATATATCATGTATAACAGTATATCTTAATAATACCTCTAACTTATATAGTCTTGTTTTTAGCCTGAACTATCTGTAAAAAAACATATGAAGGCCTTGAAGGCAGCGTCACCAAAACCTGCCAATGAGTGTGATCCTTCCAGGAAATATATATACTGCCGTACATCACTGGTACAGGCCTTAACCCCTGCACGGCGCTCAGACACGGTCAGTCAGCTGCCTAACCAGCCGTTGTATGGATGTTTAGTGCCGGCAGAGTGAGCGTGTTAATGGCCTGTCTAAACAGCCTCAGCTGGGGGCCGCAGTTAAAGCGGGAGGGAGGGGGTCGGCCTTCTGGTTCCTCTTTAGGCTGGAGGAGTGGCAGGTCGAGGCGTGTAAAGGCATGTGAAGAAGAAGAGACAGAAGAGATGAGTCAAGCAGCTATAATCATTACTGATCGATACGTCGACAGGCTGAGAGAAAGAGAAAAGGGAGCTTAAGATGGAAAACAATTAAAAGATTTATTTGCAGTGCTGTCTGTTTCCTCGCCGAAGCTTCGGTGTCTCTGTCTCCGCCTGTGTTTCAGCCAATGAGAAACCAAACTGGGATAAAGTATGACTAAATGCCCTGCTAGTCTCCGAGGAGCTCCGAGTGCGGAGCTAGCGGGGAGATCAGTGCAGTTAATTTACATAGCATTTGCATTATGTCAGGACATGAGCTACAAATAGGTATGAGTGTGTGGCTTAATTAGAAATGAGCCAGGCTTTTCAAAAACACCCTTTTGCATCATAATTGAGTCAGCTCAGCGCCGGAGTAAACGGCAGCGAGCGGGGGGAAAAGATGCCTGCCTCTGAATGCACTCACAGATGATTGGTGATTATGATGCGCCTACCTGGGCTCACAGCAAGATGTGTTATTTTTATACAACAAAATGATGTGTGCTTTGAATAACGGCGAGGAAAAGTGCCCTATAATATGAGGGTCAAAACAATTAAATATAATGTAAATAGTGTATACAGATGCTTTTTATGCAGAGCAGGTTGTGTCTGTTATGTTTTAATGTTATTACAATATGTGGGCAGTTTTTGATTGAGGACCACTGCTAACATCTGGAGGTCTAAAGATGAACTATTCAGGTTGCAAGGAAAATTGTAATGCAAATACAATCTGATTGTTTAGGTAATTGTAGTTTTCCATTGGTTTCATCAGGTGATACTTTGGGCTGAAGCATTAAATATCTAGAGAGATTAAAATACAGCACATACCAAAGCCAGTCTAAAGAGAGTGTATTGGACTCTAAATACAGAGGTTATGTTGTTACTTTTGGGAAAGGTAATAAGAAATTTTTTACGCTTTAAAACGCTCCAGAGTTCAGTAAAAACGTCCCTTTATCCGCCTACTTTAAACGTCTCTTCTCTGCACTTGGCAGCGGCGGGCCCACTGCATCAGAATGGGTCACTAATAGAGGGGGAAAAAAAGATAAGTAAAACTTTTTTTTTAAATTTATTTTTCCAAAAGAAAGGGGCGCTGTAGATTTTATAAAGTGTGTTCAAACAGGAGTAAAAAGTGCCTCTTTCTCTGGCACTATTTTTCCGCGCGGATTAATGCGGATTTGATGCTCTAGTGAGTTTCTACAGTTCCAGGAAGCCGTGTGTGAGATTGATTCAAAATAAACTACGGTTCCCATGTGCTGTGGAACTAGCAGAAAAGAAAAACTACACCAGGCTTTATCTAAAGTAAAACAAAATAAAACTAGACGTTAATAGTGAGAAGAGGCCTCAACTAAACACATGAACCTCAAATGATCATGTCAATCTGATCTGGGGCCGAGGGGTCAAGAACTTCAGTCACACCTGCATGTTGTTAAACAGCCTCTCAGCACCTTTACCTTTATCTTTACATCGTCTCTCTATGTGTTTGACACAAATCATTTTTCACGCATGCACAGAACGCGTTAATGTCTGCATAACCTGCTTAAAGTGTGACACACAGTTTGAGCTCGCTAAGTGACGTGCTAAAATTTGGGTTCGTATTAGGGAAACAGGGGGTGTTCAGAGTACCTGAGGTTACCAAGGTTACCAAATTGAATCGTCCCCTCAGACACGGCTGATCTACATAATTTGGTATCATTCACAGCGTCGCGCGGCCCGGGTGATGAATGGCACCCGCAGAAGATAATATTTCTGCTTGGATGTAATAAATCTTATGTAAAGTGCTGCGCCGCTTATACAGCAAAGGCAGAGAGAAAAAAGACACTGTTTTTTACCCTCCATCCATTTCTGTTTTTAACAACAGGAAGTCCAAGTTGTGTCTCCAGAATTAAAGTTATTAGGTTGTTGTGTATATATTTTACAATAAATGCACGTTCTCTCTCCGATAGCGTTGATCTCCTCAGAGACTCCTCCCCTTTCGCTGCTCCTGTACCTGTTGTATCGATCGCAGCCCCAGCCATCCTCCCGCAGACAGCCCACAGTGTCCTGCTATTACTAACGCCGCCCCTGGGTCGTGAACCCGTGACCTCCTGCTGCTCGGCGCTGCTCGGCGCTGCTCGGCGAGGGGGCACGACCCCCACAAGGGGCTGGGAGATCAGGGACACCGTGGATAGCGGTTTGTGTTATTCATAGCTACCCGATCATGGTGTTTTTGCATGTGTTTATCATGCATTAACACTCATTAAACGCACAATAAAATAGTCCAGACTTTTCAGTGGTAAAACAAAGCTTGTAGAAGAGAAAACAATGTGGTATAAATCCTCATATATATCTGTGTTTCTACACACAACTGCAGCTCCTGCAGAAAGAGGAAAATATGCAAATTAAATGCAAACACTGTGCGCTGCTTGTAGTTTAATTTGATCTATGATAACACTGTTATATAAGTCAAAGTCTGAAAACGTCTATTTATTCCAAAGGTTACTGATCACAATTGTTTACTAATTAAGTTTTTCCATCTCCTTCCTCCTATTATGCCTCTTTTTAATAAGCTGAGAGTCAGGTGTACTTGACAGTAATGAATGACTGATTTTAGCTGATCGTTATTGCTGCCCTCCTCTCGCCGGAGACGCGCCGAATGAGTGTCTGCACACGAGCGTGTGCGTGCGCGTGCCGCGGCCGCCTAATAAAAGGGATAATTGTTCCATCTTTGCTTGCAGACACATAAAGCAGTGTGTATTGACTGCTTGACAGGCTGTGATTCCAGCAGAGCTAATGGCTTTCTCAATTCTCCTGCTCCATCCATCAGGCCCCCGAGAGCACCCCGTCATGTTTTCAATTAATGAAGAGAAAACCATAAAAAGTTAAAAGGCGGCGTGACACGGTGGACGACAGCGCGTACACGGGCACACGCGCGGAAAATTTGTAATCACCAAAATGACACGTGCACACACAAACACACAGAGCTGCACGTTGACGCGAGACTTGAAAGCTCCTGCCTTTTTTTTTTTTACACAACAAAACAACCCGATCGGCTTTTAGCTGCTGATTTGAAGCTCGCTTGTGTCTCCCTCAGCTTGTAATCATAAGGTGTATGTATTCTGGAGGTGGGCCTGCACGGTTTGGGTGCAGCTCGCCGGCTTTATGTAGGAGATAAAGGGAAACTTCCGATCTGCCTGGGTGAGCGATAGTAAAGCCCTCCAATTCAGGCAGGAAATTATGGAGTAAGTGGCTCGGTGGCTGATAGTCAAATGAAGCCAGGGCGGCTGGATGCCTGCTCTAATTAACCGGCTGGCAGGTTTCAGCGATATCAGGGATCCTAGCGGCTAACCTGATGACAAGACCAGGGTGTGCACAGGGGTGCAAAGAGGAACCTGTCCGGAAAATGTGCACAAGAACAAAGTCACGGCACAAGCACACAAATTATTATCCAAAACTTAGAGTTTCTTCTGTATGGAAAACTGTATTTCTGACCTTTGACCTTTGCATTGTTTGCACTCTGATGAATTGAAAGCACGTAATGACGGACACATTCAGCACTGTAGGATGCTTTCTTACAAAATTACCAATGTTCCCGCTACATCCTTCCTCATTACCGCTCTCCAAAAAAGATCAGAAGCGGAACAGAGACACGAGCACAAAACTTTTGTCGCGTTTTTGTTCTCAGTCGGCAGAAGAAGCCATTTTCCTCTAAACACCTCCTTCTGTTGCCTAATGACGGCTCGTGTCTGCGGATCAGCAATCTAACGATCACATCATCAGACGCTTTACAGAATTAATTTTAAATGATTGACAGTCTTTTATATGCATATCACTAATCTCTGTAATTCTCCATTACCTTACTGGATGGGAACGGGGAAGGGAAACGGGCAAGCTGAACAATAGATGTGAAGAACGTACGGATCATTTATAAATAAAAAGTGGAGTGTGTTTAAGGGACCTAAAGCAATATCGAAGCACTCAGGTCAATTCATTTGTGACTACAGAGTATACAGTTACAACACGGGGGAAAATGAGACTATAAAAACTGCTGGAGGAGGTGAATATTGGTCGGCCAGGAGGAGATTTATGTCTCTTCTTGTGTTTAATTTGGGCGTCTAAATCACCGGTGATGTGATGTGAAAGTTAGCTAAAAAAATAAATGTCACGGCGACAAGAGTGCCTGCTGGGAAACATGACCGCCGTACTCCTGAAGTCTGCTGGCAGTGTTTACTCCACATAGACGTATAAAACATTTATCTGCACCGCTAGTTCAACTCTAAGAACATAATTTACTGAGGGAACATTTCTAGATTTTTCCTGCTCATATATGTTTGACATTCTCTGACTGCTTCTGACTCGCAGAAAATGGGAGTTCGCACCCTAGGCCCTTCTGTTTCCTGACCAGTAATAAGTTTAATAAGATGAAAATTTAAAAAGCCGGGGAAGGAGAAGTTGTCGAGAGCGACTTGATAGAAATCATACGAGCGTCTCACACGCCTCTTCACTTAAACCAAACAGCGCTGAAGGTGAGAGAGCTGCTGGAGGAGAGATGAAGACGGCGTAATCATGCGTGGGAGGGAGATATAACCAACGCTTGTCAATCATCATCAAGCGCCCTTCTTGATGCTCGCAGTTTGACTTTCCTCAGCGTTCAGGAGAAGTTCCAGCTCGACACACTCCAGGCTTTTTTCTAAATTTGATGTAGTTATTTCTCACTTTGCTCGTGCATGTTGAATGTGACACGTACCTTATTCTGCCTCGCTAACACACATGCGTTTTCGCAGCAGTGTTTTTTCAGAGGGGGAGAGAAGGAAGAGGAGGAACGGCAGCTGAGGATAAATGCATTTTTCATTATTATAGATTCTCTCCACTTCTCTCCGCTGGCAGCGAGAGCAACCTCTGCTTAAACGTCTCTTCTCGTGCCCCTCGGCACTTCCTCGCGCTTGGACGCCGGCCAAGCTACAAAAAGTAATTTAAACATTACAGGAAATTAAATCTCACATTTCCTATTTTTTTTCACCTAAAGTTTAAGTACAATGAAAATGTCACCCATGAATTATGGAATCAAGCTGAATTTCTCCTCCAAACTTTAAACTGTAAATGTAAATGTCCTTGACAACAAGGTGGGCACTCGGAGGCGGCGTCGCTCCCTCCCCCTGATGTGCTGCGGCAGCCAATCAGAAGCCGATGAGGAAGAGGGGGAAAATAAAAGCATTTTGCTTTGCTGAAAGAATGAGAAAAAAGATCAGATGAATCGCCTACATTTGTCCATCTGATTTGTATTGTTCCTCCTCATTCGTTAACATATGGGTGAACATATATTTTCACTGCAATCTGTTGAATCTCTTGCAAAGCCATCATCCGTTCCACATCATCTATCATCACTGTATCTAATGTTATATCTCGTATTAAAACATTATACCAGTCTCCAGTGTTCAGACTACTCCTGAAATCACCTGTTAAAACATGTCTTTGGGATATTTCATTCTCTAAGCACAGAGATAATACATCCACTTGATATGTCTCACACCCAGACCAAATTATATTTACTGCTAAATCACATTTCTGATGGCGCCGCGTTATTAGAAAATTGCATGTTGTGCGTTTGATTTATGTCCCGGCATATCTGGAGAAGAAGAAAGAAAAAAAAACCCACCCTCCCACGCTGGCTTGCAGGTGAGATGAGTTCCTGCAGATTGCTGTTAGTGTCATCCTCCGGGCTAAGTGTTGTATATTAAAGAGACATCGCGGCGGATTGTCACCCGGGCGCCCCACCGCCTCGCAATGGGCCATCTTTAATTACGGTCCGACGGAGGTGAATGCATCAGAAAAGGCCTGACAGAGCGGCCGGTGTGTAGATTATTTTAATTTGCGCCCCGCCCCTAGGTGAGCGATGCGGCCGGCCTTGACCCTCCTCTGACTGCATGGATTAATGCCTGGTAATGACTGCTGAGGCTATCATTGCGGCGGGCATCATTAATTATCCTTATTGATTGTTGCTCTCAGAGATAAAGCGTTCTGCTGACTGGAAAATACCCTCCATGCGCAAGGTCAAGGTAAAAAAAAAAAAAAAGAAGAGGAACTTAGATAATCGCGCAGGGGCCGCCACACCTACAATGGAAGATAAATATGGCTGCCGCCTGCGCCGCTAATGTCTCACTCTTTCAGCGCTGTCCTTCGCTCCTGTCCTCCTCTCTTCCTCAATTTATCTGTCTCACTGTTTCCTGTCATTTTCTCCAAACAGGGTAACAGAGTCAAACAGGAAACCGAAGCAGGTTACAATAAACTGAGAGAAGAAACATTCAGTTTCAAGTGGAAAGACTAATAATAAGTCCCAAAATAATAAGAAATGAGGGCATGTATGTGAAGAGAGGGAGAGCAGACAGTTTGAGGACAGGGGGCTAAAGGGAGACAGCAGCGAGGTAGGGTGGCAGGCAGCTGTAGTGCTCGGGCAGATTAAGTTTCCGCGGCTGCCATAATGGAGGAGACAGCAGGAAGTCGGGGTTTTATATTTACACTACTCTACATCACCCTGCCCTCAAATACACAGAAACAGGCACACACACACCCTTGTTTAAAATATCCGACTCTAGATCGGAGTGTAGGGTAAGAAATGGCATTAAAAAACATATTCAAAAACAAGTATGATATATTTCTGCGTTGTGCATATATGGTATCAGTAAAGGAAGAGTTGCACCTGCTTACATAAGTGTTAAAACCGCATACTCATCTGCATATTGGCCTTCAATCAATCATTCAATATTCATTTATATAGCGCCAAATCACAACTATATTTATGTCATGAGCAGGTCTACACTGTCCACTTTGTAATACTTTTTAAAGAGACCCAACATGAGCAAACACCTGGCGACAATGTCAAGGAAAAACATTTAACAGGTAGAATCCTCGAGCAGAACCAGGCTCATTGGTGCACAACCGTCTGCCTCGACGGGATGGGCCGAGAAAGTGAGACAGAGGGAGAGACAGCAAGAGTGAGAGATTTGTCATTGACACTATGATTCCCCTTTCCCACCGAAGTTAGCACGTTGACGCAGGTTTTTCAAACTCGGGTAGACCCGCTCATAAATGCTGATTGTCTCTTTTCCCATTGCCAGTGGAGTATCCACCTTTCGGCCTCTTTTCTGCTGCGTCACCGCCTGACGTCACAAACGCGCCCATAACAGGGTTAGTAAACGATGAAGATTCCATGGTGGTTAGGTCTTTATTGTATCTATATCTTCTCAGTCAGTCTATGTATCAAACTTGGCGCTACAAATTTGGAACAATGTTCAAGCGCTGCTAGGACGGAGACGGGCGACCTGGGCGAATATACCTGTTCAAAATCACCATACACGATCGGTAAACTACCGGAAATCCTCCCCTCGTGCTCTGCCCCTCCTGTACCTGTTGCGAGCCTGACACACACACACAGACAAAGAGAGACGTTCGCTGGTACATCCCAACGACGAGCCTCCTTAACACTTGGCTCACCTGCGAGAGAAACAGGGGACAAGCCGCCGTGCAGCCACAGCAGACGTGTGTGGGGAAAACACTGCCTACCAACTTCTTCAGAGGCCTTCTGTGTGTATCCTCGTGTGTCTGTCTGACTGCCTGATCCAGCAGACAGGAAGTGAGTGTGACAGAAACGTATTCTCTTTTCAAACACTGGTTGGAGAGGCTGCCGCTTTCTCCTCTCTCTCTCTCTCCTCTCCGAGCCTGTGATTGGCACGTCTTCATATGAGGATCCTGTTCTTCCTGCGACTCGGCCCTTTTGTACAACTAGCCAGCGTCAAACAACAAATCCATCCAAAAGATTAGGAGGAAAAAACTCTGGTTTATGAATGTAAATGTGCTTAAAGTGGACATAAAGGACACATTTAGGCTCACGCTGCTGGTTTTGGTGGTCTTGATCCATAAATGCACTCTGTCTGGGTTTCATGAGGCGATAGAGACGCAGACGGCGGAGGTAGGGGCAGGATGAAGGAGCCGTCTGTCTTTTTTTGTTAGTACCTGTTTGAAGTGTATCAGAAGGAGCTTTCCAAGGTCTGGAAATTCATTACTGGACAGGAGCTTTGAAAGAGCCCTGTTGGATGTATGTGGGTTTCTGTGTGTGTGTGTGTGTGTGTGTGTGTGTGTAAGCCTGCAGCCCATTGTATTCAGAGTGGAATTGCTAAGCAGTAGCCTGAGGCCATGAGAAGGCAGCTATGGCCAGGTATGGCTAGCCATTACTGCAGGGCATCAGACTCCATCAGACTCTCTTGAGAAAAGATCACACGGGCCATACACACCCGGATAGGTAGTGTGTGTGTGTTTGTGCGACAAAGACACACACAAGAAACACTGCTATTGTATCACTTTTATATCCTGTAAAAGCGATCTGAACTCGGATTGAGATCTTATTCAGAGCTTAAATGAGTCGTTTGATCCGGATCAGATGATCCTGACTTACTGTATTTGTGTGCGTCTCGAAGCAGAAGCGGAAAGACAAACGAGAAGTCAGAGACTGTGTGGTTGTGCAACTGTTAGCAGATCAATACATGACCACAACACTGACTGGAGAACCCAATCAGAGGCCAAAGGCTGGAAGTAGAGCTACAACACGTTTAACACTGTATACACACATTTACACAGAGAGGTATAGAGTGAGCTGCTGCGCTGCTGTGCTTCTTCCTATCTGCTCTTCTTTTCTCGTCTTATAACTGTTACAAAACATTTGATTTCTTCGGTGGCCCACGAGTGCAAACACGCTGCAACTGCTCAAAGGATTTCCTTCGGGGGAAATGAGGCGCAAAGTCAGTAATAGTGCACATTTTCAAACACGCACACTCACACAAAAAAAATGCAATGACAGACACACACTGCAAAAAAAAAAGTGCTGCAAAAAGCAACAAAAAAAATGCATTAACAGCAAACATTTGTAAATAATCCAATAAATCAAGTTCAAAGTAGTAGTGGAACTCTTCTAGGCCAATGCAGTGCGTTTGCCCTTGTAGGCCACCGTAGATTGCAGCTTCTCGGGGCAAATGGACGGACTGTCCTTCAAGACAAAGATCAACAACCCAGTGTGCACCAACCGTCCAGGGAGTACGAGTCACCATCTATAGTGTGTGCATGTGTTGTCCTAATCCAGCATTACACAGTGTCTATATGATGCTAGCTTTAGATACTAGAACTGCAATGTGCACATGTGACATGCAGAAACAATAAATGGACCAAACAACATGCAACTTTTTTACAATAAGCAACAAACAACCTTTGATTATGTGCTGTTCTTAAAATAAATCCGTCCTGTAAAATGCTTTGCGATCACACTCAGGTGGATGTGATGTGTTGTGTGAGCACACACGCGTATGATAAACACACACACATGCAAAACAATTTATGGGGTGCAGGGGGGGCTGGGGGTGTAGTAGCATGATGCCCATCTATCTTTCTGACATCTCTTAACCCAATCCCACTGGGGCTAACTGAATTCAATCCTCAACATTAGATAAGCACATACCCCCTCCCCTCTACACGTGTGTGTTATGTGTGTGTGTGTGTGTGTGTGTGTCTATGAACATATCACACACACAGCAGCAGGTTGAGATTGTTTCTACAGTCAAGTGTTGGTGTGCAGGTCACATAGCGAGAGGGGGAACGAGGCAGAAATCAAGAGAGAAAAGCACACAAAGGGGAGAGAAGGAGGTTTGACGTTGGATGTCCGGGGGGAGTCCATCCTCTGTTTCTGCCCTCACCCTTTCTATCTCCCCCACTCTCTATACCCCCTGCCTCGTACCACCCCCCCACCCCCCTTACCCGTCCATCTCTCCCCTCTCGGCAGCTCTCTGCTGATTGTTTGGGCTTCTTGGTGCCTATCAGGCCCATCGCTCTATGTTTCCATCAAACGCTGCATTTATCTTATCATTGCCTTGACAACTGCCTATTAGTCCAAAAGAGTCTGCAGGCTCTGTGTTCCCATGGCGATGACATGGTGACATTGCCGGGCAGCTCTGAAACCGCCCGGCGAGATAGTGCACCCTTTTTACTCTCCTCCTCTCACCCTGCTCTTCCCTTCTCTGGTCTCCCTCTCTGCCTGTGCCCCCCATCCCTGGAGCTTTGAGTGTGTGTGTGTGTGTGTGTGTGTGTGGATGTGTAGTATGTTGTCTTACAGTCACCAAAAAGGGAAGAACGGGGGCTCCGAAAATGTTCAAAACACACCTGGCGAGGACATCTTTGTGCTCCGTATCCGTGTTTAGGGTGCTATATGACCTCATTAGTGAGGGCCCGGGGACTGTGAAACATCTGACAGAGATTTATCGTCTGTCTGTTGGAGAAAGAGATTCTGCCATCACATAAAGATGAATCAAAAACAAAGAGCAGTGATTAATGCAAGTGAGAGGGCAGGCAGCATGTGGCCTTACAGCTGCATGACCCTGCCCTGGAGCTCCTGCTGCTCCTGATGATTATTATCTGAACTAGCGTGTGTAATTAACACAATAATCATAATGAAAACCACAACAGGCCTAAAGAGGGGGCGCATGGAGAGAAAAAGATTACACTTGTTTTTTTAGAATAAAAATTGAGCACAGACCTCACGCCCTTTACCTCATGCAGCCTCTCTTTGCCTGCGAGTATTACTTTGGGTTGAAGACAGCCGTCATATGCCAAAAGTGGAAGACAGCAAAAGTCTGCTTGGGGTTGTGTTTGAGAGCGATGAATGGGGCAAACAAATATGGGAGTTGCAGCAGACATGGGTTTCATTCCTGTGTGCTACAAAACGTTAAAGTTGGCTTCTTTAAAAAGTATAATAAGTAGGATTTTCCTCCTTTTACAAATATAATATAAGTCATAGCACGGGAAGTTGTGGTTCCCTGAGCCAATCACAGCGTATAGGTGAGGGTGGGAGTGGTTCAAATTAGCAACTGGGCCCCATTCAGACCGGCGACCATAGCGAAAGAGCGATGCAGAGTTGGCCTTCTTTCTGTTGGATAGGTAGGTGCCTCAAACCGGGTAGGACAAGCTGACCCGGCGGTTAAACCTTTTCATAAACCGATCAAATTAAAAATTGTAATCGATGTAATCGATTTGTCCCAATCACTTCCTGACTGCGTTCTTCTGCACATGCCCTCCGTCTTGAAGTAATTGCGTGTTGATGTACGTTTCACAAGATGACGGCATCCAAGTTAAAGTGGACAACCTCGGAGAGCATTTTTTTTTTTTTCACAGTAAGAGACCTTAATATTATTGGACGGAAGAAACTTTGTTGTGATTCCGTAATTCTATCATGTTTCTTATTTTATCTCTCCAAGATCCTCATCCACGATTGACTAACATCTGAACATCCTCCCCTCGCTGTGCCCCTGCCGTTGCGAGCAGTGTCTCCACACAAGCTTGTCACAGAAACACACAGAGAGAGAGGACTTCTTGTACGTCCGTGTTAAATTTGGACCTGCTTGTACCACTATTTTGAAAGCTTTTAAGTGCAGCTGTGTAGTTAGACACACGCCGAACTGAACACAGTTGTTCTGATTAAATGCATCTGCGCATGTAAACACCAGATCGTAATGGATCACACCCCGTGTAAACAGTTGACCTGAAATCTTCATTTCAATCACAATGACAAAGTGTGTGTTAACCCAGCCAGTGATACGTAACATATGTACGATATTTTTAAAATCAAAAACAATGAGTTAATTACGTGTACATGTAATCATAGTGGTAAAACGTTCGTCAGCAAGCCTTATTTTGAAAATCCAACCAGATGTTCCTTATTTATTACCACAAACTTAACTGCTTTATTCTGAAAGTCTAACAAGACATTGCCTCTTCATGATCACAAGCTTGACCTCAGAGCTCTTCCAGTGCCAAACTGATGCTACAGTCGTACGTAGATAGTCGTATTTTGAAGCTAAGGGCCACAGACCTCGCTGTGGTGTTAGTCCAATTTGTTGGGTGATGAAAAGTGGTGATCAGATCCTTACCTGCTGAGTATTATCCTGTTTAGCACAGACACAGATGAGTAATGGGGATGAGTACTTCGAATGACTGTGTTGAAGCAGTGCTGAATACATCCTGTCCCTGAGAAGTGTTATTAAGGGTGATTCATGGTAGTTTCTGTGTTATCATGCAGACTGGGTCACCTTTTCTGTTGCTATTTCTGCACACACACCTTGTTTCTTAATAGAAGCAGTAACACAGAATGTTTAACATTATATCAAGTATCATTTGACTTCTTAAAAGAACAAAGACGCATAAAACACTTGTACCAACACTGTAATTTGACCTCTTATCAGCATGACATCCTGTGGTCACTGAGTCAGTGCATTAGCCGTGATCTGTGCTCCGTCTGAGTCCTCTCTCTCTCTCTCGCTGCGTCTGGATGAGAGAGGAAGGGGTCTCCGAGGGCAGCTCAAAGGGGCCCAGCTCTAATAATAGAGTGTAAATCTCAGTCATTACTGCTCTGACAGGACACTGTGTCATCATTGTCTGGCGCACAAGTCCACTCGAGTGGAGCGCCTTGGAGTTAACTACTGTTTTTATTGTGGGCAGCCCTGAATCCCTTGTAGTTTGGGAAATGACAGAGTGTGAGGGGAGTCATGAGGGCAGCACAGGAAGTTTGATTCAACAACGGATATTGTGATTTGATTCTGAACTTCAACTTGCCGCCTATCGATCCAGACAGCCACCAGGAGACCAAAAAACTATTGAAAGAGTTTCCTTGTGACAAATGTCGAGCAGAGTTGTCCCAACACATTTGGAAACCGCTGTTGCTACACCAGTACTTTATAAGAGCACTTCACGCTGTTAAAGCAGCACGCCAGCAGGACTGACATCCCATATCCTGTTAAGCAGGAAATCATCATTGGTCTCAATAACGGCGGGCCATAAAATCACATCTCAGCATCCATCGATTTTTATTTCATAGTAAATGGCAGGTAACAAACCGCAGGGCCGCCGAGCGCCGCGGTGTAAATGCTCCTCTGATAAACAGTTAAAGAAGTTCATCCACTCGGCTGAGCTGCGGCTCGACGGCAGAAAAATCAACACTAATCTGATGAGAGGCAGCAAAACAAATTCTACTGTTGTGCTCTCAACACAGAAGACAAGGGAGGGGAGAGAGGGGGAGAAATATCAGGGCATGGGAGAAGAGAACAGGGGAGAGCTAAGATGAAGAGAGGAAGAGGAATTCACTTAAAATAAGGAGAACAGAAATAGAGCAAGAAAAGAGTTAAGGTAGATGTTTAGAGAAAAGGCTTTAATAATAAAATTACTATACAGATTTTTCTTTCTCAATTGTTTGGTTTGATTCTTTACTTCCATCTTTTATGGTGCTGTCGCTTTAAAGAACTAAGTGTTCCGAATAACTAAAAATCCTGTACCGTCAAATTTGGTGTGCAAGATGCATTTTTAACACATTTTTTTCCAACTAAAAAGTGGGCTGCGTCCTATATACCACTGCAACCAATATACCAGCATAAAAAAGAGAGACATATATTACTTTGTTAAGGTATTTTACCCAGACGACGGCGCTATAATCAAACTAGAGCTTCTACCGGGAAATGCGCCGTCACGGACGTGCGACGTGATGACCTCACAACAATCAACGTTACCGTAGGCTAAGCTTAACTACCGCACCCGTAGCTAGCAGGATTGCAAACTCAACATAGCGAAAACAGATGGTAGGCTATCATTTGTGTGTGTGTTTTGAATGTATTCAAATGAAAAAAAATGTGTTAAAACAACTTGTATACACGTTTTTATTAAGAAGTAGCTTTAGAAAACCGTTTTCCCTCTGGGATACCCCCAAAACCAGACTGCGTCTTACATTCCGGTGCGACTTATATTCTGGATTTTACCGTATATTACTTGGCATCAGGTGAATTCTTTTTTAGCTTCCTTAAAAAAGGATCTTACAATTAATGCTTACTACCACACTTCAGAAAATCTGTATTATCTTTTCCACTATTTAAGTTGTATTGCGGCACCTCTGCTTCCCTCGGTAGTGACCGTTAAGGGCCCGATAAGACAGAATGTGTTTTAGCAGATGGGGGCTTTTTTGTCATTGTTTTCAATGAGAGGGACGCTTTTTGCGAGCTGCTTTTGAGTTGCAGAGCGCCTCGCATTTTTCCGCTCTGTGCGGCTTGCCATTTTGAGCAAACGCTCTGAGCACCTCGAGTTGAAAAAACTTGAACTCAAAGCAGAAAAGCGCCCGACTTCATGGGCAACAAAAAAGGCAGTGCGGTGCGCCTCACGTTTTACAGCCTGCAAAACGCGCTCCGTCTGGTCGGGCCCTAAGTTTGTTTTAAAATGCCCTGCATCGAAAACCAGTCTGGGTGCGTGAGGTAAATGTCAGTGACTGCCAGGATTAATTTCTCCTTCGCTATTGTTATTGACAAAGTTGATATCAGAAGTGCCGCCTCTTCTTGTTTTGATTGGTCGGTGATTGTTGTGTATGTTGATGTAATGGGTTTACACAGGAGTTTAAACATGCAAAAGATAATAAAGTCTGGTGTTTTAACCCCCTTAGCGCCCTACATTCCCCCGTCTCTGTCTCTCTCTCTTCTAACTTTGTTTTCGTTTCTCTTCCCTCTGCGATCTTTTTGTCCAAAAATGCCAGATCAACAGAAACGTCACATCCAGGAAAAGGGGCTTACTTTTGTACCGTCTAATTGAAGTGCCTTCCTGCCTTAGTGTCTGACAGCTTCTTTTGACAAGTGATGTGGTTTTTGAAAGTGAATCAGCTTTCTTTGGCTCTGAGTGCTATAGACAGCAGAGATCAGTGAGGGTCAAGCTGAATGCTGGGCTCTATACTGAGTTACTGCTGCCTCCTGCCATCACAAAGCTTGTCATTCATCTTATCGTTAATCCTGCCTTCCTCTTTCAGCGGTTACGGTCTCACCATGAATTCCCCCATACACTAACAAACAAACCAGAGAGGCAGTTCTTCATCCCAGGTTGTTTTAGGACCGTTTAAAGCTACATGAATCAATATTGTTATATTAACAGTGGATTAAATGACTATGTAAGATGAGAGAAGTCGCTTTTAGTGATGGACCGACTGAGAACCTTCACCTGACTCTGCAGTTCCCTTCAGCGCTACGTAGCATTTTGCTGTTTTGGTTTCTTTGACTTTCATACAGTTAATCTCAGGAGTTGGTGGAGGCCAAAACAAATATAATATAATTAAAGGGACTTCATCAGGTGGACAGAAATATGACTTCAAAGAAGAGTTAATGTTGATTGATGTCTTCTTGATGGGTAAAACTTTTGTTTTATCTTCCAAACAACAACTTTATAAGGTGACAATCAAGAGGCAACCTATGGAAAAAAATTCCAAGCGCTGCAGTTCCTCTCAAAGCCACTAGAGGCAGGTTCCTAAAGCGAGTCAATCCCCGTAGATACTCATGTTTGAATACTCAACTTTACAGCAGAATTAAAAGTGTTTACAACCTGGTAAAAAGAGAAAAACTTACTCACTCATTTCTTTTTAACATTTTAAGGCTTAAAGTTATAATCTCGAAGATCTCAGTTTCGTTGTCTTTGGTGCCACCTGTGGTGATAAACAGTAATTGTAGGAGCACACTTCCCAGATATCGAAACAGTGTTGCATGTGTGACGTCCACGGTTGGCTCCGGTTGTAACTCTTGATTTTCCTCGCTGACGGTCGCTTTCCTTTTCAGACTGTTTACCTTCATCTGAGTGTCGAATTTGTTTCTTTTTCTTTGGATTTTCACTTATTTTTTAGGGTTATATCTGTGGTCATCGATCTTTTCTTTGTTTGTTCAGCCATAGTAGATTACTGTTTAATCGCAACACTTGCAGAGACCGGAAAAGCCGCCTCTTAGCTCCGCCTACCCTCTCTGGCAGACCAACCACTGCTGGGTGATGGAAAACACGTCACTAACTGGGCGCTGCTTGCGATTTTTTCCGCGAAAGTCGCACCAGGCACCCAGTCTGTAATATTGCAAATGCAAAGGCTTTCATCAGTGGGCCATAGACTCAGTCACCATTGTGTTACCTCATTTAATGATAGATAGAGACTTAACAGACATTTGTTTACATGAAAATCTTCGAGATTATTACTTTAAAGCTGTACACAATTAGGGATTGGTTGCTTTGAGGGACAGGTTGGTGCCGCTAGTTGTGAGCTAATTCAAGTAACTGAACTTAACCTCCAAGCCTTGTTTAGCTGTGTAGGTGCTTTTTATAGAATTTTATGGTTAATTGTTTCGACACACTGTCAAATAAGTGACTGAAAATCTGGTATCATTAATAATATGTTAGCATTAATGAGCAGGTATAGGTGTCTGCATTTGCCATACCTGCCCTGTTAGCTTAGCTTCTTACAGATCTAATAAGCCAGCTAATAATTTAGCCTCGGGAATAAGCATAACTGATCACTTTTAAAGTTTGTTAACCCTGTTCTTTTCAGCTCATAAGGCCACAAACTAATGTGTACAAGACAGTAGCTAGGTACATTTTATTTACAGTCGTGCTAAACCATCTTTTTTTGTTTTTCAAACTTGTTTTGCCGCCTCCAAATGGCCTAAAATAAAGCGATTACAAGCAAGTCGTTTATGTTTTCCTGACAAATGGCCTCTTGTGCGAATAATGACAAGCAAGAACACGGTTAGTGAGCCACAAAACCTCTAACGGGGGGTCGCTGGGAAACGTTTGGGTCAATAACGCATGCAACCTTGAAATCAAAGGCATCCTGTCTCCTACCAAATGAAGGCGTTGGTTTCTTTTAACCATGACCACAACCCTCCCCTAACTTTAACCGAGTAAATGCAGTCGCCTAAGAACAACCGAATGTAACCACAGAGATGACAGATGTGAAAACCCTTAAATGAACCACTTAAGGAAGGGTTGTCTAAATTGTTTGGGAAGACAGTTGCTGTTTCGTCATTTGGATATGAGGACTTTTAATTAAAATGTACTGACTTACACAACAAAAAACATTGTTAGCGCTCACATTAGCCTTCGGAAGCAGGATTTAAGACCCACCTTTAAATGAAATACCACAGCGCTGTGATAATAATGGCTGTTTCTTTGAGTCATGCCATGCTCTTGGTGGGTTTCTTATTTGTGAACACGATGTCTCAGGCATCAAACTTTGTTGATCTATGTCTTGTGGTTCTGGTGGTGCAGCACAAGGCGCATCCATACCCTGCAGCTTCTGTACGTATAATCCCATCTTTGTCTGCACTGTTTAGCATCGCTCCATCAACATTCAGAGAGTGAACCTTCAATTATATCTTTGACCAGCACACACAGCCAGCACTGATCATTGGACGGCAGCCACATCCACATGGAATGGAAATATGGTTAGAATCAAATCTCTTTTGTCTGGAAAATTTCCTAAATTTTACTCCCTCTGCCTCTCCTCCTTGGCGTCTTCCCACTTTCCCACTCCAGCTCTGTGTGCGCGATATTATGAAGAACAGATTTTCCAGAAAGGAAATGAAAGGCCTTGTTAGCAGAGGAGAGGGAGAGAAAGATGGAGAGATCAGAGGGCCAGTGTTGAGGCTGACAACAGCCCAGTCTCCCAGCACGGTCAAAGCGACCCACCCAGCAGCAGCCAGCCAGGCCTTCACAGGGCCGTATAAATCCACATGCAGGTCACATTACTGCTCGCCTTCATCAATGTTTACTGGCATGTTAAAGATTGTAATAACATCGGTCAGGACAGAGATTTTTAATTTAGATGGGGTTCTTTTTGAGGGTTTGCGACCCAGCTGTGGCGAGGGGAGAAATAGTCGGAAAGAGACAGATGCTGGCACAGAGGAAGAGAGGTGGAACCACATTTGGAGCGAGATGAAGACGAGGGCCTGCGAGGTCACGCTCTGTAAACACTCTTCAAAATCAGAGCGCTAGACTTTTGTTATACACACAGTCAACAATTTGTGCGTGTCTTCGTGTTTTCGGTGGTCATTTGAGTTGAAATAATAAAAGCCGTTTGAGTCATGACGGTAAACATTCTGCTCCAGAAACAGAATAACTCAACAAAACAAAGCAGAAAACAGAAATCCCCACATTATTCTCCCTCTTGAGCTTTAACGTCTGTGTCAAGACTCCAAGCTGAAACACACTTTGTCAGTGTATTTTCTTTGGGCAGCTCTGCTTAACTTAGATATATTGGATTTTGATCAAATACTTGAAAGCTGGCGCAAGGATTCTGTGCTTATTTGAACTGTAATGTTGAATACACAAATCAAACCAGGCGCTGTGACGAGGCACACACACACACACACACACACACACATTCCCCTCTGCCCTTTAGATCGTAGCCGGGCTGAAGCTTGAAGAGCCTCGCCTCGTTCAAGGTTGTACTCCCACTGTTCTCTTCCACCGAGCTGTGTAACCATAACAGTTTAATGACATGGTATTACAGGGCTATCACACTTACAGCATCATGTTAACACCACAACCGCCGCTTCAGTCCCACACAGACAGAAGGCCGGATCGGATTCAGGCCTTAATCCTGCTCATTTGGCCCGCTGTTTTGGACTTTCACACGGACCGGCTTCCTTCCTTTTTTTCCCTTTCTTTTTTCATTGTCTTTCTTTAATTCTGCTTGTGGAAAATAACTGTGTGTATATTTCCCTAAATGTGGTACAAAAGTGCTATTCTAAACTGGTACTTGAATGTGTCCTTGTTGCACTACTTTGTACCTCTATTCCTACATGACAGAGGAAAATGTTTTCGCTTTTAACGCACTTATTTTCCAGCCTCAGTTACCCTGATAATATAATAATAATGACCGTATAAAATGGTATAAAAGTACATTAAAAAGCCCAACAGTATAGAAAATAAATAAAATGTATCACATTTCAACCTGCAACATCATTAAAAGACTACTTTTTTAAAGTAATTCATCAGTAAGAATCAGAATCAGCTTTATTGGCCAGGTATGTACACATACAAGGAATTTGACTCCAGTTTGAATAAACTAATAAAACATATACAATGTTACAATGTTACATTTCATTTAGCAGACACTTTTGTCCAAAGCAACGTACATCTGTGAGTTAATACAACATGAGCAACGATCAAGACAGGAGGGAACAAAGTCAGTAAGAGCCAACAAACAGCTTCAAGTGCCGACAATAGGGGTGGGAATCGCAGGGTAAGTCACGATACGATACATGGCACATGATAACAATAATATCGCGATACAGCACTTCAGCGATAATTGATATATTGCAAAACAATCACATAATGATACATCACGATATCTGATTAACTTCTGCCAATTAATTCTCCTCATAAGCGCCACTGCGAGGAGTCAGGAAGTAGTGACGCGGTGAGTCATAATCGCAGGGAAATCTGTTTAGAGCGACATACATTTGTAAATTCAAATATCAATATTTGCCGCCAGCTAGGACGACGATATATTGCCGTATCAATATTTTGTCCTACCCCTAATCAACAACATTAACAACGTCGTCATCATCATGAATGTCCTAATCATCATCAGCAGCATTCTCAATGTCATCATCATGAATATCATTAAGTGAAGAGCTGGGTCTTTAGCTTCTTCTTAAAGGTGAAAAGGACTCTGTGGACCGTATGGTGTTGGGTAACTCATTCCATCACCAGGGGACTACAGAGGAGACGTGTCTAGTTAGCGACTTAGGGCCCTGTTGTGATGGGAGAACCAGGCGCCTTTCATTGGCAGAGCGTAGTGGGAGGGAGGGAGTGTAGACCTGGATGAGGGCGTTCAGGTAGGCAGGAGCTGTTTTTGTTGCTGTTTTGTAATCGAGCTCCGGGGTTTTGAATTTGATATAATAGTATAATAGTGTCAGGGGTCATTCTGCAAAATGTGTCCTTTTATATCTACTGGTTTTACTACATTTTGTTGCATACAATAATGCTGTAAGAATAAAGTAAACGCAGGACTTATGTTTGTAATGGAGTATTTGTACTTTTACACAAGTAACCAAATACTTCTTCCACCAGCACAACTTCATCATGCAGACTCCGTATACGTCCTCTCTCAGCGTCAATGTAAAAACAAAAATGCAAAAGACAGAATATTCCTTGTGTAGTCTGGTGCACACAACAAACAAAGCCGGCCTGACTTGTATATTATGATGCATTAAACCTGACCCTCACAATCGGCCACAACAGCTCAACCCGTGCCAGCCCTCCAAACAGCGCTCGTCACTTGTGATCTATTTCATATTTCCATTTAAATTTGCGCTGTTTAGGGGTAATCAGGCTCTGACAGTGGGCCCTGTGCTGTGGCTGCGCTGTTTACATAGCTTTACTGGAGACATGTTGACACTGAGAACGGCCCGAGACGAAGAGCTGAGCCGCTCTCAAGGTCTGGATGGAGTTTGGATCTGTTGCGGGGAAGGACAGGTCAACCAGGGCAAAGACAGAGGGTGAGAACAGTTTAGGAAGAAGGAGGACATGAAATGAAGTGGAATATAATACAGTGTTAAAGGAAGAATCCATCCTAATACAACACTGTTAATAGCAGATACAAGATTGTGGTTTGTATTTTTTGGTCATTTTTGTGGTTTGGTGTTTGCAGTGTTATTGTTCCCATCAGTAAGAAGGTAGAGTTTGATTACAGGAATGAGTTTAATCAGTATTAAACATAACAGAAACATTATCTGAAACTATTTTCATAATCGATTAATCATCTGTCGTTTTTTAACGAAAAAGGCCAAACATTTGATGTTCCAGCTTCTCCTGAGCAGCTTTTTCCAGTCTTACAATATAATATAATTAATATTCTTATATATTATATCTGAGTCTTGGACCATCTCCAACATGAAAGGCTGATTCAAGATGTCACCACTGAGATTATTATGTTAGTTTTTTTTTTTTTTATGTTTTAAATAGCAAAAAGCAAATGTATTCATTATAAAAATTATCAGCAGATTATTCGATATTATACAACAGTTAGTTCCAACCAAGTAATCTGATTGGACAAGAGGCATTCCATAAGTGCTGATATAGAGAACAATATCACCGGGTCTTTTCACTCTGTGTATCACTCCGCCTCAGCCACATGTTCTAAATACTGTTAATTAACATCACAGCAGAGCGTGTATGTCTACATTAAATCAAGCTGGTACCTCTGAATCACACAGCAGATTCTTATTTCAGTGGTTGATGATAAATTAAAACAAACAGATAAATGTACATGATAAAAACAGCTGATCTGTGGTAACCTGTAGTCACAGGATACAGGAGAATGTTTGGGTTGCTTGGCAACAGTTTTAGTTAGGCTGTGGAACTAGTTGAGTCGAAGCAGCACAATAATAATCTGTTGTTGATTATTAGTTTTTACTACTATTTGCTGCTTGTATAACTGTTGTATAAAAGCAATATCACACTTGAGGTCGTGATGTACTAAATATCAGCACGGCTGTGATTCAGTTGTAGGCACGAGGCCACAGGCCATCCCTCCCTCTCATGTGATATTGCTTAAATGAAAAGAACTGTGTTACTTGCAAACTGATATATTTTGGTTCACTCTATTGGCTGCATTTTCAGCAGCAACAGGCAGCTGCCTAAAAAAAAAGGAACTAAAAAAGCAGCTGTACGCTACATGCCAAGCACCAACAATAGCCTGAGGACGTGGTGGAGGCCAAAACAGAGATAAAAGTAAAGTGGATATTTGGCTTTATGAAGCGGACACTATTAATAATCAATAATGAAAATAATTGGTTTAGCTTGGGGGTAAAAAAGGCGGTCTATGTACGTTTGTTTCCTACCCTCGGCCCTTTGTTGCGTCATCCCCCATTCTCGCTATTCCCCTGTTTCCAACACTATCCACTGTCCTCTTGCTAAAGAAAGGCATAAAAGGCCAAAAAACCCCGGAAAATAACCGATCCAGAATTTGGTTTTTAAGAACAGTCATGCAGGAGAAATGCCACCAGAAAGACACAGGAAAATCAATATCTTATCTGAAAATGTATCAGAAAAAAAGGGCACAATTCTTACTTCCAAACCTTCTTAAATGTGTTTTCTTGGGCCTTCTCTACCTTCATCCCTCCGCACAGGTTGTTCTCAAGTCATTTTTAACATTGTACAACACCACGGACTGTAGCAGGAGACGAGGCAAGTTGAATGACAGTGGGTACAACCAAAGAGGTCATGTAAGTGAAGTAAAATATAGAGCAAAGAGAGGTGGACTTGAATGGGGCTGCAGGAGGACCGGAGGAAACTAAACCGGGCTCAAGCATCTTCCTTTTGTGTCCTCACATGCCAGAAAACGATACGATGCGAAACGCGCATCCGCAACAAAAAAACCCTGAGATAGAACATACAGCCAGAGCTGTCACACAAGCATCTCTTCCTCAACAGTAAAAGACCCCCAGCAGAAAAAGTCAACACCTGCTCCAGCAGAAGGCCCCGGGTCACTGACGGGAGAGAAGAGACACACAAAGACGGGTTTGTGAACTTTTTCCAGCGCGAGCGAGTGAAATATTGAACTTTTTTCCACATTGAGTTGCAGAGAAAAACCTGAAAAGTTTGTAGAGCCTAATCAATTTACCAAAAGGTTTTTTGTTTGACTGCAGAGCAAGAGTCAAATCTTTGAAAAGCAGAGGCTGACATCCTTGAAAAAAAAACAAAACAAGGCAAGCACTGAACCCACGCCTTTGTATTCTTTTGGTCTTTGTTTGTAGAAGGTTCGTACATGGAGGAGGAGGAGGTAGTTGGCTCTGAGTATCAACCTCAAGTAATATCACACACACACGCACGCACACACACACACGCACTTGTTCGGTCTTTAGAAGAAATGTATAATGCTGTTAGATATTATTTTAAGTCGAGGTACTGATTTCAATGCCAAATGTCAAATCAGATTCAGATGACTGGGAGGGTTTTTTATGCTAATAAGGCGGTTAATATTCTGATGATATGTCTACATGAAGCCTGAGTGTGTTTTAACATCCCAGAGAAGGTGTGTGTGTGTGAGACGGGGATGGTGCACCCAGGGGCGAGCCGACGCGCTAGCTAGCCTGTGTCGGCTCGACTGGAGCGCCTTGCTGTTTTACCGCAGGAAGTAACACAAAAGAGCAGCAGGAATGTTTATGAACACCTCACTCCCCGAGGACCTGCGGGCTGACCTGATTATCGCCTGCCTGTAATTCCACAGTCGGCAAGGTGCTGCTACTCCTGCAGGGGTTTGAAGGGTGTGTGTGTGTGTTAGCCTGTGAGTGTGTGTGTTCCATCACTGATAGGTATCATTAAACATCATTAGAGGGTTGGAAAAGTCTCAAGCTGCTTTGTGTGTGTGTTTTTTTTTTAAGACGGTTTCTGTCAGACGCACTCTAGGAAGATCACTAACAGCGCAGCCCTGAAGATACACGCACACACATTTAAACACACATGCACAGAAAAGAGGGTATTTATCAGTCAAGCTTGTTTTGTTATTGCACGCATTCTTTTGACATGAGCTCTGACTGTGGCCTTTGTAAAAGAGGAAATCAAATAACAGGGCCAACAGGAGCAGAGCTACAACCCCCTCCAGCATATACAAACAGAAATAACCCTCGCCTGTCTATTTCTAACAATAGGACAACAACTTTTACTTCAAGGCTATTGCGAAGTTTGAGCAGTCATTTAAAAACGGTTCGTGCGTATTTTGTCTACTTGTGTATTCGGAGACGGCTGGCATCTTCTCATTCATCTCCCCAGACGGCTATTTGTTAAGTTATGTTTAGCGCTCTCTGCCAGGATGTGTCATGAGCCATTCTGTTGATCAGCTGTTGATTCGTGGGCCGGTCCAGGAATGCGGCGGTTAACTGGTTCAGCGTGTTTGAATGTAGAGGGAGCAGAGTGCGGCGAGGACCGGGGCCCCCTTTTACGAATCAGCCCAGTGACCTACACTGTGTGTAGCGAGCGCAGACACGAAACATCTCTATCCATCATTGGACGCAGCAGATCACTGAGGAGAGCGGCGGACACTGAAGAGATCAGAGGAGGCCAAAGCATAGCTGGGTGCTGCCATCTTCTGGCCGGGCGCCACATGAGGATGGCATCTTGTGCAGAGTATCATGCATGTTTTCTAATTGAAAATCCCTGTGTGTTTTGCAGTTTAAACAAACATGGATCAATACAAGCGAAGGAGATTCTGCAGATATTATAAATCCACCTACAAAACTCTGATTTGTTGCAGCTTAATTTTCACACTTCTCTGCCTTCCTGCTTCAAACAACACCTCCAGAATGTGAGCAGACTTTAATTCTTTAATCAAAAGCAACTTTTAAAACTTCAAAGCTTTAATAAGCTGCATTTCTTTACATGCCGTATCTCCTCAGGTGATTGTACAGTACTACAGAGCAGCAGAGAAGAAAAAAAACCTCCTGGCTACCTCCTTCCAACCCCGGCTGAACGCGCCGTCAAGCTAATACGTGGTGACGCGTGGTGAGTTATTGCGCTGAGTACCAGGCCGCTGGTTCTGCTCACAGGCCTGGTTTGATCTTTTATTTACACTCCTTTTTGCTCAGGATTTCAGGACAATTTTCCCCACTCTTTACAGTCAACAAACTACAAAGCAAAGGCCCCCGTCTCTGGGAGGCATGTTGAGTGGAGAAAAAGACCGCTGGTTTGGCTGCTTGCTTCAGAAACAAAAAACTTAAACCGGTTAAGCCAGTTTGGACTTCATGTCGGCCTTTAAATGGGTTGATCTGAGCATGACAGCACGGGAGAGGGAGGAGGACGGACGGAGAGACAGGCAGGCAGACAGACCATTACACAGTCAAGGTGGAGGACAAACCTTTTTTTTTTTGCGGATGCATATTCACTCAAGCGGCTGTCTGCATCAGAGGAATAGAGCCACTACCTAAAACTATTATTCCGCCATTAGTTTTCTGCAGGTCACGATTGTGGCATAATGCAATAGCATTCATCTATTTCATTCATTTTAGTTCTTAGAGAGCGACACACAATTTAATTACCCATCCTCCTCTTTGGCGGTGGGAGCGGGAGCGAGCGCCTCGCCCCCCTCCCTCCGCTCACTCACTTCTCGTAAAGGATCGAGGGTGCCGAAACAATGATGGATAGAGTCTGAAAAGTGCATTATTTCTGATGCATTTTTGATTATTTCTACCCTTTCCCTTTTTTCTCCCAGGTAATGCAATAAGCCTGATACGCCCTGAGTTCTGTCAGAGACATGGATATTGCAACAGCTCAGCCATCGCTTTCTATCGGCAGGAGAGTCATTGTTTCTGAAACAAGGAGTTTTTTTTATAGCTCTTTTACTCTTTTTCTCCCTCTTTTTGTCTGCCTGTCTGTCTTCCTCCGCAGCCTTTTGTGATTTTTCGTCTGTCTGTCGGTCTCCAGCTTGGAGACATTCTCATTTGGACCGGTGCCTTGGATGCCCCAATAGACTGCCACAATAGTTCCTCATCGAAACAATTTCAAGGACCTCTTCAAAGTGAATGAATCAATAGTGCTCATATGTGGGGTTAAAGCAGAGGTTACGCTGATATTGTACAACTCCAGACACTCCCTTAGCCCCAACATGCGAGCCGGAGCCGGTGACCCCTTGTTTGGTTAATAGAATTCATTCTGTAAATAGAGAATATCAATCTCTCTAAATATAACCCCACTTTGCCCTATACAAATAAATATATATTTAAGAGAAACACACACAGAGCACCGGGCGAACCTCAGGGCTAATACTCTTATGTCTCAGCTCAGTTTATCCACAATCAAACAATGCAAATGTTTGTGATGTCTGAGACGTAGGTGCTGCCAGCCAGAATTGATCCCACAGTCCTCAGAGCGATTCTCAAACAAGCCAATTGTGAGTGCGGCTCTCTTTATACTTTAAGTTTCCTCAGCTCACATATTACACTGTCTTTACTGTGATTCCATCAGCTGTCAGGGATTTCAATTTAACACTATTACACAATATATTGTTGATGAGAATTCCACTTTTAGAACCAACATGTAAAGGTTTACTTAAAGAGGAGATGAAATAAAATACAGACTGATTTCTTGATAGCTGCAAATACAGCATTGGTCTGACACCGTCGCTTGCAATTGTGACAAAAACAAGAGTGAAGGACAAAGTCTATAATTTTAAGGATTTCTGCATTTGATCAAATATGCACAACTTCCCGTTAGTGCATCAAATGTTATGTTTTCCGGCATCCTGTAAATGCATTACAAAAGTAAAAGTCAGCTGCTGACGCTATTTAATTGCCGTTTTCTGAGTCCCATTGGAGCACTGATTGCATCAATCTGTCCATTGCTATCTAGCAAATGGAGTTCTCTAATAAGCCGTTGTATTGAAAACATTTTGAAATGACTATTACTAAATAGTAAGTCCATTTAGCTGCTTGTTTCAGGGTCCTTGTTACACTGTCATGATTGATTGGGATACTTGAAAAGAACAGAGCCTTATATTTATGATAGTTAAGACTGTACTTTTTCATAATAAGACAAAAAATGGGCAATGTTGAAAAAGGCCAGTTGTTCTTTATATTTTGTTTTTATGTAGGCATTTTTCAGAGACCTAAACTCTGAGTTTTATTCTCTTAACATGCACAAATATGAAACCAAATTAATCCTGTGTCCACTCAGATTTAAAGAAGATAAAGAAGAATTACACTTTTTTTTGCCTTTCTATGTTGCCCATGTTGTTTTTTGTCTTTCTGATACAGCCTACTAGTTCCTACTAGGATCACTTGGCTGCAACATCTACACTATTGTCACTGTCTACACTAGCATATATGAGACATCTATTGCACGTGAGGGATCCCTCCTTGGTTTTGTTTCTGACATGTGTTTTCCTCTCCTCCTTCTCCCTCATTAAAAACTCCTAAATCTGCATAGGCCCCGCCCACTATGCAAATGTACAACCGTTGGGTAAACAAAACGAGTCTCTGCCATCGTTTAGCTAGCTTGAAATGTAATAGTTAGTAACGTAGTTGTAGTAACGTTAACGTTAGTAGTCAGTAGTGAGTCTGCAAAAATTCCGATGATGGTTACAGCTGGCTCGCGCATCACCGAACTGGTTGCCATAGGTTGCACATAATGATATGCATAGCGTCACACGTCCATTAACGGGGTTGGCTCCTTAAATTTGTGACGTCTCGAACCTGCCAATCTGAGAACGTGTTGTTCAGCCTGTCCTTGGTACACTGCAGTTTAAAAGCAGACGTCTTGTAGCACATGAAAAACTAAATAATTACCTTGTATCCATCTTTTAAAGTAAAATAATGTCTGGGTCAGCAACATAAAATGTACTTGTTTTAACGTTTGGCCACACGTGTCTCCCCACACTAGCTACAAAGCCCTATTTTGATGTGTTACAGGCCTCAGTAGTGATGAAAACGCTATATGTAGCTGCAGGAGAGAGGGTCAGCATCGCACCAAAAGCTCGCCAAAGAACCGCCATGTGGCTCAGTTGAGCTCCTCTCATTCTGCAAGAGTACGTCCTGCTCCGCGCTCACCTCTTTCTTACACACCAGTGTTACACACCACTTTTCTTTGATTCAGCCAACAGCTCTACACATACAGAGCTGCACTGCACCACTGGGTCACCAGCACAGGTGAGGCAGCCCAGGTGAGCTTGGCAGGAGAACGCAGGCGGCCGTCTGTAGGACGTGAGACTCAGATGGGCTCTGAAGCCTCGTCTTGGCATCCAACTTCACACGGAAACACACAGTAACCCAGGTAAGGTAATAGTATACGGTACGCAGCATTGGCCGGGCTCCATCCCGCGTCTGATTGGCCAGAGTGCTTTTTTTATTATACTGTGTTTAAAAAAAAGATCAGTCATTGTTTAATTAGTGCGTGTGAAGCGTAATCATCCAGGGTGAGACCTGAGTCTGCGGGATGTAAATTGATTTTCCTGATGAATTAATGAAAGTATATTACAGCTTTATTGTGCTTTTCCACTGTTAGTTGACTGTCTATTAACCAAACTGCTGCCCTTTTATTGAAGTGCGTGAGGATGGCATTATATTCACAGCCTGAAGGGTGATCTCAACAGACAAAGCTCAACTCGGCTGCTTTATAGTACAAAAGATGCGGAAATATCAGATGCTAATAAGGTTAGCTTATCGTTTGAAGGAGCAGAGTGTAAGTGAATCACAGAACTTAACTTTCTTCCGACAATCTAAATACACGATCCATAAGTGCTCCTTTTTTATGTGCAACAAGTTCTTCTGCTGTCACTCACACACACACACGCACACAAACACACACACACACACACACACACACACACACACACACTCTTAACAGGCCCGAGGTCTCCTGACATAGCCTCTCTAGTGACATTTCGTCAGAGCGTGAGTGTGGCATCCCAACCGTGTTGATGTGATTGGCTTTGTGCTTTGCTGCCGTAGTGACCGGGGGAAGATTGATCGTGGGGGCCTAGTGTGTGTGTGTGTGTGTGTGTGTGTGTGTGTGTGTGTGTGTGGCAGGGGAAGGGAAGGGGGGTCTTCTAGAGAGGGGACAGGCTGGAAAGGTCAGACACCGAGGTGAAGCCTCTGATATTGACTCTACAAAGGTTCGCTGTGATGAGAGTCTAATACCTGTGATCCCACAGCAGCTCAGAGGTGTAAACACACACACACAAACACACACCGCACACACACACAAAATGAGACAAGCAGCCAAAATAATAACGCTGCTCTGAGGATTACTTTAAATTGATTACAGCCTTTCTTAAGTGTAACAAATAGATGAGAGCCTGGAATAAGCAAGAGATTATTGTCTCCCTGGTGTTAGTTGCAACAATCTCAATTCATTTTCCGGTTATGCTGCGAATGTTGACACATACTGAACAGTCATGCTCACTTTTGATTGACACTGTCAGAGAGGTTAAAATTAACTACATCTGTATTGTTGGCGTCGGTGAACTGATTCAGTGATGAGTCAGTGGAGCTCTGAGGGCAGGGAAGTCGTGATACAAAGTCTGTAACTTCCTGTTAAAAATGCCTATTAAAAATACACAACTAAAATGTGATTATAGTACTGTTGCAAACAAGAGAGCGATGAGCAACAGACATTGTAACTGTGCTTCTATATCCATTTCTGTAATTGGCAATGATGGAACAACTTGGATGCCGACTGCCCTAAAACCCTACAGAAGAAGTATGTCTATGACTTTGTACATAACTAAACTTAAAGCCTTTAAGCAGCAACAAACTGTATGTACGACAGACCCAAGGACAAATGTATATAAATGGCCACGTGTGTATGAACTTGCTGTATCCGCTTAGCTTTGTAAAATAGTAAAGGCTACATAGTTACTGCAAATCTTTATATAAAACGGCATAAAACTATTTTGAATAATCAAAGTGATCCGTAAGTTAAAACTAACTCTATTAGCAACTCCATTCTGACCCTGCTTACTCAGACAGAGGGTTAAATAAAGGTGGAAGGATTGGCCGGTTTGTGTCATGTGGCCGGTGGTATGGGTGGGTCTCGGGTGGGGTGTGCCGGGTTTGCCGTTGTCTGTGCTTTTTCTATCTGTTTTCTGTACATAGTGTCTGTTTTATGTTCCTATTTTATGTGCTTTTTATGTATGATTTTTACCTATGTTTTTAATCTTATACTCTTATAGCGTGTTGACGCAGGTTTTTCAGACTCGGGAAGATGCACTTATAAAAGCTGATTGTCTCTGTTCCCATCAGGGGCAGATCCAGACTTTTTTGACTGGGGTGGCCCAACTGGGGCACTGACTTATGCAGGGGTGGCATGAAGTATGTATCCACACACACACTCAAATGATTAGCATTTAATTAACCCTTCCTTCTTAATTCTTTAAGGACTCAAACAGAAGATGTGTGGTCAGAGTAACAATTTAAAACAATAAAGGAAAGGTGCCACATTGAAATGGAAAGAAAGCTACTAGCAGCCTGTTGCAACACAGCCCAAATAATTGATTTTGACACAAGTCCCGCCTCTGACAAGGCAAATAGCCAATCCTAGTTTAGGATTTTGGGGTAGCAGTTGGGGTTCGTATTTTTAAGGGGGGTCCAGGCCACCCCTCTGGATCCACCCCTGAACAGGAAGTCATGAGTTACAGTTTAACAAAGCCTACTTTCACTCGTCTAGGCTTTCAGGTGTCCTACATGTACTTTCAGGTTTGTGGAGGGTTAATGCAGGAAATGTTTGATTTTATTTCACAACCTTTGTTATCACAGCAGACTCCAATATTTCACTGTCACCCCTGGAATCATTTCATAAGATAAAAGACTTTCCATCCAACCGTTCATAACAGGTTTTTATTGAAATCACTGAGACTTTAGACTTTTTAAAGTATCTTTTGGGGGAAATTTGTCGCAGCTTTTTAAAGAAAAGATCTCAGTTGATGAGCCTCAACAGATGTCCAATGTCCATGCCATCATCTTGTGTTGCATTTACTTGCACTCGAACATTGGAGTTTCACTCTTCTGAATTTCCGACCAGCCTCAAATACATGCATACATACGTTTGTTGGGTTGAAGTTTAATGTGATCATTCAAAATTGGGGTGGCAGCTGGGATGGCAAGATGTTTTTCAAGGGTGGCAGCTGCCACCCCATGCCACCCTGGTAGATCCGCCCCTGGTTCCCATTGTCAGTGGAGTATACTCCTGTCGGTCTCTCTTCTGCTGCGTCTTCCTCTGACGTCACAAACGCACCAAAGACAGGGTTAGTAAACAGTGAAGATGTTTTAAGGTGGTTAGGACTTTATTGTATCTATTACTCGTTCAGTCTGTTTATCAAACTCGGCACCAACAAATTTGGAATGATGTTCGAGCGCTGCTCGGACGGAGGCGGCGGACTTTGTAGCTGAGAAGTTACAGACGGAGTATAGCATTGCGCTGGAAAGGGGGCGGAGATTAGCGTGTAGACACAGGTTTTGTGTTCCCATCATTGTCAATCGGAGTTTTTGCTCGGAGCCGAGGCGATAATTACCCGGGTCTACTGCAGGTATGTAACCTTTCCCATTATGCAAAAAAGCCGGGCGGGTTTTGTGACCAGTGGGAACGCGGTCTGTCGAGTCAACTCGTATGAAATGTGCTATATAAATAAACTTGATTTGATTTAGCTTTTGGCTTGGGTAGTGGCCAATACGAAGGTTCCTTTCACTAGTAATATAAATATATTTACATATCATTGTTGGAAAAATACAGATTTCTCACACTTTGCTAGATTTGTACCAACATTACAATCCACTAGCACAGCGCTGTTGCTGATTTGTATTGCCACGTGATCATTGACGTGACATTCTGGTATCAGTGTTATTACTTGCATTGTTACCGATACTGCATTTTAGGCAGTATTACAGACCGATAGCGGTACCAGTATCGGCATAACTGCAGTTACTTAAAATGAAAAGTTTGTACACATTGACTTTAACCTCCTGACATGAATTAACTTACTGCTGCGATTTGATAGTCATGAATTTACTTTCAGATTTGGCGTGAACCAGCCTTTAATCTGCAAATTGAACACCATAGCTGTCAGATAAATGTAATGGAGTTTTCCCTCTGAATGAAATACAAGTATAATGTAGCATTACACTAGAACATTCAAGTCCCTCAAAATTATACCCAAGTACAGTCCTCATTCCTCTCCTCTCACTACTTCTCAACATTTTTGCCTCTCTTACTCCTTTCTTTGGTATTTGCCGTTTCTCTCCTTTCCTCACCTCTCGTCTTTCTTTCCCTCCTTCTTTCCAGCCTTCTCTCACCGCCGGCTGCTGTGTTTTTTCTCCAGGACATTTCCTATCATTGTTCCTCAGCTCGCAGCACCATGCCTCTATGTTTCCTGTCCCGTCTCAGTCCGTGCCCGCGCCCATTCGTCTTACGGCCACCTGGCCGCTCGGGCCGCCCTCTCAGCGTTTCCTCAGTGTGTGTGATGCTGCTCGGTGGGCCCGGGCCTGCTTGCTCGCTTTAGCCCCGTGCCCAGAGAACCTGCCCGGCTAATTAAAGGAAAACAAACTGTGCGCTTTCCACTCGCTCTCTGCAAAGCACTGTTTATTAAGGAGTACAAGTCAAACTTCATGATTCATTAAGAAGAGGAAGTCTGAGCAGACTGGACAGATCAGTGAGGCTGGAGCGGAGGAGAGATGGAGCGAAAGAGGAAATGGGGGAGGGTTTGGGAGTGTAAGTGTGTGTCTAATGTTAACAGAGTGGGGTGGCACAAGCCAACTTCATCCCACCTCATGTAATTTTGATAATAAATCCCTGCACACGCTTTTTTATTTAAACTTCTCGATAGCAGACACAAACCCAGACTTTTTCTGTTCTTTCCACTTCTGTCGTCTTTGTATCAAATGTGAGTCCTGTAATTTCCTCAAGGAAACGTGTTGAGTGAAATATCGAAGTGAGTGCTGAGAAGCTATCCGCACCTGCATTGCTGTTACTGTATAAAACACATACAGCATGGCAAAGTAATGGAAGCATAAGACTTAATTGTGAACCAAAGTCAACATGCGTTGCTTTAAGAACACAGAGAGAAGAAACAAATAAAGTTTGATTCATTCCAAAACTGTCTTGCTTTTATGTACATCTTCTGAACATAAACATTTCTAATTTTGACTTAAAAGAACTTTCAATCAGAATCTTTAGCCACACTGGCATGAGAAGCGCAGCATCAGATGATGATCAGACTTCAAACATCAAAGAAAAGTTCTCTCGTGCAAACTTGACTCGACTTTAAATTTAAAAAATCATTTTCCTTGAACTTTAAGAGTTTTAAACAAGCTGCTTAGACACGCAACCTCAACACATTTATAACAATCACTGTAGCAATTAATGTGGGATTTTTTAAATGATTTGGAATTAGCCTACATGGCAATTGTAGCTAATCCTGCTAGCATGAGTGCAATGTAAATAAAGTAGGTGACCACCACTGTCAGAAAAAGACAAACAGAGATTGCTACGTAAACGGCCTGCATAAAAAAAATCAATCGAGCTCTAAAGATTCTGCTATCTGAACTTAAAGTTGTGATGCAACCTGATCAGTTGTTTCCATCATCTGGCTCGGACTGCTTCCTCAATATTTCAGTGAGTGTATCACTTCACTTTCTCTGCAAGTTTGTCACATCAGCAGCTTACAAAGTTATTTCATGGTAATTAACTATTTGAATGATTACAGTCATTGTGCATAAATGCATTAAGCGCAGGGTTATTTTTCTTTTTATCACAGAATAAAAATGAGCATGACTGTGCTCTTTCTCAATTCCAGTACTTCCACTGGTACCCCTTCCAAATAGTAAACCATGTACACTTATTTGGTTATGTTCGTATTTGAATGCTATAAGGTAATTTCTCTTAAATGAGGAAAGGACAAGTGCATCATTGGACCGCACCTTTTGTGTTTCCTGTTTTAAAGGAGTTACCAGGCGGTGAATTACTTTGTATGTCCATCACCTAAATATCTGTCGGCTTGTGAGTTTACTTGACTTCAATTGAGTTTAATAAAAGGACTAAAAATGTACGCACTGTGACTTTTACTACGTCCCTTTTTCTTACCCCCATCTTTGCCAACAGCATGTCCTTGCTCTCCGACTCAAAGTGACCATTACATGCGAGAAGTCCAGCGTTCCACACTCACTTGAGCCTTATAAGTACATCAAACGGGTACCCATAATGCACTGCATTTAGGCATAATTGTCAGTTTAAGCACACAATAAGTGTAAGTACAAAGATTGCAAATTGAGCCACAGTGATCTCAGTCTCTTAATGAGGTTGCATATCTGTGCAGCTGTATGCGTCTGTCTATATGTATATCTGTGCTGGCATGCATGTTAACATTTGTCACCTACGCTTTAGCTAAACAAAGTAGTGCACATATCTGTAGATGTGCCAGCTAGCATGAGTCTCAGTGTGTACAGTATGCTACAGTGTGTGGATGTGTGTGTGTGTGTGCCCCATGCCTCCTCTCTCTCTCCTCTCCTCCAGCTTTCCTCAGTGTGATGTTTTCCTTTGGCTCTAATGAGTTCTAAGTGGCCAATACTTTCTTCTGCAGGAAACTCGTGTCAAACTAATTAACTTTTAATGAGAGGAAACCCACTGATTAGAGTGTTTTTCTTGGCAAACGAGCCTATTAATTCTGTTGGTTTGAGCAGCAGGGCCGAGGAGTCGGGGAAGAAGAAGGCCTCTCTCTTCAGCAGTCTGCACCACTCCTTCTCTCTCTCTCTCTCTCTCTCTCTCCGACACACACACACAGCTTCTGCCTGAACCCCTGCTCAGTCTGTTTGGCCAGCTGCTACAGCTTGGGCTCTTTGAGTCCGGACATGATCGACATCTTCCCTCTCATTGCTGCCCAATACTGCTCTCTAGTGACTGAAAATATCCTTAAAGTTTTAACGCCGTCTAATATTTGCTGTGTTTTCTAACGGCTCTTTCAGGGTGCACTTTTCGGGTGTTAAAAAACAGATACTATGAAGACCATCAATAGGTCCAAATCCTCATTGCAGAAAATCGTCAGTAGAATAATCAGTATTTGATACAATTAGTTGCAGTGTCAGGTCGGCCATTTTTCAAGCTAAAAAAAGATCTGCTTAATTATTAACAATAATTGTTATTCCAACAGGCATTCATGGAAACCAATGTGTAACACTTATAATAGCATGTAAAGATAAAGGGTACAGTAGGTGTTATGAAGACAAAAGAATCCTTTTTGTGACACAGCTGTCAGTCACTCCCTTTGTGTGGCAGCATGTGTCTGAATTAGGCCTCCATTATACATCTGTGTAATGTTAGACTGAGGGCCACACATGAGGGGGCTGTATTTCAATGACTGACACATTATCATGATGGTAATAGCTTCTTTTTCAGAGTGCCTGTGTGTGTATGTTCACCGGGATCAGCAGTGGGTCTATTTGACTTGAATTTTCATATCAGAGTGGGTTTAACTGCCAATAGACCGCATTAGAAAGTACTAACATCTTATTACGGCAGCATTTAGATCCAGTGGGAGCGGAGCGCCGCTCTCTGCCATTCCCTGGAATCCCGAGTGGGAGCGTTTGATGTGCCGTTCGGAGCGGGCCTCTCAGAACCTGGAAAATGTGTCTGTTTCATCTCTCAATTACTGTCAGGGTTTGAAGTTCTGATGTTCTACCTTTATCTGTCACAATATGGCTCAAGTTTGTTGAAGTATGTGGGGAGAGAAAAAAAAAAAGGCGAGCCGACGAGTCCAAAAAAGAGAAAGAAAAAGAGAGACAAGCAGGCCCGGCAGCTGGTGCTGTTTCAAAGCCTGCCCGAGCCCTTAAAGATGAAATCCATTTTGTTTCAAGTTCCGCGCCCAGCTCGCCTGATGAGGGCTCTGGGGGTGAAGAGGGAGAGAGAGAGCGATGGAGGGGAAGAGAGGGAGAGATAGAGGGAGAGAGAAATCTGTTTGATTTGTCAGAAGTTCTTTAATTTAATCTACAGCTGTCAGGATGCTGACGATCCAGACCTCATCACTGCCTTTTATCTGCCTGATTTCACCCCAGGCACCAGACACTCTTCTCTAACACGCACACACACAGACTCACACACAGAGTAAGTGTATGAGCGAGGGATAAGGGAGCACGATACATTTATTAAAGAACACAAAGAAAAGCTAGAAAGTGAGAGTACAAAACAAATAAAGAAGGGCATGTCAGCTAGTATCTGCGGGTCTGTGTTGGACTCGGAGTGACGCGTCACGTTTCTGGCTGACTTTGAAAAAGTCCAGAGTGTGAAGAGAAACAAAAAGGTAAAGACAGAAAGGGCAGAGGATGAGAGCATGCTAAAGATTTGCCCTGGGGCAGATATTGAGGTGAGATGTGCAGCACATATAACCAACGTGTGTAAGGTAAAGTACATGGTGAGTTATATGCCATCCATTAAGTACTATCAGGTGTCTTCTTACTGTATGTATGATTTAATATGTAGCTTTACAGTACGGGGAAATGATGAGTCAATTCAGAAATATGTTTATCTAAACGACTAGTTCAAGCTTCTCAAATATGACAATGTGATGCTTTTCTTTGTCTGATGTGGTAGTAAAATCAGACTTGTGGTTGGTTGCAACAAAAACAGGCAACTTGATGATTATTTTAAAGGGCATTTTTCAACACATACTCACTTATGATAATCAATCATTTTAGCGAATAATTACCAGATAAACTGACACTAAAATATATTTGTACTTGTTACTAACCTAAAACAATATTTATTTAATGCCTTGCTTAACACCAGTTACAACCCCCCTTCCAGAGGCACATTATCAGACACCCTAATAAAGACATGTCTTTATTTTTGCATCAAATAATAGACAGTAGTATCGGTAAGAGTATCCATAAATATCTGTATCGAGAAGCAGTATCGGTATCGATAAAATCCTAACATTACTCATCCCTAGCTACAAGATGCAAAAAACAACATATGTAAAAAACCTAATTTATCAGACAATAAATAATGTATTAATTAAAAATGTAACTGTACCTAAATAGTCTAAAATAAATGAACAGATTAAAGATGAAGTTAAGATGAGTGTGAATCCTACGAAGCACTCGATACTTTGGAGTTTTCAATAAAGTGTTTTAGTTATTACCAAAAAAATAAGAATTAAACCCAAATATGTGTCTGTTTTTTTTAAGATTTAAGGAAATATGTCATACTTTGCCTCTACTTCTTCTACTTCATATCTCCATATAACTGACGTTCCCGTGCCTCCTCGCACACGTGTGTTTGCATGTGTTGGTGAATACGTTGAGATGTGCACACCGCTTCGGTTAGCCGATATTATTCATCAGACTTCTGAGGTTTGGAAGGAATTCTGCTCTGAACATTTATGACTGCGCGCCTCTTTATGGGCTGATTCATCTCTGACAAACACATCAACAATATCAACTTACCGTTTACTGGATTTGCATTTGATGGCTACTTTGCAACGCTCATTTTATTATGAAAAAAAAATGATAAACATATTTACTCAGTTTGTGTACATGAACCAGACTGTTCCAGACTTCAAGACCTCAGACTGTCCCCATGAAGAAGAAGACTCAAGTGCTGGAGCTTATGACAGACTGTATTTATGTTAATTGTTATGTGGCGACCTCTAGTGGCTGTGGTGATAATGATTGGAAGTAAGTGATGGAGTATAAAGAGCGAGAAAGTCTGCCAAGGGAGGAGGTTTGGATGGATGGATGTAGCAAACATAAGATTTTCACCAAGGAATCCAAAAGTCCCTGTTGACATATTTAAACTTAGAGCATAAATTAACTTACGGACGCAAAACTGAGACTGGAGTAGATGGTAGTTCGGTCTGTAGGGACTTGGCTTGGGAACCGCAGGGTGGCCGCTTCAACTCCCAGAACGGACCGAGAGTGGAGTTGGGACTGGTAGCTGGAGAGGTGCCGTGTCATTTCCTGGGCACTGTCGAGGTGCCCTTGAGAAAGGCACCAAATCCCCCAACTACTCGGGGCGAATGTCCATGTGTGGCCCCTTCACGCTGAAATCTCTCCATTAATGTCCTTAGGGTCCTGTTTGTGCATGTGTGTATTGCGGACCTGTGGCTGTAGCATGTTTGTAATAATAACAAAGTAAAAACATTGAATCATACGTAACTTATCGTAGGTAACTGATGTACCTTAACCGTACTGTGGGGAGTTTTAACTGGTTATGAAACAGATTGACAGACACTGATCTCTTTATATGACCTACAACAGGTAAATGGACTGTACTTATATAGCGCTTTCTAGTCTTCCGACCACTCATGTCACATTCACCCATTCACACTCACACACTGATGGCAAAGGCTACTCTGCCAATCTCCAATCAGGATCTATGGACATCCAGTTTGAGGTTCAGTGTCTTGCTTGAGGACAATGTGACATGTGGACTGTAGCAGTCAGGGATCAAACCCCCAACCCTCTGACTGAGAGACGACCGACTCTACCAATGAGCCACAGCCGCCGGTAAACACACGTTAAACAAACCATTAGCTACAAGATAATTTCTATATGGTTACTTTTTAATGCCTGTAGCTGCTGCCACCGGGTCAGTGTCAGACGAGTTGATGGACAGCAAGCTATAGAAACAAGCTTTCTTTACAACTTCCACAGCAAAGATTCCCAATAAACGTTTGACAGTTAAAATGACGCGATTGATGAGATTTTTTCCTAGGAAAAGACCACTTACACATGTAAAGGACGAGATAAGAGGTACTCTTCTAAGCTTAATCCAAAAGGCAATTGGACTTGGTTGAAGTTCTCCAGGTTTCAAGAACTTCAACTTGAGTTCTCTTTTGGATTAAGCTTATAATTACCATGGCCTGGAAGACTGAGAACCTTCACAGACAGAAGAGGTACTACTTAGTCCAGGGGGACACCAAGATCGGAACAAACCGAAACTTCCTCAATGTTGCTTTAGTTGAACCCAAACCATGATCTTTCCTCATCCTTAGCATAAACCTTACAAAACTGACCATTACGTGTTCCACGTGCTGGAACGCTCTCAACAACATGTGTTGGAAAGTATCCAATGGTCACATCATTTTGGAGAAGGATCATACAGTTCATTGGCAATCAACCTTTTCTGCCGTTAAGGGTTTAGAACGTGTTGCTTAACGGAGTTGGAGGTCAAATGTGATACAGAGGGGTTTAACAGATACAGGAACAATTCATAGTGCATATGTGAGAGAGGTAAACGCATCTTTGAAGTCATAGACATATTTTGTGCGCACAGGTCTTCACCTTTGGAAAAGGGTTCATCGGGTTCACATCTACTGACTTAACTGCCTGACGTGTCTAGAAATTAAATGCTTAGCTTCAACTATACGTTGGAATTTCCCCTTGACATTCACTTTCTTCCACAGCTGAAAGCCCATATGTTCAAAACTTAACTGTCCATATGTTATTTGTGAATGTTCCGCTTTCATTTCCCCCTATTTTTACCTCTCCCCCTCCTTTTTAATATCACTGCATATTACCTCCATCCAAGCCTCTCTCTGTGGTTGTATATCCACCGTCAGCTTGTCCTCCACTGGCTAAAGCTCTCATTTCCCATACTCTCTCAATCTTACACGAGTCCAGTCTCCTACACATCATATCCACATCTTTAAAATAATCGCACACATGCAAGCATCAGAGGCTCACCCCTGAGCACACCATTCTTCTCTTTCCCACTGGGGGACCCTGTTGCAGATGGACACGCAGTCTTTTTGTGTCAGCTTGTGAAAGAGGAAATTAGAATTAGACACTCGAGCAAAGCCCGGCCTGCAGAAATGTGATCCTGCTGCTCTCCCTGAAGGTCTCAAAGGGCCTTTTTCTTTCCTCTGTCCTCAAGATAGTCTTGAATTGAGGAACCTGTGGACACTTGTAAGTGCTATCTTGTTATTAAATCGAAGGATTTGACAAGAAAAATAGGCTGCCTGAATCTGTGTCCCTGCCAGAGGAGATTCAGCGTTTCACAAAACCTCTTCACTCCCTTTTTTGTGTCCTGGCTGCTCCATTTTCTCTTTTCCATATCCTGCATTTCACTTTCACCTCTCAGTTAACCTTTACTGTCAGTCGTACAGGGCTGGGATTAGGGTAGAACTCACAATGCATTCATAACGGTTTGGCTGACACATTTAGGATTCATTTATCACTTTTGAGTACACCAGCACTTATTTCTTGGCTACTTTACTTGTCTTCTTCATTTCTGCCCTTTTGCCTCTATCCCCTCTTTATATCCAGCCCTCTCCATCTGGCTGCCTCTGTCTGCTGCTCCGAGGTGAGTCTGGATGTCTGTCAGACCGCACACAAGATTCAGTCATGTGGCCAAATAGTGTTGCTACATTCTGTGGCCACTTTATTAGTTGCACATAGAAGTACTGCAGATAATATGCCCGCGAAGCAGCAGCAGTTGGACAAGTATAATGCGAAAATCAATGATGTTTTCGACTGAATAAAATACTATACCCAACTCCAGATAAGGTCATCACCCCAACATGTAACAGAGAACAGATGACACTAAATCAACATTTAACACTTACCAGTTGTAGTGCTAAACAGTAACCGAACCTTGCAATCCTGTTGTGTGTTTTATCTGCTGAATTATTCTAAATAAACTCAGATAAAAAAGGGGGAAAGCCTACCTTAAGTGTCCAATGAGTGTGTGTGCAAGTATTTCAATCATATGAATGCAGATTATATTTTTCATCCATTCTGAATATTTATGTTACAACATTAATGTTATATTTTAATGTTTAAGTTGTCCAAGATAATGCCTTATGTTTTACTGCCACCCTGAGATCAGATCGGGTATTGCAAATCTACACAGCTGACAGTTAATCGGTTCAACAAGCTAAAAACTAATGCTATCTGATAATAGTAAGGTGTTTTTATTATGACTACACATGAGATAAATTAGGTGAATCAAGTAGATACCTCTCATTATAACACAGCACAATTGAACAACACCAGAAAACATGGGCCAGACAGGGTCAGCAGTTGTTTTAGATGGCTGGACCAGTTAAATTGGAGCGGTTCAGAGGCCAAGCCAGACAAACAATGTAGGGAAATAAAGGAACAATTTAAGACTTTGCACTTTACCAACAAAGTTAACACATTTTTTAAAAACTCTAATTGGCATAATAAAACAAAACCCATAACATGCAATTGATAAAGACTTATATCAACAAAATATGCACAACATGCACAGATTAGTAGTACATAAAAAACAAAAGCATTGATAGATCTTCTCACCAAACTGTATGCATGCATGTATCAAAATACACCACTTGCTCAGTCTTATATGTCTACAGTTTACTTGGCATTCACAATCAGCCTACAAGGGAGCGTGCTTTTAAGTTGGTCATTGTTGGGCAAACAAGTGGGCTAGAAATGGGCATACCATTTAAACAGCAAACATGTTAACCTAGTGAGTCCCAAAGTTGGTTATATTCTACCTATATGAGTCCTGCAGAGGGTCCTTCCACAACCCATCTAGGTAGACCCATTTGGAGCCTTCATGAAAACAGAAGTCAAAATTGACTAGGCCCAAAATGGCTGTATCGCCTGCAATATTAAACATATATATTTTTTTAAATTAAAAGTTCTTACAAGCAACCACTTATCACTACTTATATGCCAATCACACGCACAATCAACAGGTGACTGAACGACCAATTCACGCTTAATTGATGTCCGGGCAAATAAGGCAGGTTACAAATTACTTTGTAAACTTCTCAACACCAAACACACAGCGAGGAGTTTAAAGACAGAGAGCAAAGTATAAACGCAGCGAGAAAAGGGTAATGGAGAGACAAGTGACGGATAGGACTCACCTTCTGCTCAGGTGCATTGAGGTGTAGTTTTCATATGATATAATGTCCAGCTGCACTTCAAGAGAAAAGGCCACTTTCTTTGTTGTTTTTTTGACAGCATGGTGCCCGCTTTCCTTTGCTGCAACCTTAGTAGCCTTAGAAAACGAACGTTGATATTACTAGATAAATAGCATTAGCATAAGTATTGAAAACTAACGTTCGCGGTTAGCTAACTTCATTGGGGTTGTTTCACTTGCTAGATTAAATTATGTCGTTAACTGCCTTTTGTTTAAGGGCACAGAGTGGGGCTGTCTTCACGGTTATCGTCGGAGTGCTTACTGCTTAGACAATTGTGCATTTGCGGTTTCTTTATGCCGCTAAGGTGACCGCTTCAAACTGTTTGATGCTTATTGTATTTCTTACAGACTTGGCATAAGCGCCTTGACTTTAAACGCGTCGGCCAGTCTCGTCGCGGCGGCGCTGTTTCACACATGAGAGGTAATTATTGCAAATGAGGAAGAGATGGTGGCGACAATGAAGTACGGATTCATGTTTTATTTATTTCTTAGTTTTGATTATTAATTAATACATTTTTAATTGGATATTTGTACACAAAGTAACGACATTGTAGCTAGAGACTGGTGTTGGGTCCGCTGGGTCTTCTCATTTTTCTCATAACACTTATAAATGTTATATTAAGGCACTGGTCACAACAAAGTCCCATCCAGTTTGATTATATCATGGCATTGTGCATTTAAAAACACCCCTCAAATTTTCCTTTACACCGCTGGGCTGGGAATTGTTGGTGTGAGATTTGGGTGAATTTACTCTGTTAATTCAACATCAGCTTTGTCTTCTCGATTTGTTTTTTTTATACTTCAGTGCGGCATATGTACACAAGAGGGAGGCAAAGCACTATTGTATTTTTTTAAGGCGGGGATAAATAATTTGATAATTTCATAAATGAATCCTACTTTGTTTCACTCAATGAAAGACCAACAGAAACAAGTGCAAACCAGCATCAACAGAGCAGTATATATAATATATAATTCTATGTACTTCATATAATAATTCTTAAGTATCATGTCAATGATAATCCAATGCATTTTCTTATCTTCAAGTTTATTTCCAATTAGGTATTATACAAACAAGGAATTTCCCTTGGTAATTCGTTATGTAACAATTAATATATTAAGAGAAAAGTTACTTTGAAATGATGGAGAGAGAGTACATCATCTACTTCAAATTGTCTTAACCATTCTCTACCGCCACGTGTCGCTGTTGGCACGCGTGTCTCCCACATCCTGTAACCTCCACTGTAAATGCTGCTCCATTCTTCCCCGGTCGTGACTGGACTGCTGATGAGTAGTTGACATTTCAGATCTCCCCTTGAGATACATAATGTATACAGTACAGCCTGGTCAAATCAATGTCAGCAGTTTAGCCTGTTAGACTACTGATAAATACTGGATGAATCCTAAAGCTACAGATATATTTGGGGCTACATTTATTAGGCTATGTTTTGATGGCTATGTCATTATCAGTTGAGGGGGAAAATCACTTGCGGCACTGTAAAAATTATCTTCTTCAGATGTCAAATTAGCCAAAAAGATAGAAGAACCACTCTGCAATTGATGCGTTTAGCCTTCAAAATAAAGGCACCCCTCGTGATAAATGATCTATTTCGCTCGGGTTCGCCAAAGTCATTTTATTTTGAAAGCCATAACCGGAAGTACTGATTTTGATTCAGTCTGGTTTTACATTCCTTTCAGCGCACAGGCATCCTCTGCACTCCGCGCTCTGCGTGTGTATGGACCGACAGTGTGCGTGAAGCGTGTGTGCGTATGTGCATGTGTGTATGTGTGTGTAAACACAGCTCGGTCGGCTCATGTTAGGAGCGAGGAGGACCAGGTCTGACTGCAGCAGGAACTAGCAGGCTGAATTGTGGGTGAATCGGGGACCGCTCAGATGAGGAGATGGCAGCCGAATCGACCCGGAGATTCACCAAGAACCTTCTGAAACCGGGGAGCGCGGCGGAGATCCGACAGACAGCGTGCAACGCAGTCAGACACTCCGCAGTGACGGTGAGTGGACCCGTCTGAATTGTGAAAACATGGTGGTAGTGAAAAACGCATCACCACCTGTGGGCCCTAAGCTTTTTTACTGCACCGAGCTTTTAACCCCCAAACCTTACAGCTGGAAGTGAAATAGACTTGGTTTCTTCTGTACCACTGCATCGTAAACCTGACATTGGCATTCATGTTGCATCTTTTGCAATGGAGCTGAAACTGCACAGTGCAGCACTGCTGTTCATCCTCTGTCTATTGATCCTGCAGTGGGGAACAATTCAATACATTTTAATGCTCAGGAGGTGCAGGAATCGCCACATTTCTCTCTACTATTGTAAAAGAACGCGCTTATTGGCTGGTTATGTGGCTATAAAGCCGTAGAGCCTATCATATTCCCATGTGGGTTGGAGTTTATTTCAGTGTGTCTGGGCTGAAGTGAATGAAATGCAGTGAATAGCGGTGTGGTGGTGGTAGTAGGATAGTAGGATGCGGCATGAGCCAGGCAGCGGTTTACATCTGCACAGCGGTGCACAAACAGCAGGAAAAGATGGAGGGGAGGAGCAGAGAGGAGGGAGAAAAATCCAAACCACTGGGTTTGATTTACGACTAATTCCATTATCAAGCTATTTAAATGGCGTGAATTGTGAAATGTATGCTCCAGTGGGTGTGTCACGCAGTATAATAAGAGGCTCTGATTGACACACAAAATAGTGGGAGGAGGGGTAATCCAGGAAAAAGCAGCCACCCTCACACATGCACGCGCACAGACACGCACAAGGAGCAGGATTTGTGTTTTGATGATGTCCTTTTCATTCATCTGGCAGAGGACAAATCCACTACCTTTGCGTGTAAGTGTGTGTTTGTGTGTGTGTGCATTATGTAGAGATTAGCATAGGGAAAGGTCACTCCACTCGAGTCTCTTTGCTGCTACTCTACATCCTCTTCACTATGGTGTTAGTGTGTCAGTGGGACACAGGCAAAACAGAGCGTATGATAATTGATTAGAATGAAGAGAAAACATCCAGTATAACTTACATATATTTTTAAAGCATTGCATGGCAGATGATTGGATTAAAACCCAACTACTTTTGTGTGTTTTTTTCTCACTACAGAATACAAATTTTCCATAAGCATCCAGATGTTACTCTGGGTCAGCTGCATAGACCTGAAAATAGCCTGAACCTGAAGAGTAAAGGTTTCCTGACAGTCCGCATTTGTCATGCCCCCAAATAGAGTACACCAGAATGGTGTTATTGATTGCCTTGTTGGATGTAGATATTGACTGGCGGGTCACCTTGTGCTGGTACCATTTAGGACACTGATACACATGTTGCACTGCAGTAACAGCTCACTGAGCTTCGTTGCCTTGCCTAAAAGCCCTGCGGCAGAAGTCACACATTGACTCTGCTGCTGGTCTCAAGCACAGCCATGACACACAAGTGACTAGTTTAAAAAAGGAAGTGAGAGGTGCACAGGGGGAGATAGATGAAGAGAGGTTGTCACTAGGTGAGAACATATCTCTCAGCATGAAACAAGAGGCACTTGAGCTGCCTGATGTTCAACCATTTACACCATATTACACTGTAAGAAGGTAAATAGTAAAAGTCCGTCAATGTGTTTGCTGTTTTAATTTAAGCCCTAATTTATTTTGGTGTACAGTGCTATTACTGCCACATAGTCCAATAGTCTACGTGTAATTTAGTGCACTTTAGCCAAGACAGAGGCTAAGTTTGCAGTATGCTCGTGGCTCAGTATGTGTAGATACAGATATAAACCATTTAGCGCATTAAATACCTGCTGAGTTAAGGGTAGATAATTTAACACTTTCTATCCCAGTATATGTTAATTCATATGAATATATGGACGGATATGATGATGCATTACATTTTTTGATAAAGTTGTTCTGATATAATATCAGTATCATAAGTTGTCGTATTTGGGTATCTGTCAGTATGCCAGGAAAAGCACCAATCTAATATCATAATTTATAAGCCCCTTGTCTTGTTTTTTCTTCTTCAAAACATAAACCTACAGAGAATGTATTTTAAGGCTGCCACAAGCAACTACTGTCTTAAAGAGGAGCCAAGAAGGACTTGTTTAATTGAATTATAATGAGACAATAGCGGTAATTGTAACGTTAGTCAAGCTAGCAAGATGTCAGCAATCTGTGTTTTTCCCAATACACATTTTAGTGCTGTATCAAGTTAGTCCATACTCGTAAAAACACAAACAGTTTAATGTTAAAAAACAAGTAATAATAAAAATAAAAGTGTTACTTAAGCTCTTCGACCGACACAGGATGTTAGCAGGGGCCGCCAGCCGAGCTGTTGCTTATATTAGCTTAGCTTGTTTCTTGGTGCTCAGCTCGTTTTTAGGTTCAGTGTACTCAGCCAGGTCCATACAACAATGATAGCAATTATATATCACTGGAATGGGAGGGGTACTTGTTATCAGCCAGCACTCAAGTCTAGGTATTGGTCAGGAAAAAATTGTAATGCAACATCCCTAAAAACCTGCTTATCAAAACCTGACAACTCAAGGTACTTAATCCATCAATGGTACTAATGTTCCACAACATGTTCTGCTAATTGATCTATAGCATTGTCCATAACAGCCAAATGAATTATGAGTTATAAAAGGTATTAATATCACACTGTAAAAAGTATGGCAAAACATGGCTGACACGTCGCTCATGTCGCTCACCCCTACGCAGGATTTACCAGAACACATAAACCACTTCATAGAAAAGGTATGACATTGTTTTTACTGGTAAGAGCTGGTAAATGAAAACCAAGACTGATTCTTTGATAAACATCAGAATGTGCAAAAACATTTCCCAGTGCTAGAGACAGACTTGTCAGTCTCACTTCCTCTCTAAATTTCAAGAAGCAAGTACTGAAAAAGTGATGATTGTTAATAATAAATTCCATGTACTGGTACAGCATGCAGAAATGTCTAGAGAGAGTGAGAGAGGGCTAAGCTGGATAGTAGGGTAAGCATGTGTGTAAATGTGCGTACTGGCTTAGGTTAAGTGGGTGTGTAAATGTCCATGGGCGTTTTGAGCATGTGTGTGTGTGGACGTTTTTGCAAGTGTGTTAATGCATGGCCTTTGTTGGTGAAAGAAACCAGGTCAGCAGAATCAGGCCCTATGGCACAACACTCAATGAAGCGTGATCCTCATTCACTCTCTCACTGACCCCCTCTCTCTCTTTTTTCATAGTAGCCACTTTTTTTTTCCTCATTCACTTAACGTCGCCCCCCTCCTTTGACTTTGACTCCCAATCTCTCAATGCTAATTCAGACTCTTTTGTAGTGTCGTCTTGTGTCTAGTGTCTTGTAGTGTTTTCCTCCATCCCGCTGCTTTGCATGGGTCCCGAGTCAGGTCTGATCAGTCTCTGTAGTGTGTGTGTGTATTTGTGAGTGTACATGATACCTGCTGAATGAATCCCCCTGGTGCACGCTGCATTTTTCCTCTGATGAACTGCTCTGTGAAAGCAATCACCGCTCTCTGACTACTTCACTGTTTCTCTTAGTGGTCAGCCCACCCGTCCTCAAGTATGCAGGCAGCATGGACGGGTAGACAGATACAAGAATCAAAGATGTAATGGTGGTTGAGTTTTGGTTTTAAAAAAGGCAGAGTTTGTTGCTTCAGTGACCATGGGATCTTTTCCATTACATCGTCTCTGGCATCTGAGCTGCTGTGCAACAAAAAACAATGACGTTAAATATAAAAACAGATGCAGGACCAGTTAAACGCAGCAGGTTTTGTATCTCACATCCCTGAAGTGCAAGCGGCATTTAAAATACAATTAGCAGTAATATATTTAGACCCATTTCTGCTGACCGTAGTCAATGTGTTTATTATGACTCGTAGCAAAAGTGAGCAGCATAGCAGTGCAGACACAAGTGTCATTCTTGTTGTGACTCTGGCTGCCTGCTGGGATGAACCACATGTCATACCATGCCTCGAGGATGCCAGCCACACTCACCACACAGCCAGAGACCGGGGCCAACATGCCCACCCTGGCAGCCCTCTGCAGCTCAGGGTTTGTTTGTCCAGTAGCACAGGGTTGCTTGTATGCAGCCACCAGCCCTCGTTGCTCAAGGCCTTATGCGTGCTCATGGATTTTCCTCCCCATATCCGAATGTTTGGTGCTATATCACCCTAGCCCGTTCTGTATTTTGGCACCGAATAATGCCACTCCTTGCACTTGGCATCTTCAGTGCCCTTATGGTACCAGCTTCACGCCTGATCAAATATTGGATGTTCTTGGTGCCCAACCTCAAGCTCCAGGCTTTTACTGGTAATTTTCCATATTCTTACAACCCAGTATTTGTTGTTCAGTCAAAGAGAACGCTTGTGGAATCATAATATCAGTGTATTTATTAAAAGTCATTGTATCGTTTTAGATTTTGCTAACAATTTTTCTAAAGAACGGATGAAGCTGGCTGTTTATTTCCATGTTTGCAGTTTTTGTCCTGTAGCTCCTGCTTACAATTATATTTCTATCAATGAGTCATCTGCCAATTATCCTGTCAATTAATTGATTGTTTGACATCATGATTATTGATTCCTGTCAAGGGAATTGTGAAAATGCCCATCACCATCATCCAACTGCCTGAGGTAATATTTTTTCTCAACAGTCCAAATATAGAATTTCATTTTCATTTAGTTGGGGTAATGATGGCTGCGGCAGAAGAGGATGACAATTCTCTACCTGATCACCAATGGCCATAATGTTTTCACAATGTGTGAAGCCTCGCTGACATTTCCCTGGTCGCAGATCGCAGATATCAGAGGGATACTTTGTATTGGCCTAAACTCAAGCCTAGGTGTCATATAAGTATTATACAGAATAAAATGGACAATGGGGAAAATCAAATCAGTCAATTTCGCCTGATAAATTACTTACAGACAATGAATGAATGATCAATATGGTTGATAAAGTTAACACTCAAACTATTATTTCAGCAACATTCAGAACATTCTCTTGTATATTTTCAGCATTGCACCAAAGAGAAGAGAAATTTTGTCATCTGTTTCGATTGTTTTGTCAGTGAGATTGTTGGTGATTCTTATAATTCAGTCTCTTCCTCTTTAAGAACTGCCTAAACGTTTTTAAATAGCTCTAAAAAAAAAAGCTTTGGAAACTGTCTGACAGTGATTTAAAATATATGTGACTAACAGTTAATGAGCCTAAACATGCAAATACCTTTTGGCATGGTGGTCCTTAACCAATGTGGTTCACCTCTGTGCTCATGTGCGCGCTGCTGCTCTCCTAAACAAATCACCAGAGAGGAGTGTGTGTTCTTTGGCCTTAGACACTGAACTTGAACACACACACGCTGTAACACGAAGACAGGAGGTCACACTTTGGTTAAAGTTCAAGTACCTTCCTTTCCCGTATCCTCTCACATTTTATAGACGGAAAGCTGAATGTTTAATATATAAAAACGATTCTATAATTCATTGACCTCCTTTTAGTTTCACTTTCAGGCTTTATCCCATTTGTTATCTAACTCATTTAAATTCACACTTTGTGGAAAAATGGAAGTAATAAAAGAGAATAGGCGATTTCAGATCCTCTTTCTCCTCCTCTCCTCTCTCTGGAGACTGGAATGTTTTCAGCCTGTCTCATTGCATTAGCTTAATTTTCTCTGCTTTCGCTTAATCTGCGTGTACAACAGCCTTTAATTCTTTGTCTTCTGGGCTTATACCAGTCATGTTCTGTGAGTGTGTGTCTGCTCCTCTAGTAAAAAAAACACTGCTGGGCATGTCTGTCTGTCTGTCTGTCTGGAGCTAAAATGTGTGTCAGACAGCGTTGGGCAGGCAGTTGTTGGCGGGGGGGCTGGGGATAGAGGGGGTTAACGTCTACCCAGCATGCCCCAGTGATGTGTTGCGGGTGCATGTGGTTGTTTGGAGGCATGCTGTCAGTCTGACTCTGCTCTCTCACATCATGTCTTCTGCCTGTGTTGCATTGTGTATGACTGCTGACCAGTGTAGTATGCAGAGTGTGTGTGTCTGTAGTTGTGAACATACACCATTAAGTATGTATTTGTGTACTTATATGCCATCTCATGCAAGTTAGTCCAGCTGATAATGCTGCAAACCAGTATTCCCAGAGGAGAGAAACTGGTGAGATTACCAGTAATAATTATCCTCCTCTCCCACAGCCATGCCTCTGTTACCACGGCAACAGAGAAAGGTCAATTGGGATGGAATTCTAACAGGAAGTGCTCCTATCACTCCCTGCATATCTCTACTTTTCCTCTCCTAGTCTATCTTATTTCATCTAATCCGTCTCTCTTCTGTTCCCACGCTAAAAAAAAGTTACAAATCAAGACGCCGGTTTGTGAAGCCTCTTGTATTAGGTGTCTTATTTTAATTGTATCACGTGAGGAGACTGAACAGCAGGCAGACCGGTTGTCATTGCTGTATAGGAGATTTTGATCATTTCTTGTCACATGCTTCTTATTACATCTGGACAGGGAAAGGTAGGGCCAGAGTGCAGCTGGAGCCAGATTCAAGCTTATAATTGAGTCAGACATCAGCAGTCTTTATCATTTCAGAGAGCGAGACCATACAGACGGAGAACACCAAGAACTAGACGAGGAAGGAAGGGTGAGGAAAGATCTGTCTCACCTCCCTGAGGAGTTCACCGAGGCTCTGCTGCAGATAATTTGTCCTCTTATAAACACTCTTTCCTGTGTGTAATCAGACATTTAGCAGGATATTGTCCACTTATATGCATGTTTTTATGTATGGTATTGTGTCTTATCAGCATTAACAGGTTCCTTCACTATTTTTTGTCATATATTTATTAGTTTGCGTGCTTAAATCTTGTCAGGTGTCTGTAGACATTCATATAAGTGTTCTAGTTCTTGAAGAAGGCAAGAGGCAACATTTCCTGGTCTACCAGTACAGTTATTCTCTTATTCATAAGTAGGTTTATTTGGGGAATCGATCTATTTACAGTAAAAGAAAAGAGACAATCACAATTATTTTTGCCAGAATAATCATGATATGAAATGTTTATATCGTCCCGTGCCTATGAAATGATTTACTACACCCCTTTCCCACAAAAGTTAGCGTATTGACGCAGGTTTTTCAGACCTGGGAAGACCCGCTAATAAATCTCTATTCCCATTGCCAGTGGAGTATCCTCCTTTCGGTCCCTTATTTTGCTACGTCACTGTCTGACGTCACAAATGCGACGGAGACAGGGTTAGTATACAGTCAAGATGTTATGGTGGTTAGGCCTTTATTGTATGTATTACTGTCTGTTTATCAAACTCGGCGCTAGCAAATTTGGGACGATGTTTGAGCGCGGCTTGGACGGAGACGGGCTGATATGTAGGGGAGATAAAAAGGAGTCGCAGAAGTTACAGACAGAGCATAGACTCGTGCCGGAGAGGGGGCGGAGATTAGCGTGGACCCAGGTTTTGTGTTCCCATCATTGCTGATAGGAGCCGAGGCGATAATTACCCGGGTCTACTGCAGAGTCATTTGACCCGGGTCTGAATGCCGATTGTAACGTTTCCCATTAAGCAAAATAAGCCGGGTGTTAGTGGGTTTCTTGACCAGTGGGAAAGCGGCTCTAGAGATGACTTATGATCTAGGTTGACCCCCTCTCCCAATTAATATCTTATATAACTTAAATAACACATGGCCCTATATGACACCGGTCCTGCTCAGCAGACACTCTGAAACATTGTTGCGTGACCTTTTGCAGCAGATGCTTTAGATGAGTCACACTCTCACCATCGGAGGGGCATCTCACGCTGCATCTACCCTCTCCTTCTCAGTTTGCATCTATTTCATATCTCACTCTATACGTGTCAAACCAGACTGTGAAAATGGGTTTACACCCTGACACTGTGGGACAGGATGTCGTGCTTAGTCTTTCTGTCTCTGTGTGTTACACCTCAGCATTTCTCAACAACGCAGCATGTAGCTTTTTACTGAGAAACCATGCTGTGTGCTTCTGTAGAAGCCGTCGTCGCGCAGTGCAACTTAAGTGTGTACATATAACTTTGGAGATTTCTTCAGCATCAGCACAGTGACACATATTTATTCTCTTCCTCCTTTCAAACCTGCCCGTCTCCCCCTCTGTTCCTCCCTCTCTTTAAAACTTTCACTTCACACCACCTGCTCTGCTCCCTCTCTTTGCCTTTTCTATCTCTACCAGAATTCCCTAATTGCCTACACTTCCTTCACTTCCTCTTTTAAAATCAACTGTACTACATTCACTCTTCTCTTCACTTCTTGTTATTTTCAGTGAAAGCTTTTGGTGTCAGCGGTGTGTGTGTTTGTGTGAAGAAGAGAGAACGGGATTACAGAAGATGAATAGCTCTTTGACATTTGTTATGACTGAGCTGCAGACGACGCAGCCATGTTTGCCCGATAACAGTAGGACCGTGCACTGCCAGGGCCTTGCTGTGTGTCTGCCCCCCATCTTCTCAATGACTCATTCAGAACGGTCAGAGAAATAAAAGCGAAAGAGATGAGAGCACAGTGAAGAAAAAAAATCTGAGCCTGTCACTGTCACAAGTGACACTGTCTCCTGCTGAATCCCCCCACTGTTTGAACTCCGCGCGATGCTGCAGTGATCTCAGTAGACTCTGTGCTGGGTGTCTGAGCACAGGAAGTTGTTCTTGAAACACATGTAACCTTGTAGCGTCACACTGCAAGTAGTTGAATTGTGTTTGAAGACACAATGGGTCTGTTTAGACTAGGTAGGAAAAGTGCAAAGAGAGAAAGTATGTGTGTCTGTATGTCAGTGTTTGCGAGAGGTCACATGAGAGGAGGAGAGAGTCCCTGGGGCTCCATGCATTGTGCCAATGTACGTTTACAAAAGGCTCTTTGCAGAGGCTTCACAGCCAGTGAACTGCTCCATTCAGCCCGAGCTGACCGAGCTCTGCCTCACTGGAGCTTAACTTTTTATCCCCTCGCTTTTTCTCTAAAGCCTCACCATCCTGCCCTGTACCTTAATAGACACCATGTCCACTCGTCCATCTAGACGCTTTGCGCGGCCCCCAGGGAGGGGAGGAGGAGGGTGGTGTAATGGGGGGGTCCACTTCACATACTGGCCTAAGAATAGTTCAGCGGCTCTCTGCGAGTGAATCAGAGTGTTGTTTCTCTCCCTCACTCTGCATTCCAGAGTAGGAGGCCTGAATATGCTACAGCCATTACCGTCCGACCCCGTGCCCCGCTGCCCTCGCCCTGTTGTATTCGCACACACTTATACACACTGTGTGGCACGTATACGTGATGCGGACTTTCCCTCATTAACTCGCTCCACTGGCAGGACCGGCTGAGACAGAACAGGAGTGATCTAATTAAGCAACAAATTGGCAGGATGTAAAGAAAGTGTGTCTTCCATTTTTACAAGCTTTCATCAAAGTCCCCGAAACAGAATTTTTATTGCAAACTGGATGTTTTTTTGTCTCTCTCCGCTCCGCCTGTCTAACTGTTTCCTGCTGGCTTTGATCAACCCGGCTGATCCACCGATAATCCCGTCTGCCCGGTCTGTCCTCTCAGCACTGTGTCAGAAAGTTAAACAGAAACAAGCAGCCATTATTAATGTTTCTCCACCAGCAGTCACTCCAGCTACCCATATCCATTAACACATACAAAAAGATAGAGACGTAGCCGACATTATTATGTCTACAGAGCCTGGGCCCCTGGTAAAAATGAGAACAGATAGTTTTACTTACAGATAAAGTGTTGTCTTAAGTAGCAGAACACAAGGAGATAGCTGCTTATAGCACAAGATAACTGTCTTAAAAAAGCCGAGACTTTAAAGACATGGCTGCTGTTAACATGATAAGTTGGTGAAGTGCAGGATCAAATCTTAACTTTAACTTTCTTTAGCTTTCTGGGAAAATGTCTTTTTAAATTTCCTATCTAAATGGAAAACTGGCTGAAAAACTGAATTTTCCAAATTACCAATATTAGGAATATATCACAGACTCGTTTTTATTCGGATCCAATGTCATTAAGTCTGTGAAAACCAAGCGCAGTAAAGACTGCAGTTCCTCAACTGGCCACTTGAGTCTGTCTCCAAAAGCGAGTCAATCCCCATTTGGCCCCATACTAAAATGCGAAACTTTAAAACAGAATTAAATATGTTTACAACCATGTACAAAAAAATGGTTTTGCTCTCCATAGCTAATTTCTACATTGAAGACAGCTGTACAGGGTGGGTGAATTTTATTGTTTAAATTATATTAAAGATATAAACTTGAAGATTTTCGTTAAAATAAATGTCTGTTAAGTCACTATCACAGAATGAGGAAACACAATGGTGACTGAGCCTATGGCCTATGAAAGCCTTTGCATTTGCAGTATATAGTATTATTACAGACTGGGTGTCTGCCGCAACTTTTGCAGAAAAAATCACAAGCGGCGCCCAGTTTGTCAAACGTTCTAACCCTAACCCATCACCCAGCAGTGGTGGGTCTGCCAGAGAGGGTAGGCGGAGCTAAGCAGCTGCTTTTCCAGCCTCTGCAAGTGCTGCGAGTAAACAGTAATCTACTATGGCTGAACAAACAAAGAAAAAATCGATGATTACAGATACAACTTCAAAATACGATACAAAGAAAAAGAAACAAATTCAGACAAAACAGTCTAACAAGGAAAGCGACCGTCAGCGAGGAAAATCAAGAGTTACAACCGGAGCCAACCGTGGACACACATGCAACATTGTTTGATTATCTGGGAAGTGTGGAGATCTTCGAGATTACAACTTTAAGGCTTAAAATTATTAATAAATAAGGGCCTGTCTACATTTAGTTACAGGTAAGAAGCTAGCTGTCCTCTAGGTATTACCTTAACTAATTCTGATAACTGAACTTGAGCTCTATCCACCCTTTTGTCCAAATATAGTCCCTTCCGAAAAACCAAGATAGCAACTGTCAAAATGCCAACCTTAAGGCAAGAAAACTGTAGTCCAGAAATCAAAGGGCAACGTCACAGTAGCTTGTACTGATATACAGTCTATGGTGTAAACAGACTCAACCAACCAAACTTATGAGGATGTGTTGACATTCTGGAGAATGTTATTAGGGAATTGTTGCTTTTTTGCTGACAGTTATTCGAGAAGATGAAGACCAGGAAACCACATTAAATACAGAGCTATAGCTGCCAGTTAGCTAAGAGGAAGGTAGCTAGGAAACAAATTGGAGTATCTAGTTCATCTCTGTCATATAAACACATGGTGTAAAAATGACCACATTCGGGTTTAAGAGGGTGTACTTTTTAGATTGACATCCTGTCACCGTTTGCATGGCAACCTCAGCTGATAACAGGAAAATACATCTAAATTAAAAGTGTCACAGGTGCTAGTAAGTGGAGTTTGTTGATTTCAGACCAGTCTGTATGTTAGCTAAGATAAGCTAGGCTAAGCTAAACCAAACAGCTGGCTGTAGCTCCATATTTTAGTTTAATATTAATCGAGAAAATAAATAAATGCACTGATATACAAAAACAATATTGCATGTTTTGCTATCTACATAAATATTGCACTTTTAAACATATCATATGGTCAGTGTATGGGCAGTCGCTGTTTATCTGCCGAATGCAGGAGGACAGATAGATTTGATTTAAACATGCCGGTTCCTCTCATTGTTATTCATGCTTACAGACACAGAGAGGAGTCCCACAGGAAACGCAGCCTCGAGCCAAAATGTTCAATAAGTGAAGGTAGGAAAGGTGAGGATACATTACTCCGACTCATGATTGTCTGTCATCCTTGTGGATTTAAAGCCTTTCTACGGGTCTGCGTCTGACTCTGAATCTCTCTGTGTGCATACATCAATTTCTGTGTGCCAAAGAGTTGAAAGGGGATCTGCAAAAGAAATAAGGAAGGAAAAAAATCAGCGGGCAGAGCGGGAGACAGAGGAGGGTCCCTAAATTGGGGGGAAGGGGGAAAAGGTAAGGGAGGATAATACATATGAAAACGCATGAGGTAAAGTGTTCAGAGCAGCTGCGTCCTCAGTCTAAACTGGGACCTCAGGGAGAGGGGAGCTGTGCTGAGTGGGCGTCTGGTAGATAGTTAGCGCTGGTGTGGAGGTTACGCAGAGGTTACATGTAGGCTTTGTGTAGGTGTCATGTAGGCGTCATGACTGAATGATTTATTGCAAACTCTGCATTCTAGTGGGCTTTTTCTAATGTGAGGGTGTAGATCGGGGGCTGGCATAAAGTCTTATGATTTATCTTTCACTCCGGCTGGAATGAGGCTGACATGACCGTTCATAACTATAGCATCCATTGTGCCGGGATGTATTTCTGGCACGTCTGCGTGAAAGTGAATATAAGCTGGGGACTGATTTAGGATGAATGTGACGGGTTCAGAGTAAGGACAAGTTTTTCAGGATCACAGAACTACAGGAAACAGGAATCATTAGGGATGATTACCGAAGGAATAGTTTCCGAGTGTCAGAGGCTCAGACGTGCAGCGGAGGTAGCTTGGAGTATTTCAGACTTCGACTTGGAGACGCTCAGCCTCTTACCTGGACACGAAACAGGAGAGGCCTGACAGCTGTGTAAAATGGCGCAGTTACACTCACAGAAACAACAGATACATAGAAGTGCTGGGAGAGTAATCATGACTACTGAAGCGGACTGGCATTTATTACGTTGCTTCTGTGCTCTTTCCAGTAATATCAGGTTTTGATGAAGAGATTAATACTGGCAAAAGCTTCCTCTCTGCAGTGAAGCTCCTTTTTCTGTTTCTAATTAATGTGCCTCTCTCTTGGTCGGAGAATCGTTATTAAAGAAACAGCCCTTTCTTCTTAATCCTCCCGTGTAGTACGAGCTTATACTTTTACTGTGTTTCTCATTTCAGCCATCAATAACGACACGGCAGCTCTGAATCACATTTTAAAACTATACTCCTACAGCACAAACCTGAAACACTTTACAGGCTCTTGTATTTGCAGAAGGATGGGGTTTGATCGCAAATATGTATTGCAGAGCGCGTAAGAAGCCGGTGACCTCAGCCGTCAATGCTCGCCTGCTGAGGCCTGATGCGATGCACGGAGGAGGAGGAGGAGGGGAGGAGAGAACAGCAGGGAGATGTGGAGAGATGCCACGTGGGAGAGTGAATTAATGAGGCACCAGCTCTGTGACAGTACAGTAGCTGAGTGTGTTGCTGCCGACTGACTTCTTCTTGTGTCTCGGAGGCCAGATTTTTTCTGTTCTGATGCATGTTTATGAGCGTGTAACTCAGCGAGGGAATGTTAGAACCAAATAGGCAGGTAGACAGGTTGAGGTATAAGTGGTTGTCTTATTGTTGTTGTTGTCACAGTCATTAAGTTCACAGAGTAGATTGCGGGAAATTACCATCCTTCAAGCATCATAATGACGAAATGTAGCCGGTTTTACAAAAGTTTCCCACAGTGGTTTTAGTGGAAGTGAGTCACTTCTCCTGAAACAAAGTCCACCTCCACCAGAATCATAAAAACTAATCTGCTTCTATTAAATAAAACATACAATTTTAGGTGAAAGGAGCAGAGGATCCATACCTAATATCTAATAATCTTTGAGGCAAGATGTATCAAGATCTGTTGGGTTTACAGCCTATATTTCATATGACTCCATAAATAAATCTTTGGACGGTAGGTGAGATTGATGGACAGGAATAAAGGTGAAAAAAGGTGAGGTGAGGTTTTAAGAGGGATGAGAATGAATGGAAATTTTCAACAATCTCCCTCCTTCCCAGCAGTTTCTTTCTCACTAACTTCCTCCCTCCCGTACTCTCCACCTCATCCCCCCTCTCCTGCTCCCTCCTCCCCCCAACATCCCCTCCTGCCTCGGGACTTTAGTTCTCAGTTAAAGACATTTTAATAGCTTCCTTTTCCAAACAAACCAGCTGCCAGAGGACCAGATAGTATCTCTGGCACAGGGCGCCTCCTGGAGGTCACTCATTAAAGACGTGGCAGTGAGAGGTGTGGAGGCTGGCTCTCTCTCTCTTTCTCATCCTCTGCAGGGCCTGCTGTGCGAAGCTCTCGGCACTAGATGGCATTGGCAGTGTGCTGTGGCTCTGAACTCACTGCTTCCTGTTACCTCCTCCGGGGGACGAGCTCAGAGCCAGATAAAACTGTGTCAGACATTCCTCACAGTCTGACTTCAGGTTCCTTGTTGCAGTAAGGTTGCACGAATAATGGTCGAACTTGATTTTGATTTATACACAATCGCCTTTACTGCATCAAACAAAGCGCTTCCAATTTCCCCCTCAGGTCAATTCAATAAATAGCAAGACATCTGTGCAAAACAAACCGAACATGTGCACCGTTAGAGACAGGCTGAAGAGAAACAGTGCGAGGAAAAGCTATGAGGAAAAAAAATGAGGACCAAGAATGAGTCAGATTCTAGAAAGTCCCCCCAAGCCCAGTCTGAAATCTATTACTTGAACAGAAAAGCTCTTATATGTAAGCTGTGGAAGTCTTTCACTTTCAATATCGTGGTTACTAGCACATGTTTTTTGAGCACTACTTTGCCACAGCTGCAGCCCAGCACCATAAATGCATGCTAAGACCCGGCACAACTTATAAAATACCATATGATGAAGCATTTAAGGCCGTAAAAGCTGCAGGAAACATGTGTGCAATCAGTCCACAAAAAACATCTGACAGGTGCACTAGCAGAGGGAATTATTATCAGTTCTTGGTCGGACAATTTTGTCCTTTTTAATTCTGAATAATGCAGAAAATGCAGCTTAAAGAAAGCAGAGGATTTTTTGAGTAAGTGAAAAGCATGCTCAGTTTAGACCTTGCCCTGTCTGTCTTCCTGTTTGTGCAAGAGACGGTGTGCTGTGGTGTTGTTGCATCCGCAGGCTGAGGTTTTACTGAGAACAGCACATGTGGATGAGTTTGAGACAATATGAGCAAACAAACTATACCCACTGCACATACAGAGACATCTTGAGCTTCAAACTTGCTTCACTTATTTCCTAGATCGTGTCCATGTCAGAGTATGTGTATGTGTGCTGCTGTGCGAGGTTAGGGGGGTGGTGCAGCAAGAAAGAGGTTGACCCTGCGTCCCTCTCGTTGCTCTGTGCCCGGGGCCAAGTCCGTATAGTTTTTCTGAGATCCAAGCACCAATGAATGACAGCATCCTTCCTGTTGTGGTCACCATGGGAACAGGAGAGTGTTTTCCCAAGTAAACGCAGCGGAGCTCTGCACCACATCAAACAGCGCTGCCGTGAGTCAGCCTGCAGCTCTACAGGGAACCTAACTATAGCCTGGCTAACTGCTTACAAGGCAGTGTGCAGGAGTTTTAATGGACTGTGGTTTCCTACTCGGCCTAGTTGGCTGAGCTATTTGAAGTCAGTAAAATGCCTTATGTTTGTGTTTTGTCTTAACAGCTAACCTACATGTGTATGCAGCATGCAGAACACACACAAGCATCAAACTCCTGCAAACCGTGCACATGCTAACCGCTGCACTGTCTGTGTTTTTGGGCAGAGTAACAGAAGGATTATAGAGACTGAGGCTCTACATCTGGAAAACATTAACGCAACAAATGATGGCAGCATGACTGCCCTTATACACCCCAATGATGTCATCCTCTGCAGAGGTTCACATTTACACACAGCTTAACCCGGTCACGGGGAAACACAGGCAGGAGGAGGACACAATAGCACACACACAAATAACGCTAATGCTTTTATTTTGAAGGTCCATTTGATCTTTAACAATACCCAAGACACTAACTGATATGAAACTTTTTTCCCTGGAAGTTTTTTATTGTTTTTTAAAGAACCAACAAAATATTTAACTAGTTGAAGTAAAGTAACCACTACTTTGTTGTAAATTAGCATAGCACATTTTGTCAGCCTTGTGTTAGTTTGATTCTGTGTTCACGAGGTCAGCTGAACATGCAAAACTTTTTACTTTCTCTTTAAGTTTTGCACTGAATGTTTAAAGCTCAGAATCAATTACTTGCCTATTAAATATGTCGCACTGTTATAAAATTAAGTAAGAAACTAGGTCGGCCTCAACCACCTTACACTAACATACTGCATTATAATATATGAGGGCTGCGCGGTGGTTAGCGGTGTCGCCTCACAGCTTGAAGGTTCCTGGTTTAACTCTAGGTTCCAACATAGTGGGCCTTTCTGTGTGGAGTTTGCATGTTCTCCCCGTGCATGCGTGGGTTCCCTCCGGGTACTCTGGCTTCCTCCCACAGTCCAAAGACATGCTCGTTAGCTTAATTGGCGACTCTAAAGGGTTGTGTGTCTCCGTGTGTCAGCCCTGTGATTGACGGCCGATAATTCCAAGGTGTACCCCGCCTCTCGATCAATGACAGCTGGGATAAGCTCCACCCCCTGCGAACCTAAAACAAGCGGTATAGATCATGGATGGAACCTGACCATGTCCTCCTGCTGTCAACTCATATTTGTCGTGTCTTCTTTGTCTCAGTAGCGGTTACTTTTAAAGTGTACCAGTCAAACACTCACATTTAACATTGTTCTCTCTAAAGAAGGAACAGTTACGTATCAGAAATGATTTAATAACTGACCCATAAAATACTTTACCAGGGATACTATTATAGTGGCTTGCATGTATAATGCATCCAAGGTCCGGTTGAATTGGATAAAGATAATGAGTTCAGAATAAGAATAAAGAACTAAGAGCAGATTTGCATGTTTGTGGTTTTGTCCAGGGAGTAGAGTAGAGTTTTGTTTCCCCATTTCATTGTGTGATTTATTTATTCTACTCAAACACAAGTACAAGAGACCTGGGAGCTGAGCTGCTTTACACTGAATCCTCTCAGTGTCGCAGAGGGTGTGTCGCTCTCTTCATTTCCCTCCTTGGAAGTGTGAGGTCTTCATCACTTATTCAACGCTCACCGCCTCATTTGCTGAAAGTTGCCTTGGGTGCTTTACTTGTAATCCTCTTTTACTCCTTATATTTTAAAAGAAAATGAAGCTTTCCTTATACCTGGGCGGAAGGAACTAAGATAAAGATAAAATGATCATTTAAAAATCCCACAATTTAAGTGTTAAATGCTCTGTAATTTGATTTCCTTGGAGGATGTTTGGATGGCATCATACTTCGAGCAGCCAGCAGGGCGATATAATCTGTGTTTGAAAACAGTGTGAAGGCACGCAGTGAACGAGAGCCCAACACCAAACAAGCTGTGTAACATGGGGACTCTGCTGGCATCTACAGGGCATGTGTGTGTGGGCATATTTGCATGACAGGACCATTGTGGAGGCACTGGCATCCAAACAAAGCCCATCACTGTGATTTCTCTGTGTGTTTTATAGCTGCTGCAATCAGGCATGTCGCACTGAAGAGAGTTTAGTAAGAGGCAGTGGATTTGGAGGCGGTGGTGTTGCTAATGGTGGTTAACGTCTATCTCTCTCCACTTTAAACATTGCACTGGACGTATGCACCGTTATCTCCTACATTAGAGGGGTGCATTAATATTTGTTCTCTGTGTGGGAGAGGAGCAGCAATTTGGTTTGTGCGCACGCTTAAGTGCGTCTTTCTCTGTTCTGTTTTTTATATTTAGCCATGTAAAGCATTATAATAATGAGCGCTTGAGTGGGCGGTGGGTGGGATTATGTGTCACATTGACATCGACACTAATGACCTTAATCATGACCTCACAACATCACCATGGTTATCTCCTGCTCTGCAGGGAGCTGAGAGTCTGCAGAAGTGTGGAAATACCCCTTATGTGTCACCCACAGCCTTTGAAATTATTGCATGCACAGAGATAAATGATACTTTATTACAGGACAAATAATCCCTCCAACGATCCTTTGAGTCGTTAACTAGCTGTTTCTATTTCAGGGGATGCTTTGGCCGACATTATTTGGGGGCGTGACTCAATTTCATGAGACAGAAGAGGTAGACGCGGATTTGAAACAGGGAAACGAGAGAAAATGTAACAAATATACATAAAGGTGAAACTGAACTGGCAACGTTGCTGCGACCATGAGGTTTACAGGCAACCATTCACCAAGGCACTCGAGTGGAAAATCCATCCGACTTGTTTCTTTTAATACACTCAATGACTTGGACAATTATTTATGGTGTTAGATAAATGTCTGGAGTTTGTTTCAGTTCCTGTAATGCTTGTCTTCATTGGAATTTTGACAATCTTTAGTCCGTTGGGGAAATTTGGAGGCAGAAAAGAGAAGTATGGTTTGTATCGGCGTTGTCAATACCTGGAGCTCGCATGGACGTAGCCTGGGTCTGTTGAAGTTGGCAATGCTGCTTGGGTTGCAGTGACCACCAAGGGTCATATGGTAGGTTAGTTGCAAGTATTGGGATGAGGGAACAAGGGGAGGGGTGTCCATCTTCCTCCACCTCTTCCAATCCACCTCTTGAAATGCTTCTGGCTCTCCAGGCTGACAAAGATGGCAAACAATAGCAAACTGAAATCCAAGCTTCAAAGAGCTCTCTCATAAACCTTCTTAAAATCTATGTTTTGCACAATAACTGGTTCAGCAGCTACAACTGGCAAGGAAGAACAATGGAAAATTAAAATGAGAAGAGTTTCAAATTGCTGCAAAACACATGAAAACCATTTTGCTCTCATATGCCTCATTTTTTTTCTTCCTGGACCGCCACACACATTGAAAACGGAACATGAGAAATAAAGAAAAAACAGATGTTACAGAACCATGAGAACAATTAGAGCGGTTAACGTGATTGTCGCTGGCTCTCAGGGACATCAGAACTCGTGTAATGGAATTTTTTTTTTACTTGAAGCGCTTGTATTAGACTCACCGAGTGTCCTTTTTTTCCTTTCTGTGTGCTGAGCCAAAGTCGGGGGAGTTTCACGTCAGCTCTGCAGTCCTAAAACTCCACTGGCACGCTTCATCTATAAAGCCTCTCACTCCCCACTTTTCACCCACTTTCCATTCAATAGCCTCTCTCGCCACTACCCACCAAATCTCCCTGGAGCCATTAGGCTGAAGTTACCGTAGCAAACATAGCATATGCATAAACACACACTTTTTTTATACTCTTTGTGAAAAGAAGCAACAGTTTATTTTACTTAATCAAAGTGTGGGATAGTGTGTCCGCGCTTTACGTCCTGTTTTCAGTGCACAAACCGCAAGAGCACAAGCACAGCCAGCAGAACTCTGACTTGAAAGGACTGGTGTGATTGGAAGAAAAATGGTGAGGGAGAGTGCTGCAGAATGGAAATCAGAAAAATTAGGTTCTGTGTGTGTGTGTGTGTGTGTGTGCGTGCAGCAGCTGGTTCTGGTCAGCTGACAGCTATTGCAGACTGTGATTTGTAGGGTGAGCTGGGCTGGGCTGAACCACGCACAGCTGCAGTCAGTGTGTGTGTGTGTGTGTGTGTTAGAGGAAGAGAGAGAGAGAGAGAGGGGGAGAGCCATGTAAGGCTGCCAGTGTGTAAGCTCAGCAACAGCAACATTAGGAGCTGGAGGCTGGAGAAGAGCGGTAGACACAGAAAGCTTGCAAAGCAGGACTGGAGGACGCGACAGAGGGTACATGAGGATGGAGTGTCCGTTATCCTACCGGGCCTGAACATAGCACAGCACCGCTGGCTGGACCAGGGGCTGAATGAACTTAAATGGGCGCTGCCCTCAAGGTAGACCGTTGAGTTCAGGTTCACTGGGATAAACAAGGAACTGCAGTGCAGGTGAAGCCTGGGATCAGGCTGGACCAGGAGTCAACAGCAGTGGATTATGGGTTGTTCAGCCAGTGTGGTCCTGCTTCTCCGCTCAGTAGGCGGGGCCGACTGCGGTCACATGTGTTCACGACAGGACCGGATGTCACTGGATGCTGCTACTCCCACCTTAGAGGGTTACACCACGAACACCTCACCTTTAACCATCATTGTAATGGTAAAGAACAATACTGCACCTCCACCTCCCTGTGCCTTTCTACCTAATGCACGTGCAGACAGGTAGAGGAGACTACAGTGTGTGGGTGTGGAGTAGCTGTGTGCAAAATGGCATCAGATGTGATTGTGCCTGAAAGTATATTTTTGTGCATTTTAAGTTAAAATGATGCATGGATGGATGGATGTCATGAGCAAGGAATTTAACGCAGCATGTGTGTGAACTTTATTTCTTTGTTGCTTTCTGTTTTGTTTCCTCTGTCTCTCTTTTTTCTGCCCAACTTCCCCTTTTTTGCTGCTTCTTTCTTTTCCTCTGTTGCTTAGGTTGGTGCATGATCAATAACTGGGGCCTGGTTGTTTCCCTTCACATCTGAGATGCAGACGGACGGAAATGGAGAGAAAGAATAGAGGGGGATGGTGGGGTCAGACATGAGGAATTTAGTTTCTGTGGGAAAAATCTGCTTTCTCTGCATATGGCTCACAGAGATGATAAAAATAGCTGTTCAAACAGAACCATGAATAAGATGGGGGGTGAGGGTTGTTTAACTGTGTTAGTGACTGAATGAATAGGAGTGGATGAATGAATTACATAAAAGTACATGTGTGTATCCCATTCCTGACTTTTCTTTTCAGTACAGTGATGTATGTTCGCCATCTGTTTGGTATCTGTATCCATTAGTGTTGGCCAGAGTTTTTATTCCCAGAAAGACCCTGGTTTCTGAAAGACCAGTGGAAAAAATGTTAGAGTTTTGGCAGGGTGGGATTTTTACAGTCGCCCTGTTTGTTTCCCCTTTCTTTCCGTCCCTCCATTAACCTCCTGTCTCTCTTGGTGCCTGTTTTCTCTGGTTTCTCTGGCAAACTCGAGTCATGACTTTAACCTGCAAAGTCATGTTTGCCTGCTGATTCTGCACCGTAAGTATAAGAGCATGTGTTGATATATTGAGGCCAGTCTGCACTAGAAACTAGTGCAGTAACTCTGCCTTTTGCTGATCTAGCATGCCATATTTCTCTGTCAGAGCAGGGAATTTATTAGTTCTACTAAAATGCCAAGTTTTTTTTAATACTTTTTCAGACTGAAACAGCCTAATGATGCTAAGACCACAAAGTTGTAAGTCAACTTCTTGAAGAACAAAAATGGCACTGTTCCCTATAATAGCAGGTTTCTGTAGCACAGTTTTATGCTTAAAGGCAGAGATCTAATGTGTGATTCAATAGTGGTGATTAACTCACTCTTTGATGTAACCAGGTTGTAGTTGGATCAAACAAAAAATAACAGCTGTTTGTCATCTGTGTAAAAATGAAAATGAGATTACCATGCAGCAACAACAAAAAAAACCCAGAAAATAACAAAGGCCCAAGTATGGAGCCTTGGGGAACTCCAAAGGTCAAAACAGCCTTGATGAACCTTTAAAGTTATAAATGAAGCCAATTTGAAAACTGCCCCTGAGGTTTTTTACCAGCAGTAAGCCATATACAATGTCACAAACTGTCAGCACATTTCTTAAGAAGTTGATTTGTGGATATGAAACTGATGAAATAATCATCTACAACTACCTTGGTACAATATCTTTAGTTAGTTCGCGAGCATACTACCTTTTTGTGTTTAAAACTGTAGGGGCAAAAAGTACAACGTCTTGGGGACTGTCAAAGGAAGCTTTATTCAAACCATGGCTTCCATCAAGGACTCAAGGAATCTAAGGATATAGAGTTGTAAGGGGGGAAACAAACAATGGGACAAGCAAGGGTGTAACAAACACTCCATAGGTTTTTGTCTGGTAGCTGTTGGACATTGTAGTATACCAGCCATCTCCATCCATCTCTCCCTCCAAGCTTGACACTCTGTCTTTTCTTCTGTCACCCTCACTGACACTGTGGTCAGGGAAAGAATGCAAAACATCCTCTCATTCTTTGGCCACTGTCAATCCTCTTTGGTTTTGACCTCTGGAAACCTCTTGAGTAGCATTTGAAAAAGAGTTACTGTCTGGTTAATTGGCCATTGACATGATATTTGATTTTGGGAGTTTTGCCATTCACTACTGAATGAGGGCTGCTTATGATTTGCAGAATTACCATCACACATTGGAAAGACAGACTGAAATAGATGTTAGGTAGAGGGCCAACACACAAACACTGATGTTTGCTTGTGTGTTTTGGAAGACATCAGGGAAGTTACAAATAAGGTTCCCTGGTTTTTCAACACTAACTCAACACATCAAATTGGCCCTATACAAGTGGAGAACACTGGTCTGCATCAGAGGAGCGACTTCTCTTAGAAGTTTGATTCCCCATTAGTCCCACTGTGTCTCTCCCCTGATCCTGTATTGCTCTAATGATACGAAGCAGATGGCTTCTGTCTAGTTTCTCCTCTCTGCTGTCTCAGCTGTCTCCGTCCCCCTCTCTCCCCCTTTCTGTCTCTTCATTCTTCCCATCAATCTGTCACACTCTCTATATTCTTCCACACCTCCCACTCTCATTGTTTTTGTCACACTTTTCTCACATCTTCCCCTTAACAGGATGATAAGCTCTTGAATCTGTGCTTGAGGATGATACAAAGCAGCTTGTGGAAATATTTGAACCCTGTGATTTCCCTCCATCTTTGTCTTAATTATTTCCCAACTTAGATTTATGCTCTTTTCTTCTCTTCTGACTAATTCAGAGCACCCTCCCTCGTCTCCCACTGTCTCACTTCCTTGTTCACAGTTATGCTGGAGGAGATCCATGCTGCGAGCCACCAGCCTAGTGCTCTATTTGTGACCTCCACACAGCTGTAGTTTACCAACATCAACACCCACACTCTCTCACCCCTGCTAAGAGGGAGGGAAAGGGAGAGAAAACAGAGGAGCGGAGGACTGAAGGAGAGATGTTAAAAGGGATGTTTAATAGGGTGAGAACAAGGGAGCAGGGAAGGGACAGAGGGAATCAAAGGATGAAGAAATAAAGGAGTGCGATGCTGAGGATGTTTGATGAAATGAGGAAGCGATGGGAGGGGATGAGAGATAGGACGAGAGGGATGAGCCAGCTGGTGCAGAACAGAGGAAGGATGGAGGGAGCAAGAGAGCGAAAGAAGAAGAGGGAGGTTGAGTTGCTGGTGACATTAAATGGGCTTGAAGGAGTGCAGTGCTAACCATCAAAGACTTATCAATGGTTATGAGATTAGGAAAACATTCAATAGATTAAGATTAATGCTTTGCTTAGAAGTGTCTGTGCTGGTACACTTGTTGTTGTTTCACTCTCTCACAAACATCAGAATTGAAGCTAGGAATAATAGCCTACTAGTCTCATCTCTGCTAAATCATAAAATATCATAAATAGCGAGATGCTATCTCGAAGCAAAACACATGACAAACCTTTACATTTCACACATTTGTTAGTGGCACGTAATTTCCACTGCATGTCAAAATGTTTCTGCACTTTAACCTCAAAAGTGGCTAAAACATCGAACAACGTGACCATAACCAACTGTCAGTAACTGATGAGGGAATAACGTGACTAGGAAAGCAAATACTACTACAGGACAGTGTGAGAAAATGAGCAGCCTCAGATTTGAATAAATTACTGCTACATTTTAAAATGATTGTCCTTGTTCACAATCCTACTTTTCAACATAAAAATATATACATATATATAATTTAGCTCTTGGTGTATCTAGCTACTAGTTCAACTGTTGATCCATTACTTTAGATATTTATTTTAACCATTCACTAACCATTTGACCTGTTTATCCATTAGTTTAAGTAACCAATTCAACTGATTATCATTATTTAGCTAGCTATTTCAGCTGTTATCTATCTGTTCAAAGCTGTTATCCATTACTTTATTTAGCTATCTCAACCATTAGCTAAGTATTTCAACAGTTTGTCCATTAGTTTAGCTACTTATTCTTATGTTTTATAGGCTACATTTCTTTAGCTAGCTATTTAGCTATCTTTTCAAACTTTTATCCATTACTTTAGCTAGCTATCTCAACCATTAGCTAAGTATTTCAACAGGTTGTCCATTAGTTTAGCTACTTATTTTAACATTTTATAAGCTACATTTCTTTAGCTAGCTATTTCAACTTTTAGCTATCTGCAGTATCTAAACTGTCTATTCTTACCTTTAGCTGGTTCTTTCAACCATTAACTATTTTAACCATTAAACTGTCTGTTCATAGATTTAGCTAGTTCTTTTAACCATTAACTATTTCAACCATTAAACTGTCTATCCATAACTTTAGCTAGTTCTTTTAACCATTAACTATTTCAACCATTAAACTGTCTGTTCATAACTTTAGCTAGTTCTTTTAACCGTTAACTATTTCAACCATCGATCAAGAAGTTCAGCTACCGATTTTAACCCTTTATACATTCTTTGAGCTAACTATTTTAACCATTAGCTGTCTTTCTCAACAATTAATCCATTACTCTTAATGATTTCAGTACTTTCAGCCACCTGTTGGCCTTGCTTGTTCACTTGTTGTCACATGCAGGTGTTACAGCTGATTAACCGTAATATATGGAAACAATCTTCTCATTCTTAATTTCTATAGCTACTTCCTTTAACTACAATCTGTCTGTATGCTGTGCAGTAACTGCAGTTAAATCAGGATAGAAAAGTAATGAAATCAAAGATACATTTTTCTCATACACAGATGATCTGGTGATTAGGCATTGTCAGAGAGTCTTTGGTGCTTAAAGGGAAGATACAGTAACCAAAGGGTGTCTGCCCGAGCAGCAGCAAGATTTATCCCCTGCAGTCCAGACACTGGTGGTGGAGGTGTTGGCCGATGACGTCTGCTGAGGCTGATGAAGCTAAAGAAACTGCAAAGACTGGGCCGAGATGGGGAAGTGGAGTGTCGCACATACACAATACAGTATATAACAACAACATTATAGGCTAACAATGAGGGTGATATGCAGTGCTTTTGGATAGATGTCACCAGGTGTTGATAAGAGCTGCTGACTTTTGGTTAAACTTCAAGTTTGTTGTATCATTAGGGGATGTTTCCTCTTGTACAGGTCTCTGTTCTGCTATGAGGTTAACACTGGGGAAGTGAGCGTCTGTGAGCACAGACAAACAGCCACATTTATTATTGTATTTAATATTGTTATTTAATATATATTTAATGACAACATGCATCATTTGATACATCTTTTATGTTTTTTTATGTTTAGTTTTTAATGTGCATTGTGTGTCTGACTGTGTCATGTAGACAGGAGGAGGACAGACTAGCTTAAGAACAGGAAGTTCATGGTTTACGCGATCATATGTGTGGATGTTTGTGTGGGTGAAAGGTGTGCTATAGTTAACATCGGACATAAGAAGATAAGATGCCGGGGGTTAAACTGAGAGTGTGTCAGTCGATGATAGTGTTTAACATCAGGGGGGTTGTCCTTCTTTGTGTCTATTTGTACGCAGAGTTATGTGGAGTGCTGCAAGATTTTAACTGTAATTTATTTAGTACAGATAACAGTGTCTTAAATTGTCTCGTAAAATTGTCACAAAGCCACAGATATTGAAAGTATGATGTGTAGAAACTGGAGAACCTTATTGGTTGGTTTATCCTCAGCGGGGGATTTTCAGTGTGTGTTGTTGTGTGTCGCTGTTGAAATGTGTGTTGGACATCAAACATCAACTTCCTCTACATCCACGTGTGCTGACACACACTCATAAAGCCACTCAGTGTCAGTTCTGTTTCTGATAGAGCACATGTGTGCGATGTGCGATTTGTTTAGTTCGCCTTTAATTTAGTTGTTTTCTTCTTTTCTGTGATTCTACAAACAAACGTAAATCTGTCTGCAATGAGCTTCAGGAGTAAAATCACCTTCAGGAAGAGATTAAAGAGCAAACGAGTGCGATCGGATTTCAACCGGCTGAGTATTGTATGTTTTTCAAGAACTCTTTCTGTGTGGTTGCCAATGTCATGTAACGCTATGTTGTGCTATGTTAACGCTGCATTACCCTCCTAACTATTATTTATTGACTGTCTTATATGGCTTTAGTTGACTATCAGTGGCTTACACACGTCTATATGCCGTCAGTCATTGTCATAATTGTGATTTAAACAGCTGTAATGACTATAGACCAGGGTCTTTTGCCTTTGCTCTTTTTTAAGTGTTTTAGAATATCTGTGTGCGTAATTTTCTCCAGTTTTAAAGATCAGTGTTCTTACACTCCATTGAGTCAGGCTTTTTGCCAGGAAGAGACGGAGAGAAAATGTAGACAGATTAAACTGCGTTTGTTAATGATGCACACCTATAATGCTACATTACTGTACTGACAGATGTCAGCTCGTGAGGGGAAAGCCAGACTTTCCCTGAAACATTGACTCTGACGTCATATGGGTCAGAGCCAAGTCACAGGGAATGAATAGAAACCACAAACTTAATCACCTGATCGTCTGCTCTTGCTTGTTTGAATATGTGTGATCGATCTGCCTTAAACTCCAGAAAATCTATTATATAATCTTTTTGGTTGACAATCAACTATTATTATTTATCATTATAGTTAACAGTAAAGTTCAGCAATAGTTTTTTTGAAAAGGCTGGTGTATAACACTGAATAGAAACAAGGAACAAAAGCACTAAAAGTACACTGTAGATGAACTGTAGGTGTTATTGATGATCTATAGGAGTGTAAATCATGCTGACTTTGAATACTGCTTGGTGGCAGATAAAAACAGTATAGAGGGTAGCAGCAGGGCTGCTCTAAAACATAGATCATTTGAGTAACAGTCTGCTGTTTGGTTGTGTGCCAGGAGGCCTGCACTAGCTGTTCGTGTAGCTGTTGTGGGTAGGAGCTCCGGTCTGCACTGTGTGCGTGTGAACTAAAACCAGAGATCATTACTTCCTCACCACAGCCGGCTTCAGCTCTTGCTTTGCTGCTTTTGCTGCTCTCGCTGCAATTTGAATGACATGTGTAATTCACGATTGTCCCCTGTGTGTTAAACACGTTTTAAATAATTCACAGGTTACATAATGCTTCAACATAATGCTTCACCACAGTGTTATACCTTTTTGAGAAGCAAGAAAGTTAGCATGTAATGGATTGTTTTGTCTGCAGAGCATCATCACGTTACCAGTTCTGCTTTGATGGTTTATATGCTGAAGGTGTAAAATGGGGTTTGGGCAACGAGCGTGCGAGCAGGCGTCCACATTAAGACGTGACCCTTTTATGTTTGAGGTTTTACAGAGTCCGTTTACGCTGGCCTTGTTGCTTGTTGAAGTGTTTTTTTCAGTTGCTTAAAGGAGAATTAATGTTGTATTAAGTTGTCTCACCATCAGTATCTTATCTGTCTCCTTTTAAAAAGGTTAGAATATCTGTCTAGTTCTGTGTAGTGTGTCTCACTTCAGCTGTGCTGCTACTTCCTCTATGATTATTTTAGGTCCTAATGATGTCATGGCAGAACAGGAAATATATCTGTCATGCGTACTGCTTTTAATAAAACCTTCATACTGTGAAACTAATATGATTCATGAAAACAACAATACAAATGTTATATTAAGTGTCTTATCTAGAATAAGTAGGAGATATTAAATAATCTGGAAAACTTCAATATTGGTGCCAACATGATACCTGGATTCATTCTTTTTTTTTCTACTTTTGGGAATGTATAAATGCTTTATTAAAAAAATGATAAAATATGACACTAAATATTTTCCTAAATGGGTTGTACTGTTAGTAAGTGTTAGTAAAGATAAATTACAGGATTGATTTGGCCAAGTATTCAATGCTAAATTTTAATTCTTACAGTATCTTAATTTTTTTAAAATCATATTTATGTTTAAAGGCCAACCAAGCAAGTGCACACTGATTGAATGTCTCTGTTTCCATTTGCAGCAGGAGAAGCCGAAGCTGATCGATCCTCTCGACTATGAGACCGTCATCTCTGAACTGGTGGACGAGTTAAAGGAAGACCCTCTCAGAGACCTGCTCCTGTTCCCCGACAATGATTTCTCGGTAAGTTTTTATTGTGAATCTTGGTTCTCTCTTTGTAGACCGCATGTTTTGCCACAGATGTTCATGGGAATTTTTACTTTAACCTTTTTTTTTAGTGATTAGAGGCTGGAGGTTAATGTGAAACAATAGAAGCAGCCTTTTTCTTATTTATGAAGCTGTTATCAGTGATGGCCTGAGAACTTTATGGTGCCTTGCTCTGCCTCATATACCAGACTATTGTGTCTTACTATGGACAGCACCTGGTGCTGATAAGATACAAAACAAAGCACCTTATTTTAATCACAGAATATCGTCAGTAAACACACGTCTTTCATTAGTTTTATTCCACCAAAATTTATATTGGATATTGTTTTTAAATGCTGCTTAAGTAAATAAAACTAATGTCAATACCTACTTCCTTCTTGTTCTCCAGTTTTTACCATCTAGTTTGATGAGAGACATGATACCTTGTATCAGGGCAACAGGTGCTGGGTTTGATTCAGCTTAACTGCATATCTGATACTGATTTGATTAAACACATGTCTCCAAAAATTCCCTTCACATCTGTCATAACATTAGGTCAATGTAAAGTAAATTGCCAAACTTACTCTAGTCGTGACATGCTCCGTCGGTCTGGCAAGAGGAAATGAGCATCAACCAAACCCCTGTATAAATCTCACCATTTTTAAGAAAGTTTAAAAACGAAAATTAAAAAAATATGTTAATTTTGTGTGTTTATTAGGTGATCAAACAGAATAGATTTAAAAGTAAAACTTTTCACACTGCATTTAAAAACAGCATTTTTATTACTGCAAATAAAATACATTTGTGATTAAAAATGCAAAATCCAAAAGTTTTGTTTGCAAATCCAAAAGTTTTTCTTGCTGTTGAGCTGAATGTCGTGGATGGGACCTAGGCTGAAAGATGTAAGACACGTCTCTGTTGGCCAGTCTCGATCAGAGTGACAGCTTGGCAATATCCACTGTCTTGTCTTCAGTCACGTCATAATAATCAGCATTTTGAATCATCACTGCCTGGTGTCGCACAACAATGATAGTTGCATTGTAAAATTCAGAAAGTTGTGTTCACACCACGGATGGATTCTTAAAGCATTATTTCACAATCACAACTTGGACACTTAAGTAAAATGTTGGACAGTCAATATCGTGATTTCGCCGACAGTCTCTTCATTTGATGATATATTGCTGAATGCAACACGTGATATGTTGTCTCCACTCCTGCATGACACACGTATTCACTTTAATCATGCATGTTTAGCTTTGGAGTCTTTTCATTAGGGTCAACATTATATTCCCTCCGGCTCCCCTTAGCTCTTTGTTCATTAGAGCTTTCATTACTCTGTTAATGTGTTTCTGCTGATTCAGATCCACTGCACATTATGCTGACCTAATTGGCTGCTTGTGGTAAAGGGAACCATTCGCCTTTGAACCCTGAAGTTGGAGCTTTAATGCTTGGTTCTGATGGTTCCCAGCTCTGTCTGGCTTCAACACAATCTCCTCTGATTTTCTTTGTTTTCCGCAGACCACAGTCAATTTCCATAATTGTAAGTGAGAGTGGCTTGGCAGAGTATTGCTAATGCACAAAAGGCATTTACTAGATCTGCTTCATTGCCAGTTGGTTAGTGAGCTCAGTGATCCAGCCGGCTGATTGGGTTTTATAAATCAAAGTCTGTCTCTGTTTGAGTACACAGATCTTTAGTGCCGACTTGTTTTCATTCACATTATGCACAATCACTTTGAAGTATATTTCGGTACTTCGTTTTGGATATGAATGTCCATCTGAAAGATTGAATATTTTTCAGCACATCGATAGAAGGATATACTCTGTATAATTAAATGTGCATGATTCATAGGTTAGGTTCTTAGTTCTAGTTCCAATCCCGACTGAGTTAAATCAAATTCTTACGAAGATTAAACCTAAATAATTCAGCATCACTGCTAAAAAGCTGACCAGAAATATTTTCAAGAAGAATGAATGCATGAATACTTCATCTATATCTTGCAAGTCCTCTTAAATCATCACTCACAGTGTTAATATGTAAGCAATGGAGCATGGCAAGAAGTCCTGGTGATTTAAAGACTAAGAGGTGCTACTCAAGCAGCTCTGGGATGATATACTTAGGCAGAGCAGAGCCGAACTCAATGCTAACATCCGAATGCTAACATACTAATGACACTGCTAGCATAAACAGGCAGGTTTTTCCACTGTCGTCATCCTAGTTTAGCGTGTTAGCATTCTAACGTGTTTATTAGTCTTAATATAATAGGAATGTAATAAGCTTTGTGGGTTTTTGGTCATAAATCAAACTACTGGACAAAGTGAAGTAATGAATTATACAGCGCATTATCAGAATGACTATAAACCATGGATCAAAGGAACTGTAATGGCTGCGTTTCCATCATTCGTATTTGAATCTTGTTGTGGTCTCTGAACTGGCATTGTTGTGAAAATGCTTTATGCTCCTAGAGAATAAGTGTAAGATCCTCTGTTGTTCTTTCTTTCTTTTTCTGCATTAAAGGCTTGTTTTTGGGAGTTTTTGTGTATCCAAATCAATGGTCTGAGGATAGAGGGCATTGAATGCTGTACAGATGTAATGCCACTCTACTCGACTTGATATTGATTCCAATCTACTTGCCTTGCATTAAACATTACCATTTTTTTCCTCTACACTCATTTACTCAGGATTTTCTGTCATTTTGCAGCGACTGTAATTTGTGTTTTGATTTAGAGTAATGAACTAACAGCTGACTTATCCCTGTGGTGTTTAGAAAGATGATTTTCAGTGGCCATGATTTCGCATAACCTGTATAACCCATTTTAGCAGAGGGATGTTCCACTTAGATCCTCACACATCTTATCTTGCAATCCATGACGTTACTAAATGACAGCCCTAGCAACACCTACATTTAATAAATACATTTGCTTGGTGAAATAACACCTCTGCTCTTTTTCCATCAGTCCCCTTTAAAAGTGTATTATTTTTATGTAGGCGCAGGAGCCTTTTTATTTCAGCCAATATGGCTCCCCCTGCTATGAACACACATAAAAACACATTTTCATTCATTTCCTGTCACGTTAATGGTCCCCTCTTGTACCTTTTGACTCTCCAGGTATCCACTGTGCCTCAGGAGAGTCGAACTCTCAAGTCAACTGTTCCAGAGGGGGCAGAACTACAGGCTGAATGTCTGCTGGTCAGACAGGTGAGTAATAAGAGTGTGTGTGTGTGTGTGTGTGGGTGTGGGTGAGAGCAGGATCCAACTGTAGCCATTGTGGTTTGGAAGAAAAACAGTTTCAGTTTGTGGTTGCTTGGTTTGTCACTTCAGGCTGCTCTTAATATAGGACATCCTGATACTGGTGGAGCAGTTTAACCATGCTTCTGAAATGAGTGTGTGCCTACAGGAGTGACTCTTTTTGCATGTCTGTGTATGTGCTGTCTCATCTGAGATTGATATTGTAGCTGATAATCTGTTTGGTCTGTTTATAGTTTATGACATTGTTAACTAAAGGTTGAGATCTCTCTAAACAAGTTGATTAAAGAGATGGATTGAGAGAACCATTTCAACCCCTGAGACAGACAAGTTATCTATTAAGATGTTAAGATATCTTTATTGCAAATTCCTTTGGGGCAGAGTCTTAATTCAGTTCCTTTAATAATTTAAATAATCCATCCGGCACATTAGTAAGTACGCCTCAGGAGTGCCGAGGTCTGTCTGTTCTTCACTGTATTGTAGCTCTCTTCATTGTCTGCAGACTTTCAAGCTGCGCTTGGGTGGAATTTTCCATAAGAGGCCATCATTTTGGAAAGTTAATAATTAATCATAATCTCCATCTTCTCCTGCAGGCCTGTCAGTATTACAACTCGGAGCTGAATGTGGTCCAGTTCAAGTACGATGACTACGCTGGAGACTACCGCCTGCTGCCCAGGTAATGCATTTTTCTGTTACTCTGTTTACTGTGTCTGCTGTAAAGGTAACAGTTCACTTGCAGAGAGTTAGACGAGTGGATCAATATACAACTTGCTTACCTCTAAATTATTTTTTCAACTCCAGCCAGAGGATGGTTAGCTTAGCTTAGCATCAAGAGCAGTGAGAAACAGCTAGCCTTGGTTATCTGTGCAAGACTTCTTCGCGGTCAGGCACAGACAGTATAAAAAGTTGACTTAGCACTATGTCGTCACCAGTTGATTTTTGGATTGCCATTATTAAGCCTTAAGTCTGGCATTTTGATCGTTGCCATCTTGGTTTCTTAGGAACCAGCATGTTCGCACAAGACAGTTATACAGTGCGTGCCCAAAGCTGATTCATTAGCTTGCGATAAGATAGTTAATGACAGTGTTTCCAGGAGAATTAAAAAAGCTCAGAGAGATTGTGGTAACTTGGGACGGAGGTATATCATCACGCACATTCAATGACTAACAATATACAGTATAACGGAAATAACAACAATCCTGAATCCCATGCCAAGGCCACCACATATAAATCAATGTATGAGAGGTTGTAGTTACTGTGAGCTCGGCAGGAAACAAGTTGAGGTACCAGGCAGTTAACTCACCCAATCAAGAAATAGTCTGGCACATAGCCACTAGCTGACCACAACTTGTTATTTATACGCTCTAACTAAGGACAGGACCAAACAAAGATTTTATAACTTGGCATTTGGTGAACTTGGGGCTGGTAAGTGGATTTCATTATCTTTGAAGAAGCAAAGTATTTCCTCCCTTTCCAATCTTTGTGCTAAATTTAGCTAAGCTAATCATCTCCTGACTGGATCTAAAATGTGTCTGTAGAACCCAGGGTCTGTAAATGTCCTGCCCTGAAAGCTGCCATTGATCACAACTGTTATCTTGTTTACCTATATCTGTACCTATTATCTAAAGCTCATGATTTGTATCAAAATTGTGATCGTTTTAGACAATTATAGGTTTTTGTTGGACAACAGTAAAAGGTAGAAAGCGTTTCTGTTTTGGTACTCAACTCATATTGGCACTAGAACCAAACAATTACTCAGCACGATGTTCTTACATGTTTCCTCTACTGTTTCAGCACTCATGTATTTATCATGTAACTAAACAGCCATAGAGTGTTTTCTATTCTACAGCTGTTTTATTTATTACATTATTTTGCAAAGTATGATATGGAAATTTCAAAAATGCGGATGTTTGACTTACCGACTTGATTAAAGAGGTGCTATACTTTCTTCCTCATGATCAACCAGACCCAGAAGTAGCTGCTGACATTCAAAATAACCACAATTTGTTACTTTAAGGTGGGAGGTCATTAAAAAGAACAAGATGGTGGTCTGCGTGGAGTGAGAAGGAAGTGAGAGAGGAAGACTGAGAACATTCTTCTGTCTCAAATGTTTGCATATGACACCCCCCTTGATCCCTTCCATACATGTCAGTCACCCATCAGACAGCCATTTATTCAGTCAGTCTTTTATTTAAATCAGGCTGTCTGTCAGTCAGTCAGCTGGTGTTTTTTCAGTCCCAGTGAGACTGACCCCGAGCAGCCCTGCAGTTACTGCTCTCAACCACAGGAATGTCACTCCTCTGTCCCACGGGTGTCCACTGTATTCTTTCAGTTGGTTCACATGACCCCTGAACTGAGTACAAGGATGAACTTTAAGGCTTAAACTCAAGTTAGAGCACAACCCTAGCTTTTGTTGTCTCATTGAAGGTGTGGAATAAGCATTAAAGAACAAACACTATTGTTATTTAGTTTGTTTATGTGGCTAGCAGTTGTGTTTATACAGCTTACAAGCTAGCTAGTGTTTATATGGCTAACATGTTAGCTAGTGTTTATACAGTTAACAAGCAGCCAGTGTTTATGCAGCTAACAAGCTAGCCAGTGCTTATACAGCTAACAAGCTAGCTAGTGTTTGTAAGACTAACAAGGTAGCTAGTGTTTATACAACCAACAAGCTAGCCAGTGCACATACTGCGAACCAGCTACCTAGTGTTTATAAGGCAAAGAAGCTAGCTAGTTTTTATACTGCTAACAAGCTAGTTAGTGTCTTTAAGCTCACAAGCTAGCTAGTGTTAATACTGCTAACGATCTAGCTAGTGTTTACAGCCAACACCCTAGCCAGTGCTTATACTGCTAACAAGCAAACTAGTGTTTATAAGGCTAACAAGCTAGTTTTTTATACTGCTAACAAGCTAGTTAGTGTCTATAAGGCTCCCAAGCTATAGTGTTTACAGCCAACACGCTAGCCAGCGCTTATACTGCTAACAAGCTACCTAGTGTTTATACTGCTAACAAGCTAGTTAGTGTCTATAAGGCTAACAAGCTAACCAATGTTTATACAGCTAACAAGCGAGCTAACTATGAATTATCTTATGGGTTTGTAGTGAAATACACTAGAGAAACAATAGTACAATGGGAATATAGCCATTGTATATGTGTGGTTGTCACCATTGTGATTGAGTAGAGCGATCATCATCCATGCTGGCCAATATTTGCATTCCTCTGTCAGTGGCCAGCCAGCAATCACCGAAAATCTTCTAAACATAGTCTTCTAAAGATATTTTTTCAGACGGCTTTTTACGACTGTGTGACTTTTAGCAACAGGGTGGTTCCACTGTTTTCCTCCACAGACTGCAGACTAGCTGTCTGAGCTCACAGCACACACACAAAAGCATTTTATCCCAATGGCTCACACACAAAGATGGGTCGGCCTGTGAAATCAGTGGAGCGAGATTGAATGAGGACTACCTATTGTTGACTCCTGACAGAGAACGATGGAGCAGAGTCAGCCACCCACAGCCATTGAGCGGACTAATTACATTCCTGAAATCATTTTCTCTTTCCTTAAGTATATTTCATTATCAGAGTTTCACATTTTCTTCTCTTCTTTCTTCTTCCCCTTTAGGAAACTGTACAAAGCAGAGAAGCTGCCATCCCATTCTTTTGAGATTGACTATGAGGACATGGACAAGGATGAGGTCAGTAATGACCGTCTTCTGACAAATGGTTTTAGAGTGAATGCATTACATACCGGACACATCCTGAGGCTCATGTTTAAATTAGTTTATCGCAGCCTCAAAGCTGTTTGGATGTACTTTGCAAGAGCAGTTAGCTCATTATAGGTCAAGGGACATCATTTATGAACATCACTTGACTGGTATCCTAAGATAGAGTCTTAGAAAGTGTCTCTTTCACTATCAATCATCTGCTCCTCCATTAACAAGGAACTTATGGAGAGCTAATGTATCAATAAGTTACTGTATTTGTGCTCGACAGGATACCACCTCCCTGTCCTCGTCCAAAGGCGGAGGGGGATGTGGTGGAGGAGGAGGGGGAGGGATCGGTGTGTTTCGATCAGGCTGGCTCTACAAAGGGAACTTCAACAGCACCGTCAACAATAGCATCACTGTTCGGGTGAGGAAACGTCTGATGCTCTCCCTTTTCATGCACACTTTCACCCTGATCCTCAGATCTCCCCTGTTATCAGCTCAAATGTTTTACCCTGCTCTCTTAACGCCACAATTATCTGAAGAACTATCACCTCTTTTAGTATGTAGCTTAAAAATTGTTTCGTACTTAAACCATGTTACTCTATCTTCGCAGTCGTTCAAGAGGAGATATTTTCAGCTCACTCAGCTGACAGATAACTCCTACATCATGAACTTCTACAAAGATGAAAAGATCTCCAAGGAACCCAAAGGGTGCATCTTCCTTGACTCGTGTACTGGTGTTGTACAGGTGGGTCTCGGAGGTTTTAGCTGACCACAAAATGAGAAGTTGCTAGATGCAAATAGCTTAAACTTCACGCTCTACTTCATTGCATCAATTCTTTGTCTACTGTAAACATTTGTTTGCAAATACCTTAATCAGGACATCCTCTTTTAACACAGCTCATTAGCAGGATTAAGTAAGAAGAAATTACTTTTAACTTTAACGACTGTTGTAATGCTGTAAAACTGGGCTTGAAGCGTGATAATGTAGGACTTCCATGACAGTGTCAGCTCAGGTCAGGTTATTATTGTTTTGCTTCTAAGGGGTATAAATTAGCCTCTTTTAGCTTACCCACTGACGTACATGACAACCTAATGGATGCCATTTTTATTGTTCTGCTTTTAGTGTAAAGAAAGAATCGTCTTGCTCCACTTACAGTGCATAATTGCATGTGCTGGATGTACTATATGTGGGTTTGGATGCTGTGGCTCCCTCCATCCTTTAAGGACCACAATGATATGCATTGTGGTATTTTAGGTTCATTATGTTTTTATCCCCTGCGATTTAATAATGTGTGTGTGCAGCCTTATATTTATCTTTATTATTGTGAAATAAATCCATGTACGAAATAAATGTACAAAAGAAAACTTAGACTTTTAGAACTTCTGCAAATTTAAGTTCAATTAAAAAAGCATTGACACAATATTAAAATGAAATATGACTGCCTCTTTAGAGCTTCCCACGGCCTCTCAAATATTATGCACTGTATTTTGGGTGCCAAACCATCATATTATTGTGATGATTTAATATATTTCTTTCAGTAAAACAATATTTTTAAGAGGGTTTATTTATCCATTAGACATCCAGAAAATAAGCTCATCTAAGCTAAGTCTACAATTCAGGATCCAGCACCTTCACAAACTGCAAAAAGGAATCAGATTTTCCAAAAACCAAACCAAGCTCTGGTTTAGTTCATTAACCACATAATCCCATCCATCCTTTCATCCATCCTCCTGCAGAACAACCGCCTAAGAAAACATGCCTTCGAGCTGAAGATGAACGAGGTTACGTACTTCGTGCTGGCCGCGGAGAGCGAGCAGGACATGGAGGAGTGGATCAGCACGTTGACCCGCATCTTACAGATCAGTCCCCACGAGGGTCCGGCTCCTGACCGCAAGAGCCTGGACCTCACCGATCATCGGCAGGGTGAGGCTGGTTCTGTTTTTGTGTTTAGGAATACACAAAGTTTACCTATTGTGGGTGTAGAGAAGGGATTTGGAGAAAAAAAATTAGTTGGAAAGAGCAAGACGGGTGGATGCCAAAATGGTAATTTGGAGGAGAAAGGGGTATTTAAAGAGAGATGAAGAGAAATTTTAGCATAATTTCAACACATGTATAAATCATGGTGCCCTTAAGAGGAGAACAGTTTTATACTCTGAGTCAGCAAGAATGTAACCTCTTCCTCTCAGTCTGGCTCACTCTAAATAATGCCTGCCATCTTGCCAAGACCTTAACTGGGCATTTCTGCTGCTTTGGGGATTAATCCATAACATCACAATCAGGAAATGAGACCAGGCACCAACCAGGGACTCCACCTTTGTTTAATACCTCATACCTACTTGTTGAAAAAAGTCCATAAAAACTCAATCTTACGCGCCAGCTCTGCCAGAGCTCGGGCACAGGACCACAGCCTGTAACATAACACACCCTGATGCAGCGCTGAGACTTGGCGAAGTGAGAAGTGGTGGAGTGATGTAATAGCCTCAGCCGTCATGGCTCTGTGGTCTGTTAGCATGCCTCTAAATCAGGCTGTGAGCAGCATGTGGTGACCTACCATTAATGAGCCATTTTGTTCAGCGCGGCCTTTGGGAAGAATTGCTCAAGGCACATGAAGGTTATATTTCTGCCTGCCTTATTACCCATAAATACCACAAATGGGGTCATATTTTATCCTGAGATGAATATATATCCACTGATGCTGGCTACTGTGTATTTAACGTGCTGCTGAAGCTATTTTAGGAAATGTTATATGGCCTTTAACCTACAGGGAAAAATGGAGTGCTTGGATAAACTTTCCCATTCGCTCGACGCTCGCAGTCATCGCTCAAAAGCGGGAATTCTGATCCTGTTTGTTCTCTCTTCAGATGTGTTCGACCTTTCGCTGAGTGACTGCTGTTTGCAGGAGAACGAGGATACGACGACGGAGAACGGCATCAATCCAGAGCTAGCAAAGGTTGGCAAAGCTGAAGCCTCATTCATAGTGCAACTGCCGCTACTCTAAAGTAACATTATAATGAATGTAGAGCAAACTTATTGGTGTCTGTTTGAAGGCATCGTTTGGAGCGAGGTTTTGTATGAGGATGCACATACACACACAGATGCATGCTCACATTGTCTGCCAATGTTTTCCTGCTTCCATTGATCAACAGCTGGTGATGGTAATGTAATGTTTCAGCGAAAGACAGGAAAGAATATGGCTGCTTAGATGTGTGAACTACGGAAGCCCTTATCGGACAAGCATCAATGCATTATATTTTATATCTCAATTTATTTATCACATATTAATGAGATAACGACGCAGCTCTACCATAACGTCAGGTGATCATAACTCGTATCCCCAGAGTTGTAAAAGCACCAAACGAACATAGAAACAGGCTTTACTTACCTCATTAGTGTGGGCAAGTGTGGGCAGTATGGCATCGTGGTCTGTAATATCACAGTGACCGGCCTGTTGTTTTGTTTTCTAGATCGCCGGAAAATTATCCCGTTATCACGAGAAAATGAGCTTTGTTATCTCGAGATAATGGGCCAAATTAATCCGTTTGCGAGAAAATAACAAGAGATTGAGATCTTGAGAAAACAACCAGAAATAAATGGAGTAAATAAAATATATGGATGCGTGTCCGCTAAGGGCTTCCGTAATAAACAATGTAGTTGTCTTTGTAAATATTTTATGAAGAATGAAATGCATTTGTTTTGTTTTATAAGCCTCAAAGTCATACAAAGCATTCTGGTAAGAAACACTAACTATGAAGATAACTGCCCTTACAGTGAACTGTTTAAAGGAAAACCCATCCGTCATTTTACTTTGTAAGAAAAAGCAGAAACCTTGCTCTTTTTGCTGACATCATAAGTCCTATTATATTTATTGTTTCGGTCTCTTCTGTAACAGTACATCTCAGAGACAGACGAAGGAATCCGCTCTGCCAGGAGAGAAGAGAGGCTGAATCTGTTCTCGTTGGACCCTGACACTCCTGTATGTAAAAAAAAAAGTGGTTGCAAATCTACCTGTGCTCATTATTTCCCATTATTTTGCACACGACTAAAATGCTCTCACTTGTAAAAGAAAATAATTAAAGCAAGCCACCAAGTAACAAGCCATGTTTCACCAACCACAGGTTCTGAGGAGCCCGCGGACTGAACACTCATCAGTGGAGAACGGAGCAGTGCGTCCGTTTGAGGAGAAACTTGGCAGGAGGTTTATGATAACGTGCCGATCGCTCAACTTCATGCTGCAGGGCTGCATCAACGAGAGTGAAACTGGACCAGTCACTAATGTGAGGAGTAGAAACATGCCTTTTCATTATTATTTAAACATGCTTCAAAACTTTTGTGTGAACATTTCTATGTGGAAAAAATGGAAATCTGTGGATGCTAAAAAGCTAATTTCTCTATGCTTAATTTAGTGGACTAGAGGAGCATTTTAAAAGCAGTTCATAGAGCAATTAATGGTATCCTCTGAAAGCATGTCAAAGGGTTTTTTCTGTTAAATGTAGCTCAGACAATTCAGTATATAAAGGAGATAGCTAAGCTGAATCTCCTTTGCTAGATTGAACCCTTCTTCGTGTCGCTGGCTCTGATGGATGTCCGAGAGGGGAGGAAGGTGTCCGCAGACTTCCACATGGACCTGAACCACGAAGAAGTGCGAAAGATGTTGGGCGGCTGTAGTAACGGGACAGCTGGCGGTGCGGGTACGGGTGTCGGAGTCCAGGAAAACGGCCTGTGCTCTCCTGCTGAGAAGAAGCAGGGAGACTGTTGCCTCAGCCTGGACCTGGATCACTGGCTCTGCTTTCCCAAACAGGTACGTGGATGTTACTCCTACTCCCACTTTCCTCCCATCATGTGCTTTGCCTTTAACACTAAAATGATTGTTTTATGCTTTTCCATGCAGGCCATTTTCTCTGTGACGAACCCGCACACTGACATAGTGATGGTGGCGAGGGTGGAAAAGGTGCTGATGGGAAATATCGCTTGTGGGACAGAACCTTATATCAAGAATACAGACTCCAGCAAGGTGAGAAAGTCATTTATTTCCTTGTCGTCACTCTCAATGACATTGCACTTGATTTATTCCTGAGTTGAACAGTGTCTTATCTCTTTAAGGCAGGCGTGGAAAAACTCATGTTGTAATGTCTTAATCTCCTCACAGTTTAATGCATGACATTTACAAAATGGTTTTCCAGTAAAGTCAGATTTTATCTTCATCACCGAATGCCAGTCCGCTCCGATAGTTCGGGAATTAGTCTTTTTTCCGACATGCTTTCCAAGGCGTTTCCAGGCTTCCCCGCTGGCAGTCTTCCATGTGGTCCTTGTTTAAAAAAGCTAAATGAATTAGCAGACATCCAACCTGCTGCCAGAGTTACTGTAATAGACAACCTCTGATTTAGTCTGTCACCCTGTCAACTCGAATTTAGGGCAGATCACATCCACTTGTGCTTAAAAATATCAGCTGTGGCGTCTCACTAACATGTCTTTCCGTTTGTATTTTCCTGCTCGTGTCTTGAACAGACGGTACAGAAGATTTTGAAATCCAACAAACAGTTCTGCAGCAAACTGGGAAAGTACCGTATGCCCTTTGCCTGGTCTGTCAGGTCGGTTTCAAGTTTCAGAGGGTTGTCTCAAACCTTTTATAAATTTAACTTTCACTTTCTCTTTGCAGGATCTAATACCTATACCTATGTCTTTTTTATATATACTAGGCCAGTGTTTAAGGACAACCATGGCGCGCTGGACAGAGAGGCTCGTTTCTCACCTCTCTTTAAACAGGAGAGCAACAAGATATCCACTGATGACCTGATTAAGCTGGTATCTGAGTACAGGAGGTAAGGCATACTGTAGGTTTTAAATATAAAGTAGGTCACTTAAGCTGTTTGGAGGCAAAATAAACACTTAGACTTGCTTTATTAAATTCTTTGTGTGTGCAGGGCGGAGAAAAACAGCAAGCTGCAGACGATTCCCGGAGCGCTGGACATCGCAGTGGACTACATTCCAATGGAGCATCCTAGTACGTCCTTTCTAGTACTCTAGTATGTTTAGGTTCTCCCTCCGTCTTCATATCATGTGTTTAAGATCTATCCATATCCTTCAGACTGCATGACGTCCTCCTACGTACCGGTGAAGCCCTTCGAAGAGCTGAGTAAACACCAACCGACTGTGGAGGTGGAGGAGTTCGTCCAGGACACCACCAAGTTCACGCAGCCGCACCGCGTCTACAGAAACCACATCTATGTTTACCCTAAACATCTCAAATACGACAGCCAGAAGAGCTTCGCCAAGGTACAGCATATCACACCAGTTTTATTAACCAAGTTGAGGTTGTAAAAAGGATCCAAAATCACTGCCTGTGCAATTGTTTACAGCATGCCGTGTGTTTGCTTAACATACTTCATCAACTTTAACTGTTTGCAATCATTAATGTTACAATGGTCCTCTTGTTCACAGGCTCGTAACCTCGCAGTCTATGTGGAGTTTCGCAGCTCAGATGAAGAAGTTGCCAAACCTTTAAAGGTAGAATGCCCTCCAAAAACATGCTAATGAGACGGTGAAACTTGGCTGAACATGACTTTTATTTTCCTCCTTTTTCTATTGCTGTTTTTCTAGTGCATCTACGGCAAGGCGGGAGGTCCAGTCTTCACCACAGCAGCCTGCTCCACAGTCCTGCATCACTCCCAGAACCCCGACTTCTACGATGAGGTAAAGGAAACGTTAGCAAGATTAGCATTAGCATTAGATATCATGAAACAAATCTGAATGCACCTTGCTGCCCTTAATATAACCATTAACATGCTTAATGTCCCCCAGGTGAAGATCGAGCTTCCTACTCAGCTTCACGAAAAGCACCACATTCTTTTCTCCTTTTACCACGTCACCTGTGACATCAACGCCAAGACGAACGCTAAGAGGAAAGAAACCCTCGAGACCCCAGGTGAGTTGGCAGCAGATCTGAAGTTAGTGAACATGTATTATCCAGCAGGTTTTTTTGTGATTGTTCTTTTCAACCGTCTTGTATTTGTGTGCGTCTTTATAGTGGGGTATTCCTGGCTGCCTCTCCTCAAAGAAGGACGCCTGGTTTCTCAAGACTTCAGCGTCCCCGTCTCCTGTAACCTGCCGCCTGGATACCTGGCCATCAAGGAAGCAAGCAACACCAAGGTGAGAGGATGGACATGAATATTAATAATTGTGATAAATATTAAAAACTTTCTGTGAGAAGAAGAGTATTAATCTTTAGAGCTTGTGATAAATTGAGGGTTTCTTTATTTGACAGAATGTAGCAGATGTGAAATGGGTCGATGGAGGAAAAGCTATCTTCAAACTGTCCACCAATGTCGTCTCCACAGTTTACACTCAGGTTAGTGGGACTGTCATCTGGGTTTCTGCATTCTCTCCTTGCTTGTTTTGTTGTTACTGCCTTACTGGGAATCTACACCGGCACTGTAGCGTCAGACGAACGTGCGTGACACGTAAGCGCCACGGCAGCATCTATTGTGCAATCTACACCGGCTGTGACTACAACAAAGATCAGACTTATTTCTTAATTGTGCATAAATTCTGTATTTATGTGGGATGTAGAAGTCAAATGAGAAGAATTATTAGGACTGGTATACCCGTATGTTTCGGAAATGTACATATTCATTGCTCTCTCAAGTTAATCTTGCCTGCTCATCTAGCCAATCAATAACTTCAATGGGATGGATTGGATTCCTTGGTTGTGGGCATGTATTTACATAGCAGTCAATGGCTTTCTACGCTTCGCTGACCGGGAAAAATAGACATGACGCGTAAAACGAACGGAGCAGCAGAAAATTACTCGCTGATTACGCCCACCTCCCGCGCAGCATACACGGCTGGTGGCGATTGCAGCATAGAATAAGATTGGAGCGGCACTGTCCCGGCACACGCGTGTCAAATTTACTCTTCAAATACGTCGCCTGTGTAGATTCCCAGTTACTGGTACTGTGATAGACTCGTGCAGTGTATGCTCTAGGATAGGTCTCACACCTGAATGGGATAAGTGTTGCAGAAATGGGATGCATGGTTTTCTAACTATTTTTTCTGCCACAGCATCCTTGTAAAAATGAACTAGAATAAGGACATGACAATCGCCTGAGTGATAATGAACCTCAAAATCATGTTATTGTCCATTTTCTGAGCTGTTCCATCTCCACTTTCACCAGCAGAATAATGAATGGGCTCTGCTGCTTGTGTTAAACTGTGTAATGGACTGAAATAATAAGATTACTCAGCAATGTGAAACAAATGTAGCGTGATCCCAAGATTCACAAGCTGCATTAGTAGATAGTAAAAGTGGCAAATTCCTATTTATGTTGAGTGGATAAGTTACACATTAAAAAAACATTTAAAAGTTACAAAGAAACATTTCAAATTTCCTTCTTATGGGCAAATTAGAAATAGAAACAATGAAACAATTAACCATCCTGAGATTGTAGGATCTTATCATTGATACAAAATCCTGAGCTTAGGACTTAATGGACTTATGATGGACATAGTTTGCAAGTGATGAATTCGCATGATTAACTTTACCCTAAAAAGAAGCCAGTCCACTAATTCTCATTGCAGATGTTTACTGCTGATTTTAATGTGTTCTCCTCTCCGTGCCAGGACCCCCACCTGAACCGATTCTTCCAGCAGTGCCAGAAGAGAGAGCTGGACCTCTCGCTACCTCCTACCTCCAACTTCCTCAACTGCCTGAAGGTTAGAGAAAAGACACTCTATCTCCTCATTGTGAGCAAGGCCCTGTATGCCTGGCGTCTAATCAGTGCAACATCGCTTTGTTTTTTTCCTCTTTGTGGTTTACGTATTTGTTTCCACCCTCTCCTCCTCCTACGCCTCTTCCCACCCGTCCTCAGGGCCTTCTCAGCATGGAGAGAATCCCAGTGATCATCCGATTCCTGCCAGTGCTCTTCAACCAGCTGTTCAAGGTCCTGACTCAGAATGACAACGATGAGGTCACCACTGCCACCACCAGGTAGTTAGTGGTACTACATCATGTTAAACAACTGTATGTGCATGTGAGGGTGGGTGGGACCTGGTGGATGTGGAAACAGGAACAAAGTGAGCAGAGTACATAGTGTTTGAAATACCAGTTTAAAACACAGGTTTTTGCATTTTTATTCTTTATTTATGACTAAATTTTGGATTTTATTTGCTGGTTATTGTTTATAATTATTTTTCGGTGTGTTTTGTTTTTCCTTTTTAATCATATTTTTATTATTAATAACAATTTGGCTTAACTCTATTTTTCATGGTATTTTATCCTTGTTTTAATGTTCATTCTTTCTGTTTAAATGTGCTTTTATTTTCCTTACTGCAATGCACTTTGGGCTGCATTTCTTGTTTGAAAGTGCTATATATCATATAAAACATTGCAGAGGTTGTTATAATAATGAATAAATCTCTTTGTTGCATTTGTCTGCAGAGTGCTGGTCCACATTGTTGCAAAGTGCCATGAAGAAAACCTGGTTCATTACCTGCACTCCTACATCAAGGTACTCAGGCGCATACTTGTGTGTGTTTATTGTGTGCTTGCAGTTGTCCTTGGCACCTCGTGTGAGTTTTTGTGTGTGTAATGAGTCGGAATGCTCCCGAAGATCACATGACCATTTCGAAGGCTGTTGTTGTCAATGAAGGAGTGGAAACTCTGAAGGAAAATAAACAGAAAAGGGCGCTTGTATGTGTGTATGTTTGTGTGTTGTTGGACCAGCAGGAGTGTGGCTAGAGCCGCGTGCCCAGAGCTATGTGCAAACGCACACAGAGAGAAGTAGCGAGAGAAGAAGAAGAATAGAGGGTGATTGAGTAGGAGGCAAACCGGGACATTGAGCGCGCTCGATCAGAAACACAAGGCGTGTTTGTTTGGGGGGGAAATCAGAGAAGAGAGCAGCACAAACCACAAGACCTGTTTCATGTTGGCCGCTGTGAAGGAAAAGTGCAGCGCCTGAAGAGGCAGTGGCAGAGACGGATGGTGGGAGGAAAAAGAGTGGAGAGGAATGGCCTTGCTAATGGAAGCGGGGTTGCCATGGTAACAGATTGGCATGGTGCGCAGGAGAAGTGGTGCTCAATTTAAACTGCTGAGTGTGTGATCGTGCACATGTGTGTTCAATCATGGGGAGGGGGGTGTAATTCACTGAAGCAGTAGCAGTAGTGTGCAGTCATTTTATATGAATCTTACACACACTTTTAATATGTTGTTTGCTTTATTTCAGTTTCCACAGATGTGTTATTTTGTTCATTTTTTTAAGATGAAATAGACAACACTCCTATTTCCAGCTTACGGATTTTAAGGATTTCCTGCTTTTCTCTTTTGTATCAATAAAAGCTGAATATATTTGTATTTTAGACTGGACCATTAGAAATGGTTAGACATGGTTAGACAGTCACTATGCGCTGCAGGAAGTTGTGTAGGACCATTTTAATGTCTTTATTTTCACTTTTTTAACCCCTTGGCCCTTACCTCAAAAGTCTGTGACTTTGGCCAGAAAATCTTTTGTGATGACCTTTAAATAGAGGTTATATAAATTCAAAAATTTGTGATGAATTGGTTAGTATAAGGGACGGCATGGGGGTGCAGTGGTTAGCTCTGTTGCCTCACAGCTAGAAGGTTCCTGGTTTCGAATCCTGGTTCGGACGTAGTGGGCCTTTCTGTGTGGAGTTTGCATGTTCCTCCGGGTACTCCGGCTTCCTCCCACAGTCCAAAGACATGCACATTAGGTTCGTTGGTGACTCTGAAATTGCCCGTAGGTTTGACTGTGAGTGTGAATTGAAAAATTCTGGTGTCTTAGGGATTGGGACTAAAGCTGCAAATAATAATGACTTTCATTACCAAATAATCTGCCTTGTATTATCCCCAAAAATGAATTCATTGTTTAGTCTTTGAAACATTAAAAAGAAAATGATCACAATTTTATTTCTTGATTTTTCTGACAAACCATCTGAACCTCCCCCGCATATTCAATCAATTACAGTGTAAGACAAAGAAAAGCTTCAAATTCTTTCATTTGTCAACCAGGAACTTTCAGCATTTCTGCTTGAACAAAAGAATAACTGATTATCAAAATAGTTGTAAAATAAGTTTCTTTCAATTGACACTTTCAATTGCTGAATAATATCCCTTTCTTTTATTCCTGTAACTCTGTAACTGTTACTGGCTTTCCAATTAAGGCAAGATCATTATGAAATTGATCATCTATAAGAAAAATATTTTTTTAACTACATATGTGCACCCCTAACTCATTTTCTCCTCTCTGTGTGTAGTATGTGTTCAAGTCAGAGGCCCACGGCTTTAGAACAGTTCATGAGGAGCTGGCTAAGGGGATGACCTTTGACCTGAAGAGCAATGAGCAGGCAGCAGTCAGAAACGTCCTGAAGGTTTGTCTCTCTCTTTCTAACTACTCATCAGCGAAGTTAAATCCAAAAGCAAAAGACACAGTTGCTCGATGCCTCTACAGTCTCGCTGAAGCTGGATCTGATTAGAGACAGATTTAATATTGGAACAAGTTTGACCTTGCTTCGACCTCTTCTGGTTTCAGTTCTCCTGGTTCTTCTTTGAACTGATTGTCAAGTCCATGGCTCAACATTTGGTCGAGTCTGACAAGTTAAAGGTAAACTGGTACACTCTACTTTGTGCTCCTTGAGTCTCTCATTCCTATAAAACATCACATTTATTCACCACTTTCTATACATGGTTCTGAGTCCCTATACATCAGTAAAACCTGGCCCGGGTCATAGTGCATGATTTAGTTCATCTGACTCTGTGTTCCCACAGCTTCCCAGGCCCCAGCGTTTCCCCTCATCCTACCTGAGCCGTGTAGAGACTTTGGTGGAGACGGTGTCGGAGCACATCTTCTGGAAAAACAAAGACCTGGGAGAAGAGACACGCAGTGCCAACTCAGCTGTAGCAGCTTTTGTCAAGGTACAAACACAACATGTACTCTCATAGATTTAATAAAAGTAAAAAGACCTGTTATTGATGCTGCGGGACCTCATGAAGGTTAAAGGGAACATCCTGTGCTATTAAGCTTATTGTACAATCAATACAGGCTGTATAGGCAGTTTGCAAATGACCATTGTATCCATTTCCTCCATCAGTCTTAAATGATCTGTTCTAATATAGAGTGTATAGAAAAGTAGACATCGCCACAGTGACTTTTAACAATTGCTTTGTGAGATACGCATTGCTGCACGTGTATTCTGGTTGACAGGTTGACTGTGTTAATGACACAGGCTGCCACGCCCAAATGCCAATTTTACTTGAAATGGGTCCATAACTTACAAAATGAGCATCATGCTGCTTCAAAGACACTCGAAACAAGCAACTTAGACCATTAACTTAATATGTGAATGTTGACTGAGGTTATAATTAAACTGAAAGGTAGGGTCATTTCTCATCTGGTTCCATACAATCAGACTTCTTTCTGCAACCAGTGCAGTCGCCCCCTGCTGGCCATTAGAAGGAATGCAATTTTAAGAGGGGGTATTATGCAGTTTCACATTTTAAGACATAATGTTACAATGTTGGGTGTCCAGACTAAACGTGGGTGAAGTTTCAAATCTGTAGGTAAAATTATGTTGGAGTAATCCCCTGCTAAAAAAGTTGCTTGCTTTCAGACAGACATCTCCAGATGCTTCACTTTGTGATGTCACAAAGTAGAGGAACTCTATATTTGGGCATCTGCTCGATACACAGCAAAAATTCCTGCCCCTGGCACAGTTCAAGGACACGCCCACCCAGCAGCTCAGTCTGCCTCGGACATTTTTTTCACTCCACCGCTCTGCTCAACGGCTCTGCTCGTCAAGTTGGTTAAGAATGCCTTGGAGAAAGTGTCTCTTTGGCTGTGAAGGAAAGACATCGGTGTTTACTTTTCCAAAGGACAAGAGCACCAGACATTCATTTCAAATTGGAAAAGTGAAGTTTAGTCTTTGCCTACAACTCTGTAACACGGCCATAGAGTAAGAATCGTGCCTCTAACACTGAGTTCTGCCCCTCAGCAATCTTGGGAGAGCTGGCTAATCAGAAAGCGGGCGTGTAGGTTTTGGGGTTTCTTAAAGGGACAGAGCTGACTGAGTTGTTTCAGGGTGAGGATGTATGAGGGCCTGCACAGAGCACCTCCACAGATATCACAGAGTGAAATATGAAGCTTGAAATCAGCACAAAGCCCCACCTTTAAGGCCTTTTTTTAGATTGGTTTCTCTTTATTTTGAAGAGAGGACAGTGAATAGTGTCGCAAACAGGGGTAGAGAGAATGGGTGACGACTTGCAGCAAGGGGCTGAGGGTGCGAGTCGAACCCAGGGCCACCGCATCAGGGGGCTGTAGCCTCTGTATATGGGACGTGAGATTTAACCACTGATGCCCCGATCAGCTTCTCTTTTGATACCAGGAGACTACATCCACTTCATATATACGCTCTATGTTCTCTCGCTGTCTTATTATCTGATGTCTGGTCTGAGCTCCTTTCTCTGTGTGTCTTTTTGCAGCGTTGCTTTACTCTCATGGACAGAGGCTTCACATTCAAACTGATCAGCAACTACATAAACATGATCACTGCTACTGACAGCAAGGTAAAGTACACCATGAAATCATCGGAACGCAGACTTTCCTTAGAGTTTAATAAAGTGTGCAATCATATGTTGTTTGTGTGTCCCTAGGTGTTGTGTGAGCTGAAGTTTGAATTCCTGCGAGAGGTGTGTAACCACGAGCACTACATCCCTCTCAGCCTGCCTTTACCCTCGGCCCGCATCACAGGTACAGTAAGAGTCCGAGCCGTACCCTGTGGTTCAAGTGTTGATGTGTTAACTATCATACATCGAGTAGCTCCAACCCTCATCTGTCTATTAACACTGTCTCTGTCTGTCTCTCTCTCTCTCTCTCTGTCATTTCCTCTGTTTGTTCATGTCAGACCATGCATCCCCCGAGCCACAAAGTACTCATGGTAAATACTCATTCCTTTTAATGTCGTATATGTGTGTGTGTGTGTGTGCTGCAGTGGTATGATGATAATTACATTCATGGAAAATTGGCTTACCGCTTTGTTTGCTCAGTGTAACCATTTTTGTTAAGAAGGGCTTTAATTAACTCCCTGATGGAAAGCAAACATATGTGCGAGGACATTTTAAATTATGTACATTCATTTACATTTAAATGTGACTTTTTTGATTAATTTATTTGAACTGTTTTTCAGAATGCAACAAAAGTAAAATAATAATCCACCTTTACCTGTTTATAAAGACATTAATAGCCGAGGGGGAAAAGAAGAACACATATAAAGGGAAATGTTGCATTTACAAATTTTGAATTTAAAAGACAGAATTACATTTAAAGCTGGTTCACCAAGTATGTCATAAAAGGCTTCCATACTTTATGTATAATCTGTTTTTAGACCCATGAATAGCAAATCTAATCTTCTCTAAATTCAAGGATTTTAAGGCATCCCTGATCCAGTTTTAATGTCCGATTGGAGGCTTCCTTCCAATTTAGGAACGTTAGTCTAGTAGTATAAGCAATACATTTTGATTAGGTATTTAGTAAAGGGTTTATCACCAGGTTAGGTTTAATAGGTTTGCAAATATTTAAAGTGATAATCTTGAAGATCTCAGTTTTGTTCTATTTGGCGACACCTTATGGCAATGAAAGGCAATTACGGGTGCAAGACGTATACAGTTGGCTCCCTTTGTTGTGGTTGTAACTCTTGATTTTCCTTGCTGACGGTCGTTTTCCTTTTTAGACTGTTTGCCTTCATCTGAGCATCCAATTTGTTTCTTTTTCTTTGGATTTTCACTTATTTTTGAAGTTGTATCTGTAGTCATCGATAGCCATCAGCCATAGTAGATTACTGTTCACTCGCAACACCAGGAAAGCAGCCGCTTAGCTCCGCCTACCCTCTCTGGTAGACCAACCACTTCTGGCTGATGGAAAACGCGTCACTAACTGGGCGCCGCTTGTGATTATTTCTGCAAATGTCGCCACAGACACCCAGTCCGTAATAATACGATATGCTGCAAATGCAAAGGCTTTCATCAGTGGGCCATAGGCTCAATCACTATTGCGTCACCTCATTCGGCGGTGGTGACTTAACAGACATTTATTTAAATGAAAATCTTTGAAATTACATCTTTAAGTAAAAAATATGTTACTCCAGGCACATAATTTGAATTCTAATAATGATGCTGTCTGTCCTCAGTGTCTGTGCCCGAGTATAACCTGACCGGAGAGTTCTGCAGGAAGCACTTCCTGACCGGCCTGCTGCTTCGGGAACTGGGGCTGGCTCTCCAGGACGAGCAGGACCTGAGGCACCTCGCCTTGGCCACCCTGAAGACTCTGATGGCCAAACACTCCCTGGATGCACGCTATGCCACCAAGGTAGCCCCAACACATGTTTACATAGTGGGAAGCTAAAAGACAGGAGCAATGAGTCATGAGCTCACAGTGGAAGTTTCTGCTTTTGTGACTCACACAAACACAGTGACGTGTGATTGTTGAAAGCAGCTGCGAGGGGGCAAGACGTCTTAGTGAATGCTGGGCAGTGTCCAGATAGGATCATGACAGTAATCTGTACTCTGTTAAACACTGCCAAACTCTGCCAACCACAACTCAAGTGCAGGGCTGAGGTCAAGACAGTGGAAACCAAGTGTGTGAAAAGGACAACTAAGATCGTGCTTCATAGAATTACAGCACGTTTTCTTTGCAGGATGTGATAGAAATGATGTAATTACATTATCAATTTAAGTCTGTAAAGTTGATATAGACAATTAAATATTAAATACAGCATTAATTATGTATAAATGTTTTTTTAAGGGGCACTTTAAGTGCTGATGTATATTCATTAGAAGTCTTTCTAAGGTAAGGGAAACATGAGCAATGTATGATGATACACTGCTAGCTTTCTTCGTCAAAGAGTATGTTTATTTGTTGTTATCACAAATATTATCACTGGCTAGAGAACAAGCAAACATTCACAAAGTGTGATTCCTGTTTCATTGGCTGTGTTTCCAGGAGAAGCAGGCAAGAATCGCCTCTCTCTACCTGCCGCTGTACGGCCTGATCCTGGACAACATGCCTCGATTCTTCCTCAGGGACCTCTTCCCCATCTACTTCACTTCTAGTGACCAAGTAAGCTCATAGCAGTGTCATACTTGCTGCCTGGCTTCATACATACTTCCCTTTTTGTTGTAGCTTTTTTTATGGAGCTTTGCATTCACATAACATAGACACACATGTACAAACATACAGAACTCTACAGTCTGAACTACAGGCAGTTCCCCGCATTGTGCCCACCATTATCCCACCCCTGGGACCAAGAGTGCACTCTAAAGGAAGAACAATGAAATTTGACTAATTAGGAAACAAATAAAATGATTGGCAAGCAAATAGATAGTAAGAATAAAATAAACAAACAAGACATAAATATAAAAATAAAACAAGCAAGTAAAACAAGACAAAGAAAAAAAAGAAATCCAATGCATAACCATTATTAACAGCAGCAACAAGCCAATTAGCTAAGCATCAATCAGCTGGCATGGTACATGAATAAATGGAGACCACACTTAAGTAAGCTTGTCAGGGGATCTGCTCAATGTGTGTCTAATATTCTCAAGTTGGAGCAAGAACAACAACTCCTGTATCCATCTCTTGAAGGGGGGGCTTATTAGATTTCCAGTTCATTAGAATAAGTCTGCATGCTACGAGGCTACTAAATGCTATTGCTTTCTTTTGTGGCATGAATTTCCACAGGCATGCATACATACTTTCCTTTGAACTTGCGTGCCATAACATGAGTTGGTAATTTTAATAACCCTATTAGTTTTGACAACACGCTACTGACTGAACTGCAACGTTATCAGCTTTTGGTACACTACAAAACCAAACTTCAGCATAATCACTGTACTTAGGCAAAAGCAACATGACTTTTACACAATTTAACAGGAATTTAAATCCTCTCATTCCTTTCTTCGCAACAGAGGCTGTCCTTCTTCGATTGTGCTGCAGAGAATGTTGCTTAAACTATGTTATAGTCTTTCTGGAGACTGTAGTTGCTGTCTTTCTTCTTCGATTTGCTTTCCACCATTTGGTAAACAAACTGTGTGCTCATGAATACTGCATCCTCCTGCAAGTTGAACTGGAAGAAACAGCAATGCAATGGTGGATTTTAATGGAACTTCAAATGTTTTTCTTCTGAGAAAACCACATGTTAAACTCATGCATGATGTGATTGTGTCTGCAATCTTTCCAGCTTATCATAAGGAATAAGAATAAGAATTTAAATTAAGAAGTGTCAGGTGAAACAAAAAATATATTTGCTCTTTAGTAACTCTTCTCTCCTGTCTGCCGTCCTACCAGGGCTCTCGAGATGACCTCAGTGTCGGAGGGGGCGGAGCTGTAGCGGTGATTCCTGTTCCTCGTCATGCCAACTCTGTAGATGCCTCCTTTTCCAAAGAAGTTCTCAACTCCATCACAGGTAGCAGTGTGCACCTGCCTATCCATTGTCTATATATAAAGGTGTGAATGAGGACATTGATGCTGACACCCCTCCTCCCCTTCCTCCAGCCTTCTCATCCTTGGCAGTTGCCACGGGCAACCAGGCGGACTCTCGGGGCTCTCTGATCAGCGTGGACTCAAACCGGAGCAACAGTGACAGGAACAGCGAGAAGATGGATGGATGTGAGAAGGTGAGAAAAGAGAGGAGGAGAGAAAATAAAGAAGCCGCCATCGCCGTCTGTGTTATGACACGTCCCATACGGTCTTTATTTACGACACTGGCAGCTGAGCACCAAGCAGATCTGTGAAAAGGACTTAAATTGTTTGAATACATTTGTTGTACGTGTTTGCTATGAGTCATTTATGAATCATTCATATTAAATGCTACATTATTAATTAATTTGTCAGAGTAGTAGGCAGAAAAACAAACTTCCATTGCCTTGTATTCAAGAGCACTTAAGTTTAAAGAATCATCTTCAACAGCCCAAAGGAGACCAAGAAGGAAATTCTAGTAATTGAATATAAAAATGTTATGTTAATAATATTTAATGTACAATAAAGTTAATTGACTGGTAACATTTTCCGTGAAAGGAGGGGTCCAAACTTTCTCCACATTGCCTGGAAGGGAACTGCTGAAGCCTTTATTTATGTTCTATATTTATGAGCCTACAAGTTATAAAATCTAATCCAAAAGCACTTAAACGGCTTGTAAAATCCCCGTTATACCTATTATTCTAAAACCCTTAAATTCAAATAAAAATACTGAAGACATGACCTCAGTTTCCCCAAACAGTACACAAGCTACAGTTTTGCTATTCTTACACATCTCTGACCGTCTAACTGTCTTGATGTTCCTCCTCAGTTCGCTCGGCCGCAGTCTCTCATAGGCTACGGCTCTCGTTGTGACAAGCTGGACCAGGCAGAGACCCGCAGCCTCCTCATGTGCTTCTTGCACATCATGAAAACCATATCTGAGGGTGAGAAATGACACATGAAAAACATTGAGTTGATTTATGTAGCATCATATTTGAAGATTTAGACTATAGTTGTTTTTGTCTGTTCTCAAATCTGCACATTTTTAAACACGTATTATTGGTCCGTTCACTTCTAAACAGTCTCAGTATAAAACCATTGACCCAGTTCTTATTGGCACTTTGCAACAAGCTCTATAAATCTGCTGTAATGTCTGACACTCTGTCCTTTCCTACCACTTTCCAGATGTGCTTGTGTCCTACTGGCACCGCGCCATTCACCAGGAGATCTCAGACTTCTTTAACATCCTGGAGTGAGTGCTGCTCTTTCTTGATTGCAGAGTGTTACCACGGCTTATTTTAAGGATGAAACTGTGATGGGGACTGGGAGAATGAGAGGAGAAGAAATTGTAGCCAGAAGGGAACAGATAAAAGTAAAGACACAGAAAGAGAGAGAGAGAGGAGAAAACAGTATCCCAATGAGAGCTCCTTATCCAGTGAGCAGCTCTGTTAATTAACTGTGTGTGTTTCCTGTTTGTGTCAGCATCTAGACTGCACTGTTACAGTGAGGTTTGATCACATGGACTTCATTTACCCCGGATTTTAACCTACAAAAACAAACAAACATTCACCCTTCACCCATTTATTTTCCTTTCCTTCAGGCTGTGTCTTCAGCACTTCAGGTTCCTGGGAAAACGCCACATAGCCAGGTGAGTCCTCGCTGCAGGCGGACCTGAAGCCTCATTCAGATGCATTTATTGTACCGCTGCAGATATGGAAACAGCTTATTAACTCGACATACATTCTGCATTCAAAGGTCGTAACACCCCCACCCACTGATACATAATTCATATAATCACATATGAATGCACTCATGTGCAAATGCAGCCGCGCTGACACATGTGCAAACACACACAAGTAAATGAGTCGGACACAGTCAGGCAGAAATACTAATATGCGTTCTGCATGCGTGTGCACGCTCAGGGATGAGCTCGGAGAGAGGGAGAGGTAAAGGAGGGGAGGAGAGGAAGCGAGGGGGAGGTGAAACTCCTGGATCTGGCTGCTGAGAGAAAAGCTCTGCTGGATATTGTACTGTAGTAGTTGGCAAGCGCAGGATGGGGGCTGTTATCGTGTGTGTGTGCTCTTACTGGAGCTGAGCCATTGGCACGGCTAGACTCCTCCATCTTCTGGTTCCTCCCAGCTAATTAAATTAGCCCTCTTTTTCCTTTCAGCAGTAAGATGCTGAGATGTAAGCCAACAAAAGGCTGGGAGGAACACACTGCTTTACTGTGTGCGGAGGCATTAACAGAATAAAGATAGCTGGAGGCCTAGCTAGCGCGCTCAGACGTAGATGAGCCTGTCTGGGGCCGCGAGCTACTTAACATTCGTCTGTAATACCGGGCCATGGGGGATTCACAGTCTTACGCCTGTGTCTGTCTCAGTGTCTCTCTCTGTTAGCTCTTTGATGCCTGGCTGAGTCAGAGTGGGTGCCCATTGAAGTTCGGCAGCAATAAATTACGCTAGCAGTATGAAGCCAGGCAGCAAGCTCGGAAGTCAGACAACAATACAGTCATTTTGCCACCTGGAAATTTGATTTCACTTTTCTTTAATATATCTCTATAGAATAAGATATGCATGACTAAAGCATTGATAAAAGTGAACACTATAAACTTGATTCAAACGTTGCCAAATGCTGATTGGCACACTTACATACATGATAACAACATTTTCTCACTAAGCCCCGCCCACTTTCATAAAGGAAAAAAAGAGAAAAAGCAAAATGCAGAAACCTATCATTTAAAATAAACAAAATTCTTCCAGGTTTGACAGGAAATTGTGTGTTATTGTGTTGCTCAAATGCTCATAAGAAGTTGATTTAGGAAATAGGTTGTCAGGGTCTCTAAGTTTAACCAGATAATGCTGCAGTTTGTTAGCTGGTGCAGGGTGAGTCACCTCCTTAACTTAAGCCACATTTAGACTACAGCTGAGACGCAGACACACTCATGCACTTGCACAACAAACACGTCGTGACAAAAACAAACAACTGTAATGTTTTCTCCATGTTCGACCTTGCTGTCCGAGCCCCCTCCACAGTGCATGCATCACGCCCTCCCCCCCTGCTGCTGCTGTTAATGTGCCTGCACATCATTGATGTTCTGTTGCATCATGTTACGCTTCCTGTGTTGACACAAACGGTGAATGACAGGGAATTTAAGCTGGTTCTGTATTAGTTTAGTCGGCTCTTTTCGCCATTTTACACTTTTGATGTTTGATGTTGCATGTTGACCTTGTAGTCCTCCGTCGCCATGACAATCTGAGCTCCACCTGCTGCTCTGCATGATTGCATTTCATTAATGGGCTTTGAGGCAGTTGTGTTGATTAGCTTACACAGAAATATTGTCCTCCTTATTTTGGCTGGTTTTGATTGACATTTGTCTCAGATTAGGCTTCATTTAAGCATCATAAAAATATAATATGTAAAACATCTGTTTGTTGAAGCTGATTCGTCATCTTTACATCTTAATCTGCTTGTTTTTTTACATTAACTCTGACCTCCAGCCTCTGCTCTCCACTAACCCCCAACAAAGAGTTGAAATAACCTCTACACAGTATTATATTAACGCTAAACTAAAACCACTGACTCTGCTTCGCCACTAACCTTCCCATCTGGCTGACCCACCCTCTCTATACGAGATGTTTGAAATCTCTATGTGACTCCTGCTGCTCTCATCACCTCCAGTCCAAATTGGAGCTCCTGTATGCTTTTAGCGCTTAGCTTCACAGTGATACAAAGTGACCTCGCATGGCAAGCTGTAATTACTAACTAGTATTAGGAATTGTATAAATCTCAAATATAATTGTTACTTGTAAAAATAATATATCTAATATCACATCCTTACCTGTTACAATCAACATGTGAATGATTTATGATGTATGGCTTGCCGTACACATAGTTCCCATAAATATGCAACAAGGTCACAAGATGCATTTACACTATCAGCTCATTTTGATGCAGGCATGCTCATGCAACCACCAAACTTAATATAGCTGACTAACGACGATATTGATGAACACTAAACAACTAAACAGACTAACGATAGCTCTGATGTGATTGGCTCGTGAACAGGAAGCTAGCAGCGGCAGTAAAGCTGGCCCAGTCCACCCAGGCCAATGGCACCCTGAAGGGCTCTAACCACCCCTCCCAGCCCTCCAGCCTCTTCCCACAATGGTAATAACCTTCCTATACCAGGAAATGCTCAGCCACGATGACAGAGTTGCTTTAAGATACTAGAGTCTCTGGTTACTAAAATTGTTATTAATGCTAATGATGTCTGAAGATTTAATCCAAATATTCTCTTTAATAGCGATAAACTGAACCTACACTTGGGATATAGATAAACACACCCTCGTCTTGTGTTCATCTTTGATGTGACCACTGTGTGTCTCAGTGTTGTAGACTGTTACTGTGTTCTTAGCATGCCCCTCGTCATACCTCCAGTGTTTTGTGTGATTTGCACTCTCTCTGTGTTAATGTGTCCCCAGAGATGATCGGCCTTGAGGTGGCGCTAGCTTTTGTAGTTCTTTCACTGCAGTGTAATCTGAACAAGTATTACGTGTGATTCATATGAGCTACTGTTGCCACCAGGATGGCATCTTCTGGAGGGGACGGTCACCGACATGCTCGCTCCCAAACCATGCCCATCATTAGGGGCAAGAATGCTCTCACCAACCCCAAGCTGCTGCAGATGATGGAGACAGGTAACATACACACAGAGACATTCTGACTTTACAGAAGCTGAGATGGATTTGAGTTAATCATGTGTGATTGTGTTTCCAGATGGGAGTATTCAGGACGGGGACAACCTGAGTCCCACAGACATCGAGGCCAACTTGTCCACAGAGGTGTCTCTGACTGTGCTGGATGTACTCGAGCTCTTTGTTCACCATCACAAGGTACTTTACTCTTGTAAAGATATCAACTGTAATTTATGTTATGTTCTGGATTTGACAGTCACATGTGAAAACAAACAATTTAAATTAATGTTTTTTAAACATAAAACATTCAAATTCATTGTTTTCAATTCTCTGTGGACCAGAATTATTTCACCATACACACATTTCATCCACATAAAGCCAAGCCATAGATACTCTACTGCCACCTGGTGGCTAGATGAATCCCTGTTTTAAATACAGCGATCAGCCATAACATTATGACCTAGTTTTGTATTGTGTAGATCCTCCTTTTGCTGCCAAAACAGCCCTGACCCTTCGAGGCATGGACTCCACTAGGTCTCTGAAGGTGTGCTGAGGATAGCAGCAGATCCTTGAAGTCCTGTAACCACACGGGCCAGCTTTTGCTCCCCACACACATCAGTGAGCCGCATAAACCTGTCGCCGGTTCACTGGTTTTCCGTCTTTGGACTACTTTTGGTACTGACCCCTGCAGACCGAGAACACCCCCCAAGAGATGCAGTTTTGGAGATGCTCTGACCCAGTCGTCTAGCCATCAAATGGCCCTTGTCAAAGTCGCTCACATCCTTACGCTTGTCAATTTATCCTGCTTCCAACACCTCAACTTTAAGGATTAAATGTTCACTTTCTGCCACCCACTGACAGCCGCCATTGTAACAAGATAATCAGTGTTATTCACTTTCCCTGTCAGTGGTCATAATGTTATGGCTGGTTGGTGTATAAAGTTGAATTAAATTAGAAAAAAAGTTGCTCGATAAAACCTTGACAGTAAAAGGCGTCTTTGCTTTTTCTTCCTACATGCATCAATTCAGAAGCAGCTGCTGCTGGACGAAGGACAAAATGTACTGATGAAGAAGGTGCTGGACACCTACTTACTCTTCTTTCAGATCAACCAATCAACCGCCACTCTACGGCACGTCTTCGCTTCACTCAGGCAATTTGTGCAAAAGGTGCAGAGAACATTTCATGTAAAGAATTGTCAGTGGACTGTTTTTCCTACGAGTGTTTTTACCTTCTTCTCTTCCTGTAGTTCCCAAATGCATTCTTCCAGGGTAAGGCAGACCTGTGTGGCTGTCTGTGCTATGAGATCCTCAAGTGCTGTAACCATCGATCCAGCTCCACCCAGACGGAGGCGGCTGCCCTGCTGTATTTCTTCATGAGGAAAAACTTTGAGTTTACAAAGGGCAAGTCTATCGTCCGCTCACATCTGCAGGTCAGTGAAAACAAACGTGGAACTAATACATCAGTAAAGTGAAGTGTGGTTTCTTGACATCCTCATCTCACTGTCCTCTTTCCACTTCAGGTTATAAAGGCTGTGAGCCAGCTGATTGCAGATGCCGGCATTGGAGGCTCTAGGTTTCAGCAGTCTCTGGCTATCATCAATAACTTTGCCAATGGAGATGCACCACTCAAGGTACAAAAGGTTCTTTGTTTATATTGCAGCTTTATTCAAAGTCATTACGATATTAAGTGGTTTAAAATACTGAATGTTGATCCGACAGAACACCCCATTCCCTGCTGAGGTGAAGGACCTGACCAAGCGGATCAGGACGGTTCTGATGGCCACGGCACAAATGAAGGAGCACGAGAAGGATCCAGAGATGCTGGTGGACCTTCAGTACAGTCTTGCCAACTCATACGCCAGCACCCCTGAGCTGCGCCGCACCTGGCTCGAGAGCATGGCTAAGATTCACGTCCGCAACGGCGACCTCTCTGAGGTTATAAAATATTCTACTCTCAGGGATTCTCTTCCTGTCTAAACATGAAAATGCTTTTAGCCCAAAGCATTACTTAAATTTGATGATTCTATTTCTGACTTTCCCTCAGGCGGCCATGTGCTACATCCACATCTCAGCTCTGATTGCTGAGTCGCTGAAGAGGAGAGGTGAGCGCGCACATGCTGCTGCTTTGACTTCACTTCTCTCTTTACTTCAGCACGGTTTGGATGTGTAGCGGGGCTTAAATATTGCTGCTGCAGTGTGTGCATCTTTAGCAGACGTGGTCACTTCTAACCACAGGGTCCCACATCAGCCTTCCTCTATCAGCAAACCTCTCTTCCTGTCTGCTAACATGGTCATCGCATGTTAGCTGTGGTCAATGCTAACGTGGTCTTTCAGGCATCAGTCCTTCATATCATCATGAGGGTTGATATGTATGCCTGAAAGTGAGGGTTTAGGAACTTATCGGGAATGAAGATTCATTTCCATGCTGCGTTTTAGTACCATGGATCTATCTTTGCATCCGTATGCCATTTTCTCTCTCATCCTCTTATAGAAATAGAGCCTACACATTTCCCTGTGCTGCATGTTCCTCTTTCTGCAACTGTTTGTTCCTACGTGTGCATGGGACTCCAGCATGTTTCCGTCTCTGCATGCACTTCACGCACTGAGCCTGTGTGCAAACATCTAGCACAGCATGCTAGCAGCTCAGCCGATTTTTTTCCAGCCTTGTCCTTGAGCACAAAAGGCAAAAGCAAGTGGACGTGATCTTTGTAAACCTCCTCCCTCCTCCTTCCCTGCTCCTACCAAAACAGGCTACTGGAGAGCTGACAAGGCCAGGATGTCCAGTGTGTCCCCTGAAGAAAGCCCTGTCTTTAACTGTAGCTCCTTACTAACTACCTCCCGAGAACAAGACAGTGAGTGTGTGCGCCTGGGGCCTGCTGGGTGACGGGGGGGGTGGGAGTTCAGAACATAGAGATAAAGAGACTGTGGGAGGGAAGATTTTGACAGGTGGACAGGTCAGGCCAAATCTTCCCTTAACCCCTCCATTGTTGGAGCTCTGTGTTATATACTGTGCAGTTGCAGTAATAGGACCATTGTTCTTGCCTTAACGATACCAAACTGTGTCGAGTTATCACTTTTTGCTGTCACTGTTCACTCAAGTCTCACTGGATAAGACATTCAGTGTCACTGAGGTCTGATATGCAGCACGCTCACATTTGTTTTTCTGTTGAGGCAAAAAAAAGGAATGTTTGAAAATCGATGTTAAACAAAGCATATGTGTTGGATGCTGTATGTAGAACGTAATCCGGGACTTCAATAGGAAGTGTGTTTCCACTGAATTACCTGCCCTGATACCACTTTTGCATGTTTGAAACCCCAGCGTCGTTCTCCATGGGCTGGGCAGCGTTCATGTGCATCAGCCCGAACGTCAAGGAGGAAGGTGCCATGAAGGAGGACACTGGTACACAAGACACACCCTATACTGAGGTCAGTGTTAGCCTTCCCCCTTCTTCAGAACTTCACTCATCTCTAAAAAGTAGCATTTTATAACCATCGTCATTGTTGCCAGTGTTAGAAGATGCGACAGTGGCCGCTTCCTGATCCCTCTGTACTGTGCAGGACACCCTGGTGGAGCAGCTGGAGCTGTGTGTGGACTATCTGTGGAAATCAGAGAGACACGAGCTCATCGCTGACATCAACAAGCCTGTGATAGCTGTCTTTGAGAAGAGGCGAGATTTCAAGGTAACTGATACCCCTTCCTAGACTTTGTGTGTATATTGAGTTAAGATTAAAGAGGGGGTATTATGCTGTTTCACATTTTGATACATATATAATGTTACAATGTTGGATGTGCAGACTAAACGTGGGTAAAGTTTCGAATCTGTGGGTAAAAGTATGTTGGAGTTATCTCCTGCTAAAAAAGTCTCAGGATGCTGTGAACGCCAGGTTTCAGATAGACTTCTCCAGACGCTTCACTCTGTGATGTCACAAAGGGCATCTCTTTGGGCATCTGCTCAATACACAGCAGAACTTCCTGCCCCTGGCACAGTTCAGGGACACGCCCACCCAGCAGCTCAGTCTGCCTCGGAATATTTTTTCACTCCACCGCTCTGCTCAACGGCTCTGCTCGTCAAGTTGGTTAAGAATGTCTCGGAGAAAGTGTTTGTTCGGCCGTGAAGGAAAGACATCAGAGTTTACTTAGGACAAGAGCACCAGACATTCATTTCAAATCGGAAAAGTGAAATTTATTCTTTGCCTACAACTCTGTAGCACGGCCATAGGGTAGGAGGCGTGCCTCAAACACTGAGACCTGCCCCTCGGCAGGCTTCGGAGAGCTGGCCAATCAGAAGAAAGCGAGCTTGTAGGGGCGGGGCTTCTTAAAGAGACAGAGCTGACTGAGTCGTTTGAGGCAGAGGCTGTATGAGGGCCTGCACAGCGCAACAGTGTGAGAAAAATTAGTGAGTTTTTTTTAACTGTAAATAATGCTAAGGTACTCCACAGGTATGAGTACAGGAGTGAAATATGACGCTTGAAAATAGCATAATGCGTCCCCCTTTAACCCTCCATGTGTGTTTATGTGTCCACAGAGGCTGTCAGAGCTGTACTACGACATCCATCGCTCCTATCTGAAGGTGACTGAGGTGGTGAACTCAGAGAAACGGCTCTTCGGCCGCTACTACCGTGTAGCTTTCTATGGACAGGTGAGCGACAGTTCAGTAAGACTTACATGAGCAGGCCTGCGCACACACACTCACACAACTATAGCTGCCCATTAATGCCAGAAAAAGGACAATGTGTGATGCCACCCGGGGTATGTGGGAAAAGTAAAAATATCTTTGTACTTTGGGTGAACTAACTCCTAAAAATTGGTATGGATTAAGTTGTGTCTTTAAGAACCTGGATCCTTGACACATTTCACTTTGCTAATAAGGGGATAATATTTCTAAGCAGGGATTTTAGAGCTCTGAAGGGAAGAAAGAGTTGAAAAAGCCGATAATGAGAATTTAAAATCGTCCCACTATTTGGAATAAAAGGAGGACAAAGATACAACTTGCAGTCTTGCCAGTAAGGCGTGGGGACTTCCTCGTTCAGTGTCCTTAATTTCTCTGTCTGCTCTTTTCTTCCTTCTTTATTATATTCTATATCAAGATTGCGGTAAGTTTTGTAAGTCTTTGAATTTCCATTTTCCTCAGCGCTAACCACGTTTACCTCTCTTCTCCTTCTACCACTATTAACATCTTCTGCTCTTAACCTTTGAAGGGTTTGTGCCAAGCTTGCTGTGGTCCATTTTACCTCCCATAATCTCCAAATGATGACGCTGTTTCCTCCCTAAAAAGAACGCAAACAGACACAATGAACAGGAATATACCATTTAATAAACCTCTTTCACCTTCGACATTTGACTCCAATGCTGCTTTGAAAATGACCTCTGAACTCTCCCATCCAGAACTAACACTTGTTTTGGCCTGTGTAAAAGACACCACTAGGGGGCGGCGTAAAATAAGACTGACAGCGTGTGAGAGAACAAAAGCAACATGATTGAACTAACAGCCATATTGTAAATGTATCAGCCTTTGCTAATAAGTATACGCATTTGTGTGTATGTGTGTGTGTGTGTGTGTGTGTTCTTGCAGGGTTTCTTCGAGGAGGAGGAGAGCAAAGAGTTCATCTACAAGGAGCCGAAGCTGACAGGGCTGTCAGAAATCTCCCAGAGATTACTCAAACTCTACTCAGACAAGTTTGGAGCTGATAACGTTAAGATGATCCAGGACTCCAATAAGGTAATTACAGAGAAATTAAAGCTGAATGATTTGCCTTGCTGCTTATCGGAGAATCACTGGTTTCTGGATTTAAACTTTCACTAACTTATTCAAACTTTCTTTAAAAAAACAGGTAAATCCCAAAGACCTGGACCCTAAGTTTGCCTACATTCAGGTGACCTACGTTGTGCCCTTCTTCGACGAGAAAGAGCAACAGGACAAAAGGACAGACTTTGAGAGGCATCACAACATCAACCGCTTTGTGTTTGAGACGCCGTTCACTCTGTCAGGGAAGAAACACGGAGACGTGGAGGAGCAGTGCAAGAGACGCACCATACTGACCAGTAAATACAAACACCTACAAAACAAACATTCATATATCAGTTCTATTCCTGTCCTTACAACTTACCGGTACATGTCCTGATCTTCAGCGAGTTCCAGCTTCCCCTACCTGAAGAAGCGCATCCAGGTGGTGGAGCAGCAGAGCACAGAAATGAACCCGATCGAGGTGGCCATCGATGAGATGTCACGTAAAGTCTCAGAGCTCAACCAGCTGTGCAACATGGAGGAGGTGGACATGATCCGGCTGCAGCTGAAACTGCAGGGCAGCGTCAGCGTCAAGGTGAGAATTAGTGCTAAACATTTGGATGAATTAAGGTGCTTTGTTTGGTCTCACCTGATCTTCTCCTTCCAGGTGAATGCCGGGCCCATGGCTTACGCCAGAGCGTTTTTAGAGGAGAAGAATGCCAAGAAATATCCAGACAACCAGGTCAAACTGCTCAAGGAGATCTTCAGGTAGGATTTACTGCACAGTTCACGCAATATGTAGTGATTTTTTCCCCATAGCGTTACACAGTAGCTATTTTAATTTGAGTGTCCACTGTAAGCATCTGATAACAAATCAATCTATCAAGCCGAATCCACCTACTGATAATTAAACCAAATGTAGCTGTTATTTTAGGTGATGCAAGGGCACATGGTAAATGTAGTTTATGCATCCATAGTTCCAAAGATTCAGTTGCTGAAATCAGCATATTTCTTTAGAAATACCACAGAATGTGAAAACTAATCCTTAGAAAAGTAATTACTTATGCTTATCAATATTTAAAGGAAGAAAAGGAAACACCAATATCAGAAACACTGTCCTGCATTTTATTCAGGGATGTGAACTCCCAGGAGCCAAGTGCACCAGCTGGGCGTAAAAAAAAAAGGTCTTATCTTTGACGTCTGACTTGGCGACGACCGACTTCTTGATTAGAATTTACACTGAGTGCACAAAGCCTAACTGACACCGGTCGTAGCTGCGCCCAGTCTTGTGATGCATGTCCACATGAACACTCACAAAGCAGTGAATGTTGCCAAGCAACAAACTTCTCCACTCTAACTTCTCCCATCCAATTTTCTTCTCAAGATATGCATAACGCAAAACAAAAGTAAAGAAAACAATATTTTACAGATAGCGAAATAAGGAAACTCGTAGAGTTGTATGAAGAACATAAAAATGTTCTCACAACAAAACTGAACAACACACACACACAAAAAACAAAAGCTGTCGACAAGGACATGAATCACCGCTGCAATCAATAATGATATTGTTTTGAAAAGCCCCATTGGCATCAAATCTGAACTCAATCAGCACCTGCAGGACGGAGCCTGCGCCGCGTTTCTGTCCGACACATGCTGAAGCTGAGGGGAGAGAGCGTACGCCCAGCTGGTGCACTCGGCCCCAGATGATTTAAGGCCAAGTTTTAGGGCATAATAAGTTATGATAATAACTTTCTTACACTAAGTCAAACTATTGTTGTCAAATACATGTAAATAAAAGAGAAAACTACCTTAATTGAGTGCATCTTCTATTTGATTTTGGCCCTAATTTACCTCAGGATTTATAAATGCAACAATCTGTAAGTCCTACAGTGTAAAAAGTAATCAGGCAAAACTGTTTAAATTTTTACAAGTCCTTACGTGGATCACTAAAGGTTGGGTTCAGTGGTATTATTTACAACATTTATAATCATTCCTTTCAGTAAGTGCGTCCTTGTGTGCCCCCTGCAGGCAGTTTGCAGAAGCCTGCGGTCAGGCTTTGGATGTGAACGAGCGTCTGATTAAGGAGGACCAGCTGGAGTACCAGGAGGAGATGAGGGCTCACTACAGGGACATGCTGACGGAGCTGTCAGGCATCATGAATGAGCAGGTCTCACTATGCAACACTCATTAAGTGGCTTTAGTTTTACCGCACTGTTGTTGTTTTGTATCATGGCATAATGTGTGTCATCTTCCCCTATGCTTTGTCGTATGATTCATTTTGCATTTTCATGAACATCAGCTCCTGTTCTCTTTCCGTCTTTTCAAACTTCTCTCTCATTACAGCTGCAAAAACGTCTTCTTGCTGCCAGTGTTTCATCTCTCTCTGCCAGCTCTCTGTCCACTCTTTCTAAGACTGGTATGTCATGTCATCACATTCCTTCCATGAAAGGAACATTTCTACATGCTTACTTCACTTTATCCCGTCCCTCATGTCTGCCTCTCCTAAGCTATCTAAGAGCCAAAAGTCCTGATGTGTTTTTATGTTCCAATGCACCTTTTTTATTCCTCCTCTTGTCCAGATTCCTCACACAAGACAACCAGGAACGGAGCGGCACAGCGCCTACTGAACGGCCAGTAGCCTCACAAAAAGAAGGACATTTTTTCCCCCTGAATGTCTTTGGAGCACCGGTATGAGCCTCATTGTGGAACTCGTGGAACTGTGACTGATGGCATTTGTAGAGAAAAGAAGGGAAGAAGAAGAAGTGTGTAGACTGTGGTCGTGATAGTCTGTAGTCCTGTGGTTGAACGTTGACTATCTCCAGTTAGAGGCCAGGCCGCTGGACTGTTAGCTACTGTTTGTTTTTGGTTTTAGAGACTCGATCCGTGCCGTATGGATTCCCCCGCCCTGCCAACTGACTCATCAGCTTACACACTGACAGACACCCACAAACAGACGCATACAACCACACAAACACACAACATGCGCCTTCTCTCCACAACCCTGTCCCTTTAGAGAACAGTGACCTTACTGAGCTTGAGGTGCGTTCAGCTGTGAGTGTAAAATAAAGCTTTTGGTGCATTTTAATGATAGTTTTTACATTTTTCCTGTGAGGTAAGATTGTGCTTCAGACTTCAGCAGAACTTGTACGATGATTAATGTGAAAAAAAAAGGGTTTCGATTACAGGTCTTTAGCTAACAAGCATTTGAAGAGTTGAACGCACCTCACGTTCCTGTTTGAATGTAGAGCAGCTCCACATTGCTACTTTGTATCCTTGCTAACGTTCTGGAAATATCAGCCTGCCGATTTTCAAACGGAAACAAAAAAATACTTATGTTTTGTAACATTTTTATGATTGGATTTGCATTGTTACTGTTATTATTTCCTGTACTGTTTTGAATTGTAAATAAGAAATATTAATATTTAAAATGTTTGAAATGTTTCTTTTTATAAAATATACAATATATAAATATTTGTTTAGCTGAATTTAAAAAAAAGAACAAAAACTAAGTTTTATGTATAACATTTAAATAAAATTTTGTTAATGTCCAAAGTCCATGTTTAGATCTCATTTTCTATCTGCTGTCCTGAAATTAGTGTGGCTTCATCTGGCATGGCAGTTAGACTTCATATCACACTTCCTCTCCCTATACTGTAGTTTGTGTCACTTAGTATATTCATGGCTTCAAATAGTGTCTTTGCTGCAGCTGTGCACACCAGCTCCTCATATCCTAATGTGGTAGCAGCTCGTTAAAGATAATTTCGAGGTCCTTTATCTACACAATAGATGGAAATATGTGAAATAGAAAAGTTTGATGACCAGCCTGAAACAAAGAAGCAGAAAAATGACTTTTTGCCTTCGTCCATCATGCAGAAGATCATAGACCACTGATATAATTTTTTGAAATCCATTAGCTCCTAATAAGTATTTTGTTACTTATTTTAACACATCCATCCATCCATTATTTATACCGCTTATCCTGTGCAGGGTTGCGGGGGGCTGGAGTCTATCCCAGCTGTCCGGGCGAGACAGAAAACCTTCCACACTTCCACAGCAATTTTAGAGTCACCAATGAGCCTAATACGCAAACATGTTAACTCCAACTAACGGCCCGATACATCGGAACCGGGATCTGAACCAGGAACCTTCTAGCTGTGAGGCAATAGCACTGCACCACCGTGCAGCCCTTTTTAATACATACATTTGAAATATACTTTTGTACCTTCCATTCTTCTTTCTTCAGTTGTCTACCATAGTTTTCACAGGACTAGAGATCACCCGAGTAACATAATATATACATGTATGTTTTTTTGTCATACATAATCATTTTAGATCCCCAGAGAGGTATTTAGCTTCAGGGTTGTCTCGTCATCTCCTTCCACCATCAGTGTCACAGGAAGTTTTTCTTTACATCCATGGTTCTCAACTGGTGAGTCGGGACCCAAAAGTGGGTCGCGGGCTGCTTTCAGTTGGTCGCGGTTGTGTGGATGAAAAAAAAATGTGTGGCAAAAAGTCTGCTGCGCTTTTACTTTGAAGGACTTTCCTGTGATGTGCGTGCAGTAATACTGTAGTTTATTCACACTCCATTGGGTAATCCCAGCTACAGTTACATTTACATTCTTAAAACTTGATGAGCCCTACAGTAGTTGCATTTATGTTGCGTTTTTGAGTTTATTTCTGTTGGAAAAAGGCAGCTAATTAAATGGATTGTAGAGGGAATATGTTCTTCATATGCTCTGCCATCTGCTGCTCATTTTGCTTGACTATTATACTGTTGTGTTTAGTGAAGTTGACATACTGTGATGTTTCGTTCCATCTCAGGTCCAAAGTGCACCATTTTTCATTAAATAGTGGTGGAAAATTTACAGAAATTTAAGGCAAGACCGGCTGGGCTGTCTCCACTGTGTTCCCCCTGCAGCTCTGCTTCCCTTTGTGCTTTACATCTTCATTGTCGACTCTAAATTGTGAACATAAGTGGAGCATCAGCAACACTGTTTTACTAGTGTATGGATGGCTAACATGCAATCTGCTAAGAGGAAATTAAGCACATGCTCTGACACACCACTTCTCTATGGGATCTGGTATCAGTTTTTTCCAATTGCTGGGTATAATTACTGACCATGCAGAGCGAGCAGCAGAGTGCTTCTTTATTTATTGATGCTAAGCCCGGGGTTTAGGGCCCTGCACATAAAAAGAGGTTAAGTGGGCCTGAACCTGCAGTTTGTTCTAAAAGACAGCATGCAGTCCTCTGTCTCTTATACGTGTCTGGCTTTATACCTGCCTGACAAACTCGCTGACACATTTACAGCTCTGTGTCTACACTCTCCCTCTGCGCTCGCAGCAGATTGAGTTTCACTGACCTCCTGCCTCTTCTTCAAAGACATCACAGTCAGTCAGTCAGTCTTCCTCTCCTCCTCCTCCTCTCTCTCGCCTCCCTCCCTCTCTGCAGCCGACTTTGTGAACCAGAAAGAGGGGGCTGATTGGGTTTCTCTCCTGTACGGACTGGCTTATGTGTGCCTGTCTGTCTTCCTCCCTGTGGCCTCGACACTGGCCGGGTCGGGTTGCTCTGAGCCAGGATATAAACAAAATAAACCTACCTGATTGTTGCTCACCCTGGCTACCTTTAACATATGATATTTTAAAGTGTGTGGGCGGTGTTATACCTCTTTTTGCATCCTGAGGTACAGGTGCACTCCGAGACAGTCTGGTCTGCCCATGAGGGGTCACAACCTGTGACTGCATGAGCTTCATTGCAGCACCCGGCCACCTAAGGAAGCCCCATTGAGAGTTATATGTTATTTTTTGTCTGTTGCAGTGATTCCTTCTCTTAACATTTATCAATCGCCTGTTTTGTTTATAAAAGGTTATCTTTGGCATCACAATTAAGACTGAGAGAATACTGGAAGGTTGCCTTTTCTCAGTTTCTTTCCTAGATTTATCTTCCCTGACAGATTTAATTAATAATTTACCAGGAGGATATTGTAATCCCAGCAGACAACGGGAAGAGTGAGGTGCCAAAAAATCTCATCTTTCCCATCTTCTCTTCAGGTAGAAAATGAAGCTGCCATGCACGTTAGAGGACCAAAAATGTGTCCAAAACTTTTTCTATTTCAGTGATCCTGCAGCTTTTCTAAGTCTCCCGCCATGCAAGCTCTCTCGCAGTGCACATTTCATTTCCGACCCCTGCTTAGTTTTCCTGAAACTGGACGCCGGAGCTGATAAATAAAACATCTTCGTGTGCTGCTGGCTGATCACCGGAGCCCTTTCAGCTGTATAAGTGGTGAAAGGCGACATAATCTTCCTCAGAACAAGATCCGGACTGAGATTGGGCGCACAGGCACACAGCAGGAGGACCACAACACTTAAACCGCCTCGGGAGCAAGGATGTTAGAGCCCCAGCAGCACAGCGAGCTCCTCCTGCATGACTCTCCTCCGGTGTTTGGGAAGCCGTGGTACTGGCAGCGCAGCAGCAGCGCCATGGAGAGCACGCGCAGCCTGGCGCACGTCATCATGGAGATGCGCGATGAAATAAAGAAGCTGGAGGAAGAGAACCGAGAGCTAAGAGGGGACTACGGTCAGCGGACAGTTGGGGAAGGAAGCGTGGTGTCTTCAGCAGGAGAGCAGCCGGAAAACCCCTATGTGAACCTGAGGAGGAATGCGTCTGCGCCTGTCCTGGAGAGACAGTACAAAGGTAAGAGGACAGCCCTTACTGCGCAGGTGGTTGTTTTTTGAGAAAGTGATCTGTTTTTATCAGAATCATGGTATAAATGTAGAAGTCTTTGATTGAACTCAGCTTTCACTTCCCATAACGCTGTTAGAACCTGTTTTAATTAAGGTATATGGAAAGAATATTTATTTTTTAAAGGATAACTTCAACAATTTAGGATTACAATTTCATCACGTTTGGTGTAATACAAGAGACAGATTTAAAGTAAAAATATATCATGATTTCCTAATTTTACCTGTTAGAACAGGTAAAACAACAAAAACCACAGATCCTACATTTCCCATAATGCAATAGCATCTTAGTGGCAAGCACTCCAGTGGTTTATCATCACACTTTCTTGAAGTTTGATTATTTAAAAAGGACAGATTACAAGTAACTCTTACTCCTTGGTATTGGTCAAACTTTCAAAAACCCAGGATCCTACATTTCCCATAATGCAACTCAATCTGATTGCACATTCATCCTGATTTCACTCCTTAATATTGGTCAAACTTAAAAGAAAAAAAAAATCCCTGGATCCTACATTTCCCATAATGCAACTTACTCAATCCAATCACACTTCCATACTGATTTTACTCCTTAGTATTGGTCAAACTTTCAAAAACATTGGGTCCTACATTTCCCATAATGCAACTCACTAACCTTTTATTGAAACATTTTTAACAAAGTGTAATTTTTAATCACAGCAAGGGCCAAAAATCTAAGAATGATCATGTGATTTTGCAGAGAACACCGTCATGACAGTCCGGAGGTACTCTATAAGCTCCAACCTGTCCGGCGTGACCATGAGAGAGGGAGTGGCCGACAGGGCACAGCGGAGAGAGTCAGGATGGGGACGACTACAAGAAGACATCCAGCAGGGGAAAGACATCTTTGGAAACACAGCCAGAGAAGTTACCAACAGGCACTCCCTGCAGGAATACGTGCACAAAAACAGGTACAGAGAAATGTAACTTTAAGTTTGGTTTAAGGAGGTTTTTCTTTCATGTATTTGCTTTGTTGTATATATGGAGCTCTATTTTCTCAGCTGTAGCTTTGTAGATATAAAACGCTTGTGTCTCTCTGACCTTTTAGGGCCAAGGTAAAAACCGTCACCTTCCTTTTACCTGTGGACGACATTTACACCAGCAGGCCGGTTCTTACAAAGCACCAGGAGGAGCGGAAAATCACAGAGCTGGCCTCCATATCTGAGACAGACTCTTGAGAGAGGAACCTTTAAAAGACTTTGGATGTGGACCATGAGACAAAGCGCACACATGAACCGAGCCTCTGAGGGCCTAAAAACAGGTTAGCCTCTTCTTCATTTAGGTCAGAGCAAACTGGGGCTCTTACTGTGCCAGCCAGCAGACCGATTTTATCACACCTGACCACACAAACAGAAGACTCTGGTTACAGGTGTTTGTTTTCATCCGGCCATGGCGATCCAGGCCCGGTCAACGGCGATGACACCCGGGGGCCCTCCGCAGCGAGGATCAGATGTCTGGACTCCTCTCTGAACCTGGGTGTCTTTATGGAGAGCAGGTGACAGGCCTTTTACAGACGATTGTGGTCACTGACTCAGACCTCGTGAGCAACTTCAAGCTCATGACTAATTCATCTGTGTTTCTTTTTCACCATGTAAACTTAAATGGGTCGTCAAGGGGGGCGTGTGTGTTCAAACATGTGACCTGTTTCCTGACAGTGTTTCTAAAGAGACTCTGAAAGTCTCTGCTTTCATGTACGGAAGGCTCCTGTAAATATAACCAGTGTTTGACATATGAATGTACATTATAGTAAGGCACCTTTAACAGTCATTGTAAGCTATTACCTGTAATATATGCAGTGTTATGAATAGTTATGATACATTTAAGATGCTCATTTATTGTAAGCATCATATTTTGCCTTTGTCCTTATTATGGGTCAGTTTGAAATTTCAAAATAAAACAGTAAAATTAAATTCAAGAATTTACATGATTGGATATATAACAGCAGTTTGTGAAAGTGGGGAAATAACATTTTATTATTATGATGCTGCCAATTAAACGAATGAAGGCAAAACTATGGGAATAATCTAAAAGGACATACAGAAGATAAAACCAGCTTTTATTCTAGTGCTTTTTAGTACCAGGCACAATGTGGTAGCGTCCCCTGAGGTCTCAATGATAGTGGAGAAGCATGGCACCATCAGGTTTCCTCTCCATCCGAAATGCGTGTGCATTCATTTCCTGCAAGAATGAAACAATTAATTAATTATACACAACAGTTTTTTCCCGCATTAATTTAAAGGAAAAACTAAATAAAACAGAACACTTATGGTATAGGAGCAGGCACCTTGTGGGAGAGGGCGAGGTAGCTATGACATGCATCCCAACTCTCAGTGAAGTCTCAGAGTCTGCAGCATGTGACCATAGCCTGAGTGTTTGCAAAACCCAAAGAAATATTCTCCAAACAGCCCCAAAGCACGGACACATCTGCCAATCAAAAAAGTGACCAAAAGTCTGTTTATAAATACTGAAATGAAACATGAATATGCAAGCTTCTGCTACTAACTGCAGGGTGAGTTCATCCTCATTAACTTCACATGTCAGGAAGGAATCCTGGACTCCAGCTTCCTCCCTGTACACGATGGTGATGATGAGTGTTTTTATTATCATATTAACAAAGAGGATAAAATGAAGATATAGTGTAACAAATCCGCATAGTACTATTTATGTATTTATTCTCTTAGCTGAGCTTGATCCACGTCTCATCAAACGTTTTTAACTAGCTGCAATTTCAAACAGGTGTTGAGTCACTGCTGATGACATCCAGGTAAAGGGAAGCTTGCAGAGTAGGTCTGGTGACTCACGGTTATACAGAAGCCACAAGTATATACCCAAAAGGAACATAATATACCATGTAATTACTCTCTGCAGATAATCCAGCCATAAAGCCTGGATGATGTCCCCACCGACTGGAATAGATATCCAGTTCTTTAGGCTGCAGTTGTATGAATGAGACTCACAGCTGGGGCCTACAGAGACAGACAGACCGGAGCTGGAGTCTCTGCCGTAAGGTGCTGAAATCTACTATTAGTCCTGTATATTCCACAACCTAAGAAACACCAACAAGATACTACTTAGGGTAAATGCAATATTATGTTATGTTACTCAGTTGCAATCAATAAGTAGGATAGGGTTTATTTGTTTAATCTTTGGCATATCAAATCTGGGTAATTTATTGTTAGTGACAAATTTAAGTTTTTTCTATTTTGAAATCGACTGTTTTCCAAATCTGTTATGGTTCAAAATATGTATTAAAATATTAAATATATAGATTCATTAACTGATTAAAGGCTACATCCATTTTTTGTTAAATCAGAGTTTTCTGCTTCCCCCCTTTTTTAAAAACAAGACCATGTAAAGTTAAGGGTCAACGTTAGGAATAAACACATAATGTATTATAATTAAAGCTGCACTTTACATTAATAATTAACTGAATATGTTATATGAAAGTGTAAACGTGCCATATTAAAGTAACATTTATGTGTTAACATTTATGATGCAATGGTCTCCATGAAAAGCTATAATTAAAGAAACAGCACATGTAGTCTTACACAAACATAAATACTTTAATTCTCAGAGAAATACGTTTCACTCAAAAAGAGATCACCCATGATTGTCGAAAAATATCTGCCGAAATAACTTTGAAGAAATATATTCTGATCACACAAACTGCAACCAGTCGTTTTAACAAATATAACACAGTGTTTTTCAGGTCCTCCAGCATATCATGAGACTCGTCAAGTTTCAGAAACATGTATGAAACCATGTCATCACTTCAGTTTCTTTACACTTAAAGTACCTGCTGCATCAAGCAACACAGAGGGGTTTCTGCACCAGGAGATTTTGGCTTCCTTAAAAAATACATATTATAAGGTTGTCATCATAAATTAGATCCTGTGGTTTTGAGTGTTAGTGCCCCCTGCTGGTGAAAGATTTACACATTAAGGAAAAAACAGAGGGACATCAGGCAAATGTTTGAGGTAACAGCTCCATGAAATACAAAATGCACATAGGCTGGTAGTTTAGGTGTTACATAGGTCATATGTCCATGAACAGTTTTAGATTGGTCTGTGATATGCAGTCGTGATCATCACTCAGATGGTGAAATAAAGGCTGTAGGAATGTAGGAAGCGCCAACAAAGTGGATCTAGCATGCCGTGTTCATGTCCAGGTGGGTTTCAGGGCCGTAATGAGGTCTGCAGAGCCTTCATGTCCCTCAGCAGCCTCAGGTTCGTCCTGCTTCTCTCTCCTGGTCGAACTTTGAGGGCTCCAGCAGAGCGACCTCTAGTGGACACTGTGGTCGTCACCCTCACCTTATTCTGCCTGGATTCAGCTTCTTTTCTTAACTTCTTTATCTAAAGGAGGGAAGAAAATAAACCTCGTATTTGCAGTTGGGTTATGCGTGAGCTGATGTTTTTGCGTGAGAACCCACCTGTGTTTTGTGTCTGTAGAGCTTACTGATCTGCTCTCCTTTCCTCTCCATCTTCAGCAGCAGCCTCTCCTGCTCCCTCAGAAGCTCTTTCCTTTCCTCTTCGGACACACTGGCCTCCACCTGCCTCATCAGCTCCTCCTGCTCCCTTCAAACACACACAGTGAATAAAGTTTAACACCTCTCTGAACAATTCAATCCTTATAGATCGCTCGTGCAACTACACTCACAGGCTCATGAGGCGCAGCTCCTCCTGCAGCGCCTGTAAGAGGTCTGATAGCTCCTCTTCACTAGCAGAGGAGGACGAAGAAGAGGAAGTGTCTGAACACCTGCGGCTGCCTGCCTCGTAGCTGTTGTTAGATAGGACTCGGCTGTTGCAGAGGTGTGGCTGGTGTCGCTTCAGGAGAGACAGAACTGACTGGACGTTAGCTCGGACGGAGTGGCTGCAGCCCACTGACTGAGATCAGAGAGGAGACAGAGAGCGACAGTGTGAGGGAAGAGCTGGATTGATCTCTATTTTAATCCAATACTAAACCTCATGCATGCCCATCGTACCGTTCCTGCAACAAAAGGCACATCTCTGAGGCTCAATCTGTAATGTGGCTGTGTGTAAGACTGCTGTGGTGAGGATGGTGACTGCTTCTGGAAAGAGACAATCAACATAACAAAAATAAGATCCACAGGAAAATGCTTATTTAGGGAATCTGCAACTAAGGATGTTTTTTTATTATCGGTTCATCATCCAAAATATTTCACTTTGTCTTTACCTTTGAATTGGACATCTTCTCTTTGTGCTGTCTGGAAGACAGGCAGGGAGACACTGACTGCAGCAGGATCCTATTGGCCTCCAGACCTGTCTGCAGCTGAGGACACACGTTAAATAAGTGTGGATATGTTTCAAGTGTACACTAAAACAACAGACTAAGCTTCCATTCAGGTTAAAAATACATTAAAATAGTGAGTTTAGTGACTTGTTAGTGTAAATGAAGCTGAAGAGGAATACAAATCAAAGCCTGAGTTACCTGATTGGCTTTGTCCTGGACCAGCTTCCTCTGGTGCTCCTCCTCCAGCAGTTTCATCTCCAGCTCCTGAATCTTCATCTGACACATTCAGAAACACACAATCGTCATTATTATTAAAATATATATATAATATATATGAGATCATTTATCCTTTTTTTCCTTTTGTCCCACCAGAGTTATTATAGTTTTGAAATGTTGTAGTTTTAGTTTTACGAGTTCATAAGTAGTTTTACTTTTATTTTGAGGAATTGACTAGTTTTAATTTAGTTTTAATTTAGCTTCTGTGTTAGTTTTAGTTTTTTAGGTATTAAGAGGAAAGCCTTGATTTAAAGCTGAAAAGGTTAGGATGAAAGAATGCAGGACATCAAATATGGTTTTCATTAGGCCTTTATTAGGCCAGAGTCTCTGGAGAAGTCAAACAGAGCAGGACAAAGTGGTAGCTATAGCAACCACAGTGTGAATCGAACCTGCAGTTCTATTGAGTTTGTGTTGTTCATTGTAGTTTTTATTTCATTTTAGTTTTTTAGAAAATGTTTGTTTTTATTTTTATTTTAGTTAATAAAATTATTTTTTCACTGTTAGTTGTAGTTTGAAACCCTTTAAAATAAGTCAATGTCTACTTTCGAACCCTCGTGAACCCTGCAATCAGTTTAACCAATGAGGGATTTTTCTAGGTTTAATTGAGGCAAAAAGAGGTATAAGAATTTAGTATTTTACAAGAAAACTGCTAAATTTAAGGGAAATGTAAACATTTTTGTTTTCTTATGACTTTAATTAACTTGGAACCCCCTCACGATATCCTCAGAGCCTTTGGGCTGGTCCTGACCCACAGATTGTTAACTATAGCTCTAAATTCTAGACCATACATGTTTATGCCGATGGAGCAAAGCTTCACTGAAGTTTGTAAAGTAAGAGATCATCAATATCTAGTTTGTTTCATTTGCATACAGACAGGCTTTGACCACACTTGATGAATAATTCATTTGGTCTCAACAGAAATGCACAATTCTGGATCAAGGCAGCTCAGTAGTTAAGGTAAAAAACGACTATTAATTCACTGTGTCTTTGTGTGTACCTCAGCGCTGTTTTGTGTGCGCATCAGCCGAAGATACTCCAGCTCCAGTCGCTCCAGCTTCTCCAACTGGGCATGCTCAGACACTGCGTTAGCCTGTTTGTCGGCTGACTTGGCTGTCTCCATGGAAACCTAAAAATGTAGACAACAATTAAAACAGTTATACAGATCTACTAATTTATACATGAGATACTTTTAGTGTAAAATGTTGCACTCATGCATGTTTTTGTGTATCTGTAACATCTCTATTACAGCCTGCGACACTAAAAACCCTGAGTTAACCTGCTGTTTGAGCAGGCTGGTCCTGTCTGCCTTTGCACTGCGCAGCATCCTCCTCATGTGATCCAGCTGTCGCTCCAGCTTCACACAGCGAGACTCAGCAGCAGCCAGATGGGTGATTAACACTGTGGAGAAAAACAATAGGATTAAACAGGGAAGAAAAAAAAATTACCATTAACTTAAAAGTAATATTCCATTCATTCACCCACCTTGATTGCAGTTGGACTGGCCCTTTATCTCATTTTCTGTGTCTGTCTGATCATTTAAAAGTCTCCGTGTGACTTTATCCCTCTGCAGATGTGATGCATCTTTCCCCATAGTTCGCATACTGAGATCAGCATTTCCTTTCTCCAACTCCAACCTCCTGATCTTTTCCTGGAGGTTCCTCAAGGCAGACAGGATCGCTACACAACGCACACATGAGTATTGTGTGTGAGAGATAAGGAACAAGAATGTACAAGAGGGGATAAACTGACTGCGTTAAAATAAGGTGTGATTATAGTCATAGTGTAATATCATTAGATTTTTAGGTTTGGTTTGAAGGATGGGAGTCCTGGACATAGGGGGACATCAGGATAATGGGAAAGGATGAATAGATGCCAGTGCAGCTGAGACATTCAAGTAGTGCGGCATCATGTTGCACATGCTGTAACCATGGAGCTCTGAAACACCACAATACCTGAATGGAAACTTTGTGCAGGGACAACAACCCACAAACACATACACACACATGTACAAGTTAAAAGTTACCTGCACTGCTGGTCTCTGGGAATGCCTTTCTAGGTGATGATGGGCGCAGCGACTGATGTGTGCGTGTTAGAGGAGTGTGATGCACAAGTGTGTTGATGAATGGACGGTGAGCAGGGTACTCTTTATAAGATGTGAGTGACAGGCTGTCAGATATGACTCCACTGGGTGGTGGGCAGAGCTCCTGCAGAGAAACAGAGCTAAATGTTGTGATACTGTAGATATCTATAGTTTATTTTCAACACTGATATCTACAATATATCAGTTGTGAGTAAATTGTTATGGAATTAGCGGCCTCATCATGAGAAAGAACCAGCAAATAAAGTGCACAAAGTGAAATGAATACAAAAAAGCATATTTCCATGAGCTCAAGGTTACAACATATTTTTTTACCCTGTTCAAATACATAGTTGAAACTTCAGTATATATTCTAGGTCTGCAACATCAGCTGGTCTGCGTAGTAGGAACTGCTGCTAGGTTGCATTTTAGCTAACTCTACGGCGAATACAAACAGTTTAAAGCTAACAACTTCAATCCTTCCTTCAAGTCATATAAGGCAAAATGTTGTGAAGCTACCTTCTCCCGCGTAGAGTCAGCAGCGGCTGTTTTTGACAGGCTCTCCATTGAAATGCAGCCAATCCAGGTTGTGCCGAACCCGTTATCAAAATATGCTAATGTTAGTTTAACGTAGAGTTATAGCCCAGCCCTTTTTAATTACGACTGGTAGCCTGCTAGCTAAGCACTGTTTCTACAGCTACCAGATGCTAATATGGGTTGTAAAAAGAAAACATCACTTGACAGGACGGAGACACACAACCAGGCTTTCTAATGGGTGTGATCCTTTTTGTCTCAGCCTCGCCCGTCACACTTGCCAAGCACTGAGCACCAAAGATTGTCTATGCTGAGCACGTACACGTAACAGAGACACAGTACGGCCGGTGCGCCTTTATTTATAAAACCAACGCACATCACTCGTTTCCCGGAAGTGTAGTTTCTCTTTAACGGGGACTCGGTAGTTTAGAACGGCGTTGCTTCAGAATGAAACTACAATACCTCTAAGCCATCTGTGAGGGGCGGGAACAGGAGTGCAAGACTTGCCGGGATTTTTAGGACAACCTCGCTCGTATTTGAGCTGCAGAAGAGGTGGGTAGAAAGCAATGTTTACCCTACGTTGTAGTGTATAGCACGTAAAACAAATATGTATTTAATGCTTAATAGACTTGGACAAGTTCGTTTTGTAACGTTAAATATAAGCTTAGTTCGTTTTAGCTATCACATTGATAACGTGTACTGAATGGTTTCTAGCATAACGTGGGTGCTAACCTAATGTAAACATCCTCGTAGTAACAGAGCTTAAGCTTAGACGTTACTGTTAGCTACTTCTTTACTAACTGTTCACTAGTTAGCTAGCTCTCATTTACTCAAGTTCACTGACTTTACTGACAACCGTGCTATATCGTATTCCTTAGCCCTTTAAATAACATTATACCATTAGTTTTATTAGTTTCAGTTTCATTAGGTTTTTATCAGTCACCCCGTGATACTTTTTTGCATCCCGGAAACTGGTTGAAACTGACACACGTTCGCTTTTGTGACTTCAATAACTGGTTCAGGGCTAATTGTAACTTGATTGTTTTTTGTGTGTGTGCAGGAAACCCTTTTTGCTGCCCACCTGTCAGGTGTAAACATCTCCCATCATCATGTCCTCAGAGAGCAGCTTGTGAGTCTGTTGAACTTAAACATTCTTAAACCCGATATATTCTGATTGTGCTGGTTGATTATCACCAAATACTCAGTATCATAAATAATCATTATATTCTGCTTACATACTGTCTTTGTACTGTTGTTCAGGTTCAGAATCACGTTATGTATGCTCTACTTGTTTTAGTTACTGAATTGTGTGTTTTTTGTCTAGGGATGACGAGGATACCTTCAAGATCCTGATCGCTACAGATATTCATCTTGGTTACCTTGAGAAGGATGCCATCCGTGGAAATGACTCTTATAGCACACTGAATGAGATCCTGAAATGTGCCAAGACAAATCAGGTACTTGGAAGTTCATCTATATGTGTATGAGGTTCAGAAAGTTGCGTGAACAGTAAATCAGATTCAGGAATATCTCCATCTGCTTGAAAAGACATCCCTAAGTCTACCTGTTTTTTATGCTCTCTGCTTTTTTTTCTTACTTGTTTGCTTGCAGGTAGATTTCATCCTGCTGGGTGGTGATTTGTTCCATGACAACAAGCCGTCCCGCCGATGCCTCCACAACTGCATCACGATGATGAGACGATACTGTATGGGAGACTCGCCCATACACTTCAACGTTCTCAGTGACCAGACCGTCAACTTCAACACCACACAGTCAGTTGAATGCTGCATTTGTGTTGAAACTGTAGCAAAGCACTATATTAATGTTGAATGAATGTCATATTAATGTTTACACATTCTGCATGTTTTGATGTCTTGTAGGTTTCCCTGGGTTAACTATCAGGATGAAAACCTGAACATCTCTATTCCTGTGTTCAGCATTCATGGTAACCACGACGACCCGACTGGGGTGAGTTGCTACTAGCATAAAAGATTGTTATAAGGAAAAAGACAATATATTCACACTCAAGTATGTGTCTTTTTTTTTTTTTTTTTTAATATTATGTTATCTTCCTCAAGGCTGAAGGTTTGTGTGCATTGGATCTGCTCAGTGCGTCTGGTCTTGTCAATCACTTTGGTCACTCCCACTCAGTGGAGAGGATAGAGATTAGTCCCGTCCTCATGCAGAAAGGCAGCACAAAGCTAGCCTTATACGGCCTTGGTAAGTGTGTGTTTTGTGTAACATTTGTCTGCATTCTCTCAGGATTAATAAAAATTGGTATCATTGTTTCAGTCTTAACTGTGTGTGGTTGTGTGTGTGTGTGTGTGTGTATGTAGGCTCTATCCCAGATGAGCGCTTGTACAGAATGTTTGTCAACAACCAGGTAACCATGCTTCGACCCAAAGAAGACCAAGATGAATGGTTTAACCTCTTTGCCATCCACCAGAACAGGTGTGTTGGGAGGGAAGAGCTGTGCATTTTAGTCACACGGTACCCAATGCCACCTCCTATTTATTGTTCTCTTTTCCCTCTGTGTTTTTTGTTTTTCTAGGAGTAAGCATGGACCCACAAACTATATCCCTGAGCAGTTCCTGGATGAGTTCCTTGACCTGGTAGTATGGGGTCATGAGCACGAGTGTTTAATAACCCCAACGAGAAATGAACAGCAGCTCTTCTATGTGACACAGCCCGGCAGCTCTGTAGCCACATCCCTGTCCCCTGGAGAGGCAACCAAGAAGTACAAATAGACACACACACGCACTTCCTCCGTATTCAGAGTGTTTTCTGATGTTTTGAAGTAGCTAAACCCCTCTGTTTGTGTGGATCAGGCACATAGGGCTGCTGAGGGTGAAAGGTCGTAAGATGAACCTGCAGAAGATTCCCCTGAAGACGGTGCGTCAGTTCTTCATCCAGGATGTGGTGCTGGGTGACTACCAAGACCTCTTCACAGCTGAGACACCTCAGGTCACAAAGAAAGTGGAGAACCTGTGCTTTGCAAAGGTAACTGATAAAAGTAAAAAAAATATACAGAGGCAGTTTTAAATCTATTCATATTAAGTAATATTACCCTTCTTGCCCCTCATTTCCTGTATATTTCTTTCTGATCGTCCGTAGGTCACAGAGATGTTAGAAGAAGCTGAAAGAGAACGACTCGGATGTCCGCTCACCCCAGAGAAACCTCTCATACGCCTGAGGGTAAGATAATGATAACAGTAATAATAATAATAAAATGTATTTATATAGCACTTTACTTAACAATGTTACAAAGTGCTTGACAGAAAGATAAAAGGGAAGCAGATGAAAAAGACAGATAAAAATACATTAGTTTACAGACAGTTAAAGACAGAAGATAAATTAAAGGAGCAGTTCGCCCCTGGAAAAAGCCACTGTCAGTCAAAGCCGGTGTTCTCTGTAATCGATAAAAGCAATAATATTTGAAATCGGCGCCATAGCTGTGGAGAAAGTTGTACAAACAGCTCGTGGTTTCGCCCATTCTACATTCCTACAACCCCCAGGGTGCATTGCGCCCCTCCCTCTGAAGGGAACGGGCCAGTGAGAGACGCTGGAGTGAAATACTACAGTTTTCCAGTCAAGGACGACGAGAATATACCAGTGGATTGTCTAAAAAATCTTTGGGTCTGCAGTCTACATTTCAAACCTGACAATTTTTAACGAGACATAACATCGGAGGCGGGTGTCCTAGATTGAGGAAGTGTAGTTTAGCAAGCTCCCTGGCCTCCGCCAGATGATGTGTTTTACTTAGTCTGGCAGTTGTTTTCCAGGGCCCATTGGAGAAGCGGATAGCATCCTTCAAAGGCACAGGGCGAAGTTGCTTTTTTTCCCCCTACCATAATGGCATTAGCTCCCCATAATAGCATGTTAGGACTGAGGTTGAAAATCAGCGGACTGGCCCTTTAAGAATTCATGAAAGCCTTCCTGTAAAAGGTTATAAGAGAGGATTTAAAAGAAGCTACAGATTTGGCCTGTCTTATTGTGACTGGCAGAGATGGATACTCATACAGGCGGTGCACACCCCTGATGTTCATGCTACGTTCAAATTCATTGTCTTCATTGCCTCCCCCAGGTGGACTACAGCGGGGGCTTTGAGGCATTCAACACAGCTCGGTTCAGTCAGAAGTTTGTGGACCGCGTAGCCAACCCGAAAGACATCATTCACTTTCTGAGACGGCGAGAGCAAAAGGAGGACATCAAAGGTCAGACACAGACGAATTACACTACCGTACCATAGATCGATCAATAAACAGTATTGCGTATTTAACATGTTTAAATCTTTATGATTTCAGATGAAGTCAATGTTGACTACAGCAAAATCTTAAAAACCACAGCAGTTGAGGGGCTGAGAGTGGAGGACCTTGTTAAGAAGTACTTTGAGACAGCCGAGCAGGTACTGTACAGATTCTGACTTCATTCACATCTTTACACGGTGTCATAAACTGTATTTGTATCTATTGTTTCTACTGTGTATTATTTTGAAAAGTGTGCGCGTATCTTGGCAGACGGTGCAGCTGTCCCTCCTGACCGAGCAGGGCATGGGCAAGGCCATCCAGGAGTTTGTCGACAAAGACGAGAAAGACGCCATCGAGGAGCTCATTTCTTACCAGTTAGATAAAACACAGCGTCACCTGCAGGCCAGAGGAGTAACCACAGAGCAGGACATAGACACAGAGGTAAGGGAGTGACCTCACATGGGAAGTAGGGGATATGAAGTTGATGTTTCATGTCATTTTAAGACTATGTTTCTTATGTTTTCAGATTCGGCTATTCAGGGACTCCAAAAAGAACACGACTGAGGAAGAAAATGACATCAAAGAAGTAAGTAATGTGTGTTCACACGGCCGAAATGTTGTGTTATCTATTTATTCTAACTGTCCGTGCTTTATCTCTTTCGCAGGCGATCAACAGAGCCAAAGCTCATCGTTTGGAGCGTGGCGATGAGCCTCTCGATCCAGCTATATTGGCTGACTTTGATGATGTTAATATGGACTCAGACGAAGACTCAGTACGTCCTCCCACAAGAGGCAGAGGGCGAGGAGGCAGAGGGCGGGGGAGTCGGGGAAGAGGGAGAGGTGAGGTCATCGAATGATTTGCCACAATAATGTGATGAAAAGGGGTTGCAGAGAGAAGTACATGGTGGTAAATAGATGTTCCAAAGGTTGCTCTGCAATGTATCATAAACCCTTGTTTTGAATTGTTTGTGTGTGGATGCAGGTGCAGCAGCCTCTGAACCAAAGCCAGCCGGTCGAGGACGCTCCCAGAAATCCTCAGCACCAACCCCAAGCAGAAGCATCATGCAAGGTAGGACGGTTTGAGATCCTGAGTGTGAGTGTGATCTAGAGACACACGTGATAATGTTTTATATCTGTCAGACTGAGGAGGCACAGGAAAGGTGCCAAAGTCTTATTTTATCAGTGTAATTTTATGTCTTCATCTCTCCTAGCTTTTTCTTTTTTCACACTGACTCCTCCTTTAATGTTTGTCTTCTTCATGTTCTTTATGCCTCATTCTTCAGCATTTCACGCTCCATCCCAGAGATCATCTCGGACTGGAGCCTCCAAATCTTACACAGCAGATGACGTAGGTTAAAAGGACAACACACATACATTAAATACACATAATATGTAAACTGTTCCAACCTCTACCTTGCTTTCCTTCGCCAGGTGACCATCGATGACTCAGATGAAGATATACCTGTAATGAAGACTACACGAACCCCTGCCAGGTAAGTTTGTTCTTGTCTACACTGTGGAGGTGCAGTCCTTCCAGAGAGAAACATATAGTAAAAAATTACAGTACATACATAAAATGTATGCTGTCTTTACCTCTCTCTCTTTTGGGTCTGTCTGTTTCTCACCACAGACCGGCATCGTCCTCGTCCTCCTTTTCTAAGTACAGCTCTCAGAGCCAGAGCCAGTCTTCTCGAGGAGTCGCATTTGATGACAGTGATGATGAGGAGGTAAAAACGACATCAGAGAAAATGATTCAGCATCTATCAGGAGTGCTGCGCTGCTTACATTACATTACATCTGTGCATAGTCAGATGACTATTTAATCAGGTTGTTATTAATTATTAATTACCGTAAAATCTGGAATATAAGTCACACCATAGTATAAGAGGCAGTCTGTTTTCGGGGGTATACCAGAGGGTAAAAAGGTTTTCTGTAGCTATTTATTAATAAAAACCTTTTTACAAATTATTTCAACACTATTTCAATTAATTTTTATTAATTTACACATTCAAAACACGCACAAATTACAGCCTACCATCTGTTTTCGCCATGTCGAGTTTGCAACCCTGGTAGTTACTGGTGCGCTAGGTAAGCGAAGCCTACGGTAAGGATGATTGTTGTGACGGTGGCGGTTGCACTGGCGATCATGGCGGCGCCTGTCCGTGATGAAGCTTTAGCTAGATTATAGAGCCATCGTCTGGGTTAAATACCATAACACAATAAAATACCTCTCTCTGCATTTTATGCTGGTATATTGGTCTGGTTATTTGTGTTACATTTCTAACAAAATGTATCCCACATAATCTTATTTTATATTTGCTCGCTAAAAAATGAACTTAAGTTGATCATCTAAATGTGGCTAAAGTTTGAATCCTTTTCACATCTTCATCACTTTTTTTCCTTGTACAGGATAACCCATTCAAGGCCCCCAGCCGTGGAGCACGGCGATAACCAGAAGTGCTTCTACACAGTTGGTTTGCCACTATCAGCACTATCACTAGCAAGGGATCTGCTGCAGCGTAGTTTTGAAGGGCTTCAATATGCATCTTCTATCATCACTCTTCTTATGTTTGCAATAAATAATTCGGTTAATCAGCTGCTGTTGCTTCAAATAATACTGTCCAATCAATCTGTTTGTGTAGTGTTGTAAGGTGAAGGTGGCTTGCTGTTTGTCTGTAGCCAGCAGCACCTGAACCTACCAACAGGTGGCGCACTTGTGCTGCTGTACATGAACGTTAGTGCTTGTTGGGGTTTGTCTATGGCCTTTGTAGTTCTCTGATATTCAGGATAAAATAAATGTTTTTTCATGTATAATCAAGTCTCTATTTTTGAATTATAGAACTGTGTCAAAGGTTGTGGTTTACCGTAATGCTATAGAAATAGCCTTGTCTTGATGTAATATGCCTCTTAAAGAAGTAAAGATAAGGTGACACTATCTAATGGAGCTTACAGAGAAGTACGGTACTTTGCTAAATATGGAAAAAAAGACACATAGGCTTTTGGCCCTCTGTCCTCTGCTATGAGATAAAGATTGTTACTTTTTTAGGGGCCCTATGCTAGAACCAATGCACCTGGAGCCCCATACTTTTCTCCTCGTCCTCTCCCCCCAGCAGTTCATATGATAGAAATGTAAGGTGTGTAAGGAGAATGTTAAAGGTGTAAAATAGGTCTTATAGGAAATTACATCTGTCCACCAAAGGGGGAAGAATCAGCTTTTGTTGGATTAAAAAACTTTGTGCATTGCATTGATCAAAATTACACCTTGTCATTTAAAGGCATGCTCCACCGATCGCATCTGAAACTTGAGCTGTAATTGTCATCCGATCCTTTCAGTTCACAGTTTATATAACGATTTACATAAAAATCTGTTCCCCGTCACTCCTTTTGTTAACTTTGGGGTCGCGGGGTGTGTGCCCGGAAGGAGGAAGACATTGAAAGGAACGAGGAAAGATCCAGTTTCCAGCACAGACACTTTACAGGATTATGAAGTCAGTGAGGTGACAGAACAATTGTTCTGGTGCCAAGTTAGAGACAAAGGTCTTTATTTCATGTACAACCTATTTACAGTTATATAAAATCCACAACACGTACCGTATATACAGCCAAATGAAAACATTGAGAGAAACGCTGCTCATGTCCAACTAAACAATTATATACAGTATAATACAAAATGCTTAAGTATTATTCCTAAATTCAGAAGTGTTTGTTTAAGTGTTACTTTGTGTGGGCATCTATAGACCAGAAAATGTTTTCTTTTTCTTTGCTACAAAAGGAATGATTACTTAAAAATAAGGATGCAATTTTAAGATTTTACCTGAGTGCACAATTTACAAAATATACTCACACCTTACGTTTTCTGGCCATGGTTTGAGTTTTCTAAAGGTTCACTGCCGCATATCTGATTGCACTTTGAAACTCAATGTGGAGGCACTACGAACACATAACAGTGTGATTTAAGTTAAGAGCTCAGCACATCGAATCATCTGCACATACACTGAGGTCAAGTAATTCCCACTGTCCACTTAAAGTGCTCGAATTGTAGAAGGCAAGCTCACCATTGGCACTGTAAAAAGGTGCATTGGTCCTTTAATAGGCACATTCACATCAGATCAACTGAATCAGCACCGTATGCATTGAACTCACTTACATTAGTAGTATTAACCTGAGGGTTTACACTGACTTTTTCCTAGCATTAGTATAGCACAGGTTTACCCCGCCTGTCGCATGTCTTTACCATATGAACCCTCACATCACACTGCACACCTAAAGTCAGCACACAGTAATCTAGTTAGTTATGTCCACAGTCTGTCAGTCCAGAAGAAATGGAAGTGATCAAATATTCTATTTACATTTTATATTGTTCCTATTTCAAAAGCACACGAATCAGTGAATTGTCCTAACACATCCCAGACTGGCCTGTGACACACAACGACATAAATAAGCTCGTCCCTGAGATAAGAACCTGAAATGGCAAAAACAACACCTGAAATAAGTCTGTATGAAAAGTGTGTGTGTGTGTACGTGCAGTGTTTTGGCATTATGGCTGTTTAACAGTCTGCGAACGATTTTGATCTCCCTCTTTCTCCCTTTCTGTCTCCCATTTTCCGTCAACCGCATTGAAACAATAGCTTTGTTTTAGCTTCACAGTTCTTCCCAGGTTGACCGAACCGGAGTTCTTTGGTGGCTGCTCGTCATGATGGAGGATCTCAGGGGTTTTTCTGGAAGGAATAAGCAAAAAGTTGTCTATAGTTAGTGTTTTGGTGAATAAACTTAACTCCAGCTCAAGTGGAAATACGAAAACCAAAGTAAGTAGTAGTAAGTTAGCAGTGTTGTTGCGCTGTAGCCTACCTCAATGACCGTATGAATCCAGTTAAGCATCTCGTCCACGCTGCTGTAGACGCCTGGCCTTCTCTCACGGGCACAACCATAGCCCCAGCTCACCACTCCTACCAGATGCCACTGAGCGGAGGTAAAGTACACTAACGGACCACCGCTGTCCCCCTGGGATTAAAAAAAACAAAACATTTTTTCATAAAGTCAATACGGGACTTTAAAATACTATTTACATACAAAAACATTTGTCTTTCTTGATCAATATTGATTGTAACTTAAACCAGTGTTTACCTGGCAGGCGTCTATTTTCCCCTCAAGAAAACCAGCACAGATCATCCTCTGGGTTATCATACCACCATACACTGGGGGGCTGGCGCACTTGGCCCGATCGATCAGAGGGATTGCGGCCTTCTGGAGTGAAGGAGAAACGTTACCTGAAGACAGAACAAGGATTCAGTGTTTGAGTTATAGAGGTAACTTCAGAGAAGTTGTCTTTTCTTCTGTACAAGCGGGCAGTTCAGAATTATGAGAGCTAGTGTGTCGATTCCTCACCGTTTTCCTCCAGGTATCCCCAGCCAGTCACAGTCATGATGGCTCCAGCAGTAAGGCCAAAGGCTTTAGGAGGTAGACAAACCGGCCTGCGAGCCACTGAAAGACAAGAGCAGTTCTTATCATAGCTGTCATAGCTTTGGAAGTGAAAGTTATCCAGTGATAATACACAATCAACTTGCTATTTGGCACATACACCACTAGAGGACAACAGAGTAAAGCTTACTGAATATACAATATGTCTTTACTTTTTCTTACAGGGACTGATGAGGTTTAATTTTTTTTAAAGTCTAACCTCCCAAGCTGATTGGGCTGCTGAGTCTCATCATTGCTATGTCATAGTCGTTTCGTGCTGCATTGTAGTCTCCGTTCAATATGATCCTGTCCACGTAGGAGCCTCCCAGTGTGCCCATGTATGTCCGGCCTGACACCACTCTCCAGCCACTCAGCTCCTTCTTACTGCTGTAAGGCCCAAAAGAAGAGAGCATGAAGGAAGTGTGAGCAAGCGTTTATGTGGTAACCACAAAGGAAACTCGTAGGAAAGGCTTCAAATGGAGACTATACTGACCCAGCAAAGCAGTGGGCAGCAGTGACAACCCAACTTGGTGACACCAGTGTGCCTCCGCACGTATGTCGGCCTCCCTGCTGCAGGCTCACCTGCCAGGGCCAGTCCTCGATGAGAGCATCTTTGCCCCCGACAATGCGGTCCTGAGAGCCCACCTGCCCACAGTCTGATAAACAAAGTTATGTTGTTAAATCAAAACATCATTTCATTTCACACTAACTTATTTTGTCTTTTTTAATTGAAACACTTCAGACATTTTATTGTTTCCTTCGCAACTCTTTGTTTTAAAGAAAGAAGAACTACTCTGTCATGTGATGCTGAGAAAGGATTTTCCCGCTTCCTACAGACTTGTACGGGCCTGTTAGTGCGAAACTGTATGTCATCTTCTCGCCTAGATAAATACGACAAACTATGTTGATGACGGTGGCTGCTTTTCTAAATATATAAACTCACCTGAACAGGACAAAGATACCACAGATCCGGATCTGCATGCTCCGCTGTATGGGGGAAAAAAGGGAGTTTCACATTTAACAGAAATGGCCACACAATTAGTGAAACAGACAACATACACAGTCAAATGTTGACCTAACTTCCCCCATGCTGAATTTTCCCCCTGTTTCAGTCCTGCCCTGAAATAAAACATCTGTCTGTTTTGTTTGCTTTCATAGAGACTTGAAGAGAAAGGGAACAAAAACTGTGGAGTTTTTTGCCTTTTAGGAACAGAAACCATGAGAAAATGCACCGTCTGATTCAAACAAGAAAGGAGGGGGAAGGAAAGTAGAGGAAAGGTTTAAAGATAAACAAGAGAGAGAGCAGAAGTGGAGATTACAAAGAGGAATATAAAGACATTTACGGTGTCCTTAAAACTATTTTTAAAAGCAACAGCACAGTCAGATTTTCCTAAACACCACTGATTGGATGGATGATGTCAGATGTGTGTAGCAGTGACAAATAGTGCAGTCATTGTGAGGTTTCACAGTTTGTTTTTCCTCTTTGATGACAGCCTTCCTCACCGGTCAATGGTAGCCTGATGTAAGGGTGTGGTCGTAGTCCCAGGCCTGACAGCTGTGAACGGTCCACTTTTCATGGAAGACATTAAATTGCTCACTGAGACTTTGCTGCTACTAGGCTTACTGTAAGACAGAAGGAGGATCATGTAAGGCCTTTTTAAACAAATTAAATTTTCTACACTATAATCCTTTGCTGATGTAAACTCACTTTGTGTATCCCAGTTGTTTACATGCTGTCTGAGTGTGTTGCTGGGTCCAATCGTCACTACACACACTCCGCCAACCTGCGCCGGCACTATACACCTGCAGGACATAACTGCTCGACGTGAGACGCACTGAAGGAAGAATGGCACAGAGAGGATGATTAAACCTTTGCTTTTGTGTCTGCAATGATGAAGTGAGGAATAATTTGTTGTTTGATTTACCGGGAAAGGTTGTGTTGACTTTAAAGCTTGAAACACAAGTTAGTTCATCCTCCCCTCCTGCACAGTCATCTTTTCCGTCACAGGTTTCTGCTAACGGGATGAACTTAAATGAACGCTTGCAGAAGAAGTATTTGGTTTCAATCAGCTTTTTAACTGGTGGGGAAAGGAGGAAGAGAAGCAAGAACACAGGTTAGAACAGATGACAAGTCCTGTCATGAATTTACACCATCGGAAACTATCCAGGCAGTGAAGGCTGATGGAAATGTGATGCCACCCTGCAGTGTTTCCTAAAAGGAAGAAACTGCTTTCAGGAATTGTGACTCACTGAAGAATCCAGCGGTGGCAAGTATGCCCAGTAACACCACAACTGAAATGATAGTCAGCAGCACTTTCTTCCTCTTAGAGGCCTTTTCCTTCTGGGTCTTTGGAGCCGTCATGGGCCTTCTCTTGCGGCCTGGTCTTGGAAACACTGGGAGGAAGAGGGAGGAAACACACAGAAAGATAGACTGAGAAACATCAAGGATGCAATATCAGAAAAGGGAGAGCACAGAGAAGAAAAAACACATGAACACAAAACAACCACCAATGGAAAGCTTACCTGTCTTCCCAGGACTCAACGGTCTCGTGCTATCCTCAGGCACCTGGACGATCGTCTGAAGAAAGAAAAACGAAGTTACGTGAGACAAAGTGAACACAGGTGTTGAAACAACAGCGTGTACTGCAAAGCTTAAGAGAAAATACAGTGTGAAAAAACAGTGTGTGTCTATGTGGAGGTGGAGGTTTGTGATTGGGTAATTTTGTTTGCAGGCTGCCATGCAATTATCCGAGCTTCCTTATCCACTTGCATATGACCATAACTGTTTACTTTCATGTGATATGTTGTTCAAATACATGTGTCTATCTCTCCCTTTATAAAAAATGGTAGAAAAATAGAGAACTTGACCAATGTGTACAATAGGTGCATAGTATAATGCATATCCTCAGTAGAATTTCAGATCATATTGCACACATGGAACATAGTGTGCCACTATGAGTTGTCACGTTACACCCATGTACATTACATTCTATATGCTGCAGGCTCTTCCCATATTCTGTTATCAATCAGACCCCACTGGGAAAGTGATAGACACTGAATGAACAGCCCCATTGGGTGTAGCGTGGCAGGGTCCATTGGGACCCAGGGAGTCTCACAATTAAATGCAACTGATATGGAGGAGACAGTACACAATGTGTTGAAGGGTGGTATAGAGAGAGAGGTGGCCGCCCTGCGACCACAGAAACACTGTTAAAATCTCAAGTATCCTTAGGTAAGATGTCAGCATTATCCCTGTTGCATAATTGCAGACAGTACATTTCAGTCCATAGGATTTACTTATATCCAAATACAACTGAAAGATTATCCAAAGATGTGGTTTCCAAAGGGTGAATGAGCATTTAACATCTAACAATGAAAATGCTCTTAAGGATTAGGCACACGATGTTAAGCAGACTATAGGTTTCAGGTTATGTTAGTTAAACCATTCAAACTATGACCTGATCTGGCGAAAATTACAAAGGTATGTGTAAACAGCAGTAGACGGTGTGCACAAGTCTTACAAGTTACAGTACGGTTTATCTACCACTCACGGGTGACCAATTGAGCACAAACACCTAGATTCAGTCTTAAAGTGTTTTTAGAATTTAAAATTAAGTTTGAACATGCAACTTCTGGTTTTACTTTGTAATTACTATTTTCAGCAACGTTAACGTCTTGTTTGGAGGTCACTTTGTTCCTACCGTGTAGTTTGATGATCAGTTTCTTTCTCTGGAACGACTAGTATTGTTTGCTCGGCGCCGGGGGTGTACTAGTGGGGACGCCTCTATCAAAATGGAAAATATACGACTCCGGTTAAGGATTTTTTTTTGTCAATTGTGTCTCCTTTGCTGGTTAGCATACACTAACATTGTTTAGAGTTGGAGGGATAGTACTAACGCCGCGGCCTGAGGGTGAGGACTTTTATTTTGAAGGGCTGCGTCGAGCAGTCAACGAGGCTACGGGGTGAACGTTAAGCTGCTAGCCGGGTGAAGAGACGGCTACGGCATTGGAGGGGGGGAAAAAGTTCCACTTTGCGCACTTCCTGTCGTTGTAACCCAGCTGTCAGTACAACATCAGAATGAAAGCAGGTATTTATACGTTTTGTCACTGTCATTTCGTTTATATTCGATTCTACCTTTACCTACCTACTTTTGTATGGATTATTAGTATATTTGTTAAAGATACCCGCTAATCTGACCGTTTTTTTCTGTTTGTTATAGACACGTCATCCGTTGCCAGATCTTATCGTTAATGACACTATGGCAACCCGTTGGAATGTTTCACGTGCGCTGTAGCCGTCGCTGCTTAAAGTCCCTACTATCTAGCGGTTGACATTTAGTTAGTGCCTCTAAAGCTGACTTTGTCAAACCACAATGTTTAGTTACCATTTCTACATGTGCTGAATTCAGAATATATGACGGACGGGCTTTGTTCCTCTTTTCATATAGTTGAAGACCTGGCAAATAGGGGATTCATTTGGTCACTTTGGGGTAGTGGAAAGTTGTGAACACAAAGTTGAAACATTATCTTTTAAGTTCAAGTTGTGAGCAAACAGCTGCTTATCTACACTGACAACAGTTACAAATAAATATTAGCTTGCAAAAATGTAAGTCCATTTCTCTTTGGACTTACATTTACATGGCTTGGTTGTGGGTCTTTTCCAACTCCTACGGAATACCTGTCTATGTATAGCTGCTAAATGCTACACTGTGTTAACCAGCTAGCTAGTTGCTAAGTGTGTCTGTCTGTTCTTTTGTTTTGAGCAATAAGTGCATAGTGAACCTTATCACTGAAAACAGCTGCCTGCTGCATGAGAAAACAACACAATGGGAGTGGTAAGTGAACCAAAACACACTTCCTAAAAACACCCAAAGTGTGTGTGTGTGTGTGTGTGTGTGTGTGTGTGTTAACCCCTACATTTAAACTACTGTAGACCTCATGCAGAATTTTACTTCAGACAGACTTCCCTGCAGTTGTTTAAAAGACTCCCTGATAAGTTCTCAATATCTCTATTTTCATTGACTGACCTTTTTGTTTCTTTTTATGAAACAGTCACAATTTAGTTTGATTCACATGATGGGAATCACCAGAGGCCCAATGACCTGACCTGCTTAAAAAGAAAGAGCTTTTTTCAAAAAAGAAAAAGAAAAATCTGAATTTGCAATAGTACAGTAATAATTCAGATAACATATTATATGTTATATCTATAATATTGATACTTCCATGTATCAGTACAATATCGCCAGGCAAAATATTGCAATACTATACTACATTGATTCTTTTCCCCCTACTCTCACAGATGTGCCCTCAAAATCTTTAAAAAAGGCTGTAGCTTCTGGCAGAATTTGGACAAAACTAATAACCGAATACCTACTAATTAATCAATCTAATAACAAATTCTTATTTGCCGAGGTCATCTGTTTTGAGGCGCTATCATTTTCTCTCACTTCATCTCCTGGAAGATTGTGTAGCATGTTTGCTGGTTTTCATCACAGTTCAATACAAGTCATCCTGTAGCTCAGTAGCTCATGTAACTGTTAACTTTGGAGGACTTCAGCAGATGGTATTTGGTTACTGACTGTTGGTTTTGAAGAGCACTTTCGTCTACCTGCTGTTTTTTCTTTGTCTTGTCTCAAAGCTTTCCATTCATTGTTTGAATAATATACATACTGTATGTGTTAGCTGATACTTTAAAAAGAAACATCTAGCTTATAATATTTGATTACAAAATATGAAATTTCCAACACCATAGCTAAACAAATCAGCTGAAAAGAACCACTAATATATATTCTTATTTTCACTTCCTCTTTTAAGCACAGGGTGAATTCCCTTTTTGCTTTTTGCATATTTCTTTGGTGCCATACTCATTCTGCTATAGCTCCTTAATTAAAGACAATGGTTAAATTTGATGGTAGAGAGGTTTTTGATGCGCCTGAGTCAAATATGAGTGACCTGAAAGTAGACAGACTCTGTGAAGAGAGAGGGAAGAATGTTGTTGGGCAGGTTTTTTTTTTGGAAAGGGTGCTTTGCTATGAATCATGCTGACTTAGAAACAGCCTGAGAAATTGTCATATAAGCCAACAATTAAAACTGTCACGTCCAGCATGTATCTGAAAAATTGCTTACGCCAAATAATAAGACACCTTATTCTTCACTCCACAAAGCGTTGCATCAGAAATCTCTCAGATTTCTCTTCACATTGAAACGAGGGTTACACCTGTGTGCAATAAGCCCTTGAGCACTTAGGTGTGTAACACTAGATATGTGCTCAACTATAGTAAAAATGCTATTTTGTGTCAGCTAATTGGTTTATAGCCATATACTTTTCACTTTACGTAACAAGATGTATTGTTTCCATCCATGTGTAGTTCAAATTCTCTCTGGATTTGAATTGGAATTGGAAAAGAGAGTGCAAATTTATACACCTTTCACTTTTGGAGGCAGTGCGCACACCACCATGATGCAAATATTAGCAGTGAATTCATTGAGATGAACCGTTTTTGACAGTTTAGGTGCAGTTGTTCCATTGTAGAAAAAGAGGGTGCGAGCAATCCTAAAGGAATTAAGCGGCATTAAACCTCAAAGGGTTTAGAGTATTGCGGAAAACATGATGGAAACAAGGTATTAGTGTTTTTTACATCTGTTCATTTGAGGAAGTTCATAGTTTTCTTCCTGTTTTCTGACATTTAGTCTCTCCAATGCAGGGGAAGCTTCAGTGGAGTCACATGCTTCATGTATGTCGTGATAAAGTTGTCAAAAGTATTGCTACCTTACTGATGACACATTTTAGCATTAATGATCTGAATCTCTTTCCATTGCACGTCGTCACATTTTCTTATTAATATACAAACTTTTCCACCTGCCCCTAATGTAACTGAGCAATATTTCAGTTGAACTTGCATAATAGCGACCCCTCTCTGTAAACTAATGTTCTGATTTATATAATAGCCAATAAATACACCCCCCCCCAAAAAAGTCACTTACTCATCATGATGGCAGAAACCATGTGAGAAACAAAGGTAGCAGAAATTAGGTCATCAACACCTTGTGTTATGCAGTATGAACTTAAAAATGAGAGAGGATTAAAGTCAGGAGGAATGAGACGGCACACAAACCTGGTTAACCAGAAAGACTGAAGAAAGTTCTGTGGCCAAGAATGGACGAGCACATAAAAGAAAATACAAGTTCCGTTAAGTCCCAGCATGACGTGATGATAGTTTCAACTGGCAAATATAAAGGTAATTATTGTTACCATGACTACATCAACTGTTTTATGAGCTGGATCATTACCCAACTATGTCTACCTCAGATATCCCGCTACGGCAGTAAGTCAGACTGGCCCATACGGTGGATTCAGCAAGGTGAAGAGAACTGCATCCACTTCTGCTCCAGCAACAAAGCATAACTGGGTCAGTCTTAACATATGAAAGCCGTGACATGGTAAACCTTTTGTTCGGCTGAGGTGTTCCGCTCGCAGCTTCTCTGCTTCTTTGGATTATGTTCCCCTCAACTGAATCATTCACAATAGGGCTTTTAAGAAGCTCTGAGTGACACGTTGGTGGAGCTTTAACCAAAGGCAGAGATCTAGACCAGTGCAGTCCACACATGTTTGGATAATTAACAAGCACGTGTATGTGGGAAGAAGTGCTCACTGTATTGGAGCTCGGAGCTAAAGTGGCGCTAGCTTGTTTCTAGGTGCTTGTTTTTAAGATAAGGTTTCCTTCAGTGTACTTTGTTCACAAGGTTTTTTACAAGAAGAGAAATTATCCACACGGGTCCCCTCTCTCCAAAATTTAACAAAAGTGGCGATTAAAGACTAAGAAAAACGTTCGGTAGAGCTTCATGGACTGCAAGGTGAAATGCCGCTAACTTAAGGGAAGTCTTTTTCTCTGATAAGATAAGATCCAGACATCAGATGTCTAACATCCTTCATCTGATAAAAAACAGACTACAAACAGTAAGAAAGTAGTCTTTTGAAGGCAGTTACAGAAATTCTGCTAAATGCGTCACGTAAGTAAAATATGAAACTCATGTGGGCTGATGTGGGAATCTGGTGTTTGCCCATGCTGTAATTTGTGGAACAAATAGTCAAAGCTTTGTATTCAACTGTCAAACACGATTTAACTTACAAAATCCTGAGTCACTAAAAAAGTTTCTACCTGCACCAGAAGCTGCCACTGATCACACACCTTTGATAAGATACCATATATGAAGCACAAGGATGTGCTGCCGTTTAGTTTCAGATAACATTTCCAACATGCAAAACACAGCTAGAGTTATGAGCCAGTATACGACAGGAACTGGTTTAGCAAAAGAAAGCAAACACAGAGTTGGTATTCCTGCTTGTCTTAGTACCACAGTAAAGTAACAATCACTTGCAAATACAGCGAAGAGGGTATTCAAATGGGCCCTCCAATGCAAACCTGTGACCTGACGTGCCACCCTCTCAATAAACATGTTTATTTGACTTCCAGTTGCACTCACCCACATGATGTAGTTGCCTTTCTTGTTAAGGCCCAGATGCAGCTCACCTGACACGGAGCACCGAGTAAACACTTCCCTTCCTCCCTGGAGGTGGGACTCCCGAGTAACTCGCTTGCTATCCCCTGTACGTCCTTCGTCCTCTGCCCCTCACCGTCCTCTAACTGGCTGAAACTTCAAACTAGTTTGATTCAGTCTCTCTGTCTTTTTTCTCCCTCCCCTTTTCTTTCTACAATAGTGTAACTGAATCTGTCTTTAAGGGTGCTGGATTTGCCCCCTCTTTGAATCCCCAAGGCTGTAATGAAGATTCCTGGAGTGTAGTGTTGTGTTTGGACGCGCCGCCGATTCAGAGAAAGATGTTTTTGAATGGCCAAGCCCTGCTCTCAAAACAAAACAGAACTAAAATATTCCAGGTAACCTGATACTTAAACCCTCCTCCATCCGTCGTTCTGTGTCTCTCCCTACCTGTGTGCCTCCCTCAGTTTTGTCCCTCCTCCCACACATCCTCCCACTTCAGACTTTATTTTAAACCCCCTGGACATAAACACACCTCTTTTTTTGACCTCTCTTGTGTCCGATAGTCCTTAGCTCCCCTCCAGTGCCTCTTTGCATCTCAAATGTTACCCAAACATACTACCACATAGCCATAAAAACTCAATGCAAAAACAGACATGTACATAAACACAAAACACACAACATCAGGTAAAGAGCGTTGTTTTGTGTGGGTAGTAACTTGCCCTGAGGCTAAGGTGTGGGTCCTTTTAAACCTGTATTGTTTTGACAGAAAGTTGGTATCAGTCAGATGTTTCTTTCTCACAAATTGTGACTCATGTCATGCCATGTCTTCTTACAGTAGAGAAACCGAGAATGACAAATACACTCATTGACGTACAGAAATCTAACGCCATGCTTGTGGCGTTGAGGCAGTACATTAGCAGAGCTGTGCTTTGAGCTTAAAGAGGACATATTTTAACTATGCAATCCATTTTCTATTTTTCTAATGTGTCTTTAAATTACTTTGGTAAAGTTTATTTTGTTTTAAAAGTGGTATCCATATTTTAATTTAATTATTTTTCAGAGACTCTCCTTCCTCCTGAAAGGTTAGACCTTAGCCACGATTGGCTGACAGTATTTGGAGTGACGCGGGAGCGGCCGCACTGCACTGTCACTCCAAAGATGTAGAAAACATGGCTGCTCTAGGATCGGTCATTTGGCCTTACCGTCAGGTAAGTAAGGTAAGCTGAAATCTTGACAACGACTTAACTACAAGGTACTACAAGAAGGCAGCCTGAGGTGGATGACGGTGAATGACGATTGGTCGATTTCAGCGAAAGCAAGGTTCTACCTAGGAACCTGCAGCTGCTCTGAACTGCAGGCTACCTTTTGAAAAATGTCATTCTGGAAAAACAAGAAATTATGCAATTGTCACTTTTTCACTGTGAACTGTGAACACGCAAAAATGTGAAACCCATGCAAAATATGAGAATATCCATTCAAGAGATATGGCCCCTTTAATGCTATCGCCAGCACGCTCACGCTTTTTGATATGAACCAAAGTATTATACAATTATGTAAGTATGTAAGTATAAGTTATTACCATTAAAAGTTATCGAAAGTTATTACAATTCTGAGGAGAACACAAATGTCTTCACTTAATTTCAAGGCAAAACATCCAACAGCTTAAGAGACAATCACTGAAATCATGAGTGTTCATCCTCAGGAAAACATCAGTCTGCACCAAATTTCATGGCAATCCTGTTAGTTGCATGTATATTTGAGTCTGGACGAAACAGACCCACTGATTAGTGACTTAAATTGTGTTATCAAGAATTTATTTCAACATGCCTTTAATTTATGCATAATTATAGGCTTATTAAAACAGAATTACCAGTAAGATGTAATTGGTTACCGTATGACGTAAAAGAATGCTGTAGTTGTAGGTACTCCTAAGATGATTAATGAACAATTAACTACAAGTTCTAATTGGGTTGTGAGTCAGAAAACATTAGCAACATTCCTTAATGTTTCAAATAAAGAAAAACAAAACAGCCGTTAATCGTCTCTTATGTGACAGGAGTGTTAGATTACCTTTTAAAGGTGCATTCAATGTCCACTCTGGTCACTAGGTCAGTGCTTCTAAAAATCAAGCCCCCGTGAATGTTTCGGGACACTGAGCAAAGATAAGGGGCAGGGGGTCGATTGTGAGTGTGAGAAAAAGACTGATAATAAGGTTGGCTGCAGAGAAAGAGCCATTGTTTGAAACAGCAGCTGATTGTGGCACTTCACATAGACAATTAAAAGCATTGAACCTTAGCTCTCTCTCCCTACCTTTCCTGGCTTATGCATGTGGTTGAATGTTTTGCCTCTTAACTCTATTAACCTTATTACATATTCAGGCTGCCATAAAGCTGCCAAAATATTTAGAGGCTCCACCCTGGTATGAAATCTGGCACATTAAGGCCTTAAATGTGAATGCGGACTGAGCTTAGTTAAAGTCAACATAGTACCATTCAGACAACAGTCTGTGAGAAAAAAGACAAAGAAGAAAAACATTTCCCTCAGAGTTAAAACTGTTAATCAAAAGAATATTGTGCAGTCACAACATTTACTCCGTCAGACATGGCTGACGTTATGTTTGCCTACACTGTAAAAGAAAAGATGAGAGCAATCCAGAGATCTAATAAATCTATTGTACGCCCTTGTTTGCCTCTAGGCTTTTGTTGTTCTGCTGAGTTACACTGCTTCATTTTTTTCATAATCCCATCAGCTCTCACAGCACGGCAGCCGAACACAAAGTCCATATCAGAATAATGAAATGCATACGTTAGTTATCCTTTATTTCTTTGTCAATGAAACCAGCTGCTGCCTTTCAAAATCACTGTGTTTTCTCCTATTGAAACTGGGTGCATGTTCAGATCAAGGGCAACAAAACAAGATTGCTGACTTCCTGATCCGTTCATAGTCCAGACCAATTACACATTAACAGATATATTGCTACTGCTATGATTTTGGTATCCACAATATAAAAAGAAATAAGTGCCAACTAAGACAACTAGAGCTAAAAAAAACACTACATCGTTATGTAAGAGCATCTTTGTAAATGCTGAAACCATTTTGCTTCTCATTGACTTGCAAACAAAGTGGCAAACTCAAACTACATACACACCCGAGAAACCAAACCAATGACCTAACAGTGTGATCTTTGATCATGTCGAGGCATCATGTGATTACAGGACCAATTCAGGGCAAATAAATGGAAGCATTCGAAAAAGACGTTACACTCTTCACCTGCATACAACGTACTCACCTGTGCTTGGTTTAATTTAGCTTGAAAAACTGAATTTATTTCCTAATTCTTCTTAATTAAGATTTAGATCATATTATTTAATACGTTTCAGGACTATAAAGCTTAATCATAAAGAACATGATGGCTAACACTGATCTGTATTCCTTTTAAGCATTATGCATCTTTATCCTTTTCATTTAGTCGGACACGTGATTAGTGATGGATCAAAGTTATTTTCTATGTTCGCTGAGCTTGTAAGATACAAACACATATATATAAATCATCTTACAGCATGCCTTAAATTCTTCTATCGTACCACATTATAAATGAGCTGCTGGGGAATCATGGTATCAAGGTGCCCTGACGGTTAGAGTCATAAAGAAAACAGAAGTAATAAAAAAGACCACATCACAATTACACACACAGAAATCATTCCTCATACCCCGGCACTCTTCCTCACCTGTAAAGCAGCTGCCACCCCAAACATCTGAAGGCTAGCGAGAAAACTGGTGGAGAGCGAATTATTCCTGGTGTCTGAAATCCAGCATCTTCCTCTGGAGAGTTTTTTCAACAGGGAACACCCTTCAGAGTTCCTTCATCCCACCTCTCTGACCTCCTTTTATAAAGCGAACATCTTGTCTCTCTCTCTCTCCCTCTCCCCGTCACACGGAACAGCCACTCATTTCACCATCAAAGCCATTAAACTAAGGTCTCCCTTCTCGTCAAGGCACCCAAACCCTCTTTTGTCCACACAGGTGTGCGTTTTGTGAAATGTGATAGTTAGCTTAAGACATGTTAAGGGAACTGCAGCTTGATAAATAGCTGGTTAATGATTAACAGCTTCACATTTCATGTTACCTGGACTCGAATGTATGTCGTTCCCAGTCTCATGTTGGAAACCCACAACATTTTGGACCAGATATGATTTTAAAAAGTTAGAATTTAAAAGAAAAGTGGCTGAAAATCTTGATTTCCAGCTTATGTTATTTAACAAATGTAATTTGGAAATTTTGAAGGGCATTTCTGGGATATAGAGAAAAAAAAAGAAGAAGAAAGAGACAAAATGGATAAAACATAGATCCATTTAGGCACCACTTGCAATGTCTGTTCAAATTTGTATATATTTACCATATATTTAACTCAAAATACGTCACATTCGAACTGTGTCATAAGGTTTTATTGTCTTGATAATCACACAATGGTCCAAGTCCAGTCCACTGTCCTCTGGCAACACTAAACACTTTTTTACAGGCGTAATCGTGCCAACTGCCGCCTACTTCAACTGACCCACAATATTCAATGAATAGATTTACCGCATAAGGAAGTACTTGAGCTTTCTGCTGAGAAATGTGAAATGTATCTCATTAGTTATGCAGCGTTAAAGGCTACATGTATCCACAGCTGGGTGATATCGTAGATAGCAATCTTTGCACCCTAGTGATCGGTTATTTTCTTCATCACTTAAAAGAGGATCTGCGACACGTCTCTCTGTTTCCTAGAAATTTGTTAACATATTACCAAGAAATCCAAAAGACATTTCCTGGAAATGTTTTTTTTTTTTCCTGCTTACATTTATGAACTCAGCACAGACACAAAGGGTGTACAGGCTGTATGTTATATGCTTTATTAGCTATATGTAATGTTTGTGAATTTCAGCTATGTTTCTCATGAGATTTTGATTTGTTTAAACTAATTGACAATATATTTATGCACATAAAAAAATATATTTATAAGCTGTATTTTCACTTTTTTATTCTTTATGTTTTCACTAAATATTTAGCTTGGTGAGATGTAGCCAGGCACTGAAATTCTGACTTTTATGAAATGGTTCGTACAATAGCACTTTCATGTCTGAATATGAAGCTACACCTGCTGGATGTTTAGCTCATCTGTACTTTGACTTTTAGTACTTTTTTTTTAACAGCCAGGGAAAAACAGCTGGCTCTTTCTGAATGCTAAGATGATTCTGACTTCAAGTTTCTACCAAAAAAGGTAAGCAAAGCCCCATTAAACCAAAACTTGTTTTTACACTTCAGTTTTTGTAGTGATTTTTTTTTTTTACAGCTTTATTTAACCAGGAACAAAAACAGGAAGCAGCACATTTAAAAAAGTTTCTGACGAACAATAAGCAGCCGTACATAAAAACATAATACAGGATACATGACCATAATAGAACTAAAGACAGGAAGACATGAAACCAGTCAAACTCTGTCTAAAGGCAGAGCATCTACAGCCAGATGTGCCTGCCTCCGAGTTATCCAAGATCAAAGTACATATTTTATGTATTTATGTATAAATATTTAAACTAATCCAGGCTCTTATAACTCTGAAATTCTCCCTACTTCTTCAAACGCCCAAAAATACTGTAAATAACAGGTTGCATCAATGACTGTATATATAGATGGACGACGCGTCTCCATCTGCCCTCATTATATGAAATTGAAGCCAAAATAGCCCCCGTGATAGGCGCTGGCATCCTGCGATGGTGACGTCATTCGGAGCCAGAGTCTGCACAGTAGAGATCTGCGGGTGGAGCTGCCGTAGCCACCTCCGCGAACCAAAACACACACTTAACTTACTGGAAAAAGAGACAGCAAGGATCCCGCACGCCGGCCTATTTAACAGCAGAACAGCTTCTTGTGTTGGACACAAGCAGACGATCACAGATATGTAAACTTAAACTACTGTAGTGATTGTTTCAGTTACGTCTCCTCTCGCCGTTCCTCCTCTACTCTGCTAACCCAGAACAGATCGGCTGCAGGAGCTGTATTTCTCAACAGAGCTGTCAATCTGATTTTATAGTTTGACTCGTGTGCCATCTGTTAACATGGAGTAGGCGGGCTTTATGACCTATAATGCAGCCATTCAGCAGGGGCCGCTCGAAACATTTTGGCTTCACTTTTAGGGAGCTGTCACGTCAACCATCTTTTTTATACAGTCTATGGTCTGCATACACAAATTTTGAACTGACATTAATGTGGCTTTTCTGAATCGAGCTACTTGTTTGGATGTAGGTGGGGGCTCGGATTAAATTTAAATTTCTGATGAATTCATGGCTGTATACCAGCGGTATTTACCATGTTTATCAGTGTTAGAGATGTATTCAATCTTTCAGATACATCTGAGGGCAGCTAAGCCACTATGCAGCCTTTATCTTGTTTTGTGGTTTCATATCTGGAGTTAAACTATTGATGTCAGAATCACCCACACTGGTGAAAGTCACAGGAAACTTTCCACTGCTGGGAACAGATAATGTCTTTATGACGGGGCCTAAGATTTATAAAGCTATCTGATCCACTGCTTAGAAACATTAGTTTTGTGGGTTTAAGGTTAAAGTGATTATTAAGCGTGCAATGACTCTCAGGAAAACACCCTTGTTCATGTTATTCTCATACGTAGTTTTCCTCTTTCAAAAGAGAACGTGTCAGACCAGCCTGCATGTTTAATACATTACTTGTTCCACCAACATTCATAAAGATCTGAGAAAGATACAAGGTTGTTCGTAAGCATAACAATAGTTACAGGTGTTTGACCTTAATTCAGTGCTGGAATAAAATCTAATTTCCTGTTGCTGTTTTAGGTATCATATGTTTAATAACAGAATTGTAAGTTGAAGTCACTCTACCCCCAATGCAAAAGCAATGTAGTATCTAGTTATACCATAAGATATAAGTAACTAAAAGAGTTTTACTGTTCGTCTATTTTCTTTTGAATTTTTAAGTTTGGTTTATTCTAGTGTCTGCATTTTTAACAGTGATGAAGCGTGTAATATCTCACTTGTCCAACAGGAGTCCCCATCCACCACCTGATTCAGGTGTGATCACCTGCCTGGCTGTTAATAATTTGTTCCAGAGGGAAACGGGAGACACTGCCATTTGAACTTTGTGACCCTGAGGGACACAAGAAGGGCCCCAGCTGTAGTTAGTGTGTCCTGAGGCCGGATAAGACCAGAGTGTCGTAGAGTTCCTGGTTGTGTTTGACTTTCCCGCTGAATCTCAGTGAGACGGTCACACAAAAGGAGTGGATGTCTTGTGAAAAGTTGTTGTTCTGCAGAGTATCGGAGTACTCCCATGTGAATTTTAATTAAAGCGTGGCTAAGCATGTGAGCACTGTCCATGTGAGAACGTCAGGTCGTCAGATCCGCTTTGTTCTAATGTGCCAATGAGGAGAGGGCGGAGGACTGGTGAGACAGAGAAAGAAGATGGACTGGTTTCAAAGAATGTCTGGTATGGGGACATGGAGAGGTAGACGTAAGCAAAGAAGGAAGAGGAGACAGTCATCTGTTTTGATTCTTCACCGTCAAGACTAACTTTTTCTAACAAGTAAGAGAGCTCAAAATCAAGTGGTGAGGAAGAGAGGAGAAGACGGACAAGGGATAACATCGGTCATCCTGGCTGGTCAGCTATGGGGAATGGTGGTAAGGGTCTTTCAGATTCTTCATTACAGTTAAGTTTACTGTAACAGTGACATGCACAAACAGCTAGGAAAATGCTCTGCGTAGTTATTCAGATCTACCTTTCTACCCAAGTACTTAATTTGTATAACATTGCTGATCGTCACTGCTTTTAATTCATTTTTTGAATGTCATTATTTTCCCCTGTAGCTAAAAATAGCTCTTTGTGTTATGTTAGCTGGTAATGTAGAACTTAAATACCCATTCTTATAAATACAATTGTTAAATGTTAAATGTGGAGGGTTAGGCAGATAAATAGTTCTGTGTCTGCGGCTGCTGATCCGTATGCAGTTAAGTGAGAGAATGAGAGGACGATCTGATATAAATCTCTGCTGTTTGCGTCACGAGCCAGCTGTATTTCTGTCTCTTGATCTCACTTATCATTTCAGTGTCTCTCCGAAGACTGCTAATGAAAGCAGAGCCCACATCATTCCCTGAGATTGATTTCCCAATCTCATTTCATCATGCTGAATATTCATTCATAATGAACTGATACACTACATATTGATCCAATTAGGCCCGGGCGGCCAGACAGACGACTATTTCAGTCGGTAATCATTTATGTCAGGAATGCAATACCCTGAAAAATTCAACAACAGTTAGCTTGCGTGTTGTTATTCAAATGCTTGTACGTGGATCTGTAAAAATGTGTTGCTCAATGGTTGTGATTGATGACCTCTGTGCGTGTTTGCAGGGAGCAGGGTGAACTCGACGGCAGTCGGGATCGCCGTCGGCTTTGGGTTCCTGGCGATCCTCTTCACTATTGCCATTGTACAATTCTGCTGCAAGCACAAATGCAAAAAATGCAAAACCTGCTGCAAGAAGAAGGGTGAGTGGATCTTCAATGAGTCACTTCACCCAAAAAACACCCTATCTTATCTCTGGTGGAATCATACAGATATGTTTCGTTATCTATCCATGTTTCTTGTATTTGTCTCTACCACCTCCCTAATTCGTTGGAGATGATTGAAATTTGTCATCACACAGTAATGTCGGTTATTTTTATTAACCAAGACTTCTATGAACACTTTTCATAAAGTAGGAACTACTTTTTAACCCAAGAAACAATCTGACTGTGAGGTCTGAGCCACTATGACAATGTAGGATGTGGTTTGAATATATCATCTTTATGCTATATCAGTGGTTAGCCAACCTGGGGTCCGGGGCCCCCTTAGGGGGGGCGCCAAAGATCGCTGGGAGTGCGTGAGGCTTTGTCTGCACTGCATTTGTCAAGATTAGTTTTGTACATGTTAAATAAAATCATTAAAAAGCACTTTGATAATCAAAAGTCTGTTCATCTATTAAAAAATATATTAATCTATAAACATACATACACACATGTATGCACATATTTTTTGACATACAGTACATTCATACATGCATGCAGAAATACCTACATCCACATATTTAAATGTAACTAAAAGTGGTGTTTATTATAATAACTAAAGATAACTGATAAACTAAAATGACAAAGAACTAAATTCTGATTGGTGTCAATTTTTGCCAACAAAGTTTTGGAATGAATCACTTCATTGTTTTGGTGTACGTGTGTTCGGGCTAGGGGGCTCAGCCTTTCTTAGACACAAGCAGGCGGGGGCTCCAGGGAAAAAAGGTGTGCTATATGCACCACACATTTCATTGAGCTCTGTCCAGTGACAAAAGTCAGCCAATATTTAGAGTTTAATATGATGCGCCTGTCATGATATCTTAATATATGTTTCTTCTTATTCCTCTGTAGAGCAGTCAGTAAAAGACAAAGTCCTCACGTGAGTACAATTCTCCTCACAGCCTTTCATGTACAAAGTTTTATATCCCTGTATAAAACTGTCTAATGGTTATTTGGTTGTTTGTTTTAACAGCAAAGTCGGCTTGAAGAAGTCTCCTCCTCCCTTCTCCATCAGCGGCGTCATAAAATGACAGGCACCGTGTTGACGGTTGATTCTGACAAACCACCCAGTGGAAGACACATCCCTCGTCTGTCACATTCCTACGCATCTTGTTTTCAGCATGTATTGTTTCTGTTTGTATTGTGAACACTGAGGAGGGATTTCACCATGTTATTTACACACTACTTTGCGTGAAGCCTTTGAACCATGTCACTGGTTCTTAGCTGCCTTTGAAGTTTGGTTTTTAAACATTAAAATGTCATTTTAATGTCATTATTTATATAAGATCAAATGTACCCCAAAATATATACGTATTGGAATTTCACTTTGTCAATTTGCTATTTGTAGTGAGAACTGTCTCATGTTTTTACTGCTGTTGGTACACGTTTGAGTGTACACACATGTGCACACAACGGAGAAAGAAATGCACATATTCAGCCGATGGTGAGAACTTTTATGGGGGAGGGCAGAATATCAACAGCTCAACCACAGAAACCAAGCAGATCAGTTTTCTTGTAAGCTACACTCGACTTCCTCCAGAGTCACTTATCTACTACCTCTTTTATACTTTCAATGGTTAATGTCGCACAGTTTTTCTTGCAGTGAAACCAAAAACACATTTCTCTCTATCTGATGTTTTTCGGTGCTGCCTACACAAGGTGAGTAAAGGTCGAGGTCTTGATGCAGTCAAAAACAAGATGATGACTTAGATGTGCACGAGACAAAAGAAGCAGTCATTTCTAGACTCAAAAGAGTTTTAGATGCCTCTCTGTGTGTTGATGCCGCACAGCACAGTAACATAAATGTCAGATGTACCAAGAGACTGTAAAGTTTAAAAATCTTCCTCTGTGTGACTTGCTATATGTTCAGTATATCAATCTATCCTACACTTTTAATGCCACAGAACATTAAACTCTTTTGTCACAAACCTTTGGACATGAGAAGGCAAATTTCACTCAGCCAGTGAAAGTTTAAAAAACACTTTCGTGTGAATGCATACAGTAAACAGTTTAAATGTTTCTTTCTGTTGTTAATCCTAAAAACATATTTTAAAGTCTGCATGGAAATAACTTCAATCTTGTTTCCCAAATACATGACACGATTTCTCAAGTGCAAAGTGTTAACCTTTTGGTTTTCTGATAGATAACTGACGGCATGTAACATGCTAATTCAATATTGAGTGTCTGTCTGCAGCTCTGCTGATTTGCACACCCCAAAATATGTCCGTGCAGAATCTGCATAAAACTCATTTTGAGTTACTGTCAGTCACAGATCAGTGGATATGCATTAATTATGGTGCCGTGCCACAGACTGAAACAAGTAAAGAAGCTAGGTGACGAGGGGACGGATCAACGTGTTGCTCTTGTGAACCTTCACCATTTGAATATCTCACAGCACTTTTTCAGAAGTCAGTCTAATATGATTTGGTTTCAAAGTCATATTACAATGCAGTAACAGAGTTACACTTTGTGCCCATTAACCTGCAAATGCATTGACTACTGCAACTCCCTATTGGCAGGCCTTCCTGCATGCACATTCAAGGCAGAAATCAGGTGTGATCAAATTTAACACCAATTTCCAAGTCTGTCATAATTATCCTATGATCTTGAGAAAACTGGGGCCATGCTCTCACGATAATCTTTTTATTAATTATCCAGTTATCACCAGCTTTCTTATATCAAGACAATGAAATGATTTATATATTAGCAAGGAGGAAATGTACGTTCTCAGCTAGTTCTAAACATGTTAGAAAAGGTAGTAGGTTGGGGAGCAGCAACATTTAGGATCAGCCAAATGTCTTCTCACTTCCCCTGCTGCTCTCTGAAAATAGAGTCACATGATGATCCTATGATTGCTATGAATCTGCTTCATCAGCCCAACAGCAGACGCGAGGACTTTTTTATTAAGCATTCTCGGTCATCTCTGTTGGCGATTTGGTTTCTTTTCTATCTATGACATGGGGCTTTTCTGAAGCGAGTGGGAGCCTAAAAGAGGAAGTGTTGGTGGCTGAGTTCAGACGCTTCGGAGCCACCGCTCTGGTTCCTGTACATAATTTACATATGGGGATCCCAAGCACAGCTTAATGACCTTTCATGTTTATTTTCCAATGTGGCTGTAGCGTTGTGGTTTTAGGGTTTTCCTTGTTTCTTTGAGTCATGGTTTCAGAAAACACCATCGTGTTGTATGCTGGATTTTTTGTTTCGTGATTGTATGAAATTTACAGAAAGTCCCAGTGAGACAGTTTCTTTTAATCACATGTAAAAAAGCAGAGACATAAATTCAGTTATACATGTTAAATAAATAAATTCTTTTTACAACATTTAATACATTTGCTCAACTGGCAGGTATCTGAAAGAGAGCGCAGCTACAAATTGTCCTGAACATGATTGAAACTGAGGAAAGAAATACTACTACGTCTTTAATTTGCTTTTGTTTAACATCACTAAAGTTTTCTGGCTGTTTTTTGCTACCACATTAGAAACTTGTGTACTTAAAAGTGTTTCAATCGTATTTCACATTGCCGAATATTTAAACAGAAGCAAAAACCATCAACCTTCGTGTGATTACTGACATGGGGTATCATTGTTGGCAAAGGCAGGGAGGAATCGCAAAATGCCCCAAAACACGTAACTGTTTAACCGTTTCTCTGCGCTGCTCCCCACACCAGTTTCACTTCCGGCATGCTGCAGTTAAGACTGATGTAAATATACCCAGTGAGACAGGGCCGAATAAAACCTTTCTCGTTACATTCAATTGTCTCTTGAAGCTCCGGAGAGTTAACCAAACAGCTGCTGTGTGGTTTAACCTCCATTTCCTTCCTACACTCAATAACAGCTTGTTGCTTGCACACATCTTCCCCACCCCTTTAGTTCAAATTTGCAATGCTTGTGCATTTCTATTCTCTAAATAATGCTTCTATTCCATTTTTCACCTGTTCTGTTATGTTGTAAAATAGGTGTGTATTGCTCCAGTTAAGCACTCAGACATTTATAAATAGCATTCCACAGTGTATCAGTCAGTTATCAGCTGTACGTCACAGAGAGCGAGCGGCACATTGTTCATATTGAAGTCCTGTCCTGCCTCCACTAGGGGCAGCGGCGCCAAAGCTGTTAGCAGAGGGAAAGTCTCCTTCAGTTGTATGAAAGATGGTTCTAGGTCTTCTATCACAAGTGTGTCCAATTGTGTTTCCTTAGAATAGCTTGAAAATGTTTTTTTGTAAGAGTCCACAAAATCACATTTGCTGCTCAGTAGTCCATTTTCAATACACAAAGATCTGTATTGCTTTACAATTTCTCCCCCATATTGGCTTTGATGATGGCACCAAGAGCACTGACCTGCTCCTGAGCAGATACAAGATTGAGGTCCAGCCCTGTAGCCTGTGACCACCTCGGCCAAAAGGGATTTAGGAAGCATCTGTTCGAACATCTCCTTATCATCACACACTTGAATGTGCACACTAGAAGGGCTCTGGTGACGATAACCACCCGAACCAAGGACCTCCTTTAGAGACCCACTGTCCTGTCCATCTAGATTCATGGAAGAAGAATCAAGCTGGCAGCCAAGCCCAACCCCACTATCCTCCCTCCTCCTTTCAATGTCTACATTAGTCCTCTCTTCCTTCAGAGGGTAATCTGTTTGACCGCTGGTGGAGCTCTCTGATCCTCCCAAGCTCCCAAAGCCGCTGTCCTCTTGTCTCAGTGGAGGATTTCCCTCACTGTTTGTGGTAGAGACAGCCTCCATGCTGAGTCCACTGTCCATGCTTGTCCTTCTTTCCTCCTCTTCATTGTCCTCTGTTACGGTAACATGTGTCTCTGGGCCTTTGACACAGTTTTTTATTTCTGGTCTGTAACCGGACAGGAACCATCCTTTGTCTGTCACAACCTCCATTGTTCCTTCTCCAACCGAGAGTGGACGCCACCCACTAACAGGGGATTTCTAAGATGAGAAAAGAGAAGACAGTTATTTTCATTGTTCTACAATGTCTCAATCTGGCACACAGTGAGTTATAACCAACCTAAACATCTCAGCAGCTGTTATATTGTTCCAATGATCTGTTATTGAATGCACTTACCAATGCAGCAGGTGTTTTCTCTGGACGTCTCAGGTAACAGATGAGGAGGGCGACCATGATAGCAACGAAGGACAGCACACCCATAATAGATAGGGATGAAACGGCAATAATGAAGTATTCTGGAGGGAACAAAAACAATAAAAAAACATTTAACAGAAGTGGGTGTTATAGCTGAAAGAATTGGGTTGAACCTGTGCTATAGTGTTACACATTTTTCCTCTTTTACAAACTTTAGCCTTTCTGGCTAAAAGTTAGTTGAGTGAATTATATTAATATATAGCTACCACTAGCAGCTAGCTAGTGTTACTTAGCACAAATACTGGAAATGCAGACACAAAAAAGGTTTTAAAAAAAAACGGCCTGTTTAAGTTATACATGGGCTTATGTGTTTGGATTAAACAAACGGAAAATAGCAAGGTAATTTGTGTGCTTTAGGAGTGCTAGCAGGCATGCTAGCTGTCTTTCACTGTTTACTTCATGCCTAGCTAAGTTAACCAGATGCTGGCTGTAGCCTTATATTTAGCTTACAGTCATCAATCTTCCTAACAAACACTGCTGGCTAGCTTCACTTAGCACAAAGTTTGGACATGTGGATAAAAAAATTTAAAAGGCCAGTTGTTGTACAGGGGAGTTGGTGCTTGAATTCAAAAAACGAGATATCACAAGGTAATTTGTGAGCTTTAGAGGTGCTAGCAGGCTACCTGTTAGCAGACCAGACTAGCTGTCTTTTTTACTGTTTTCAGTCTTTATGCTAAGCTAAGCTAACCAGCTGCTGGCTGTAGCCTTAAATTCAGTTTACAGATACAAGAGTGGTATCAAACACGCTGTTGCGACTAACCTCTCCATGTATCTTTTTGCTAGCAGCAACTGACATGGAAGTATTAGCCTACATGATGGTAAAATATAATTTGAATTGACAGTCTCCAAATGCTGTTTGATGCTGCTTTCTCTTAACTGTGATTCATCACAATAATGTTTTTCTTACCTTGCTCCGGTAGCAGCAGACACTGTTTATGGGACTCAGGGCTGGTCATGAGAGCTCCGCTGCCCTCGACCTTGATACTGACACAGTACTCTCTCCCCCAGTGGAGAGTAGTAAAAGTTGTGCACCTCTGATACTCGTCCACGTTATCCTTCAGGTATGCTATTGTAGTCTGTGGGGTAAACATGAAAATGCCATGCAGTTTAAGCCATCGTACAGTATATCCAGGGATGATTCAAGTACAGAGTCAGGCAGTTAACAATGACATGACAAGTTCAAATATTGTTTTATGACACATTTTGTTACCACTGACTAACATTTTAAATAACCATTTTAAATCTCTTTTTTTTAAAGTCCTGTCAATCATTTTACATTGAGTCCCAATCTTTGTGTATTGTGCCTTAAAGTCTAATTCAGACACCCACCTTATTTTCCTCTCCAGTCTCCTCCAGGTAGATGGTGTACACGACCCCATAAGGAAAGAGTTTTCTCAGAATGGGTTTTTGATAAACACAAAGTCTTTGAGTGCTGGAGGTGGCCAACCAAGTGAAGGAGGGAGGACTCAATTTACCTGCAGGAAATACGAAAGGTAAGAAAAACGATGCTACTGTGTACCTTAATTATAACTTTACCAACCAAAGTACAATGTTCTAATTAAACTGAAAACTAAACGTACTTGTGTTAGGGAGAAATTTGAGCTTGACTGTCCACTCAGAAACGTCAACTCCTGCGACCAGCTGAACTCTGACCTTGTAGGCAGCGCTGTAGTCATGTATACGACTGCTTAGGTCACAGCTGGTCCGTAAGATAGCTGTGCAGCTTTCTACTGTTTCCCATGCACCGATGTACCTGAGGACGCAAAACACACCAGTCACAAACCAATAACAACTTTTGTCAATCTTGCATTAGCATTCAGCAGCTCTCTCTGGTAAATAATATCAGTCAATGGAAGAGGAAAATAATGATACTGTATGCAGAACTGTAGAGATAAAAGCATGCTGGGAAATTGCTCGATAATAAGAAGTTGGTGCACAGGACATGGTAACTCAGAAGTGTTATTATAGATATTTTAAAGTTCAACATACTTTGCCATTTGTACGTTGTATTTGTAATTAGGGGGCAGGTTCGCAGGATTATTCCAAAATGCGATTACCTCCCCATCCATGATGTCCACCATCAGTTTGTCAGGCTTAGGGATGTCCAGTCCTGCCACAGAGAGAATAGGGGAATTATGATCTACATTCACTGCTCATTATTATAAAATCATTAAAAGTCATACAGTTTATATTTCATTGCCAGGAGAGAATACCTTTGCACTGTTCTGATTTCGGGTTGCAATGTAAAATCATAGTCTACACATGCTAAAATGCAAATGCTGAAATAGTCATTTTTTTCTTTTACTTAAATGCATTGTAAAGGATGTGGTCAGCTGGAAAAAGGAAGTTGACGAAAAGACGCTAATCTTGCAAATTATTTATGGGATCTCTAACCATAATGACATTTTTTCAAACAACAATACACCAAATTATGTAAGGAAAAAAATTATATATTTTTTTTTAGAATTTGCACAAAAGACCTCAGAGTTTTTCACAGAAATTGGTGACTCAAAATTCCACAATGATGAACAAAATCATCAGATCAGCCTGGATAACCATCAGAATAATTTATATTAACTTAAACAAATAAAAAAAATTAAATTTAAACAATTAAAAAAGTATCGTAAAAGTTATAATTACCTGATACACAGTGTATACAGATCATCAGGAGGACCAGATTTAGTGTCTTGTTCACATCCATTTCTGTTATGTTGACGGGTGTCATCAGTCAGTCATAATCCACACATCAGCCGTTGAAAACAGTCCCTTATTCCAATCACATGAGAGACAAAATAGATTGTACAAACATCTTTTCTCCTCAACACCTCCGTGTAACGCTTCAAACTAACATGGAGGTGGTAAAAAAGGAGCGAAGCGGCTGTTCTCTAGTTGATGTAGCCACTTTGTGTTTTTCCCTTACGACTGAATTTACATAGTTCCCCCAAACTGCTTTCATCACTCGCTCAGCTTCCCCTCCCTCTCACATGACACGCTTCCTGTTGCTGCCAAATCAGTGACGTGGTTGTGTTTTTTTTCTCTCTCTCACCGAAACTTTTCCTTCCTCTTCTGCCTCTTCTTTTCCCCTTTCCACACTTTCAGCAGGTTCACGTTGTACAGTGAACTGCTGTTAGGGGTTTAAAAAACAGAAACTGACCGTAGACGACCCAGAGACAGAAAAGGAGAAGTATTCAGAGATTCCCCTTTGATTTGCTTTCATTGTCGGCAGAAGTTAGATAAGAGTAGTGTTTTATAAAGATCTAGAAGAAGGTGCTGCTGGTCTTTGTGTGTGTTTAGTTTGTGCTTTCAGGCCTATTAAACAACAGGTTTCCTGTCATAGACTCTGTAAAACCTCAGCTGTGGTTGGCTGCATTGCAGGTGGTTTTTGCAGTTATAAGCGGCTTCGGCGACTGTGAGAATAAAGACAAATAAAAATACACGTTAATCATTTGAATGAATTTGTTTAACAAGCAAAATAAACATACATTAAAGTCATATATAGAAAGCAATTACTTGAGTTTCATGGTTTAATGTACTTTACAGACATAAAAAAAACTATAAATAACTACGTAGAATCAGTTATGAAACTGGAATTAAGACCTTTCTGTAATGTAGTGCATTAAAATGTCATATAGGTAAGTTATACACTCAAGTCGTGACATTAAGACAGCTGTGACCTTTTGAGAAAATCAGCAGGTTGAAATATCTCTGTGTCAGTTGCCTTTTTTTAAACCACAGAGACCACGAGCTGTATCAGTTCACCTCATCTCAGTCACCATTGTGCTACTTTTAGTCACTTTCCTGCAGGAGCGTGTGAAATGCTCAGGTTTTTTTCATGGAAACATGAGACATAAGTGCTGTTTTCTACATCTAGCTAGCAGTAACTGGTAAATAATTCAGAAATGGAGCCTATCTTGTCAACAAATCAGTGATCAAAGGAAACTTTTCTAAGAAAGATGCTTCATATTATGTCTAAAGTATGTAAAGGAAAAAATGTGACCAATGATTGGATGGATTTTCCACCTCTGCCCTAAAACAATGGGATGTTTGCTGTTGAATCAACCAAACCATCTCACTTGTGTTTCTGTTTACAGCACATCTTTGCCAGCTTTTACCCAGGTTGTTCTCATGACTGTGTTTGGTAAGTAAATATAAAGTTTACATCCTTCACAGGACATTTGCCTATACTTTATCTACACTTATTCCAAGGTCTGTTTTTTCTTGATAACAGACCGTTGTTATGAAAAACAGACCGTTGCTAGGGAAGCGGCTCAAATCACTCAATCCGGAGGACTGATTGTAATCGTATCAATTCAACTGAAGAAGTCTGGTAAATTTGACAAAAGCTATAAAGGTTAAACAATGCAAAAACTGAAGACTACGACAGAGAGATCTGCAAAACTGAAGACGGCACATGAAGCAAACATTAAACAGAACACAGTACGGGATACGGCGGTGTTTAAAGATGGTGAATGGAAAAGAATATGTCTTCATATACCCCTTTCCCACCAAAATTAGTGCGTTGACGCCGTTTTTTCAGACCCGGGAAGACATGCCAATAAGTGCCAATTGTCTCTGTTCCCATTGCCAGTGGAGTATACTCCCGTCGGTCTCTTTTCTGCTGTCCCCGTCTGACGTCACAAACGCACTGGAAACAGGTTAGTAAACAGTGAAGATGTTATGGTGACCTTTTGAGAAAATCAGCAGGTTGAAATATCTCTTTGTCAGTTGCCTTTTTCAAACCACAGAGACCACGAGCTGTATCAGTTCACCTCATCTCAGTCACGATTGTGCTACTTTTAGTCACTTTCCTGAAAAATGTGAAATGCTCGGGTTTTTTTCATGGAAACATGAGACATAAGTGCTGTTTTCTACATCTAGCTAGAAGTAGCTGGTAAATAACTCAGAAATGGAGCCTATCTTGTCAACAAATCAGTGATCAAAGGAAACTTTTCTAAGAAAGATGCTTCATATTATGTCTAAAGTATGTAAAGGAAAAAATGTGCCCAAAGATTGGATGGATTTTCCACCTTTGCCCTAAAACAATGGGATGTTTGCTGTTGAATCAACCAAACCATCTCACTTGTTTTTCAGTTTCACTTTATCTACACTTATTCCAAGGTCTATTTTTTCTTGATAACAGACCGTTGTTATGAAAAACAGAACGTTGCTAGGGAAGCGGCTCAAATCACTCAAACCGGAGGACCATTAGACGGATTACCGCATGGGCAAAGTGGGCACATGCCCAGGGCCCTGAGCTAATGGGGGTCCTTGGCCTTAAGCATTAATATCTTTTTATGTGTAAAGTGTATTTGTTTTGAAAATATTTTGACAATGTTGTTTGAATAAAATAGTTTGAATGTTTTTTTTTCAATAAGCAATTACATTTCACAGAGGTTGTGAGGTAGGCCTACGTTTACTTTCTATTTCGCGGTCAAAAAAAGAAACGTGGGCTCAGCAGGTCAGCAAAACTAGAGAAAAAAAGATGCTAAAGATGCTGCTTTGAAGTAGGACTGTATCTGATGATTTCTGTCAGCAACTGCGAGGAAGAATGGTCTTAAATGGCCAGGATTAAAATTGAACTAAGGACAAAGATGACGCAGAGATGCCTGAACATGCTTTCACTCATGGCCATTGAATTGGACGTCATCCGGGAGTTGGAGTTTGATGACTTAATTGATGACTTTTCTTCAGAGCAGGCCAGAAGACAGCTGGTTTAATTAAGGTATTTTTTCATTTTTGTTACATTTATTAAGATGTGTGTTTGACTGCTGATATACAGTAACACTGGGTAGAAGATTTTGTTTTGTTTTTTTGCAATGTTTTCTTAAGGGAGGTGTCTGTCTGTAGGAATAACTGGCCTATCTATGTTTGTATAGGGCCCGGGGTGAGTTTGTGTCCAGGGCCCATGGTCATGATAATCCGTCCATGCGGAGGACTAATTGTAATCGTATCAATCCGCCAAAAGAAGTCTGGTAAATTTGACATCGGTCGTTTACATTGGGAAAAAAGATGAAAACAGCAGAGAGAAAGCAATTAAGGTTAAACAATGCAAAAACTGAAGACTACCACAGAGAGATCTGCAAAACTAAAGACGACACATGAAGCAAACATTAAACAGAACACAGTACGGGATACGGCAGTGTTTAAAGGTGGTGAATGGAAAAGAAAATGTCTTCATATACCCCTTTCCGCCAAAATTAGTGCGTTGATGCCGTTTTTTCAGACCCGCGAAGACCCGCTAATAAGTGCCGATTGTCACTGTTCCCATTGCCAGTGGAGTATACTCCCGTCGGTTTCTTTTCTGCTGCGTCACCGTCTGACGTCACAAACGCACTGGAAACAGGTTAGTAAACAGTGAAGATACGGTGGTTAGGTCTTTATTATATCTATTACTCATTCACTCTATTTATCAAACTTGGCGCCGACAAATTTGGAACGATGTTTGACTGGCTGCTTGGACGGAGATGGGCGGAATTTGTAGCTGAGATGACGAGGAGTCGCAGAAGTTACAGACGGAGCATAGCATCGCACCGGAAAGGGGGCGGAGATTAGCGTGTCAATCAGGGTTTTGTGTTCCCATCATTGCCGATCGGAGCGGAGGCGATAATTACCCAGTACTACTGCAGAGTCATTTGACCCGGGTCTGAATGCCGATTGTAACCTTTCCACCTTTTAATATTATTTGGTTAGCTCATTTTAAGAAGTTACCCGTTGCTATGGACGCAGCTCTCACTGAGTGTAACGGACTATTTTTAAACGGAAAGATGATCCTGTTGGGGTTCCATTCCACGATAACAACCTGCTCACTATTAGCCCTTACATAACACGGCCTACGCTTCAGGATGGTCTTCTTTCAATTCTAGGAAAGCACTTTTCTCCTAATTCACCTACACAAACGTGTGACCTCAGTTTCCACATCTGTTTCTCTCCACCTCCTCCTCCTCCTCACATGTGACTCTTCAAGTTTTGGTTCTTGGTAAATGACAACAGACTAAACCATGGACCTGTGTGTCGGTGTTACGTCTCGATTTCAGTCTTCAGTGGGACTTTTCCCTCTTTTGAATAACTCACGATGTTTCTCATAAACACAGTGTAGCAAAGTAATGATGAACTTAAGATAGACTTCCAGAGATTGTCTGAACACAGCTCATTCAACACTCTGAAACCATTTATTGATGTTCTTCATCAGCTTTTATATTTTGTGACATTTTACCTTTTTAATTAAGTCATACAGCGTTGGGACAAAGGGAAAACATGCAGAAAAGAAGGTGGGTGATATGCCACAAAGTGTCTATCAACCAGTTTATATCTGGGACACTGTGGTTATGCGGTATGAGTCTTCAACCTCGGAACAACCCTTATGACCTATATTTCTTACATGTGCTGTTTAGTATGCTGTTATTTTAGTAAACAAGAAGAACAAGAACAAGCACTCAGTTATTGTTCCTGATTAGTCAAGCATAATGTTTTTAAGCTGTTTTGATTAGAAAGGGAGACGCAGCAAAGGATCAGCTGTGTTGGATCTTGGACCAGAAATCATGCTGATGGAATGGGAACAGAAAGGGACAGTAGACTCAGATGAAATTGGCTGAAAGAGGAACTAGAGAGCGATTGGAAAGTGAATGCAAAAGTGTAAAAAGAGCTGGAAAGAGAAATCATTTTGAAGTTCACAGACAAAGGTGAATGAAAACACTGAATGAGTGACATATTTAAAATCACATATTAATTATTAGCTTTTTTTCCTGGACAGTGACAAAGCTCTTTTTGCCATCTTTTCCTTATTCTGCAAGCCGATTGTGATGTAAAAATTGTAAATATTTCATTGTATGTTTATTTTATCTTTTTATGTATCCCTTATTTTGGCGTGGAGGACCCACTAAGACTAAGTGCTCTGCAACAACACAAGTAAAAACTAGGAAACATATACAAATATAAACACAGTTAGGCTTAGCTTTCACTTAATATTGTAAATGTTAAAACCATTCAGCCGCAGCTTAACAAAGCTGTCATTCCTGTGAAGAGGAGGACATTTTGGCTCAGGGTCATGTTAGCCTACCTGGTGTCATCTGAACCACAATGGAGCTTCATGATAATAGAAACAAGCTTTGCTGCCACAAAACCTGTCTGGCAGGTGATAAAGTAGTGCACTGGGCGCGCCCGTCTCTGTGAGCAGAAGAATAAAGTATTGAGAGACTGATGGGGCCTGAATGTGAATGTGGGAGGTGTTAGACAGGGAGGGGGAAGGCAGGTATACCTGTGACTGCTTGTCAGATGAAGGTCAGTGACAAACACACAGCAGGATTAGAAAGGATTGGAACAGGCGACAGAGAGGAGAGAACGTGTTTCATGTGGCACCAGAATGCCATGACCGCTGCTCCATGACTGCGTAAATACCTGGATGTGAAAAGGCTCCACCCACTTGCTCGTACCTCCAACATCCACTCTCTGTTGACCCGAGTCCGATGGCACAGCATGATGCGGTAAGTTCTACTTTTTGTCTTACAACAAAAAACTTCCTCTACTGCAACTTTCCTCAAACTTCAAACCTCCTCTGATCAATTGTCATACTTTCTCTGGAATCAATGCTCACCTGTCCTCTCAGTGGTGCTCTTTGTTAGGTTTATCTGCTCCTCTGTTTGAGTTTCAGTGTGTTGATTTGCTTTTAAAGTTATGTGGCCTCCATTAGTTTGCAGAGGGGCGGTCATTGCAGAGATTAAAGTGATATCAGAGGTTTTATTTGTCTTTCAATTTACCTACTAGACAGCACGTGAAACGGGACTCACAATGCTTTCTGCGTTACCTTTTTTATAGGTGTTGAAACAACTCTTTTATTCGCCTAACATTACTATTATTTACTATTAGGTATTGTTAGGTTTTTTCAACAGTAAGTAGCAAGTATCTCCAAGACGAGCTCAGTAGAAAAGCAGAGTTTCAGCTTTGTGGAAATGTATTTCTTAGATCATCAAATTGGTTTTGAAATGGTTTGATTTGTTTTTTTTCCAACTTTAAAAGAACACTCAATCCTTCATTATCTCTGAAAGACTCAATGTTTTGGTTTTGATGATCAAATCTGGAGACACATGCTTTAAATTAAGTTTTAATCTCCAAACAACTGCAACAAAAGTACTTCCCTCAGAGACAAACTTGTTAATTAGGCTGAGCAAGTAATGAAAAAAGGACACTTAAATTTGCCATTTCATGTTAGGTACCTCTGTTAAAGTAAAAGTTATTGTTTGAGTAAAATATCAACTTTTTAAATGTCATGTGAACTCCTAATCTTGCCATTTATTTTTAGTAATTTTCCACGATCATGGCCGACGGGCAAACAATGCAAGATGATCCAAGTGTATTCTGCTTGGAAATACAATGAACTGGCTCCTCCCCCTATTTCAGCTCGGTCATTTTGCTTCAATTAAGTGAGGTGTATGCTGCCTTTAGGCGTATTTTGAAACTTGAGCAGCCTGCAAAAGAAATGATCTTATGAAACACCTTTTGTGCACATCCACCCCTGCCCTCCTAAGTGCAACATTGTTGGATTAACTCCTTTCTTTTTGCCTCAAAGGATTGTCTCCCCTGTGTAAGACGCTCTGACCACAGAGATAAATGAGGAAGACTCATTTAAATCATGATTAAAAAATACATCTCAGCTTTCTTACTACAAGGGGCAGATAAGGTGATGTTACTGCTCAGGCCTCTACTAATTGAAACCACTGTAACTTTGCATTCCAGGACTATCGCAGCCCCATAAAAATGTGTGTGCAAGCCTCTGAGCTGCAGCTCTGCTGCTGAGCATCTAAATAATATCAACGATTCCTGTAACGGAACGTGTTCTACCTCTCATGTGATTTGTTGGAATAATTGAAGACATAATGATGACTCGTCCTGAACGTGTGTTCTCACGTTACATTCTGTAAATGCTCGTGACACTTCATGCTTACTGCTGATCGGAACAGATTGTCCTCCAACAAGTTCCGTCACATTCTGAAAACTTCCCACGCTGTATGTATCAAAACATAGAACAATAAAAAGTATGTGCTGCAACTCTGCAGGAATGTTGCACGATCTTTAAATGGAAATTAAAAAAGCAATTAAACATTTTCGGGAAATGTATTAGCCGAAAACAGCAAAACAGTGTCTGTATGGAAAATATGTCAGCAGCCGGTTAGCTTAACTTATTATTAACAGCTAGCCTGATTCTGTACGAAGGCAACAAAAGTTAGGGCCGCTAAAGCTCCCTAGTTTACACGTTGTGTCTAGTAATCAATAATCCCTTTTAACACCAGTTGAGTTGTTTTTACACATTAGCTCAAAGCAGTGAAAGTGGTATCATCAGATAAAAGCACTTTCCTTCATCTTTTTACTTTACGTTTTGTAAACAAACATTAACCTGCTCCTGATCTAAACATTTGAATAACTGAATCTTTTGTCCTTTGTACTCGATATGGCTGCAGGAAACTGAATTAAAAACACCAGAGCAGAAATAATGATGGAAAAATGAGGAAACAAAGTGTTAATACCTGATCTCTTAGTCACTGTTGCCAGGAAACATCAGTTGTCTTGCACATAAGGTGGTTACACAGGTGTGGACTTTAGCATAGGCCTGATAATAGTGTTAGGAAAGAATGGACAATGGCCTACGTGCTCAGTCTTGGCAACCAAAAACATGCAGGGTGTTTGCCTCACGTTTATCTAATGACAACTTGCTTATTATTTACTTTCTCTCTTTTTTCTTTCTCACAGAACGATCCCCCTCCTCCCTACTACCCCACTGCCATGCACACCCTGCCTCCCCTCAAGCCCTATGAGGAGGTGGTGTATGGCGTGGGTCCAGGCCTGATGCCCCCCAACCATCCCCGTTACATCCCCCGATATCCAACACATGTGGTTGTTCCCCAAGTCACGGTGGCAGGCAAACGTGAGTGTTGTACAAGCTCCCTTATTTTCCTGAATTTAGGTATACGAGGAAAACAAATGGGAGACGCATCGAGGATTACTAATGTGGTCGTGTACTTTCTGTGTTCAGCCCCGAGCAGAAAGAGGAGGAGGTGCTGCGACAATAATGCCCAGTGTTACGGAGGCTCGGGGGGGACCTTACTGCTGCTCGGCCTGCTTGCACTGGCCATCTGGCTTGGAGGTATACTGTGTTTATTCAGACAGATCTCTGATCATTTATATTCATTGCTGTTTTAATATTGAGGGCTATTGTAGCTGCATGTTAAGCCTTAGTTAGTCACAATGTTTCAGGCGCCCTGTGCTGGGTTGTTTAGCAGGATATGATTTGTTAATAAGTCATTACAATGGAACATAATGACTTTATATATGGCTTTTGTTTTCCCCCAATTTCAATTGAGCTCTGTTAGCATTCACAAGATGTTGGAGGTTTAAATTTAGCACGTTTTGTTTTAATTAGTTGAAGCTGTTGCAGTGTTAAAATAGACAAAATCATTAAATGAGGGAAACAGAGGAGATTATCCATTTATGTTGCATTTTACTGTTTCCTATTTCATTCCAAGATTTAGCGTTAGTCACAACAATAATGCCACGCTCTACCTCTCTTACCCACACTCATTCCTATTCACTTCACCCCACAGTTCGTTATGGCACCCGCTTGGCAACAGTAGCCATCCTCTACAATCACGACAATGATCGCCCTTTCGTGAACCAACCTCTCCCAAGGGCCGACTCCTGCCCCAACAACACCGTCGAATGTGACGGGATAAGACACTGCCAAGTTGGCTCTGATGAGACCAAATGTGGTGAGCACACCCACAAGCACACATAGACCTCACTAGAACCAGACTAGTACAAGGACAGATGGTGAAGAGGGAGGAGCAGACACTGCCAAAAGGGTGCCCTCGAAATGACAAAACAGGCTCGAGGATCTTGGTGTTGATTTCTTAGACGTTCTATAGCAGGCACATGTGTTTAGATTGCACTTAAATGTACATCAGTATTTTACTTAACTGTACTTTTATTCATGAAATCCTTTTAAGTACAAGCCAGATTCGAGATGCACAAAAGCTTTTTTGAAATGTGACAATTTTGGGCGTCAGTGTGTAATATGATTTTAAAAACCAAGGACAAAACTGCACAAAGCAGCGTGCAAGTCTCTGAGGCCAAGTGAGGCTTATTGATTTCATGTCTGATTTTTGCTTTCGCTGGGATTTATGCAGCAGCAGCAGCACGCAGGCCAAAGACCCCACATTACTGTCACGTTGTTTTAAGCATAACCCACTAAAGATCCATCATCTAAGTTGTCTACTTCTTTTGTCTCCCTCTGTTTCTTCCTCAGTGAGGTTCGGAAAGGACGGCAGTCTGCAGGTCAAGACGTCTCAAGACGGCCGCTTCCTACCGGTGTGCCACCAAGGCTGGGACCGGAGCCACGCCAACCTCACCTGTACTCAGCTAGGATTCAGAGGGTAAAGACTTTGACTCAAAGCCAACCCGATCTGAAGTGTGCTAAAAAGAGATAAAGTAGTCCGGGAGAGGGAGCCCTGAATGCTGAAAAAGACCTCCAACATTGACAATATTTATAACCATCCCCTATTATCATTCAGCGCTGGCTCGGAGTCATTTTGCCAGACCCAATTTCACCAGCAGCTAGTGAACATGGGGTTTCTATCTCCAACCTGTAATTTACCCACTGAGATCCATCTCAATTTCTCCCCACCTGCTGCTGTGTGTTTAGGGTTGAATTGATTCTCCACAGGTCTCTCTGGGGGTGTCTCAGTGCGACAGAAGCAGAATGAGTTTTCAGACTCAATCAGGCACTGTTTCGACAAATCGGTCGATGTATGTGCGAGTTTTTCTCTTCATTGTTTTGAACTGCCCTTCCCTCTCTCTCTCTCTATCTCTCCAGCTTCTATTCTACCAAAGCAGCTGCACGCCAAGACTCTGTCGGTCTAACTGTGACTGGGAGATCATCTGCACCTATCCAGGGTCGGGTAGAAACGAGGTATGCAATCAGGTTTCATGCACAGCTCAGACTTCATCTATGATCTTTCCAATCTCAGTGTTTGATAACATTTTTCAATATTTGTGAAGGCAGATTTAACAATATGACCTCAACCGACCATTTCATATTTTATAATACAAAAAAAAAAAATACAGTAGTATGCTTCACCTTTTTTTTTTTAATTGTATGCACTAATGTTAGCTTACATGTTTTTCTCATTGTGGCATTACGCAGTCCTTCCTGTCCAGACCAGGAGATTGTCTCCCTGCAGTGTTTGGGTAAGCAGCCTCCATCTGTTCACAGAGTCATGTATCAAACACATGAGCTGTCTCACTCTCTGTGTCTGTATCTCACCCACACAGTACATACAACATTTCTACCTATTTCCCTTCCAGCAACATGACTTGAAATAACTGTAGTGACATATTCTAAAATCACAATCTTTATTCTGTATGAAATTACAGAACATATAAGATGAGTTGAGATCCATGTTAACCGAGGCTGTCAGTCCTTTCCCGCAATGCCTGCCGCCATAGTGTTGCTTTACTGACGCCTTCACAGACTAGTGCTGCTCTTCATTTGTACATTTTATAACCCCCTGAACCGCCTGTAGGCTCTTAGTTATTGTCATCGCTCCCCATTCTCTGCTGTGTTGTTGAGAAAAACGGACATGACAATCATACTGAATAATCTCTCTTGGTTTTAGACATATAACATAACACATAATGATTTCAAAGGAAAACAAAGGACAAACTACAGAATACTTGCATATAAAAATAACATACGTTTACAACATCATTTTAGTTGTGTCTTGTGTACTGAACAGCATCGACACTGACTTTCTTTCTCAGACTGCGGCATACAGAAGTCGACATCCCGGATCATCGGGGGCAGTATAGCCAAGACCGGTCAGTGGCCTTGGCAGTTGTCACTCCACTTCAAAGGATTCCACGTCTGCGGAGGAGTCCTGATCTCTCCTGATTTTGTGCTCACTGCTGCCCACTGCTTCCCGAGGTGACTGACACAGAAAATGCGGCCTTGTTATCTTTTAAATGCTTCAAAATCGCTGTTTCTTTTTCTTATTGTTTTATTAAATGTTAAAGGTATGTAATTTGTGTATATTCCAAAGGTAAAGTCCAAAGATTCAAAGTCCTGTGAACTGAAAATATAAGCACTTAAGCCAAATCCGAAACGGTCCATTTCCTTCCACTGAACGGTCTCTTTCTGTCTCTCAGCAACACACCTTCAAACCTCTCACCAAATAACTGGAAAGTGTTTGGTGGAGTGGTGTCTCAGGACAAGCTGCCTCAGCCGTACCTGGTCGAGAGGATCGTACTCAATGAGAACTACAACAACTTTACTAATGACCAGGACATCGCTCTGCTCAAACTTACATCACCAGTTGTCTTTGATGGTCAGTCACATCTTTAATTTATTAAAATGATGTTTCTTACCTGGGCTGGGGTCAGAATGTGGTCTTTATCATATCATATTATCTTTATCATATCACTTTATCATATTGTCAAAATAACATCTTAACTTTCTATTACAGTCACTCACTAAATTCAATATTGTTCCAGTTTGATTCATGTTTTTTTACATTGCATTAAAAGTGATTTAATATCTGAGAAACAGAAGAGATTTCCTTATCATATTGAAAACATCTTAACATTCACAAATTATTTGCTTCTGAAACACAAACCAAAACTCATATTTGTTTCACATACATAAGAAATCTTTTCCTCTCGCTGTTGAGTCGGAGCTTTTAAACTCAATGCTGACTCCACAGTCAAACTGGTAATCTGATTTCTCCAGCCCACTGTGTGTTCGTGTTGTTGTGTATGCTTGCATCTGTCTACAACCCTATCATCATTTAACAAAGTTTCAAATGTCTTTTTGTTTTATCCAGATAAAGTTCAGCCGGCTTGTCTGCCAGCTTTTGACCAGAGATTTTCCCATGGAACCCAATGCTGGACGTCAGGTTTTGGCACCACTGTGGAGGGAGCAGGTAAGCTGCGATATGAAGCCAGACCGGTCTCTAGTTTTTTAAGTTACATTTTTAATAAGTTTCTACTGTAGCAGAAAGCAATGCATATTTAGTTTTGTGCTCGGCTTTTATCCCTTAAAGTGTAAGCTTCTGTTGATTAAGTACTGATCCTATAACTGCAAAGGTACGACATATTTAGCTCATTCTTGATATAAAGCTTTCTTCATGAAAACAAGCAGACAGACTATGTCAGCATTGCATACATACAGAGTAAAGAAGACTAAACTTATACCCGTTTAGAGCACATGTGCACATATTTCATGTTCTCTGTTCATTCTATAGCCGGGCCTTTCGGTTTGTATAAGGAACTTGTGTCGTAAGCATCCCTGGGCTTAGTCATTAAACTGCAAAATGCAATAATGGATGAATAGGTGCATGCTTTTGTGGGCTGCAGACATCTCACCCAAATCTTTCCCAGGTCAAAAGGCAGGATTAAAATCAGCAAACGAGAATGCAGTCAGACCAGAAAAACAAGGCCAGATAGCTACAGGCATTCAGGCAGTAGTTAAGCACAAGCAGATAGTCATCAGAAGAAGTACAGGTAGGCTGGACACAGCAGAATGAAGTCTGGACCCCTGAATCAATCAACTTAGCTATTTTAAAGCATTAAACATTAATTCACCCATTATTTTGAAATATTTTAGAGGCTGGTTAGCAAAAAAAAAATGAGCATATATTTTCTCCAATACAGGCACTATCTCCAGGGATCTGATGGAGGTGACTGTGGACATCATTGCGACAGAAGTGTGTAACAACAGGCATGTGTATAAAGGTGCTGTGACCAAAAACATGGTCTGTGCTGGGCATCTGCGGGGAGGCCGTGACTCCTGTCAGGTGAGCAGCCACTATCAAGGCAAATGTTTGCATTGAATAAATAAATAAATAAACATTATGCCTTTAAAAGCAAACGTAATTATGATCTATATTTTCCAGGGCGACAGCGGTGGACCTCTTGTGTGTAAAAGTGGGAGTCGCTGGTACCTGGCGGGGATCACCAGCTGGGGAGGAGGCTGTGGGCAAAGAAACAAGCCTGGTGTTTACACCAAAGTCAGCAGTGTTCTGCCCTGGATCTACAGCACTATGCAGGTAAGAATAGATGGAAAGAAAAAAATATATATATTGCACAAGAGCAGAAAATATTTGATTACATCTGGATTACATGGAGGTCACCATGTAATTCTTCCCTTGTCCCCTACAGCTGGAAAGGTCGTAATGTCCGACACTGCTGGTGGTCTACTTCCCTTCTCCACCAATGAAACCTGCACTATGATGTCGTCTCAGAGACACGGATGGATTTACACTTAGAATACACTTAGGAAGGAGATGCTGTGGGCAGAAAGACAGGCTGATAAAAGGTTGCATGATTGCTTGGGGGAGCTACAGCATGACAAAATGCACAACGTGAACACGGAGCTTCTGTCTCAGTGTTCTGTATCTTACACTTTATTCATACTCTCACACCTTTATGTGTATTACCTGAAACACACTAATCGATGCACTGACTCCAGTCTTGCAGTCTTGATTTAATTCTCCTGTGTCTTGGTGTCTCCATCATACAGTATACTCACGTTTAACTACAATTTAAACAAGCTTTAAAGATGGCTGGCCCTTCTCTCATGTGTTCTGTGCAGATGAAACACAATCCACTCCACTGTGATGTCTTAGAGAATGATGATGATTTATGATTGTAGAGGTGTGTTTTTTTTTCTCAGGGACACATCCCAGGCTTTTCCATGTAGACTATTGTTTACCATTATAATATAAAAGAAGGACACTTTATGTATTCACTTTGTGATGAAGGAAAGCAGTGGCACACAGTGCACATAAACCTCCCCTTGTATTCACACTGTAAAATTTGTCTCACACTGTTTGTCAATGTGTGTATGTTGGTCATATTTATGTGCAGTGGACATGTTGTCTTATAGTGTTTTCTATTTGTATAATGTGCAAGAACACTGAGCATTGTATACTATGCATACATGAAATAAAAGATGAAGGAAAATCCTTATTATAGAGTCAATCAATCATAGAACAGACCATCATCAGCTGTCAATCACGCACCAACTGGCACAATGCTGGGGGGGCTATGATGGGTGTATGTGAGTGTGTGAGAGAGAGAAAGAGAGGGAGGGAGTGAGAGGGAGCAACATAGGGTGTTGAACACACTGAATAAGCAGTCACTCCAGGAGTCACATTGTTACCCATCACGTCTGTTTTTTTCCAGGACGAGTGGATGTGAGCAGTGTGCACATATTGACAGATGAGAATATTTGGATTTAAAGCCTTGTGAGACAAGCTGATTGATTTTTTTGTGTGGGAGGAAATCAGTTTGTTGGCCAAAGGTCTGCGGGGGAAACCAGAGGTAAGTTGATAAGAAAGCATATTGGATGTCTTAGACGATGTTACTGTTTTTCTTTCGGAAAACAACAGTCACGAGGGGTTGGAATAGCCATGAAAGATGCATTTGATCGTCACGTGAATCAATAATTATCTATTTCCAGTTGCTAATATGAGTACACCGCCCACTGTAAAGGAATCGTTTAATCGGAAGAATTTTCAGTGAATTAGGAAAATTTCAAAATAAAATTGTTTCACGCGAATTTGTGAGATGTTTGACACATTTACATACGACTGAGCATGGTGTCATTTACTTGCAGAGAAGCCATTTCCAAGGCTACTTGTTGTTTATCAGAGCTATAGAATGAGGGTGTGTCTACTGGCACTGATCACTGTAACCTTCACTGGCACGCGGCAAAAAACCCCCAAAAAACATGGATATGCTCTTGATCAAAGCCTTAAACGCGCGTGACCATATAACGGACTGTTATCGTAACATTGAGGGAAAAACCAGACCTCACATCTCGTGTAAGACGATAAAATCTCAAAGCGGAGGATGTCTCGTTCCTCTGCTCAGCATATGATCCACAGGTTGATGAACGCAACTGATGCACGCGCAGACGTCACACATCTAAAGGTGAAATATATCTTGCCAATTTATGTTTATTGTGAGTGAAAGCTGACAGTGCCAACCAGTCTGTCTTTTTACTACATACTGTTACGCCTATCGATGCGTTTTTCTGTCTGCACTGACACAAAGCCGCTGAATTTACAACCTCTACCCCTTAAAGGTGACGTATTTAGCCATATATAAATGTGTGCCAATTTATCTAAGAAACAAAACGGAAATATGACCGAATAACAACGACTTCAAATGCACGTGCCACGCCCCTTTCCCCCTTTTTATATGCACCAATGTTGCCCTTGTTGTAATGACATGATAGCCATCTTAACCCATTTTACTTCGGCGCCAGAATTTTCAGTTGGACACAGTTACCATGGAGATAGCCTATCTGGTCACTATGAACAACGCACATGCTGATGCAACAGTTGTAACCCCACAAATGTTATGGAGACCTGTGGTGTGGCCTATTTAGCTGCCCTACGTTTGGAAAAAAAAAAGTTGGAAAAAATAGGATCTATTAACTGTCAATGAGATCATTTTATTTATATTGTTTAATACTTTGAGGCCTCAGGTTCATTGATTAGAAACTGGCACCTGATCAAAAATTGTGAAAAAAAAGTGGGACATTTGGCACAATGCTTGTAAAGAGGGACAAACACGTACACTCAAAAACATATTGTGTCATTTAAACATATTTTTTCTTTCATGACCTTTCGAAAATTCCCCAATGATTGATTTTAAATGTGTTACACTGACCTTAAGCTTGCCTAAGACTCACACATACCAGATAAAGTATGATGTCAAAGGTCATTTTTCAATTTCTGTATACTTTATAATCTGACTGCTTCCTATGCTTTTCGTCATGTTGTCCCTTTCATCTCCTTCATTCTCACCCTCATTTCATCTGCCTCACCACACTTCCTGACCTTTCTTTAAAACATCTGTCTATTCTATACTGGAAATCAAGAAGTGCCCTTCGCCTGTGTTCTCCTGCCAAATTACATCCATCCCCGTCTGCTCGTCTCCTGTTATCCCTGTCTTTTAGCCTGCCCTTTCTTTGTCCCCACATCACAGAAAACAGCCCCCTTTTCATGATGTTTCCTCTTCCTCACTAAACAGATACATTCATGCTACCCGCCCTTTTCTTGTCCTCTCTTCTCAGACAAACAGGTGTCTGGCACTGGAACTTGATAATGTTCAACAATAGTGCAAATACAGAGGGTTAAGGGAAGACGGAGAGGCAGCTCCTCCGGTGCCATGTTTCATACACAGGGAGAGAAAGGCTGGAGCTGAAAGGCTGCACGATACATTACAGTGGACAGTGCCAGTCTGCCAGACTATCCACAGGACAAACATGTGACACTGACCTACTAACAGTTTAAAATACTCCCTCTTAGATGAGATTCATAGTGTGCACTAGGAAAACTTAGAAAAGCACAAAATATCAATCAGAAAGGAATGTTTTTTTACATGCCCCAGTATCACCAGTTTTACCATTATATAGTCAAACAGAGACCACAGAGAAAAAAAAGAGGGAAAAAAAGGAATTAATGTAAAAAAATAAATAAAAATAGGTTGAAAAGTTGAAATATTGATATCTGTGTGGGCCTATCGCTCAGGCTATAATATAAGTTCAGTTCAATTTTCAACTTGTTTAACGTATCAGAAGCTATTTTGTCACCAAGAAGAATGATAGTCTCTGATATCTGCTACAATTAAAGGAACTTAATTTCTATAGGCTAAATAAAATTAACTAGAGTTACTTTCAAATTGAGTTTTGTATTTCATAGAGGTCTGCTTCCTGTGACCTTTAAAGTGGGACAGGTGTTACGGTGTGAATGGACATGCAGTATTTTTAAGTGTGACTGATTGCTCGACCTTTGACCTCCGACTATCTTTGGCTCCTCCAGAGTCAGTGGAAGTTGTCCAACGAGCCTCTATACCCCGAACACTTACTGTCATATCTATTCCATTAACAGGTCTCTTAGTGAGAAGACTCACAATCTGCCTTTCCATTAGTCTCACATTCACAGAGCGATCTTTGCACTAGTCATACAGGAGAGCATCCGGCCCAATGCTCACTGGGGGACCGGAGAATGTTTTGCAAAAGGCTAAGAAAGTTCCTGATGCACAATTTACTCATAATTTATTCCAAAATAAGGTTTTCTGTAATCAGAAAAAGCTTGAAACATTGTTTCTCATTTGTAACAAGGATAGAAAGGAAAGATTGATAGTCCAAGAGGTACACATCTTATTACATTTTCATCTGTCTATCCACGTTTCCCAGCAATGCCATATCCTCTTAGACATATAGAGGTTTACTCTTCAGCTGATTGAAAGCTGAGGAGGAAGGTTAAGAGGAGGGAGAAAAGGGTTAAGGCAGACTGCTGTTGCTTTTAAAGAGGGAGAACAAGGTGTTTCATGGTCAAGTGTACCTAACAAAATCTCATCAGGGCAGAAGGTTTTTCATTTATGCCACAGTAAAGCAGCCAGAAAGTAACAAATGTGTGACATAATGTAAAATGCACCATTTATATTTAATGTTCTGTGCCTCAGCTTGGGCTTTAATTTTGTAATAAACTGTCACTAAAAATTGTAAACAACTATGTCAAAGTGTTAAATCTGTTATGGCTGAGACAGTCAGTGTCGAATCACAAGTGGTACAGAAACTTGTGAGAGAAAAACAAGTAACCTTTTATGCAATTAGCTTTTTAATAGAATAAGCATAGAAAGTGTTCACAATATTGCTGCCACCATGACAAAAAATTATATATGCTTCAATTATAATTATAAGGAGATACTTATCAGATTCTTATAACACATTATAACAGCACATTTTCATGTCATTACCAAATGATTCTGTTTTCTCATAATACTGTCCTTGTAATAACGACGAAACATCCCTTTATCTTATTATATCACAAAACTTATCTCAACAAATTAACATATCAACTTACTAGTTCTGTATTTTATGGCAAGAATCTTCTAACTGGTGTTAAAACAACAAGATTAAAGGGCCAGTTTAGATCTCAGATTTTCAACCTCAGTCCCATCATGCTGTTATGGGGAGCTAAAGCCATTATGGCCTCCACCAGACGACGTAAAACACGTCGTCTGGCGGAGGCCAGGGAGCTTGCTAAACTACACTTCCTCAATCTAGCACACCCGCCTCTGATGTCATGTCTCGTTAAAAATCGTCAGGTTTGAAATGTAGACTGCAGAACACAAGATTTTTTAGACGATCCACCAGTATATTCTTGTCGTGTTTCGGATTCTGTACCGCTCTGAGCCATTGCCTGCAACGGTAGGAAAACGGTAGTATTTCACCGTTCCTGGGCGCAGTGCACGCTGGGTGTTGTAGGAATGTAGAATGGGCGAAACCACGAGCTGTTTGTACAACTTTCTCCACAGCTATGGTGTCAATTTCAAATATTATTGCTTTTATCGATTACAGAGAACACCAGCTTTGACTGACCAGGGGCGAATTGCTTATTTAAGAGATTGTAGCTTATGAAAAATTAAAGAGAGAAGTCCAACCAGTCAATGAATCATCTATCCAAGTGCTTTTGATTTTACATCTATATATACATATCCAGAAACTATTTGTAAAGCTATGCATATAGACAGTGTTGGGCCTATAGAAGGTGAACACCATTAGATACATTAAATATATAGAAAATTATGTATTATGTATATCCAATACATCTAAAAGTAATCTTGTAAAACCAAGTGTGACAGCAATATGCTGTCATATAAAGGTCACCCCCACCATATTGTGAATAATTTTCCCACCTGCTGCTGTACCTGATCTGGATCAGTGTTTATTAATGTGTCAGAGCTGAATGTAAGTGATGTACAGATTTGGGTCAGCCATCAATCATTTCCTCTCATGTGGGAAAAAAGATGTCTCTTTTAAGATGTGCAGATGTGACAGATGTGCCTTCAAACACACTGCACAGTGTTCTCTCAATGCGCACACCTGGATTATCAGAAAGACCTTGAGAAACGACTTCAGAGCTTTCAGTCTTAACTGTGTGGTCACAATTGAAATGGAAATCCTCACGTGTGGAAAAATGACATCAGAATAATCAATCAGAATTAGTGTTTGTACGAATGGAGACGAGTAATTCACCAGAAACGAAAGAGCTTCTTACCAAAATCCATTTCTGTGTAATAGAAACTTAAAGAAGTGCTACTTCTTAAAGTGCAAAAAAGGCTCCCAACAAAGCTGTTGTAGAAAAAAGAAAAATATGAATTAAAGTAAATTATTGTTATATGTAAAAGCCCATTAAAATGTTTTTATCTGTCCAAGGTCACACAGGGTCATTTTCTGGCAAGATGGCATAATGGATGGATGCCATAGGCCTTATATTCTTCAGTTGTCATCTTGTGTCACATTAATTCATGAACATGTCGCTCAGATCTGTATGTGGGCTCACAAATCAAATACAAGAATTACCAATGTACGAATAGCAGCTAAGCAGGAATGCTACAGTCGCTACCTCTGCTAATGACAATAATGGACTCACGGCATGTAAGTGCACTATGTCCTCTTCCGCTCATACAGTTAAAGACAGTCAAACAAACAGATGGGTAGATGGACATAAATGGACCTGGTGAGTCAGATGAATAGAAAGATATAAATGCATGTAGGCAGGCAGGTCAGGTGGCTCCCCGAGTTTGTGTGTAGAGCGTGCAATTTTATGGTGGATGCGTCACTTTCTATTTTATATATGGAGATTTCACATGGTTCATCAAATGTAGCCCATTGCTGTTAAATATTGTCCCCTATAAGCTGAGGGTGGTAATAGTTTCCAGAGGTATTTGACAATCCTACAACCATTTGGACCATTTAGTTTGTTTGATGGCTTCTGAATGTTGATGTATAATACATTACCACACACCATGTTCGCACTGGAGGATATAATAGGATATTAAAGCACTTATAGATATTGACTTGTTGTTGCCAACAGGTGTGCTTTTGTACAATTGTAAGTGCTCTGGCCATTATTATATTGTAATATCAGAATGAGAGCACAGTAGATGATGTGCCCTTTTAAACCTGTCTTTGTGGGACTTTTAGAAAAGTGAGGACTTCAACATCTACTCATCAAGTAGTGTGGATTGAAATTGATTTTTGACATAAGTGGACCAAAGTGCTTGTCATAAATCAAATTTATTGATTTGCCAAAACTGGCCATGCCTCAATACACACTGAAGTTCCCTGGACTAGATATTACAGTGGGAAAAAAATTGTATTAAATATAAATGCTTTATTGTCATATATTCAAAACATGACTGATCTTTGCCACAATTTACTGTACTCCCATGGCGGCCATTTTCCTCTGATGTTGCGCTCAGGAAGCTTAATGCTTTAAAATGATTTACCCCTGTGTCCAATGTTTGCAAGTCATATTAACATGGGCTATAGAGTATCTGAGAAATTGTTATCATTTTACTGCTTCTGGATCTATCAGCAACTGAAAGACAATGGACATTAACATCTGGATGAAAATCAGGCTGTGCTTTGAGTTAAAATTACATATTTATCACATCAAATAACATTAGACAGCAGGTAACATTAGCATTAATCCACTTTCAAGCTAACATTAGACAGTACAAAAGGAAAGGTGTTCCTGGCTAACTGTTAGCCAGCTAACACTAATGTAAGCTAGAAATAGGCTGAATGCTAATATTAAGAGTTGCAACTTAGCTGTTGGTAGCTAATGAGTTATCAAAACATATTTTTAGGCTCATTAGGACAGCTTAGTCACAAAAGCTAACGTTAGCTTAATTCCTAGCTATTACCTTCAGCTAGCTAACATCTTTTGTCATGAATTCGCGAGGAATTCACGATCAAATGGTGGTGTTAGCTAGGAAGTGATTGAATGTTAATGTTAGCTGTTGTCAGGCAGCAGCAATTTTCTTAAAAATATGTTGTTTAAGCTTAAAATATAACCTAATGTCCCTCCGGATGTTCTCCATCCATTGTCTTTACAGTTGCTGAACAACTGAGAAGTAGTTTTACCATTCTGATATTTATAAGTTTTGCTGTCCCGCATTTTCACAATCTTTCTTTTGTGTGCTAGCATGCTAACATATTTTATTTAGCGCTATGGCAATCCGACTAATAGTTGGGTTCATCCTTTGGAGGCCATGAAGTTCTGTACATTGTTTCATGGCAATCAGTGCAAAAATGTGTTGAGGTTTATTTTCTTAGCACTGTCGCTGACTGATTGACAGCCACAATAGTTCTTTCGAAAATGTATTGAGCAATGCAAAATAGTCTTATATGAACATGTTCTGTGTGCACTGAAAATGGGCCAAGGTTGTGTGAGGCCCACAGGGAGAAGGGAGGAATCTCTGCCAGGAAAAGAGAACATGTATGTGGGCTCTTAACATGGATTTATGCGAGATAGAAACTATATCTGTAGGCCTTTTATATCAGTTAAACTCCAGGGGTTTGGATAGAGAGTACTGTGTGATGTGATTCCACCTTACAAACATACTGTGTGCATGTGTGGCCATAGTCTGTGTATATTAACTGTATTTTATTGCTTATGTCCTGTGTTGCAGGGGCATTTAATGTAGGTTACTAAAACAGACCTCTGTATGTTTTTTGTCTTTCATCCTCTCTCTCCCTCCCTCTTTATTACTCTATGTCAACAGTTGCCATGGAAACTATTTTGCTCTTCCTCTCTTCTCTCCTGGTGTGTGTGGCTGGTAAGTGCCCCCTTACTCACACACAGATCCGTGCATGCAAACACACACCAGTCGTCCACAGGGAGGCAGTGTCGGGGCTGTGTGATGTTACATGAAGAGGCCCTCATTGGGTGTGGGCTGCTAGCGAAAACATCAATTTTACCACTTTAGGGCTTCATGTGTGGGTTTCATAGACTGGCGAGTCACTGTCTGTGTGTGTGAGGTCTGTTTATAGCGTGTGATTAAATGTAAGACAAGGAAAAATGTTCACACAGTCATCCACTATGAATAGATGTTGTGGTTGGGGTTAGCATGCTTTGAAGTGTTTTTGTGACACATAAATAGATGGATTGACAGATGTATTAATATATTTCACTTTTTTTCTTCTGTAATTTCCTGTGTTCCTACCTTCTTCCCTTTCCTTTCAAACCATTTCCCCTCTTCGCTGCCTCTCAGCTGCTACAGAGCAGAGTGCACAGGGTGAGTACACTGGATGTAATCTCTAATGGGGTCACACCTCAGTTCACAACCGCATAGATGACTCTGTGGGTTTCCTGATCAAATCAGACTCCTATGGATTAGCCCATTACAGAGATCAGTGGCAGATGCATGGATTAAGTCCAAAAATGACCAGACTCAGCAGTGCGTTGATTAGAGATAGATTTGTATGGAGTGAAATCAATGCTGAAGAGATGAGAGTGATTGTTTGGCAGGAAATAGAGATGTATCTGTATGAATAGATATAACCTAATATATGAAACTGTATTGTTTCTGTATTTCTGTATTGTGATGTTTCTCTATTGATACAGATTACGGGGTGAGGTTTAGTTACAAGAGGCATTTAAATCAAACCCTTCAGGTGTGATTAACCGCTCAAAATGGCTTGGAGATGTATGTGTTACGTGCATATGGACATGATGATTTCATCTGAACCATATTAAATAATTAAACAGGAAGAAAGAGTGGGATTTAAAGGTATAATAAGTAGTTGCACTTTGTCAACAACACATTCAAACTGGGCCCCTCCTCCTGGGTGCTTTATCACCAGTGAGAGTGACTCACTGTACGTTCACACTGAACGCGAATAGACGCAAACTTGTGGCGAGATTCCATACAAAGTCAATGCAATGACATGAGTAGACACAAATTCGTGAGCACTGAGATTCTCCTGACGCTGTTGGTAACCATGGAGATAAGCCCCGCTTCCTCTCCTCCATTCCGGAAGCGAAGGGCGAATATTTGCCCGTTATTTAAACGCGAATTTTGATCCGGCGGTCAAACTCGCGCGAGTAACGCGAGGTGAATATTCACTTCGCATTCGGTGTGAACGCACAGTCACTCTCGTGCGAGAACACACCCACCCCGCCGAGCTAACACCGATAGCATCACGGTTACCTTTGCGCTAGCATGCTTACCGCCGGTTAGCTTGTCCTACCCGGTTTGAGGCACCTTACCTGTCCAACAGAAAGAAGGCCAACTCTGCATCGCTCTTTCGCCATGTTGCGCTGAATGGGGCCCATTTGCTAATTTGAACCACTCCCACAATCACCTGCACGCTGTGATTGGCTCAGGGAACCACAACAGCGCCTCTCCTGAAAACCTCCCGTGCAGAGCAAAACAACAGAAAAGATACTTAATATAACTCAGAGCAAAGACAAGAGCTATTGTCAGTGTGTCTTGAATGATGTTTTAATTATTTGTTTTAATGCACGCTGCATAAACAGGAACACCTTGTTTCTTACTGTGAGCTTACTGTTATATTTTATAGATGACAAGAAGGAAGACAAAGACCCATTTAAATACGGTAAGTTTAGTTTAGTTTGGTAAATCCTGTTTTTTTTCTGTAGCACATTATTGAGACAGAACGACTTTGTCTCCACATAAAAAAATCATCTTTTTGAACATGAATAAATGGCACATTAATTACATTTGTTTTTCATTCTGACATCAACTTCTTCTGCAGACTACGAGAGCCTGAGGATCGGGGGGTTGGCGTTAGCGGTGGTTCTGTTCACACTGGGTATTCTTCTCATCCTCAGTAAGTTCCGCTCTGTCAGTGTGCGCGTGTGTATCATTTTATTATGTGTACTCAGTGCAATCGAGTGTAACATTCATATTAAAAATATGAATGATAAATTACTCAGTCCTTATTTTCACACTTTGTCGTTGCACCATTTCATTATCAGGTAACAGTCAACTAAAGCTGTTTTTTGTTTTAGGTCGACGATGCCGCTGCAGCATCAACAAGAAGCCCAGGTATGTCAGCGTCCTCCTTTAATATAAAAAAATAAACAGGCATTGGTTGTTTAAGAGCTTTCTGTCATAGTACAAGATGTGGTTAACATGTAAACTTGTGGATCCTCTCCACAGTGCCCCCGGAGACGAGGAACAACAGGAGGAGAACCTGATTGTCTCAAAGGGTAAGATGCACATTTTACCTCTCTGTCAGCTGCTCTCACCTCTGCCTCGCCCCCCAGAATACATCCATGATTGAGTCTGCCTGTAGGAGTGACCACAGGACAGGAGATAAATGCACACTTTAAAGTACATGTCATATCCTAAGTTAAAGTTGATACATTTCAAGGTGTTTCCACATTCAACTCTCTTCAATCTGGAAATCTAGGGTTAGGGTTAGCTGTAGTTCAATCTCTGAACTCGCAGTAAAGTGATAAGGCAACCACAACGCTTCTGACACCAAAATCTTATCTCTTGCCTGCAGATATTATGCAGAATATGTTTACAGTGATTTTTTGTGGTGCAGTGGTTACGACTTTTGCCTCATAGCTAGAAGGCTTCTACGTCAAACCCTTGTGCGGACGAAGGGGGCCTTTCTGTGTGGAGTTTGCATGTTCTCCCTGTGCGGGTACTCCGGCTTCCTCCGACAGTCCGACATGCTCGTTAGGTTCATTGGTGACTCTAAATTTCTTGTAGGTGTGCACGTAAGTGTGAGAGGTTGTCTGTCTCTATGTGTTAGCCCTGTGATTGACCAGCGAACAGTCCAGGGTGTACCCCGCCTCGCGCCCAATGACAGCTGGGATTGGCTCCAGCCCTCCCGTGACCCTGAACAGTATAAGCGGTATAGATAATTTAAGCAGTATAGAACATCCAAGATATCACGTTGTCCATCCTGGAAAAAAAAAAGTTCCCAACCTCTTTGTTTGGCTGCCATGTTTAAATCCTTTGGTTGTATCTTTTGACAGGAAAGTATTGGCGCTGTATTTAGTGTAATGCAAACAAAGGAACTTGTGTAACAAAGTGTTCCAACATAATAAAATAGCTGAGTAGAGAAAGTGAGGGAATTTTAGCCTAGTACCCAAATGTATTTGAAAGCTATGTGTTAATCCCTCACAGACCAGCTCCAGTCATGTTTTAAGACACATAAAATGCTCTGCTTGAAATAATAAATTGTGTCTGATATATGTTTTCTGCAAAATACGTTTAATTAGCTTGTAAAAATCCTCCCAAGGCATCACCTCCTTCTCCCTCATTAAAAACTCCTGAATCAACATAGGCCCCGCCCACTATGTGTTGTGTTTCTCCTTTCGTAAAAATTACAGCAGAAAACAAAACACGTCTCTGCCGCCGTTTAGTGGCAACTTGTTGAAACTTAGCTAGCTTGAAATTTAGTACTTAGTAGTAGTACTTTAATAATGAGGTTACAGCTGGCTCGCGCAGCGCCGAAGTGGTTGCCATAGGTTGCACATGATGATATGCATAGCGTCACCCCGTCCATTAACGGGATTGGCTCCTTAGGTTTGTGACGTCTCAAACCTGCCAATCTGAGAACGTGTTGTTCAGCCTGTCCTTGGTACACTGCAGTTTAAAAGCAGACAGGCCCAGCCGTGGAGATGACTGCTTATGTTGTCCCTGATATATCTTGTGAAGTTTATGTAACCAGTGCCTTTGAACTGTGTCGTGTGGAGCAGAAGTATAAAGAAGAAAAACTCTAATAAAAAACCTTGGAATTATAGCGAGGTGCGCCACAAGGTCACCAACACACAACCTCATACGGCATGTACTCACCAACGAGTATTAATACTATCAGTGTAGTCCAAGTGATTGGATGTAAGTGACCAGGAAGAGAGAATTGTGGGTAAGTTTTGTGCTTTTGTCTAAAAGGCTCATCCTTGTCATCTTTCAGCTGCAGCGGCCGCCAAAGAGACTCCAGCAGAGAACTGAGGCAACGACACCGGACCAGACTGCCTTCTGAAGCTCACTTGTATTTGATATTAAGCCACTTTAATAAACAGCGATTATTATAACTGGTTCAATGTCAGGGTAAGGGTACATATTCAGAGGTGTTCTTTGTACATAATTCTCGCCTGTTGTGCTCCGTTGTGACCGTGCCAGTCCTTCAGTGCTCTTGTTTGTTCCTGTGCCTTCGTGTGACAGTCTCACTCCTGTTCGTCGTCTTAGCTGGTAGCACTTTTGACACAAGATTGTCTTTAAAGCCCATGAAGAAGAATCTTTAATGTTGTGTGGTCCCGCTGTTCTTTGTTTCTATCTACTGCCTTTAGGTTTTAGGATTTGTCTATTTGTTGTTTACTTTGTCAGTTGTCTTGGATAATGTTTGTCACATTTATATGCATATATATTATATACATATATATATACAATAGTTTACAGATAAGATATACAGTTAAATATCATTCATCAAGTCTTTGTTTGAACAGTTGAGTGTGTTTTTTGCGTACGTTTGCGTGCACATGTAGGTACATATGTGCGTGCATATATCACAAGTGTATTTACGTCTACATGTAAATATGATCGGCCTTATGTTAGACAATCTCAGCGGCCACAGCTCTCTGACCGAGCACAGACACGAGCTCCTCCTCCGCGGTGTTTTACCTACTATAGTGGAGGGAGGGAGCTCCTGCATCAGCTGTCTCACTGCCTTCTCCTGTCCCAATGCTCCGTCACCGGCTCCACCAGGATTAACTTGTCTCCTGCAGACTATGATTACTTTCCCCACACTCGCTTTGTTAGTGTCAGCAAAATCTATGAAACCTGGCTCCTTTTCTTTCCTCTTTTTTTTGTTGTTGATTTAATCGCGAACGTCATGATGCTTTGAATGTCTGTATCGGTGTAATGCAAGCTAAAGAAAGAGAGACAAAGTTTAAATGCCGAGTTTGAGCGAACTTTATATTGATGTTATTTATGTGCAAGACTACATTAATAGTAGCCAAATGTAAGCCAAATCATAGCGGGAGTGAACAAATGATCAGTCTTTGTTGTGAATCTGCTGTCAGGTCTGAGTGTACCTCTTTAAAAGACGACCGCTGTACAATAAATGTTCATTCTGCGCATGTAAGTTGTGTAGCAACTTGTGCTTTTTGCATAAATAAAGTACATCTGACCACAATTAGCTGTTTGTTTTTGTGAGCATTGAGCCAAATAATAAGGCCGAAGAAATGCAAATCCAGACCTCTGACATTCCTTTCAATGTCATCCAAGGTCACAAGCTGCTGCTGCAACTATGAAACCATATCAGAAAATAGTCCTTCGCCAGCCGAGGCAGTAACACGCTTCTCATTCTGCAATGACTCCAAAGGTTGGCTGATATACTCTTCATTGGCATGAGAGAGCAGACTTTATAATCCTGTAAATATGTAACTGAGTGACGGGATGAAATATGGCTGTGGGCGTGGAGAGGAAGTGTGTGTGTGTGTATGGGTGATAGAGGGTGGATCTGTGGGGTGGGAGTTTGGTCTGCACCTGCCCCTTACGCAGACGGGGCCACACACTCACCTGGACGGAGGTAATACAGAGCCTTCAGCAGCTTAGGTGAGTAACAACTTGGTTTCCTTTACAAATTTCCAATCAAATGTGCAGGTAATTTAGAAAAATCAGTCTTAAAAGGCCTAAACATGTGGTTTAAAGTGTAACTGTGGGATTAAGTTTCCCACAAATCTTAATCCATGTTTTCGAGGGGTTACTTGGTGTCAAAAAGATGCATTCTTGCCATAAAAAGACTCACTTGTCCTGACAAGGTTGCTCTGTTATTTGAGACAAATAGAAAAGCACACATGCTCCAATTAATATGTGTAAAAGTGGGTTTAGAGGACGCACAGTAATCTGTTTTCAACGTTCTTTTTAATTACACGCCACTCATGAAATCTAATAAATGCATCGCTAAGGATTCGATCGGCCACTTGGTATCAATTCTGGATTATTAGCCCAGTGTCACCACAGCGGCTCTTTCATGCCCCGTCTATAACCTCTATCAGACTGTGCAAGGTTCAAGGTTAATGAATATTGGAGCTGTAATGTATTAATGAGTAACTGTCCGGTGTGTCCTCCTGCTCAGCGGTGCAGTGAAAAGGCCCAGACACATAACAATTCAAGGCGGCAAGCTTCGAACAAAATGTAGACAGAGAGGGAAATTTTTAGTCTGTTAATCTGTGAGCGTTAATGATTATAGGTCAGGAGAAGTAGATCAGACGAGCAGCTTGTATAAGTGTGTGTGTGTAAAGGATGGAGAGAGAAAGCGAGGGGGAAAGGGGATCAATAACGCCATTAGCCTCTTAAAGTTCTCAGTGAAGATCAAGGCAATCGCTTTGCTCTAAGTCTGTTGTGGAGAAGCTGATAAGGCAATTTGTCCGGACATATAGAGTTTCCGAGGCCTTTCAACCACCTCTCATCTAAAGTGAATAAGCCGATTTAAATGAGCCTCGACTAGCTCGAACATAATGAAAATGGACAAACTGTTGAAACCAAATCCACACAAATCTTCCTCCCTGCTAACAGTTTTCAGACACAAGACCTGATGGTGAATACGTCCTGCTCGCAGACATGCCTGCACCACCAGCTGCAGCCTTCTGTTAACTGTTTGCTTTATGTCCCTCCAGTTTTGTCAGCTGAACACACAAACAGACCAGACATCATGTCCTCTAAAGGTGAGTTACCCAGCACCTGAGCTCATGATTATCCACAACAGAGTGCCACTTTAACATGACACCATTTAAGTGACATAATGTTTGCAAGGTCAGAACCACTAACAACAAGGTGTAAATGATGGGCAAGGATGACTTATTAACTGAAGAATATGTATGTCGGGCAATGATGAACAACTAGGAGGAACAAGCGTTAAGATACTTAAGTAAAATATTCACATGACACTGAAAATACTCTACTATAAGAGAAGGCCCTGCTTTTGAAAACATATTTAAAGCTCCTGTGAGGAGCTTTCAGTTTGTGTTGACTAGGCGCCCCCTGTGGACAAAGCCTTACCTCCTATCTCTTTGCTGATTTTGTCCTGTACATGCTTAAGTGGTGATTTTTAAACAAAAAATCTCATCTTGCTTTCTTTAACAGTCATATGTATCACTCACTTTAAATTTCTGCCCTGGAAAATCTAAACAAAGGCAGCCTGCAGTTGATTGCTTCGTCTGACACCTACCCCCCCGCCAGCAGTTTCAGACAATACGAAGAACTTTATAGAAATAATCAATCTTGTCGCTGATGGTCTGGTTTGCTTTTGTAGGTCATAAAGAGTAATCAGAATTAATTTCAGTCTGTTGCACAACCAGCGAAAAACTCCTCACAGGAGCTTTAAGATCAAATATGTAAGTATAAGCAAACTACAAGTACCCAAAGCAAAAGGATTCATTTTAACCTGTTCATGCATGAATTATTAAAAAACAGAGCAATATATTTTTACTTCTTAGGACAAGTGTCCACTAAAGTGAACATCATGCAACCCTTTCATGTATGAATTATGACTACTACCACTAGGAGCACTTTATTTTGTTTTATTGCTCCTTAATGCAAAAACAGTTTCTTTCAACACTCACATTTTCAGTTAGTCACATGTTCACTCGGGTGGAGATCATAAATTTAATTTTTAAATCGAACAATGAAAGTGATGAAAAACAATGTTCACTGTAACGCAAAAAACATTGACCCTTGTTAAACTAGCACTTGACACCTCAGCTTTCCCCCCCATTGAAGCAGATCCACAATCCTGTAGGCCTTTCTGTTACGCTCCAAAACAAACAGAAGAAGAGAACAGATGCTATATTAATCCCGGAGGGGAAATTCAATGTTTTCACTCTGTGAGGGCGTGAGTCAGGGCGCTGCACATGGGACATGAGCTGCAGTTAGTGGAGAGGTGAATAATCAGAATTTTCTCTACACATAAAATCCATACTTGGGAATTTTAACAAAAACAAAAAAGGAAATGCAAGAGCCACGCGGCATTTCTGAGCTTCTGTCGGCCATCTTGGTTAAGAGACATTTCTGGTACAGTTACAACTTTTGGCCAGTGGGTGGCTGTGTTGGGAATGACTGATGATCAACAATACTATCAAGATGCATTTAGTAGAAAACAGCTTCTGAATAGCTGTCCACTGTAATGACCACTATGCACAAAAGGGTTAGGATGTCAGTGTTTTACGTATGATGTTTTTTATGACTATGACTAATTATTATTATGCATTGTACTGCTGTATATGATTCATGTCGTGCTAGTTTCTCCTACTTTACATAGTGTCTGTTCCTTTATTTAACAGCGATATGTATCTCTAAAAAGTCCACTTCTCATTGGCTGAGAGAAATCATGTTTCAGCTTTGAGAAAATGCTTGTTCCTGATAATCCGAGGGGTTTTTCAATCGCTTATGTTGTCGAAAGAGAAAGGGGGATTTTCTAAACCAGTACCCACTTCATCTTTCAGTTTATCAGGGAAATTCAATGTCAGATGAGTTTTCACAGATGGGTATAACCCTTGCTGTAGACAAATATAGTGGAGTAGAGAGTACTTTCTCCTGAGATGGTCAAAAAGTATAAAGTTGCATACATTGCAAAACTAACACAACATACAAATACTTCAAATGTTCTTTATATTTGAGTGTACTGAGTTACATTCCAGCACTTTATCAACTTTAACATAGGTGTCCCCTGAGAGCTCAACAAAGCCAAAAAGAGTCCTGCGGTCTAAAGATTTCCTCTCATCTTCCCACCTTTCACAACCTTTTCACAGCTAACCATGACCACAACCATGCCGGGGACTGAGAGGTGTTAAAACAGATATTTTTAGTTACTGAAATGTTCTGTGCTTGGTTTCTACCAACATCTGTTTCCTGTCTGTTTCAGCTACAGACTTTGTTGACCCTGACGCAGACTTTGTTTATGGTAAGTTAGTACAACTACAAGTTTCAAAACGTTTAAATATTTAACTTCTGGCTGCAAAGAAGAGAGAATGTTGAAAGCATGCATGGGATAAAGGGAGTTTCCAATACACATAGATTGTGTGGCACCGTTAGAGAGATAGAGGAATAAAAGCAGCTGGAACGTGGGGAGTGAAAAAAAGGCCATGGGATAATGAAAAATAGAGAAGAGTAAACCTGAAGACAGATGTTTAAAAAGTGTGAGGGTGAAATACGGGGTAAAATGAGAGAGAAATGGCTGGTGCAGTGGTCATAAATGACAATGTCCTGTGTGTACTTGTAGACTACCACACACTTCGTGTTGGAGGTCTGGTCTTCGCTGGAGTCATCGTGTTCCTGTCCATCATTCTGTTGGCAGGTAAGTCAACAACTACGTCCTTTGTGTGTGTGTGTGTGTGTGTGTGTGTGTGTGTGTGTGAATGGGGTTAGATTCTATCATACAGTATGTTGTTGGAAAGACAAGCTGAATGCAAACAAAAGTGCCTAAAGGAGGCTAAATGTATCTCTTGCTCCCATCTCACTGCTCTGTTTCCATCACTGTTGTTATCAGAGCAGCTTTGTTGAAAGAAAAGTACAATAGTTCTTCGATTTGTGAAGACCTAATCACTTCATCTTATTTTTCTCTCAAGGCAACAAGCTCACCAACTGTGGCAAATCCAAGGTAAGAGAGCTGCTGTCAAACTGCTGAAATAAAATATGGCTTTTTAGTGACACCTGCTGGTCAGACAAAGAATTACAAAAATCAAAAAGGTCAAATATTTAACCTCTGCATTTGTTCAGGTTTTTCCTAACAGCTAATATTAACATGAGATGAAATGAAAAATGTTTTAAAAGCAAAATTAAAAATAACAATTACTGTTTTACTGTTTGCAGCCAAGACATGTTGAAGAGGACTAAAGTGACCAGAACCATCCAGGAACCAGGAGAGTTCTGCAATATGCTACAATGCTGTTAACTGCTATGTGTGTGAGAATGTAAGGCTTTTGTATTAATAAAGTGTACTTAACCTCGCTGTGTTAATGTCTGTACGACATCCCTGCTACCATGGACCACCTGGAGTTTGTATTCATTTTTATAGCAAGGAATCAGGGTCAATTATTTGTCATTTTGCAACACAGGGTGGCACAAAGAAATTCAGTTGCAGCCCCTTTACGCTACACACATAGGATACATATCCCAAATTTAAGTTGAGCATGGACCAAAAATAAAGGAAAAAACATATAAATCACTACAAATAAGCTTCTAATGCTCTCTTTGTATCGTATTTGTAACAACTGTCGTTTTTATATAATATTTAAGATTTAAAAGAGCTTTATTTTGTTAGTTATTCATATTATGTTATTATATTATAACACAATACAATATTAGCAAAACATACTATATAGAATAGAAGGTTAAAGTATCAAAATATATAATATAAACTACAATATTTAAGTGCTCAATGTAAAATGTACAGTAATTTTACAAAAAAGAGAGGAAATAGGATTTGGTGCAGATATCACAATAAACTTAAATACCAATCAGATTCCCCGCCAAAAGGATCAGCTGATTACCCTGCAGGGCTGAAAGGTACAAAACAAGCGCTCCTGCCCGGAAAGGACACGCGCCCAACAGGTAGAACCACCTTAAGTTTCCTCCTTTACTTCGCGCGCCCTTTTGACTGAAACCACAGTTTCCGTTTCCGCTAACACTTGAATAGCTTAACCACACACAGTTTCGGTTTAGATATTTGACTTGCAAATTAATTGTTGCTGAGATTAAACCTTGAACTAATACGAAAACGTCTACGGAGAATTTTAAGAAAATGAAAGCGCTCTGTATAGAAAGCACGAAATCCTGCCTCTTCTGTCTAACTCACATACTTCAGTATGGCAGGGTTGGGTCTTTTTTGCTTGATTTCCTTGCCTCATCACTTCTTATTTTTAATTAAAACTATTCCAGTCAAGATTTATTGTGGAAGTTGTCGTCCATTTGAAATTTTTGCACTTCAGCTGTATTTTCATACTGATGCTGTATTTCAAAAACAAGCCAAAAAAATGCCAAAAGACAGAAGTTGGTTAATATGTTTCCCTGGACGTGCAGCCCTAAAAACAACCACAAGGTGGCACCAAAAGACCGCCATGATCACATGAAGAAGAAGAAGTCACCGGGGCCTGAACTTCCCCTCGACAGGCCGCGAAGAAATGAGGCTGCTGATGGATGAGAGGGGACCCAAAATACTGTGGGGAAAAACAAGTAGGTGAGAAAAAAGCTTTGAAAATGAGAAGTTTTGAAAGAAAGCTACGAATATTATCACGTGCTATAAGACTGACACGTTATGGGATATTTTTTTTGCAGATTACATCAGTGATACAGAAAAAACTGTGATGTTGATACTTTAAATTAGCTAAAAACAGATGCGTCAATATTTCCTGTAGCAGACCACCCTCTGTAGTCCCCACATGAATACAGCAGTAAAGTTGCAGTTGTCTTTAGGTGCTCCTTCCTGGGTCACTTAGGAACTCTCTCTGCTCATCACTACTTTAAACAGGACGTCGTGTTTTGCAGTTACATCAGAGGCAGCCGTGCAGTGGCATCATAGCCTGCTGTGTTTTCATCGCCGCAGCAGAGATGACAAAGCGCATTAATCATACCGCCAGAAAACTGCGCCTGATTAATTATCCCTGAATAAATAAGTCGTTACAGGCAGAGACAGGAGCTGTCAACTGGGTGAGTCCCAAGGACCCCCTGCTCTCTCTCCCTCTCTCACCCTTCCTCTCTTTGTCTTTTTTCCCTCTCAGACTCCTGAATTTGTGGAAAAACGACGAACCGAGCTGAAGCAGGTGAAAAGAGGCGGTTTTACCGGTTGCACCCCTCGGGGCTCAGCTCAGGTCAGCTGCTTTCCATGAGGGCTTCAGTTGAGGTAAGCATGAGAAGTCATGTATCACACCGTTCACTAGAGCTGATAACATCTCACACACACACAGACACACAAATGCAGCCTGTGCTGGACAGGTGTGAGAGGCCTGATCCGTTACTGTTCCCATAAGCACTGAGGAGGCCGACTGCTGAGAAAAACAACAACATCAGGGCAACAGAGAAATAAACAGGTGTAAAGTGGATAAAAATAGTTGTTTCCTGCATGTTTTGGTTTGATGCACCTTTTTTAAGAGCAAGGAGCAGACATAGAAACCTCAAAACTTCACGAAAAGCGACTAAAATGAAGTGTACAGTGTCCCTCTATGTGGTTGTGTTTAGCTCTAATGGACATCATAAATACGATGATTTTCCATCAAGTATGTGCCTTGTTATCTGGAGTGAGTCATGTCATCTCATGATGCTTTAAATCCCACAAATACGATCTCTACTCTTGCAGTAGGTTCAGTTAGAATATAAAATTGATGATGTATATATGTTTTTTTTCATAGTTAACATTATCTATATCTATGTTTGTTATTTTAACAACTTAAAATATTCCCAAACTTAATCAAAACCGACTACACTTTATTCCCTCTCTCGATGCTTCTCAGCTGCCCTGGCCTGTCTATGTCTGGCTAAGGCTCTCAGGCCAAAGCCAGTTTGGTTCCAGCACATCTTTACGAACAAGTCAGGAAAGTATCGTTGAATTTTTGTAACAACAGGGCATGGTAGTAATTAACAAAGATTGCTTTAACAGGTGCTAATAGAGGTGCAAATAGAGTATTTCTTGTCGACTTGATGCACCAGTGAGTGTTTACAGACCTTGAATGACCTGACTTCAGTGGCAAAGAGAAGCAGGTTTTTAGTGCACAGGCAATACTTGATCGGATGATACATTAATTAATGTGTATGGTCATTTTATGGGATTTGATAGTTCCCCTTTAGTGGACTTTTGTTACAGAGTCAACAGACAACAACTCACACAGCCTCTAAAGGTGCTTTTCAGCAGCAGGAACCAGGGTCTAAATTTAGTTCCAGGGTAATTGACTTACCCCCTGAAAAGTTCCTGATCGTTTCTGATTGGTCGAGTACTCGCAGCGTTCTGTTTCACCTGCTAGGGCTGCATGATTTTGGGAAAAACATACATAGCAGCAATATCTTTTTGTTTGCTCTAAGTTTTTTTTTTGCAATATTAAAACATACAGGAAATGACACCAGATTAATGCAGTGTGTTTTCATGTGCGGTGTAACCGCTACACCCGCGGCACACGCATGGTGTGAGGTTGTGTGTGCCAACGAGAAGCAGGAGACGTGAGCTTTCCTGCTCAATGAATCTATTTGTGATGCTATAACGCATGATCAAAAATAGCACAAGTTCAATCTCCTCCATGTTAACAGGCTAAATGTAGTGTTGCAGAAATGATAAATGATGCACGTTCGTCACGTTTTGTGCCGTCATCTTTGTTGTATGGCCTTCATCTTCTTCGTACTGCCACCTATTGGACTGGCGGCGTAGTGCAGTTATTTTTATTGCTTCTCCATACGTCATTGACGTGATTTGCATAATCTTCCCGGGACTTTAGGCCGCTGTGGAAACGCAGGCAACAATGGGCCACAGGAGCCATTCCTCAAAGAGAAGTTCCTGGTACTTTTGGTGGAAAAGCACCTTTATAGAGACAATCTCTTAGTGTGCTCTTTTTAAGTTCATTGTAAGAAAATAAAACTTCGACATTTTTAAGTTTGACATATTAGCGTGTGTTTGTGTGGAACAGGTTCAGCAGTAAGACAGAGGCTCAGGAGTGTTAAAGCGTGGGAAAGCGATAAGATCAAAGCACAGAGGGTCAAGATGGAAAGTCCGCCATCAGCTCCGCTCTGCATCACCCTCTCACACTTCTCTCTCTCTCTCTCTCTCTCTTTCTGTCTCTCTGGCATCAGTTTGTTGACTTAATGTGATGTAACAGAGCAGAACTGCGAAGGTGTGAGTGTAAACAGTCGTTTTGATGTGAGCGTTCATCCCTTATTTATACACGTTCGTCTTCTAACGCCCTGGAGGTTTGTCCAGTTTAATGAATGACAGAGTTTACATGCGGAGGTTTTCTACACTACTTTGGATGATTGGATAAAAAGTGTCAGACGCCCAGTTTGTGCAGTAACTTAATAGTTATGAATTTGATTGAACGTGTAATATGTTGAGGGATATGTAGCGCAGGGGACACACAACAATTAGCCATTACAGCCTGTATTGAAAGGTCAGCAGTGTGTGATCTTCTTATGATAACATCTTTAATTGTGACCACTGGGTGTCACTAGATATCTCTGATCAATATCTCCTTGCACGCCACCACCATGATCATCTGACTCTGCCTTTTAATATATTCAAATTCAAATGAATAAATGTTTGTACTTCACCGAGCCCGTCACATTTCGTTCCCCTCGTTATGCTTTAGGAACGCAGCCGAAGTCAGAAAGTGTGTTTGTGTGTCACCCACTGTGGAGCGCGAGCATCGGGTCTTTAGGTTGGTCCCACAGAGGATGCCTCCAGCAGGCAGCCATCTTGGAAGTGTTGGTATCGCCCTGGCACGGTATGTTTTTTGTCTGCGGGCGCTCTGTCTGCCTCCGAATCGCACTGTTTCCCCACCTCGAATTCAGTCTCACCACCTTTCTGCCCCGTCTCACTCACCTCCCTCCGTCTCACTCATGCAAATAGTCTGATTTGCGTGAAAAAAAACAGGAGGGGTAGAGAGAGATGGAGAGATGAACCTCCATCCGAAGAAGGTGCCCCCCTACACACACACACACACACACCGCTCTGCCCCTCACCCCATCCTCTCGTTATCCTCCCTGGCTCATTTGAATAAATTAACACCCCTTGATGTCTCATGTGCACGCGCACGTTCCCTCCTGCAAAAACACACACATTTACGCAAGCGCGTACAGTTAAAACACACGCACGCTCCCGAACGCAGCCAGATATATACGTCCTGCACTTTGCCGCCGTGTAGACACACACACACACACGCGCGCACACACACCCTGTGATGTGCTGTACACTCTCACAACATTCACGCATGCTTGGTTAAAGGCAAACACACTCCATTGGTCGGCGCCTTCCTGTTAATGCACTGCAGCACGGTGATGTGAGATTCATATTAGCTTAATGCAGAGGCTCGCTCAAACACAGCGCCGTGCAGAGCTAGCTAGGCGGACAGTCTGAGGAGTTCTGCAGGGACACCAAACACAAACTACATTTTTAGGGGTTTTAAAGAGACACAACTCCTCCATATAACCCCTAACTGAGTGATTAGCCTCTTTTTCCAACCCCTCTCCACCTCCTCGCTCCCTCTTCTCATTTGGATCCCTGTGACCTTGCGTGCAGCCGCGTGGCAGCACATTTTGCCCTCTCCCTCGCCTAATTCTGACCTTGCTGCAGCTTCACTGGCCTCGAGGCTGTGCATTAATACTGGATACATTAGCGCCAATATGATCCTGCTATGTAGTCGGGGCCTGAGGCGAGCTTTGATTGTCTGAGCATTAACATTAACATCCACATTAACTTATCCGCCTCATCACTCTCTCTCTCTCTCTCTGTCTGTCTGCGCATTCCCTTCCTCAGCCAACACACTCTCTCCCTCTCCTCGCCTCCTATCTCCTTCCCTATCTCCAGGCAACGTCGGAGCCGAGTGATGGAGATGAGTCACGTGATGCTGTTTTTATAAAGTGGCGTGGTGGCAGCCTGTCCCGGGTCCCCTCCCCGCCCTGTCCTCGGTGACAGTCGCTCGAGCTGTCTGGGAGCCGCTCGCCTTTTTCTGCGGCGGCCCCGGCTGGCCCCGCCTCAGCCCCTGTCAGCACCCATGATGATCACTAGCTGACATACAGTCCAACCTGCTTGGCGCTGTCAGGCCGACTCACATCAGCCCCTTAACCAGCTCGCCACGCTGCCTTTTGATGTCCTGATGGAGACTTCATGTGCTCCCTATAGGGTGTAGCTTTGATGGAGTGTGGAGGTGTCGGGTGCTGTTTTATGACCTGTTTGCAGGATGCTGAGACACACTGCCCATTTCACTCTCCATCCGATCCACGCTGCACTTTTTCAACCTGGACTGTGTTTGTGCAGAAAGCCGCGAGAAGCACACATCCGGATGTACAGAATGTGTCCCTGTCCTCGCATGGTGTTTGCAGGTCTGTTTGAGAGACAGAGTGGGTGCGTGGGCGTGTGTGTGTGTGTGTGTGTGTGTGTGTGTGTGTGTGTGTGTTTCCACCTGTTACATAATAAGAGAGAGGAGGCAGAGTGTGCTGCCTCGCCTGCCACACTACAGCGGCTCTTCAGTGGGAGTGAGAGAGGCCACAGCTTGCCTCAGCTCCGTTCCACAAAAACCTGGACTACTTTCGGTTACGACACACAGAAACGGCACATTGTGTTACAGAGAGAGAGAGAGACAGAAAGCAGAGAGACGGCGGGGGATGGATAGACAACAATCAGCAGTGTTTTGGTTTGTAGGTTATTCCAAGGCAAAGTTAATAACAGTAAAAAGGAGGGTGAATAAGATGAAAGATTACACGTCAGCGGATCAGCTGTCACAGAGGTATTGACACTGGATCAGGTGTGGCATCCACATCCTGGTGAGGAGCAGAGCTGCTCTGCAAACACATATGTAAAACAGGTTTATCTCACTGCACAACGTGCAGGTTCCTAGCTTCTCTTTTCACTCAGCGTTCTTTCTAATCCACCACTTTCATGTGTGAACAGTTCAGATGCATGAAAGTTCAGAAAGTTTCAGTCAGACGTGCATCATTCTCTAGTCAGGTACACACAAAGTGGAGCCTGATCTGCTCGTCTGTGAGCACAGGATTGATCTCCCCTCCTGTCCATAACGTGACGTCTGCGTGTGAGAGTGCGTATGTTCGTGTGTACAGATCGACTGTATTGACCGTATCGATCACAGTATTAGCCTGATGCACTCCTTTTTAATTAAACTTGATTGTAGACAATTCCCTCGCGCTGTGTTTTCATATCTGTTCCAAAGGAGAGTGATTTTTTGCGTCCTGGCTGTAGAGACGCGCAGGTGCGCAGCGCAGAGCACTTTCCCCTTGAATGAAAGGAGGCTGCAGCTTCTCCGCGCTCCTCCTCCTCCTCCTCCTCCCCCTCCTCCTTTTCCTCACCTGGAGATCGCGCTCCAAAATGCCCACCTTCTTTTCTAACTTTACAGAAGTCTTTTCCTCTCGGTGCTTTCACTTTCTGTGCGCACCACTGCTGTGGCAATGGCAGCTGATTTATGGAAATCCTGACTTGATTTGCATGGGAAATGCGCGCAGGCATTTCCCTGTAGGAGCTTTCTTTAACTTCCACGCGTAAAAGCAACATTTAAATGACTTGATCTCCATGAACCTGCGTGGATAAAAATTATCGATCCAGTGCGCGTAACACAAAAGTCCCGGTTGTTTCCGCTTGGTCCCCCATTAGCGCGTATGGCTCACCTCTCCATCACGGCGCATCATTAGGACACCGGGGGTGGGGCGACGGCAGCCTGTCCCGGTAAGGGGAGGAGAGAAGAGGGAGCAGAGGCGGTACTTTCTCCGCGGCTCGTTTCTCGGCGCCGGAGAGTGTGGGACCAGGGCTGGAGAGAGACCGCCGGGGAGCATCAGCAGAACCAGTCCAGCACGGAGCCTCGCCTGGACCGCTGCGCCGTGCACTCTTCTCGGGGGGACTGCACACCATTCCTGTGAAATATAACTGCTTTTAATGGCATGTGGCTTGTAACTTTACTTCTGCTGTATTCTTTGCAAGAAGGTAGGTTGAATACGCGTCTCTGTACTTATCTGCATGCTCTATCTTCTTCTATGCGATGCCGAAGTTGGCTGTGCGTAATAATCAGTTTATGAGGCTGATAAATGTTGTTTCACTGAAGAGATGAATTCTCAGCGGAGGGGCAGAGATGTCAAATCAAACTCCAAATCACCTTTAGAGGAACTTTTTCTGAATGTTTTGAAAGGATGCTTTTCTGATCTGAGTGCATTTTCCTCCTGCACGAGAGCTCGGATTCCTCTTACGTCCTCAGCGTCTCCATGATTAGCTGATGATATGATTAAAGAATGATGAAGAAAATCCTGATTTTGATCATCAGTGGATGCGAATCTTATTCGGATGAGGAGTTAGAAAAGCACATGCGTCTGAAAAGTGCAAAAAAAACCAACCTGCATTTGCATTTTTTGCATAATGAATAAATGAAGGTGTCGTGAATATGGAGGCTGTTGAATAGAAGGAGAGGCTGATAAGGATCTGCAGGCGCGCGCACGGATAGAAGGGCGACCTCGAGCGCTGATGCTGACAGCTGTAGGCTGTTTACTCGCAAAAGTCCGAGAGGGCAGAGGAGTTTAATGCATTTGTTGACTTTTTTTTTATGCCCCTGTCCCAACACACAAATAAGATGTGTGTGTGTGTGTGTGTGTGCGCGCGCGCGTGGAGAGAAAGAGGGGGGGGGGGGTCCCTTGGGGTTAAAGCATCATTTTATCAGCTATTCTATTTGGGAATACTGCATTAAAAGCAGTTTGAGTGTGCTCGTGTGTGTGTGTGTGTGTTGAAGGGTGCGTGAGTCTGTGGTAACAAGGGTCAATACATTTTCTGAGAGACGTGTGAACTGAAGCTGGGGGTATTGAGCGCTGCATGGCCTTTAATTTGTAGATAATGTGCCCCAGTTGGATGTTTAAAAGACGAGGCTGTATGTTACAGATTATTATTTGTTAAAATGACGGAGTGTCGGTGTGTGTGTGTGTGTGTGTGTGTGTGTGTGTGTGTGTGTGTGTGCACTCAGTTGTTATCATCCCTGGTCTAATTATTCATCCACCATTTTCTGTGGCACCAGATTCTACTGATTGGCTTCGCTCTAAACACTGCAGATAGAGGACAGTGATTCACTTTCAGCTTTTTAAATATAAAGTAGTCTGTTTTTTTTCCTATTATATGAATTTTTATCACTTTGATGCAGCTGCACACTGAGAAAAAAACGAGCCAAAATGTTGTTCTCACCTCATTTTCACGCATTTGTTTTACGCATGGGCGTGTAACTGAAGATGCCTGATTCAGAGCCTTTATATTTCTTACACAAATCTGATATCATCTTAAGAATGTGTTTGTAACTGTGGGTGCATGCGTGCTTCATGCCCTGATGGCCATCATTGGCCTTGGCAGTGCCCTCTGCCAGGCTGCAGCTGCGCCGAGGACTTCTGTGCTGTTTTTGTTGTATGTAATTGGATTACAGGCTCTATTTCGATTATACACACTGTACATCGCCCTGTCCCGTGACTGAACGAGATGTGCTCTGTGTGTGTGTGTGTGTGTGTGTTTGTGTGTGATGAGGGGAGGGGGAGGAGGGTTGGGGGGGCTGCAAACAGCCACTGGAGCGGAAAGAGTGCTTGAGATGGGAGAGATGTAGATAACGCAGTGGAAAACAAACTTCCATTTTCCGTTGTTTTTCAACGCCATGTTCCGCTCATTCTGCACGAATCAGCTGCGGTTTACTGTCTCCTGCTGTTGCTGTGTATTTTACATGTGTGTGATTTTAAATAAAGTTTATTTAAAGGGGGAAAGGTAGCTCTATTATCATACATGCATATGCATTAGTACTGCGTATTTTCTCCTGGCTTGGCCGCGCCTCTTAGAATGGCACACAACCTCTTTTTTTATTTTTACATCAGCATGAAAACACATTTCACATCACGCCACTACATATTATTTTAGGGAATAAAATCTTTATCTTTTTCTCATCATTAAGTCGACATTCATTAGGTTATTACTGCCCGTTTGTGGCTGTGGTTGGCTGCATATCAGCACACCTGCACCCATGAGGAGGAGGGAGGGAGGAGAGCAGAGCAGAGGGATGGATAGATGGATAGATAGGGAGAAGAGGAGGAGGGGGGGAGAGGATACACTCATTCTTCTTTGTCATGATTTGGGAGGCTGCTTGTCATTTTATGGAAATAAAATTGAGACAAACTCAGCTGAGGGGCTGCGTGGGAATCTGCTTTCAGGCCTGACAGGCCAGAGAAGGGCCTGAGAAATTTGGAGAGGCTGAAATAATTACAACAATTAATATATTTTTGAATCGGCTAGAAAAAAGCAGCGGGCGTTAGACTGTAACATTTGCGGAGATTTAATCAGCACGTGGACACATTTCACAGAATAAAATGGCATGCAGTGATCGAGATGGAGCGAGAGCTCGTGCTATAATTATTTCATCAATTAATGTGATTCCGGTTTTATCCAGTTTCGCTCGACAGGCCGCCTGCAACACATCCTCGACATTAAACAGAAGACTGACTGTGTTACAGGGTTGATCCTGCTGATTTGGCTTTTATATTATGCCTACACTTTATTTTCACGTGTGCACTTGACAGATAAAGCGTCATGTTTTCCATTTTTGTTTCAATTTATTTCGAGTGTCAGTTTCTTTTCTTTCCACGGCCATTCATTTCACTACATTTAGCCTTCACTAAATAACACTCCTAATTTCACCACCATCTCCACACTGAAGTACGCGAGGTAGTTTCTCTGTTGCAGGATCACCTGTGTGCCGTAGCTCACACTGTTTCTCACCCCTCCATAAAGCCCTCCTGTGTTCTTGAGACGGCCCGAGCCGCTGGTGTGCGGCGTTGCAGGTCCACGGAGCTGTGTGTAAATTTGGAATCAAAACAGATCCGGACTGGAGGAGAAGTGCTCGGAGGGGGAGCCCAGTAATTGCTGTATGAGTCAGACTCTGGTGGCTACTAGACTACACCCGCACGATGCACTCAGAGATGTTGCGTCTGGATTGGACAACTGAGGTGTTGGAGGCTTCAGAGGGCTGAGGGAGGTAGCGAGACAACAACTAAGTAGTTTATTTCTCTCTACTGTCTTTCTATCTTTAAATACGGCCGTGTATATCCGTAAATGTGTCTTCTTTGGGCACTTAAAATTCCAGTGTGATGATATAGTTCAGGAATTACTACTTGGGTCTTTATGAATTAAAGTTTCTGAAGTGCCTGTGCGTAATTGTACTGCAGAATAGTGTCAATCCACAGTAAAAGGTGAGATTTTTCAAACACTTAAAACTACTATTGGCCCTGCAAAGTTGTGTCTGTAATCAGTTAACACACTCATTAAAACGCTGGAGTTTTTATAAAATCTCAAATCTCAAAAAAACGCGCGATAATTCCCCAGAATAGACATGAAAGCGGCCTCTATATGTCTCACTTCTCCCGCGCTGCCTCCCGCTGTGCGTGCGCAAACTGCCACTTTTCTTGGAGAGAGACTTTCCCCTCGCTACAACAGCTACATGTCACTCTCAGGTTAACTCGCCTCCCTCGTTGTGCTCCGGCGAGCAGAGCCTGTTTTTTTCGTTGTCAGTTGTTTGGCGCTCTGTGTTTGACATTTGAAACCGCTACGGCGCAAAACACACGTCCATCTGAACGAGACAGTCGCTCCTGCATCCGATCCGTTTGTGGCACGTGCGCACGAACGCGTCGGTCAATTGAGTGCGAGATTATAATTCCAGCTGTGTTATCGCCTTGAAAGCGCATTAAAGCAGATTTGTGCTCTTTTATTAAAGTAGGAAATTCTTCTTGCAGATTGTTTTTTCTTTTTTGCTTCAGGAGAATAAGATTTTATAAGTGCGCGAAAAGACTTTGTAAGAAGATAATCTCGCGCTGAGCCTTTTCGATTGTCACGCACCACTCTTTAAAAACACAATTCCAACTGTCCCCAACTGTCTGATTGTTTATCAGTACACAGCTGTAAATCTTCCATAGCAACAACATGGTTGTTTTCACGCAGCTGTCACACGCATGTGTGGCTCGCTCAACAGGTTTTACGCACAACAGTGTCCGGCAGCTCAGCGCTGCCCTCTCCATTACGCACGGAGAAAGATTGATGGCCACGTCCTGTATGATAAAAAAAGAATAAAACCCAGCAGTCACACTTCAGCATCCCACAATCTAATCTGTCTCTCACTCCTCTCCTCTTTCTCTCCCCCTGTTCTGCTTACTATCAAACAATTTATGGCCCTGTCTCTGAGGGAGAATAGGAGATAAAACACACATCTACAAATCTGACACTCACTCCAACAGCAGAAATCATCCTTTTGAAGTCGGAGAAGTGGATTTTTACATGCTGAAATGGCTGCCTAATATTTTACTGACGCTGCATAAAATGTGTATAGAGCTTGTTTACCACCACCTCCCCTGTATATTCAAATTCCCCGATATCAACCCAAGCACCTTTTCTGTCTTCACTCCGGTGTAATGACACTGACACATGCTCGGAATGATTTCCTCTCTGCCTGCGCACAAAAGCAGACAGACACATTGTCATGCAGCTATAATGCATATCTCAATCTGGACTCTTTGTATAGCAAATGAGCAGCGGCCTCCATCAAACATGATCGTATCTTTTCGCCTTTTATGTTCAGCCGTTTTTCTGTAGCATCGCTGTATTGCCGCTGACTCCAGTGCCTCAGCTGTTATTTGGCCTGAATGCGTTTTGTGTGCTGTTATCTGTAGTGCTACACGGTTCAGCACATAGGAAATCCACTCGCTATTATGAAAGTATATGTGCAATCTGAAATGTATTTATGTGACTTTGTGTGTTTGAAGGAGAGAGAGACGGAGCGGGAGGGAGAAGGAGAGGGATTTATCGCCCTGTTTTTCTATGCACGTGATGGTATGAATCTCAGTGTGTGCGTGTGTGTGTGTCTGAATGAATGTAGATGAGACAGAAAAAGCTGCATTATGCATAGCGGTTCACCATAGGCAATATCCTTGCTGCTCCTGCATACATATTCATACTCCATTTTCATATCCACCGCAAGAACAGGAAGAAAAAAAAAATGTATTTGAGTGTACAGCAAAGAAAGACTTGAGTCAAAAGAAAACAGAAAAGGAAACGCAGGCAGGAAGAGAAGCGAAGGTTAAGAAAAGAGGGGGAATTATGAAAGATGTTACTTAGTGTTTCACCTAAATCACTCTGACCTTCTTCGTTGTAATCAATGCAGCCAGGCTTGAAGGAAGGAAATCAAAATACAGTTCATGATCGGATGAGTGCTGCTCCTTTTGCTCCGTCTTTCTCTGCTGGGAAAAGGTTGGAAAAAGCAGCCTGGGGCTACGAGAGGACTCTGATAACCATCGGAGGTTAGATGCTGCCCAAATAAAAAGGAGAAACTGGGTTATTGTGCTTCATGTTGTTTGCATGAGATGTTTACAGCTGATTAAATATGATCTTGTTTCTTTAGATTTCCATTTAAGATCATTTGTTTGTCCTAAATCGGGCTACGTAATGCAACAAATCACAGCTCTCCTGTGACGAACAGCTACAAGGTTATACCAAGTGACTAAATTGGACAGTTTTTACGCTGATGATTCACCTTCTTTCACCCTTCCATATTCCATTAAGGTGTTTTGACCTGAAACTTTAAACCATTACTGCGATAAAACATGTTGCTGTCATCACCGTCATTCGCCGGAGGCCCTAACCCGAGCACCGTACACCGGGGTTTGCTTCCGTGTCGTCGTACACATGTGTCCGTGCGTGCATGACTGTGTGTGTGTATGTGAACTCAGTGACCTGAATTCATACCACAGGACAAAGCGATCAGCCGTCACATCATGAGCCGCTGCTTTTCAGAGGTTTTCCCCTCAGAGTTCGGGTTGTTGCATCTGAGCTGTTTTTGATGACATCACATGTTGGTTTATGGTTTGTTTGGTTTCGAACAGATGATCCAGTTTGAGAGCTTGTTGGGAAGAAGCAGGAGGTTTCCAACGGGGCGTTCAGGACCCCTGCGAGGGATCAAATCTGATGCATTAGGATATGCTTAACAGGCTAGGAGAGGATACAGTACTGAGCTGCATTATATTCAGTGTTTCTAATACTCTGGCCGCCTCATGTATGTAAATAGGGAGGACAAAAAAATAGAGACACATCTCAATATAATGTAGTTCAGTACAACACCACCTTTAACACTGGTGTCAGTAATAAACACAATTGAATTAACACCCTTCTGACTCTCAACAAAACAAAAGTCAACACAAACTAAACTTCATGAAAGCAGAGTCCATGGCAGTGCTGTTGTATTGAACTGCATTAGATTGTACAGGTGTACCTAATAAAGTCGCTGGCGAGCGTACATACGATACTTAATTAAATTAGAGCCCGACAGATATATGGATTCGCCGATATTATTGAGCTATATTGGTCTGTCGCAGACATTTTCCTGTGCAGAAATTACAACTTTTTTTCATTTTTTATTAAGATTTTTTTTTTTGGGCTATTTTGCCTTTTTATTAGAACGGACAATTGAGAAGAGACAGGACATATTGAAGGAGGAGAATGGGGGATGGCGTGCAGCAAAGGTCGAGTGGCGGGAGTCGAGCCTGCGTCGAGGACTGTAGCCTCTGTGTATGGGGCGCGTGCTCTACCAACTGAGCTAAACCAATGCCCCCATGACTACTTTTTTTTAACTGAACATAATATTGTTTACTTTCTGCAGAAGTTGTAGAAAAACATCAGACTTATAGTCATTATATCTGCCGCCATAGTTAGTGAACTTCTCCGTCTAAAATTGGTATCGTTATCAGTCACAAAAATCCTATATTGGTTTGGCTCCAATCTGGCCCGGTATGTCACATTTGCATCGACAGATCCACCACAACCAGTTGTTTCTCTGCTGTGAAATACCATCAAACAATTCCATAAAGGCCATCCCATCATTGAGTTTATAATAAAGGGGTACTTGTGTCCTATTGGTTGGACTTTATAGTTGCAGGAAGTTCGTCTCTAAAGAATGAAAATTACTTTGACTCTACAGAAATGTGACAGTATTCTGAACATCTTTTACAGTGATTTTGTGTCTTCCGCGAGAGCTTTACAGCGAGAATAAAAAGTTCCTTCCACAGAAATATTCTGCGTCTATAAATAGCATCATCAGAGAGAAGCAGGTCACTGTCACTGTTATCGTCTGCTAATAGTTTCCTCCTTACTTGCGCGACATGGAAACACTTCCGTGTGCGTTCCTCACCCAGTCCCCCCTTTACACTGCGTCGCTCTCCGTGGTGCTGAAAGTGCAGATCAGTCAGCCTCGCAGCCTGCGCGAGTGATTGACATGGATTCCAACGGTAGGATGGATTGAACTTGACCTTAATTCAGGTTTTTGAACACAGAGGATCTGCTCCAGTTTTTTCTGCTGCGAGGAAGGAGAACAGTGACTCCTTAACTCCTCAGCGATCACATCTTTCTCTGCTGGCTGACTTTGACACAGAGGCTGACGCTGAGGCAGTCATTTAACATTAACCTCTCTATCCCTTTAACCTCACACATACACACACTCACCCGGCTGCATCCAAACACCTCCACACCTGAGCCCCCCCCCCCCCCCGAACCAGCCACCCATGTCCTGTCTACAATCTCACACTGCTGCCCGGCTCTTGGATCTCTCCTTTCCGCTCCACACCCACGCACACACAGGAACCATGCTGAAGTCGGACGTCGGCCTCCCACAGCAGTGCGATTACAGAGTGGATAGACTGTGTGTGTGTTAAATGTGAAAGGAGATTATGTGGGTTTAACTCCTCTGCGTCTGGCATACAAATTCCAATCGCACAACACTGCCTGTCTGCGGCGTGGCAGGAAAAGGCGAAGGAGAAAGTGTGTGTGTGTGTTGGAGGGGTATCTGCTTAGGGTGGAGGAATGATGGCAGATGGGAAAGTACAAAGAAAAAGACGAGTGAGTCAGAAAGATTAGATAGAGGGATGCAGATTGATGCAGAAGAGGCAGACAATGTAAGAAAAGTCAGTTTCCTTAATCCCCGCCTTTTGCTTCTTAGCCTTTTCTCATTTGATGTGCCTCATTCATATCATGCTATTAATGCATGTTACAACAGGACAGAGCGGATATAAAAAGAGGTCTTTTGTCCACGTTTTAAGATCTTCAAAAGACAGCCACTGGGCTTGTGTCCCTCATTTTATAACTACTTAGAAACGATATCCATTGATGTAGAGGATCTGTAGAAATTAGAGCCTAAATGACATCTGATGGCTTCCTCATATCTCTAAGCCAGCACCCAATTTCCTCCCCGCACACAGAGAATTTCAGAGATAGGGCTAATCCAGCCATTGTTGACACAATCCGGGAAAAGGGATTAATTAAGTATCATTGTCTGAGAAGAAACTTCTCTGGCTCGGGGCGCAGCGTCTTCCCCTGGCCCGCAGCCAAGCTGAGCTCAGCACTTCTGTACGCTCCCTCTACAACCCCCACCCCCCACAGCAAACACACACACGCACACAGAGAAACACACGCACAGATCTTAAAAGAAGACGCTCTAAACTGGAAGAGGGCGTTTGAGAGAGAGGATATATGGTGGTCTGTCTCCCCCAGGGCAACTTATCTGGCAGCAGCTCTTCATCTGTGCCACAATACTGTTTTACAGCGAGCGTCTGTGGCATCCAGCTCCTCAGGCTTCTACTGATAGAAAAGTACCAACAGTACATATTACAGACGTGAACAGGCCCGCGTGGATGCTTTGTTTTCCTGAATGATGGAGGTATGAACAGGAAAGTCAGGTTATGTGGCCCATTTCCCCCTCCTGTTGAGAGCAGGCTTCACATATATTAGATTAGAGATATTAGGATGATGCATATGGGCTGTGATGGATGGCTGCGGTTTTCGTTGAGGTGACCTGAACGCCTGTAAATCTATGTTTTTGTCTATGTTTTTATGCTCTGTATTGTTGTCTGCGTACGTTTGTGTTACATAAGATCGTATTTTAAGCAATATCAGAACCCTTCTCCTCTTTTAGCCTTCTCTACTCGGACTACAAATGGACTACAAACTGAAACTAAAACAGCTCTGATACAAGGATCTAGCCTACAAACTGTTGGTTAGAAATCTCCCTTTGACATTGAGTCCGGTGAAGCTGTGAATGTACTTAACACACTGAGCCTATGGAGTAATAATACAGTACAAAAACTATCAATATGAAGAATGAAGAACTGGGATCTGCTCTGTACAGCGCTGACACACACACATCAGTAACAGAGCCTCTGGTTGGTAAAAAGTAAAAAGAACGCAGTCTCTGATTGGTCAATAGACTCAACACAAGGCATCAGAGAGATAAAATAGAACTTTATTAATCCAGAAGGAAATTGGTAGCGTTAAAAATACAGTATACAATACTCAAATATAAGTGAAAATATAAAGTCCATGGGTTAAGAGACATGATAGAAAAACTATTACACTAGTTACAGAAGTAGGCAGGAAGTAATGGTGGCTGTTACATTGACAGTCATTACGTAGTAGCAAATTCAATTGCAAGAAAGTAAACATGGATAAATAATCACAAGAAGACATTGAGTATTGGATTAATAATTATGGATTCGCTGTTTAGAGTCTCCTTAAAGAGACGGTAGTTCAAGGCCGGATTAGGTAGCTTATTAAAGAGAGGCGATTACATCAGCTGTCCGCTTCACAGCAAAACAGAAAGTACGTCTCTAGCATGCAGCGTTCCAAACGTCGTTAAGCTGCAGTAAAAGATGCCCTCCGATATTTATACAACGTTGCAGAGGTCAGAGGGTTAATATTTTGAATATCAAAGAAGTGAGTTTGGTGACGTAAATGACTTCACACACGCGGGGAAATAGAATGATGCAGTTAGTTTATAGATGTATACAACTTCCCCAACAACATCCCATAACTTATTACCTCAGTAATCAGAGACTCAGGGAAACATTGAGACACTGTGGAGCCAAATTTCTAAACTGGGTTTTGTTATTTTTCTAAGTGGTACATGTGGAAGGTTAAGTGTTAAATATGTTCTTATGTTATTTTCATACTGAAAAATACTGTTACATATACATACAGCCCCTCTCTTTAATGTGAGCACCTCTCCTCATCCTCTCCTCACACGTGTCTGATGTATAAAACTTTCCTGACTGTCTGACACTAACAAACTTACTGACTCTGTCTCCCTCTCTCTCGTCCTACCAGTCAACAGTGAGGATGTTGTCTCTACGCGGCTGTACTTTGTGAACGCCTCCCTGCAGCGGGTGACCTTCTCCAGCTCGGTGGGGGTGTCCCTGCCCTGCCCCGCGGGCGGCGCCCCCCATGCCGTCCTGCGCTGGTACCTGGCTGCCGGAGACGACATTTACGACGTGCCCCATATCCGCCACGTGCATGCCAACGGCACCCTCCAGCTCTACCCCTTCTCCCCCTCCGCCTACAACAGTATCATCCACGACAACGAGTACTTCTGCACTGCTGAGAACCAGGCAGGCAAGATTCGTAGCCCCAGCATCCACATCAAAGCAGGTGAGGGTCGGACACACTACATACAAACTTCTTACATACCATGTCAGAGCTTATATGCTTTTTTATCTATCATCATGCATGATGAAATTATTTTGAATGGTGACATCACTCTAATTTGGCTCCATTCTTGGATGTCTGATGAATCAAATACAAGTTTCTTCAATCTACACCAACAGAAAAAAAACTTTCCCCTTACAGAATACTGAAACCCTGCCTTCACAGCGTGTGCCCTCCTCCCTCATATATTTGGAAATGAACCAGATTGAGGAAGGGGGCGGCTTTTAATTTGGCAGAATGCTAAGCTAGTTCAGTAGCACCTTCATTTGGCAAGCTAAGCCGAGAAAGAGTGACTTGTAGAGCCTCCACAAGTCGGGGATGTTAACATTTTGTGCCCATTTAAGTCAGGCTACTATGAAATACTTGTTATGACATCATCAAATCAGGGGGAGTCAGCTTGCAGCAACGGTTGAATCTTCAGTCTAGTGTTTTATCCACAGATTTCATTCAGCAAAGCAGGCGACATTTATACCATTATTAGCCAAGGTGTGCTTCACTGTTGTCGCCTTAACCCCTGAGACAACATATGTGAATGTACAGCAACTCATAATATGGTTGTGTGTAAATAACAATGAGTGACAGCTGTGTTTCCTGGGTTACTCGCCTTCTTCTCCAACTCATCCGTAGACTCTCACAATATTTAAAGGTGCACTGCAGCTATTTTAGTATTGGACCTTTCATATGATGTTTGGCTCACTGAGAGAGATTCAAATAGGAATGGTCAAAATTGAAGCACACGAGGGTGAAATATCCTGATTTTTCTTCCCCCTAGTATGGGTCAAGCTACAGAAAACATCATACAATTCCCATAATGCAACTCAGTCAGTCAAAGCTGGTGTTCTCTGTAATCGATAGAAGCAACAATATTTGAAACTGGCGCCATAGCTGTTTGGAAAGTTGTACAAACAGCTCGTGGTTTCGCCCACTCTACATTCCTACATCACCCAGGGTGCATTGCGCCCCTACCTCTGAAAGGAGCGGCCCAGCGAGAGGCGCTGGAGATAAATATTACAGTTTTCACTTCGGGCAATGGCTCAGAGCGGAAATACAAATAGAATATAAAAAAATCTTCGGGTCTGCAGTCTACATTTCCAACCTGACGATTTTGAACGAGACATGACTCAGGTATAGATGTGAAATGTCTGGGTGGGAAAACAGGAGAGCAGGCAACGTTTCAAGGCACCTCACGGAACAAATCGGACGCGGGCGTCCTAGATTGAGGAAGTGTAGTTTAGGAAGCTCCCTGGCCTCCGCCAGATGAGGCGTTTTACGTAATCTGGTGGAGGTTTTTCCTACCATATTGGCATTAGCTCCCCATAATAGCATGATAGGACTTAGGTTGAAAATCGGCGAACTGGCCCTTTAAAGTTAAAAATCTTAAGCCTTAAACTCTGTCATCCTAAAGACATCATTATGGTTGCTTTCAAAGCCAAACAAACCTGGTGAGTTCAGCACATTCAATAAACCTAAAACGATCCCTTTTGGTCAGTCACACAATTCACACCTTTTTTATGTAAATATGTCTGAATATGTCCAACTTTACTCAGTTCACTTTGGCTCCTTTTGAACCACAACAACAAAAGCCTAACCTAGCTTCAGCTCAGCATCTGTAAACATATCCGCCCAAACAGGCAATCATATTGGCATCCTAAAACAGCATCTCCTCTCAGCGGGGGCGAAGTGTCTCAGAGCGCAGAGTCGTGACCCTGTGTATTAAAAATGCTCCAGAAGACAGACAAACAGGCGCACAGACAGTTGGTTTGGTGACCTGTCCGCACTCCCTGCCAAGGTCAAAGCTGGAGAGAGGCGCTGAACACACTGAGGGAAGGTGTTACTGCTCTTTCTCACATTCACACACACACACACACACACACACACACACACACACACACACACACATAAACATCATAAACACATACATGTTGTGACCTAATGTGACACACACTCGATACACGTGTATACACCAGACATACGCGGGTGTGTGTTCACATGCACGCACCCGCTCACGCACACACTCTTTCATGCACACCAGCCTGTGTGTAGCTCATGCCAGCAAGCCTCCTGTCTCCCAGTCTCTCCATCTGTCCATGGACTGGAGAGTCCCCTAACTACACACACACACACACACTCGCACACGGAGCCATTTTCATCAAGCTGGCTCTCGGTGTTTAGTTGCCAGCTCTTTGTCAGGGTGTTTGGCAGGAAAGATTTTGGAGAGTCAGCTACAGACATGGAAAGATGTGAAAAGAATCATGAAAAAAAAAGTGGATTTTCAGGTCATGCTAATCGCCGGGCAGACATTTTGACTGTGTTGATCAATCCTGCATGAAGAGACACTCAGCACTTCCCTTTTCCCCAGCAAAATAATGCTCAGAAAAGCTTCCAGATCCTCTTCCTCACACACACATAAACACACCCATATGGCGTGTGCGCTCCCCAGAGGAGGACAGTCCCTCCAGCGTGAGCGTGACCTTCCAGCCGGCCTCAGTGTTGAGATGACCTTCCCGCCCAAATAATTACAACAATTAATCAATTAAATGCTGAGGCAACCACAACTCCACAGCTCCATAACCGGGGCTCACGTGCATGTGTGTGCACCTCATTACCTCCAGAGTCCCACACACACACACACACACACACACACACATCCCTGCTGTTGCCATGGGCGACAGAGGCGTGAGCGCTAGGGTGTGGCATGGCCTGTCTCAGGTGGTGCAGGAGAATGATGACAGCTGACAGCTCGCAGTGTGACACCCCCTCTCCAAAAATCTGCCCCCTGCTCCCCCCTCCTCTCTCTCTCTCTCTCTCTCTCTCTCTCTCTCTTCACATCTCTCTCTCTCTTTCTCACCCTCTCCCATGCATGCTGATTGTGGTCCAATAATAGCAGCAGCACCTGTCTGGATAACTCTGCATTTATGAAAATCACTATGTGGGCTGCTTGACTTCCTCTATGTGCTGTCATTTGTCTCTTTCATTCAAGTTAATGTAGTTTTCTGTTTTTGTCTTTTTGTTTAAAAAAAATGTTAACATTTTATTTAGTGGATGATTACTTTTACATCCAAAGCTGTCTCAGGACTTTAACAGAAGTAAACACTGGTGTGCCAAGTAAACTCCACTGCAGCTTCTGAGGCTTTAAATTTGGTTCATTCGTTTTGGTTCAGATTGAGGTCCTTGCAGTCATCCACAGATGATGTTAACTTACTGCTGAGTGCTGTTGAATTGGTTTCCAATATTTTCTGAATGGTATCAAAATCCACCAGCAAACTTTTAACAGAGTTTATATCTTCGTTATCATTTTTTCCTCATACTGTTAGATGGTATTAGGGTTTAAAGTCCAGACTGATTTGTAACAACAGTTACGTGACAAGCTCAAAATGATTTTTGTCCCAATCAACTAAAATGATCAAATGGATTTAAAAAGGAATTTACTTTAGCTTTAAACTACCTCTGGAACAATGTGTCGAAGGGCCGAATGTGTTCATTCATTCATGTTTGATATTGTACATGGCCTCTTTTAAAATAAAATCAAGTAGTAAATCTGTTTCTCTCTTATCTGGTTTTGTAAGATTTAAATTTAGCGTAATGTAACTCCTGAGTGATTAGGGTTGAAAAAAAGAGAGACAAATTCTGTAATAGTTTTTTTCATATAACGCAAAATTTTATTAAACACCCCAGTTATTTAACTGCTTGAACCTTGACCCTTTATGTCAAAAAAGTACAGATATATTAATGTTTTTTATTATCAATTGTATTCAATAATAATCAGAACCATTATTGATAAATGTATTGGTTATACGAAGTCATGTGTAAGGAAATGTAATGTCTGTAGCATGGACTGGATAAAAAGATGCACGACGTGACAAAGCCCCAAAAGTGAAGCCAAAAACTCTCTGTCACCCCCTGCTGACTGGCTGCACTATAGGTCATAAAGCCCGCCTCCTCCATGTTAACAGATGGGACATGAGTCAAACTATAAAATCTAAATACACGCCAAATAAATGTTTCTCAAACATGGTTTCTGTCATTAGTTCTTGTCATGCTGATTTACGTCCATTTTTCTGACAAGTTTATTTTTAATTAGTTATTTGATGCTGTAAAAAAGATGATCGACAGCTCTGTTGACAAATACGACTCCTGCAGTCATTGAAGTTTCCATATCTGTGATCGTCTGCTTTAGACCAACACCAGAAGCTTTTTTTTCCCCCTGTAACTTAAAAGTGTTTTTTGTTTAGTAGAAGGGGCGGGACATTGTTACTGTGACTCCTCCAGCCAATCTCTACTGCGCAAACTCTGGCTCCAAATGACATCACCGGCGCAAGATGGCAGAACACGCCTCTGGGGGTATTTTAGCTTCGAATAAGTGTAATGAGAGTAGATGGAGATGCGTTGTCCATCTTATATACAGTCATTGCTCTGTAGAGTGTGGGAGTTATGTCTCAATGAACACATTATCTCCACATATTCTTCTTTTCGGTCGCATAGGTCTGTTCACATCCACAAAAAGGCTCTTTATCAAGCTATGCTAACACTTTATGTAAAGCTATTTGTGTGTACGTGTGTGTGTAACATTTAGAGCAGTTTGATGCATCAGGATATATATTGTCTCCACCTTCTTTAGAAGTCATTTCCACTTTTGGTTCAGGAGCTAGTGACTGATGTATGAGGTAACTGAATATAAAGGCACACCTTCCACACATGCAAATCATTATCGCAGTCTATGTGCTGGAAAAATATTCAGCCTGAGTCTGATGGTTCATGTTTAGTGCACTCAGTACCTCCTTACACAAACTTGACAAAATGAATAGTGAGTACACCTGTTCAATGAGCTCACCTCATCTCCCTTTTGTTCCCGTTAAAACACACAAACCTGTGTAGGCCCGGGCCAAGGCAGCAGGTGTTTACATCCCGTTCCTCCACCTGTCCTCACTAATACAGTAAGTAGGGACCCTGAACCTGATACACAAGGACGGCCTCTCTCATCCATTCAGCACAGAAACCTGCATCCATTCATTTCTCCTGTGTTTCATTATTTTCCTGCTCCTCTATCTCTCTCTGCTTCTCTGTGTTTTCGCTGCTCGCTTTATGAATAAGTAAATGCAGTATTTGGTTTCCCTGTCGTTAATTATTGAAGCGACAGTGATACAAGACTTGCCTCCCAGTGCGCCCAGTGCACCAGACCCGTGTTTTAGCTCGTTCCTAGGCAACCGGGCTGCATATAGTCAGGCATCAGTAACATCCTAATGATTGTGCTGCGATGAGGGGGAGTGCAATTTACACACAAATCAGTTGGGCGACCATTTGCATCCTGTCACAAGGCTTAAGAGGATGAATGTGTAATGTTTTTTTTTTGTCCTCCTCTGTGTCTTTCATATCTTGGAAGAGGAGCGTGTGTTAAATGACAATGCTATCACAACTGTTTCCTCTTAGTGGAGCTGGTTGTGTACAAGGGCATGTCTCCATACATGCTTATTAGGCTGGTTTTAACACAGACACAGCTGCGGTTAAAACACAGGAACCTGATTTGACCTTGGCTGGATTTGAACCTGATTCGTCAGGGGACGACCATCATCATCACACCAAACACTGACAAGCTGTCAAACTGGTTTTAAAACACTCTCTGAGAGGCTCAGTGGGCATTGGGGATTTTCCCTGCTATTGACGGGGCGGCAGCGGGTCAATCGGAGAGTAAATAAAAGATTGGAAGAATTGGCTCGGCCGCAGCAGACGAGGCTACTCAGTCGATCCGGGTTATTGATCCGCAGGTAGATGGCATCGATGAGAAGAAGGGCGCTGTTAAAATGAAGAATTGAAATGAGTGGAATTATGTGTCCTTTAGCTGTGGCTTGTTTACAAATGAGGCTTCAGCTCACGTTAGCGGCGTGTGTCAGGTGACCAAAGTGGGAAGTGAAATGCTCCCTAGAGGCGACCATTAATTTAGCTGCAAATTAGCATAATGCTTGTTCGAAAGACCCCAAATCCAACCTCATCTATGTGTTGCATGGTCGCTAGGTAAAATGCTGAAGGAATAGCCGCAATCTACTCCAGTCTAAGCTCCTTCACAAGCAAGAAAAAATAGGTCCAAGTTCAGCCAATTATGAAAAAGTAGAGCAGAGCAGAAGCAATGGACAGAATCAGACAAAGACTTGGGAGATTAAAGCTCAGACTTTAAGGTGAAAGACTCCCCACCACTCGGACAAGGACACCGGCTTTGGTTCCACTGGGTTCCAGTGACAGTGGCGGCTGGCATAAAGCATTATTAATGACCAAGGAAACTGGCCTTCAGGCTAGGCGTTAATTATATCACTGGAGAGCTGGGGGAGAGAGCGAGCACAGGGGAGGGCGGGGCCACTCCCTGTGTTGTGTGTGTGTGTGTTTTACATTGTTAAGCCATTACTGTCCTCATTTTTAAGGGTTGAATAGCAGTGATAGATTAGGTTAGATTACGACGCCTGAAACTCTCCTGAATTCAAGCCCTGCTGAGACCCAATCTGATTTCTGTAGTTGTTTTTTTCCCCCGACTCGCTTATGTCAGATTCGAAGACAAATTTGGCGACGCCCCTTTTTACAAACGAGTGTAGGTCGAGACGACACAGCTCAGTTAAAAAATAACGGGTCAGTGTTCATTCAGTCGAGCGAGCACGCCCTTGAACTTCCTGTCCCTCCTCCTCACCAAAATAATCCATTAATCTAATTCCCCTTTACTACATTTATTTAATGAAAATTTATGCTCTGATTCAGCATTTCACATCTCCCACTAATCGTAATGTGACAGAGTTAACTGCAGAGATAATTTGGTTAGCTACAGGCTACTGTTTTCATCATTAAGCCCCTTCTTAATCACCACCATCCTTTCCGTATACACTGGCACACACTCGCAGCCTGGTGCTCTGCATGCCATGTGCAGAGGGTGTGTTTCTGAAGCCCGGCGCCTGCATGTGACAGGTCCATCGGCCGTGAGCAACCCTCCACTCCCGGCCGTCTCATAGCATCTGTGGCGTTTTTCTTTAAAAGGCCAAAGACCGCTCACTGTGGATCCCCTTCAACGCAGCTCCGTGTCAGCCTTCCTTACAATCACAGTCTGACACTAAATGTTGGGAGAGAGAGAGAAACGCTGGCTTAATGTGTCCGAGCAGAACACCAGACAAATTTGTTTACCAGACCAGCCCCTGATTTTAATACGGGTTAAACAGGACACACGAATGTCAACTCTACTGTTTAGGGCTGAATGTGTCTGATGTAACGATCCATTGCTCTGAATCGATCAACTGATCCAATAACCAAACATCCAATATAATCTATGCAAGCTGAAAATACATCATCACCTTTAAAATACAGCTTTATTTTTAAAGTCCCATGTCTTGTCAGCAGGTTAGGTTGAGTTCTCTTCCCTGTTTTTGCTGAAATAATGTTCCTTAGAGGACTGACAGAAAAAGCATACCAACAATTTAGATAATCAATAAAGTAATTTATTAAGCACAATTGCAAATACTTGCTGAGTCCAGCTTCACATATGCAACAATCTGATGCTTTTTTTTGTTGTTTCCCTTTTTATACCTTTAATGAGAGAGAGAGAGAGAGAGAGAGAGAGAGAGGCAGGGGAAGAGAGGGTGGTAGTCGAGCCCGGGGCCGCGGCATTAAAGACTGAAGCCTCGTTTGGAACACGAGATTTGACCGCTACGCTAAACTGGTGCCCTTCTTTTGAGTGCCACAACAAACTGAAACTTTTTGGTCAGTTATTCCAACAAAGAAAGCAATGAGAGGATGTCACCTTGGGCCCTTGGGAATTAAAGGGGTCATCTTTTTCTGTTTATTGTTCACAGTGAAAAAGTGAAAACTGCATAATTCCGTGTTTCTCCAGAATTACATGTTTAAAAAGGTCGCCTCTGAAATGGGCAGTTCAGACCAGCTGCAGGTTTAGAACCTTGCTTTCGCTCAAATTGACCAATCGTCATTCACCGTCACTCACCTCAGGCTGCCTTCTTTCACTAGCTTCAGTAGCTTGTATTCAAGTTGTCAATATTTCAACTAACCATTCTGATACCTCCCCGCAAGTTCTGACTCGTACGTACAAGGCCAAATAACTGATCCTAGAGCAGCCATGTTTTCTAAAACTTTGGAGTGACAGTGCAGTGCGGCCGCTCTGCCACGTGGGATCGCACATGTGAGGGAGGCGCTATGCGGCCACTTCAAATACTGTCAGCCAATCGTGGCTAAGGTCTGACCTTTGAATGGTAAAACAGCTCATTTGTTCCAGGAGGAAGGAGAGGCTTCGAAAAGTAATGAAATTAAAATATGTAAACAACTTTTAAAACAAACTCACCAACCTGATTCACAAATACATTAGAATAATAGAAAATTGATTGCATAGCTAAAGTATGTCCCCTTTAATACAGTGTAACTTCTAAACCCCACAACCGTCCACCAGTGGTTTAGTGGTGGTTTAGTCCAAAATGTTTTTTACTAAAGGCCTAAAATATCAAAGATTGTTGGTTCCCTGTAAATCTGCCGATTTGATGCTTTTTTTATACTTCATATCTTTTGATTTTGGCCTGTTTGTCCAACAAAACAACGTAATTTATAAGGCTTTTAAAAGCTGATAGATGTTCTCTTGCCTTCTATGACAACATATTGATCAAAATTATCTCTACCTGCTGCCCAAAGTTGCCTTTTTGGTAACTCTTTCTTTGGTTAGACTGAAGTTCATGGTTTGTTGAGCGATACCTTTCCTTTCTGAGACATCCGCTCTCATTAACCATCATCCATTGGCTAACTCAACTCTTTTCTCCACATCCAGTGTTCAGGGAGCCCTACACAGTCCGTGTGGCCGACCAGCGCTCCATGCGGGGTAATGTCGCCGTCTTCAAGTGCCTCATCCCCTCAGCCGTCCAGGAGTACGTCAGCGTGGTGTCCTGGGAGAAAGACACCGTCTCCATCGTCCCAGGTAGGACATTCGGCCCTGCGTTACTGTCCTCTCACTGCAAACTGTGAGCTTTATTTGGCTCAGTGCGCGCTGTCTGTGTTTGATCAGGTGGTGGGTAAAAATGGAAAGCAAATGATCAAATGTCATCCAAATATGTCAGTGGACTCAGGACCAGTTTCCTCTAGAGGAATGGGAAATCTCTCCTGTTACTTTTCTGCTGAAAAATCCCAAACCACACGTATGAAATGCGATTTTTTTTCCCCAGATTGTATTGTGCTGCAGCTTTTCTCCTCGTCTGCCATGTTTGCGTTTGTTGACAGCCCTTAATCGATACTAATCGGCTCAATTGTGTCACTTAAACTCGCTATTTTGTCAGCGAGAGAAGACGGAGGGAGGTTTTAAAAAATGGTCCAATCATTCAAAAAGAAGTCTGATGAAATGGCCTCTGCCTGGCACATCTCTGGCTCCTCACTCACCGACTGACACTGCTGTGGTTAATAGCTGTGTTACAGGGATAAATCAGGCATTAGTAGACGTGCGTGTGTGTGGGTTGGGATGGGGGGGGGGTCTAATTTGATGAGTGATAGATCTGTTTAGCTGCTCATCACAGTCACCCAAAAGAGAGCAGCCACACCTTTAGGGCTCTGCTGCGTCTGGAGCCTTTTCTCTCTGTTTCATGTGATCCTCTTCTCAGATCGTACAACGTTTAACTGAGGAATAATAATAATAATATCATATTGAAACTCAGCCTACATGCTGCTCCTGTGCGTGTGTGTATGTGTGTACAGGCTTGTGTTAACATTTGCTCCGTGCAGCGATGGCAAATTGCAGGGTGTCAGACGAGACTGTTTAGGTCAGATGATCCGTATTGCTCCCCGTGCCCCTTATCTGCCTCTCTGATACCGAGCACCGCTTTTATCTTCCTGAATAGTCTGCGTGTAGAGGTGTGTGTGTGTGTGTGTGTGTGTGTGTGTTTGTGTGCCTCTTTGTATGGCTCTGTCCTTCACACGGGAGCACTCATTGATCCAGCACAGCTGTAGTGTTTGTGTGTGTGTGTGTGTGTGTGTGTGGCCTGAGGGGGGTTTCCAGTCTGGATCGATAAAGCTTGCTGTTGGATTTCCCTCTCTCTTGTCACAGATCCCTCAGTGTGAGAGCGCAAGAGACCGGCGCCGGTGTGTTTGACGCTAAAACATGCACATATGAACAAGCAAGAGTGTGTATGTGGACATGTACACACACACATAGATGTGCAAATACACACACGCATTCCAAACGAGCAGCTTTCAAAGGAGAGCTGATTTGGACAAGTTGTCATACGCTTTAATAAAATGCTGAATATCAATAATTTAATATAAAAATAAGTTTACAATGAACATTTTGCAGAAATTTGGATCAAGTCAAGACATTAAAGATTTTAATAAAATTAACACGAATGATATTTAATCATTTATTGCCATTCTACATGCTGCAATTGATCGTTAAAGGGGTGTATTATGCTAATTCCAAGCTTCATATTTCCCTCTGTGATATCTGTGCAGTAGCTTAGCATAATTTACAGTTAAAAAAACTTTTTCGCTCATACAGCCTGAAACCACTCAGTGAGCTCTGTCCCTTTAAGAAATCCCCGCCCCTACAAGCCTGCTGAGGCTGCACTTTGTGACGTCACAAAGTGGAGTGGAAAAGCATATGAAAAAGCCATGTAAGAGCGGGAACGATAACTCTACTGATCAATTTTCAACTGAAAAATAACCGGCTTATTTCACTGTTGATTATTTTAATTATCAATTATTTATTTGAGTTATTTTTCCAGCAAAAATGCCTGTGCTTGTTCCAGGTTCTCCAATGTGAGAACCTGCCGCGTTCATATGTTTTATAGCAAAAAAAACAAACACTGTAGCGTCCCGAAGTACTTCCGGTATTTCCCCAGCATGCACTGGGGTGGATTTCAAATGTTCAGATATTGTTAAGGAACTGAGCTTAATAGGCATTGCTTATTTTTAAGTTACCATACAGCATGTTTTTGTTGATGCCTTTGTATTTAGACAGCATTAATTTAACATTTATGTTACTCATTTTAGTGCGCACCATAAGTGAGGGTTCCATCTCCAGTCTTGACCCCGCTCCTTTAGATAGTTTAAAGGTGTGTTTTGCATCGTGATTGCAAACGAAGATGGCTGTTCTAAAGAAAGCAAATGTCCTCTTAATTATTGCAAAACCTTCAGTTTGCATCAATATTTTGGGGTTATGGATGGTTTATTGTGCAAAACAACATGTGAAGATGTCACCTCAAGATGAGGGAAAATTTGTTGCAACTATATTGGTGATTTTTTCAATTTTGTAACCAATTAATTAACAAATAGTTGATCAATTATCCCAGAATTTTTGTTTTTGATTAAGTTATTTTATAATAGTTCTTCTGAATTTGCATCGGAAAAGCTTAGAAAGCTTTTTTGTTTTCCATCTCTCTCTCTCTCTCTCTCTCTCTCTCTCTCTCTCCCTGCAGGCCTGATGAATAGGTCTTATTAGTAACACAGTGCTCCTCTTCTTCTCCTTTCTCTCCATCTCTGGCTCGAAGCCTCCCCATCTCTCTCGCTCCCTGGTACAGACTGGTGGCCTGTGTCAGCATCATGACCACACACACACACACACACACACACACAGAAAGTGCACATGTGCCTCCCTCCCACCCCACTCCACTCCAGCGCACACCTCATCCATCCATCCCCATCCACTCCATCCATCAGCTCCTCCTGGTGGCATGTACAGCTTTCTCTCTTGCGCTTGCACTCGAGACGCTCGAGTGCTTCGCCATTTATTAGGGACAGTGTATGTGGAGGTATCGGCTTTGACAGGATGACACATGTCACACAGACGGCCATGTTGGTCAATAAAGCTGAGTTTGAACGGCTTTGATGAAGAGGCAGGAGCGTGTTTGCTGACAACTGGCCTCACTGCGAGACGACCCCGCCTGGGTGTCGTGTCACTATTTGACAGCCAAATCTGTTTGCTTTGAGGCCTGTTCACGGAGCATCATGTGTGTGTGTGTGTGTGTGTGTGTGTGTGAGACAGACACACATTCAAACAGAGGAGGGCTTTGTGTGTTGACTGGCTCTCGTGCTTTTTACTCCCCTGTCATACCTCCCCTATCTCTCCATCTCGCCTGGTCTCTCCCTCTAATTGAAGGTTTGCTGCTGTAGCCGTCGGTTAGAAAATTAGCATTTGTTTGCTTGTCAGTTAAAGATCTGAGAGCGGACGCTCTGCTGACGGATGTGTATGAAGAAACTTCATCTGTGTGTGTGTGTGTGTGTGTGTGTGTGTGTGTGTGTGTGCGTGCGTGTGTCACTTTGTTAGTATCCATCTCCTCCTCCGGTTGGAGCTTAAAACAGTGTGAGTTTTATCTGGTCACCATGGTAACGGGTGCGAACCGGCGGGCGGGATGAGGAAGGTGTGAGGATGCATCGCTGCCTGATTTTTATTAGTGCACACACACACACACACACACACACACACAGACACACAGAGACACAGACACACACAGACACAGACACAAATAGACACAGAGGACATAGCTGCATATTTATGCTCACTGCAGTGACAGGTAGTGTAGATTTACATGTTGTCGTTGTCAGGAGAATCAATGTTCTATCTCCAAATGTGGAAATAATCCTTTGCAACACTTTTCTTTCTTTGGTTTGTCTCTGATGTTGGTTTTATAAGTTGTAAATTTCATGGTGTGTTTCATGGTGTGCGGTGCTGAATAGGCTGTTTTGTATGTGTGGTTTGTGGGTGACACTGTGCGCATGTGCTGTTAACATTGGAGCGAGGCCAACACATCAGCTGTCACTTTATCTTTGATCTTTACACTTTATGTCAGATAACAACCAAAAAATATGTTCGAGATCAATCAATCAATCTTTATTTATATAGCAGCAAATGACAAAAAAACGTTGTCTTAGGACACTTCACATAAAGAGCAGGTGTGGAGTGTACTCTTTGCAGAGACCCAACATTAATCCACCATGAGCACTTGCAACAGTGTCGAGGAAACACTTCCTTTAACCAGGCAGAAACCTGCAGAACCAGACCTGTGGTGAGCAGCCGTGAGCCAGGAGAGTTGGATAGAGGGAGAGGCAGAAAGAGAGATGGATAAAGACAGACAAACAAAACAGATACAGTTTGTCTGAGGGCGATGCCACCATTTCATCAACATATTTTTTGACAAAAATGTTGCTTATTTTTTATATAAATCCCACATGATCTTTAACGCTCAAATATCGGCAATTGTATCGACCTTAAAAATTTGTTTTATTTTTAGGGGTGGGGCAATATATCGTTGTCCTAACTCATGCCGTACAATGATGGCGGCAAATATCAATATTTTAAAGTGGCGCTCCAAAAAGATTTCCTTGTGATTTTGACTCCATGACTCCTTGTGGTGACGCTTATGACATGAATGAGGGTAATGTGATGTATCATTATGATTGTCTTGCAATGTATCAATTATCGGAGAATCGCTGTATCATTATCGTTATCGTGGGTTTCACGTATCGTATTGTTACTTACCCTGCGATTCCAACCCCTAATCATTTGGGTGCTAATACACAAGTATAATCTTAAGTGTACTTACAGTGATAATGTTGAAGATACTGTTAAGTCACTATCTATCGCTGAATGCTGAACACAATGGTGACTGAGCCTGTGGCCCACTGATGAAAGCCTTTGCATTTGCAGTATTAAAGACTGGGTGCCTGTGGCGACTTTCGCAGTACAAATCACAAGCGGTGCCCAGTTAGTGACACGTTTTCAATCACCCAGCAGTGGTTGGTCTGCCAGAGAGGGTAGGCGGAGCCACGCGGCTGCTTTTCCGGTCTCTGCAAGTGTTGCGAGTAAACAGTAATCTACTATGGCTGAACAAACAAAGAAAAGATGGATGACTACAGATGCAACTTCAAAAATAAATGAAAATCCAAAGAAAGAGAAACAAATTTGACGCTCAGATGAAGGCAAACAATGAAAGAGTTACAACCGAGCCAACCGTGGACGTCACACATGTGACACTGGAAAGTGTGCTCCCGCTGTTACTGTTTATCACCATCGGTGTCGCCAAAGAGAACGAAACCGAGATCTTAGAGATGACCACATTAAACACACTTTTCCCCACAATGTCTCCCAAAATACTTCTGTTATCAAAATGTTGCAGTAAAAATGTGGACATTTGTCTGACATATTCACAAGCCTGTTGATGAATGTGTGCGATATAGTCAGTTCATTCTCTTGGGAGCTCATGAACATGACTTATGACTAACACTGTGATAAAAATAGTACAGTTCTTTTATAGGCTTTATTGACTTTTACAGAAATACATGAAAACAACTTCTGTCTGTGACGCTCGATACGACGTCTTTCCAAAACCTAAAAACTGTAGCTCATGTGAATCATAACACACACTGTCATCGTACATATGAAAGCGGTGACGCCAATGTCTGTGTGAGTCATATTACACAAATATATACCTTTAAATTGTGTACGTTCTGCTAAGAGTATGGAAAAATAATGATATTGATCTGAACTTGTTTAAAAGTTCCCGTGGATTCTTTGAGTCATTGATTGATAAAGTGAGAGAGAGACAGAGGGAGAGGGAGAGATCGAGGGTGAAGAGGGTGTGGAAAAGTGTGACGTCTGTGTTTTTGCATTCATTGATTGAGGTTGTTTAATCCCCCTCTTCTCTTTCACACACACTGCCTCCCTCTCTCTCTCTCTCTCCCTCTCTCTCTGTGAAGTGTAGCGTCACCACAGCTGCTGCAGCTTCTCTCCCAGTCTCCATTTTGTGGCCACTCTGCAGAGGCCTTTATCCGCTCTCTGTCTATCCACTCTTCCCTTTCTTTCACTTCGTCCCTCTCTCTTCAGTCCTTCCTTCCTTCCTTTCTACGGGCACTTATTAGCAGAAGTGACAAAGCATCGTGTTTTCCTTCCACTCCATCAGAGCCGCGAGTGAACAACGGATAGATATGGGCACAAAAAATGGCAGAATAGGCAGAAAAGGAGCGACAAAGTGGCACAAAAGCATGACATGCTGAATTATGCAGATGGCAAAGTGGGCATAGGATGGAGGGATGATGGAAGGTATATGAGGACGTATGAGAGGATGGACAAAGAGAGGTGTGTGTGCGTGGTTTTCTTGCTGTCCCCAGCACCCCAGGGAGGAAGATGAGGCCGGGGGCTCTAAAGCCGCCGTGTCCCGCCATTAAAGATGCATCTGACAAGTGCTTAATGCCCCCCCACCACTTCCACCTCCACCTATCCTTTCTCCTCCATCTCTCTTTCTCCGTCCGATTTTTTATTCATCCTTTTCTGACCATTAACTATCACACACATCGTGTGCATCTCTGTGCGTTATGGATGGTAGCAGTTTGTACTGAGTGTGAGGGCAGGGTGTAGCTGCGGAGGGGAAATAGGTGGTGTTTACTTATTGATGTGTGTTTATGGGCTTTGGTGTGTGTGTGTGTGCGTGTGTGTGTGTGTGTGTGTGAACCTGGCAGTGATTCGTGTTAGGTTGGGTTATTTATTCAGCACTCGTGTTTGGATGTTTTACAGAGAGAACAGGTGCAGAGCGACTCTGAGCGCGCTCTGTTTGAGCGGACTGTGTGTGTGTGTTCATTTGAGTGTGTGTTTGTTTGAGAGTGTGTGTGTGTGTGTGTGTGTGTGTGTGTGTTCATTTGAGTGTGTGTTTGTTTGAGTGTGTGTGTGTGTGTGTGTGTGTGTGTTCATTTGAGTGTGTGTTTGTTTGAGTGTGTGTGTGTGTGTGTGTGTGTGTGTGTGTGTGTGTGTTCATTTGAGTGTGTGTGCGCGCGTGTGTGTGTGTGTTTGTTTGTGTGTGTGTGTGTTCGTTCGTTTGAGTGTGAGTGTGTGTCGGTGTGTGTGTGTGCGTGTGTGTGCGTGTGTGTGCGTGCGTGTGTGTGTGTGTGTGACAGACACAGGAGCATTCACTGCTGTCCAGGCACTGATAGGGCCGCAGTGTGTATCTAAGCAGTTAAAATGATTTCAGTGTTGAAAGGAAATTATCATTTGCTCTTTGATAGATAGACAGGTACATACACACACAGACAGAGAGACAGACAGATAGATAGATGGATAGACAGACAGAGAGACAGACAGATCAATAGATAGATAGATAGATAGATAGATACACAGACAGATAGACAGACAGAGAGACAGACAGACATACACAGACAGACTGACAGATAGTTAGATAGATACACAAACAGATAGAGAGACAGGCAGATAGACAGATAGAGAGATAGAGAGATAGAGAGATAGACAGGTAGGTAGATAGACAGATAGAGAGATAGACAGATAGATAGACAGATAGATAGACGGATAGATACACAGACAGGCTGATAGACAGATATACAGACAGATAGATACACAGGCAGATACACAGACAAATAGACAGGCAGACAGACAGACAGGTACACAGAAGGATACACAGACAGACAGACAGACGGATAGACAGGCACAGGAACATGGATGTTCTGGTAGAGTTTGAAATGGCGGGAGAGATGGAGGGAGATTGAAGGAGGGAGGGAGGAAGTGAGAGAGGGCTGTGCACGAGGAGAATTTCAATGGCACTCCAATCATGCAGGCAGTCTCGTTAGCCCAGGGAACATTTGCATAGCGCTTCGGCGAATTCATTTGGCCTTACTCAGAGAAGATGGCTCCCTTTCCCTCTCTGCTAGTTAGTTATTCATTAGCCGCACACAGCCAAGGTGTGCCCCGGTCTATGTATGTGAATACGTCTGTTTGTTCTTGACCTGCTGGGCGACGTGCTTTTAGTTTTTCCACGCAGGCCTTGTCGTTTGTGCACGTTGTGTTTGCAGCAGCAGTTGATGCGTCTGCATCTTTTAAACTGCATGGACGCACGCCTGGTCATATCCTCCTGCATGCATACGTACAATAGTCGTGTAAGGACACGCCAGCAGACAGAATCGCTCTGATATTTTGCCAAAAGCAGAACGGACGTCAGAGCATTACTCATCACCCATCGTGATCTCCTCGCCAACACCCTCTTCCTCAAACATTGATGCTGCGCTTCAACTTTGTGTATCACTGCTGCATTCCTCCTCCTCCTCCTCCTCATCCTCCTCCTCCTCCTCCTCCTCCTCCTCCACCTCCAGGCCAAAGAACTAATTAGGGAAAAAAATCATGATGGGGGTTCAGACAATCAGATCCATACTGGAGGCCATCACTAAAGGGGATCACGTCTCGCCTTAAAAAAAGCACGTCACACGTACGGTGGGGTAAGAATGTCTGTGTGTGTCAATGGTGGAGGTGCGTCCGGGGAGGAGGAGGAGGGTGGTGTCAGCGAGCAAGCAGAGTCAGTAAGTGAAGATGACACACATAATGAAGAAAACAGTGGATGTGTTATTCTAATTATCCCACTGACACCGCCCTGCCATCTAATGTTGTTTGACAGTGCACAACAACTGTGGTGGAGAAGTGTGTGTGCGTGTGTGTACATTTGAATGTGTGTACATGGGTGTGTGCATGAATTTGCAAGACTCTGACAGTGTTGGTCACATCTGCCTGAGCTACAACGTGCGAGTGTGTTGAGTGTGACCTTTCCTGAAGAGAAGTTGTGGTGTTGGTCAGTTTAAGGGAACACATGCCAACATCATTCAGTGCTTTATTCTATCATTAAATAACGTGTATGAAAAAAAATTAAGTTATATATTGGCTTTGAAAGGTAAGGGCGATGGTCTCTTATTCTTTGCGGATGAACTACAGCAGCTTCATTGACCTAAAGGGGGGTATTATGCTAATTTCAAGCTTCATATTTCACTCTGTGATACCTGTGGAGTAGCTTAGCATAATTTACAGTTAAACTCACACTGGTGCTCTGTGCAGGCCCTCATACAGCCGCTGCCTGAAACGACTCAGTCAGCTCTGTCCCTTTAAGAAACACCGCCCCTACAAGCCCGCTTTCTTCTGATTGGCCAGCTCTCCGAGGTGTGTAGAAAAAAACAGTGTGAACCCTGGCGTTCACAGCAGCCTGAGCTGAGAAGCCTGGGGATTACTCCAACATACTTTGACCTACGGATTTGAAACTTCACCCACGTTTAGTCTGGACATCCAACATTGTAACATTATATATAAGTCTTAAAGTGTGAAACAGCATAATACCTCCTCTTTAAAGGTGCCCTGTGGAGTTAGCTTGAAAGTAAGTGTTACATTTACACTCAGTGTTACTCTCCAAAGCCTGCTGCTTTGTGTACATTTCTTTGCTCTTTGAACAAGTTTAAAATGTTACAAATAGTCTTCTTAATTACCTGTTAATCAGCTGGATGGTGTGAAACCAACACAAAATGTGTTTTGATATTCATAAAGACATGAGTATGTTAAATGGTAAATGGACTGTACTCATATACTCATATTCAAGCTTTCACACTAGGGCTGAACAATTAATCCTAATTTTATTGAAATCGCATTAAGGCCTACTGCAATTTTTAAATCGTAGGATGAGCAATATTTCTTAAAGGTGAAATGTGTTAAAATACCATTTAAATTAAAATATTGTGCTGCAGATGTTCTGGCCTCAATATCATTCACAGATGTATCAAATATCTTCGTTTGGCAAAAGTCACACCATAATCATGTCTTTCAAAGAAAATGAGACTAGTGATGTAAAAATTACCATGCCCTTTAATATCGCAAATCATATAGAAATTGCAATATGAGTCAAAATAATCGCAGTTAGATGTCGTTCAGCCCTATTTCACACTCACATCCACACCCTGATGGCAGAGGCTGCTATGCAAAGTGCCAATCAGGATGTAACTAACTACATTCACACTGATGGATATGCACTTTGGGGTTCAGTGTCTTGCCCAAGGACACTTCGACATGTGACAGCAGTCAGGGATTGAACCTCAAATTTCCGGTTGTGAGACGCCCGACTCTAGCACTGAAACACAGCCGCTCAAATAGTGCTGCTGCTGGTTAAAAACTCCACAGGATACCTGTAAAATCTCAAGACTCCTTTACTGAGAGGCTTGTCAATGTTTAAAATCTGTGGGGCTTTCTAAGCACGGCAAAGGTTTATTTTTTATATATAAAAGGAATATAACCTTGAAAATTCTATCAAAGTAGAAAGGTTTTTTCAGTCCCTTACACCACACAAAAGTGACCCATACCTTCCTGGCCCTAAACTCAAGAACCTGCCGTAGTGTTTGTTAAAGTTGCTTTTAATAAAGAGGGAAAGATAAACAAGAAAGAAAGCATGTTTGCATCATGTGCGTATTCGTGTTTTATGGTAGCGCGGTGGGGGCAGGGCAATATGAGAGATATCCTGTTCAGACACATCCCCTCTGGAGCTGACTTAATGACCCGTGACCTGAAGATGTACATGCTAGTGAAGGAGGGGAGGGAGGGCCGCCGAGGAGGGACTGAAAGGGAGGAGTAGGAGGAGATGCGTTGAGGAACCAGGAACAAAATGGATGAAAACTGCAGCAAATAAAGCAGAATGCTGGATGCAAATGTGTCCGCTCTGACGCATCAGTCGCTCTCCCTCTCTCTGGGACGTGTCCTGACATGACCACAGTCGTATCCATCAGCTGGAGGAGCTCCTCCTCCGTCTTCTTCTTATCCATCTTTGCTGCTTTCGCTCACTTTCCCCTCTGCGTTTCTGTCGTCGAGATCGTAGATCACAGCTAATCAACGACAGGAGGGAGACAGCCAAGCGATTTTCCCTTTCCCTCTTTTTCCAGCCCCTTCCCTCCAACCTCACCTTACCTCACCCATATCTGTTCATGTAAACCCCGCAGCTGCTTGCGTGCGTTTCCCTGAACGTGTGTGTGAGCACTCTCTGACCTCCCATGTGAGTGATGGCTTCTCTATGCTTTATTAATAGCTAATCAATGGGCTCCCTGGGATGTATGGGATGCCCTGAGGACTCCCACAAGACATATTCAGGCGTGTCAGCACACACGGACATTTCCCCGCGCACACGTCAATAGCTCATAGCAGTCAATGGAGTGTAACACGTGTAAAGGTTATCTTGCCAGGAGTGTTTTTAAAGTTTTCATTATGTTTTCACTGCGACAAAAATGATGCCGGCACTTCTGATCCTTTGGAGACGGTTTAAGATTGGTCCTCAACGTCGACTTATTTGATTTGTTTGCATCATAAATGCACCCTCTTCTTCTACCTCCGCCTCCAAAGGTTTTCTCTTACTGCTCGACTTGACATTTATTCCTCTCAAGCGCTTATCAAGCCCACCTGACCGCCTCTTGTTTTGCATCATTATTTTCCTTCCCTTTCTGCTATTTTCAGCGAGCCTGCCCTCTTCCTATTCTCCCCTCACCTACTTATTTTCCTCGCCGTGCTCTCACTTTCTGTACCTTAGCTCTTGGTACTTTAAAAGTGCAGTCTGTTTGTGTGTGTGCGTGTGTGTGTGTGTTTTGTTCATGTGCCTAGCCATTGTTTTACAGTGCCCAGGGCAACGCAAGTTTTCTGTTCCTCTCGCTCTGTCTCACTGGAGACTTTGTTTGAAACAACCAAGTGTGTTTCATTTTCTTGTGAGGAATCCTACATCTCTTTTTTTGACTCCTCTCTTCCTCTCCTTCTTAGTCAAGCTTTACTCACTTCCTATACTTTATTATAGCAACAGGTTGCATAAGTAGCACTCTTTGTCACATGTAGAAATGACAGCTGACGCACATCCTACAATTTGTTTGCTGTCTAACTAAAACCAAACCTTTTATCTGTTTTGTTTAAACTGTACAAAAAACAAAGTGCTGTTAAACTAATGAGCTGTGGAGGTGCTGGGACACAGATTTTTTTAAGCTAGCTGTCTTGTTTCCATTATTAGCTAACCAGCTGTTAGCAGTAGCGTTGCTTTCAAAGGAAACTTGTTAGCTTGTTGTTAGCACACATGAAGCTATAAACACATGTTTGGCGCTTTAGCAATGACTGTATATAAAGGTGGACGTGTCTCTCCCTCCTGTAGTTGTACAAAAGCGTAAGGAGCGGGCGCTGCCATCTTGTGCATTTAGAGCTGTAGAGATTGGCTGGTAGAGCTGCGCTATTGTTGTACCGCCCTTTCCGCTAACGTAAATTTAACTTACTGAAGAAACAGCAAAGATCCTCATGTCTGCTTATTCAACAGCAGAACAGCTTCTTGTGTTGGTCTGAAGCAGATATTCATAGATATGGAAAGTTCAGTGACTCCTCTTCTCTGCTAACCCGGAACAGATCGGCTGTAGGAGCCGTATTTGTCAACAGAGTTGTCATTCATGACGTCATCCCCCTTTTTAGAGCATCAAATAACTAATTAGAACTAAACTTGTCAGAAACATGAACACTTGGACACAAATCAGCATGATAAGAACTAACTATAATGACAGAAACCATGTTTGAGAAACATTTATTTGGCGTGTATTTAGATTTTATAGTTTGACTCATGTCCCATCTGCTAACATGGAGGAGGCGGGCTTTATGAGCTATACTGCAGCCAGTCAGCAGGGGGCGCTAGAGATGTTTTGGCTTCACTATTAGGGAGCTGTCATGTCGTCCACCTTTTTTACAGTATGTGTTTTAGTTGTGATAAAATGGCAACGTAACCAGGACGCCATATTAAAGTTACTGCTAGAAGTTGTTAGCTGCTAAAGCTAACAGTTTAAGAATGTTGTAAAAGGAAATGCAAAGGCCTGGTAGGAATATAAATATTTTCTTTAGACATAAAATCAGGAAGAAAAACTTATTTCCTTAAAATCCACTGAAATATGACGTCAACAAACATGTGACAGCTTGTAACTTTGAGCTTTCAGGACCTTTCCACTTCCATGTTGGTGATCATTTTAAGGGGAGCCTTCAAAAGGATTCTCCTGGTAAGCAACGTAAACCAATTTAAAGGCTCTAACATTTACTAGAAAAACAGTGTGGTATACTTCTCCCATCTACTTCTCGACAAGAAAGGGAGTAAGCATACTTCCCCAAATCTCAAACCAGCCAGTCTTCCTACCTTCATCCAACTGCCCTTTGACTTACAATATGTGTGTTTGTGTTTTTGTGTGTGTGTGAGTGAGAGAGAGAGAGATGGAGAGAGAAGAAAATCTTTTTACATCTGAGCTTAGCTGACTAAGGCTCCCAGAAGACAAAGGGAGGGGGAGAGGAGAGCGGGGAGGGGAGAGTATAGAGGAAAAAGAGAATGTAATTTGAATCTCATATACATTTCAGTTGAAAGTCATTCTCGCCTTGATACACACTCTCTGGAGTCGACCTCACACACACACACACACACACACACACACGCACACACACACACACGCACACACACACACATTCACACTCTTGTGGACAAAGCTCTTGTGTACGAGCACAGATTGACAGTTGAGTGTGTGCACTACAGCTCATTCATCCTTGTTGACTACATCTCTGCTGCCAAGTTGAAAATACAATGTATGTCAGATGCAGCCTCCCTCCCCTTTCAAAATAAAATGTACTGTAATAGCTACGCACTTAAACACCCTGAACACAACATTAGAAGCTGTGAAATGGAAAGAATGGGAGGAAAACACGATGTGTAGGCAGTAAGCTGATTTGTCTTGGCGCTCTTTCTCCCTCCAAACTTATTTAGCTGCGTGTCCTGGGAAACGCAACGCTCCAACGCAAACTCCTGAGAGGAACTCAGCAGCTTTTCAAACTACGTTAGCTTTCCAAGTCTGATCAATCACATGTCTCTACTCAGTTTATTACATACCCACAAGGAAAATATCTGGACTGTGTTTCTTCTTCACAGTTTTTAGATCAAAGTAGTAGAAGTTAAATTAATAATGCCTGCAAGCTGCCACACATACTATCATTTACACACAGCCCTTCAAAATAAGGGCGGCATATCAAGCTTTCTGACAGTTTCAAGAATAAAAACACACTTTTCTTTTTGACTCGTGTCCCTTTTAAAGCGCCCCCACTCGCCAAATCACCCATCTCCACATTTGCCGTGTGTGCGTGCATCTGTGTGTGTCTCTCTCTCGTCTCCTCTGCATAAACAGTGTGCCCTTCTCTCGCAGGCTGACAAGTGAACGCCTTGTTTATTTCTGTTGAGGGGAAAACAGACGGGTATTTATTCCACCGCTCCCCTTCCTCCAGTTCTTTCTCTCGCTCTTGTCCCCCCCCTCCCCTTTCTTCAGACTAACACAGAGACACAGCAGAGCGTCGTGCAGTAATGAGCTAATATCTCATCCAGGTAAGGTTGTTTGAGTGAGGACACATGAGGATAAACGACCTTCACAGGGTTTAGTGTAGGTTTTTAATGCCATGTACTAGCTTACTTAATGTTGTGAGAGCTTATATAGATAATAGTTGGACGTGGAATAGGTGAAACATGTCCACTCTGATTAATTTTCTTACTTTTTAGTCTTTCTAAGCTGATTTCTGACTCCCTTCGGCATCACTCTAGAGGGGTCAGGTGGGATTCGGATCCTGTCTCTCCCTTGAGAAACAAAGGCTTTATAGAGGACAGAAGATATTTAGCCGGAACCATTTTTGTGTGAAGAGCGCAGGATGAAATGTCTTTGTGTGTAAAATATGAGAGGCTGTTATTATTGAGCCTAACCATGCGTGTAAATTGATCGTTGCCATGTAAACCGCACGCCTCACACGGTGCTGGAAAATTACATTTACTCATGTTACATTATGTTGTTACACTTTTGTTTTAATGTAATTTGCCTTTCTCGCTATATGCATGCTACATTTCCCTTCTTGTCTGGACTGGTGGTGCTGTGAGCATTTTTTATATCACCGTCTGAAACGTTCACTGCTCCTCTGAAATCTGACGCTCTAGCATAACGTTAGCATCTTTTGCTATGGAAACTTTAAGCTCCTGCTGCCTCAAGCTGAAGCACATTCTTTATACACTAAAACACATAAGTAGGCTTATTTTCAGTGCATATAATTTAAAGTGTCATATTAATCAGACTGCATTATGATTCCCTCAGACTGAAATCCTGACTTTACAATATGGAAAAGCCTTTCAGAAGTTGGTGCCAACTTAGATGCTACCCAGTTTTAGACATGCTAACAAATGAGCTCTCACAGAGCAGTGCTCCTGACCAATGAACCAGCCAACTAAACGACCAATAACCAGTCATTCTGGAGCTCACAATCTATAGCGGTACAAAAGCACATTTGCTCTGTAGCTAACAACTAAGTCGACTAGTCATCGATCATTGATGTGTTTAATTGACTAATCAGATAATGAATTAGTTAATGGCTCATATTTAGCTATCAGCTCCAATTTAGTATGGATAAGATACTTTCTATTGCACTACAGTGGCGGCTGTGGCTCAGTGGTAGAGTCGGTCGTCTTTCAATTGGAAGGTCGGAGGTTCGATCCCCAGCTCCCTCAGGCTACATGTCGAAGTGTCCTTGGGCAAGACACTGAACCCCAAATTGCTCCCGGTGGCAGAGCCATCGGGTATGTGATATCTAATTGACAGTTGGGCACTTGACGTAGCCTCTGCTATCAGTGTGTGAATGGTTGAATGTGAAAAGTAGTGTAAAAGCAGCTTTGAGTGGTCGCAAAGACTAGAAAAGCGCTATATAAGTACAGTCCATTTTTTTATAATAATGTTAAAAGCCAGTACGACTCTGTCTATAGATAACTAACCTTAGCCAGCTGAGAAGCTGATTATCTTACCTGGGCGAGTCTGCATCATACACAAGTGGCTTCTCTTCAAGTGCCTGTGATAAACAAGGTCCCTTTACAAATCCTGCAGGCGATCCTTTTCTTTGCAGCGCTGAGGGTGAAATGCTCCCATGTTATTTCCGAGTACAGCATGAAAAACATGCGCAATGACTTAGCTGACTTATTATCGCAAATTAAATTCATTGGCAACTACTTTTGTCGTCGATTTTTGTCAACAATGTCGACTAACTGTCGCACCCCTAGCGCACACAAACTCAAGAGGCGTTTTTGATGCTTAAAGCATTTGGCAATAAGCTCAGACAAACTTATTTTCTGTGTGTTGTTTTCAATCAAAACAGCACACCCTAGTGGCTGGTATAGGAAGTTGAGCATATGAAAAAGTCAAACTTTGATATTTTGCTGTTAGATTTGCTGGACAAAACAAAACTGACATGTTATTGCGCTTCATGGGTGGTAAGAAATGTCAGTGGGATGTTCATGTTGTGTCTGCTGGTTGTATAAGAAAGAAACTTGTGGTAAGTCCTGCTTCTCCATCACTCAGACTTCTCCAGAAGGTTCCATTGAAGCCGCTACTTCTTCTAGATGTTTTGCTTCTCTGACTTCAATGTATCTTTTCCAAACCTGTTCCTGAATGGCCAAGCTGATTTATTTATCCTAATGAACGTTTGGTTTTCTTGCCTTTCATGCAGCTTTTTGTCGTTGTAGCAACCTCTTGCGGGTCTCTGCCACGTTCAAGGACAGGCTTGTCCAGCCAGATTGTTTTCCTACACTTTTTGAAGCAGCCTGTCAGAGGATGATATTACAGCAGGCTCTGGGTTTTGATATATTTTGAATGGATGCTCCTATTAGTATATTGTATTATATGTTTTAGTCAGTGCAGCACTAGTACCCTTCGTGATATTTATTTGGCCTTTTATGAACGCTCAGCTGTGAACCATTTTAATCGCTGTCCTATATCTTTTACTATCAGTAGGTTTGGAAACATTGACGCTTTACTACTTCTTACGCTAAATGCCTTGCCTTGTGCCAATTATATTTTACATTGCGATATCCTGCAGCCTGTATTCGTTCTGAACAGGAATGAGGCGGTACAGAGAAATGATGCTGGATGGATAAGCAGGTGGAGGTCTGTAGATAAAAAAGATGGTGGTGGACCATTGGTGTGTGTTAAAGTCTATCTGATAGATAAATAAGAATATCTGTAGGAGAATCTCTCCAAGGAACAAGTCCTGAGCTCTTAGTTCACTCACTATAAGACCTAACTCGCCTCGCTGGGACCTCATTTGCATCTGGAAGTTTCCATTTTTGATCCTCCTCCTCCACCAGTAGGAAGTGACCTCATTTTTTCAATCACATAAATTCCTTGGGTGTCATTACGATCGTTATAGTTTCATACGCAGAAGTCACCTTTCTGTAACACACACGCTGGGTGCACTCACTCTGTGAGGGCCCGGTGGCAGGTGGAGGGGTGGGTAATTGTGGCATCAGTTGATAACCGGTGGACACGACTGTATGTTTTCCTCTCCAGAAGTCAACAGCGCGTAGCAGCGTTCCACTAATAGGGAGAGTGGCTCTGCATATACGCAATGTGTTGCTGTGCAGGAGAGAACCATTCTGCAGCTGTCACAGTCTCTGTGTGTGTGTGTGTGTGTGTGTCCTTATACTGTCTGTGTGCATGAGCTTGTACATTTATGTATGCATGTGCATGGTTATGTGTCTGCGTACATCTTCGTTTGTGTGTTCGCTCATGCGTGCGTGCAAATCCAGTGTGTACACATTTGTATGTGTGACAATAATGTTGGGGTTTGCTGACAGGTAGAAGATGAGAGAGAGAGAGAGGGAGATTGAGAGAGATCGGGAGAGAGTGAGGAAGAAGAAGGGTGAGATGAAGTGATGAGAGAGAGGTACAGCATAAAGAAAAAGAGGAGGAAAGACAGAGGAGTACTCTCCGGAGAGATGCACGCGGGGACCGAAGACACATTCTGCCACCATAAGCATGTTTAAATTTTGAACAGGCACTTAAGAGGGACAGCACAGAAATGCATATTTCTCAGAGAGGTTTGGGAGCAGGCTCTTGTGAGTAAAGCAGTGATTTTTGTGCGTTTGAGAGAGAGGGAGAGAGAGGTGTTTAAAAGAGGAGAGTTAAAGTGGAGGAAGGGAGAGATGCAGGCTTTCTTAATGGAGGTGTTTTTGCTTCACTAATTTTAGGGCCCATTTAACAGAGTGTGCTCCTCTCTCCTCTCTCCTCTCCCTCGCTCGCTCGCTCCCCATTCTCCCACCTCACCATCTCGTCCCTTTCCCTACATCTCCAGTTAATTTAATGAAGGGTTGCCCGATTGCTTTTAGCATTAATATTCCAATACCAAGTGATGTAAATAATGAATGCAACCTTCCCTCTATTCTCTCTCGCTCCCTCTCTGGATGATGTTGAGCCCCATCTGTCGTTTCTGCGGTGGCACAGAGCGCTCCCCAAGGATGAGAGGGAAAAGTGGGATAAGAGGGCAGAGAGAGAGAGAGAGAGAGAGGAGGGGTGAGAGGAGGTGTGTCTAGAGGGATAACATGAGCATGTCTTCCGTTTAGTGTCAGCGCTGAGATTTTCTGGTCGTGGGTTTGTTTTTGTCGGGATTGGGGATTAAACTTTGCACCTTGTTACAATGGATGCTGGGGGCTTAAAGGGTCAAACACGGGGTGAGAGATATGTGAGACCGTTTCAGAAGACCCCTCGACATGTTTGGAATTTATTTGTAAGCCGGAAAGAAAAATATTTCTTTACATTGTCCCATTTTCATTCCCCCCTCAGTCTTTCATTTCAAAACTATCTGATTTTTTAAGACAGTGAGATTAGAGAATAAAAGCTGGACTGTTCAAATGTACAATTTATTAAGATGCACCCGACCATGTTATATGTAAATAAAGCACTGACTTTGATTTTCTACAGAGCACCTGAACCCTTAACTTCCTTCCTATACACCTTTACAAATAGGTCTATCTGGGGCAGTGAATTGAATCTCTGTGGCATTTTATGCCACCTTAACCTGTCCTCACCTATGACGTGATAATTGTATACAAAACAGAGTGTTTAAGTAGCCCCCAGAAGGATGTGTGGTGTGTAATTTCAGCAAATTGTATCAGTGTTTTTTCATCCCAAAGAGCCAGTTGTCCAATGGTACATATGTTAGCGGTAAGCTAGCTAGCTAGCCAGAAAGAAAACACATTAGCTGTGTCTCAATCCAGGGGGCATGTCCTTCGAAGGATGCAGGCTACAAAGGATGCGTCCTTCATAGCCTGCGTAGACCGCTAAGGCCGAACTGAAATGAGATGGTCTGGTCTACGGAGGATTTCCTGTTTGCATCACCAGCTGTTCCCAGCCTTACCCTTGTGTCACAAAGCACTGCTCCTGTCGCCTAGCAACAGGTAGCAACGGGCTAACTAGCTAACTTATATAATGTCATGGAACTTAACCTATTATTTCAATTTGAATTTGTAAGGCCTCTTTCTGTTTTGTTTTTACATTTGTATCGCTAGCTATTTGATTGAGGTTAACCAAAAACGTTTAAATTTAATGTGTATTCTTCAGTCGCTTGCGAGTCCGCCATCTTGTTTGAATTGGCGCACAATGAATCTCAGGATGAACCTGATGGATCCTTCGTGAGAAAAGGAGGAAGCATTTGTCAGCTGCATCTGAAGGAGCCTTTGAAATGGGACAGCCTTTGACAGCCTTCAAATACGTCCTATGAAGTATGCAGCCCCTGAATTAGGACACAACTATTGACAGAGTGTGAAAGTCTCTGTCCTTTTTTCTGTCTGATTACCTTTAACATCACTCTCTCTTTTTTTAGATGGGTGTTATTTCTTTATAAATTGAGGCTTTGTCTTTACACTCTGTAAAGTTTGTGTCATAGTAGATTTTAACAGTAAACACTCTCGACTTTCAGGGTCTTAATCCTCGCCAGAAAGGTGTTAAGTCGTTAGAGAGGCTGAGAGAAGAAGAGATGGGAAGTTGGAGAGCTGGTGTCTGGTTTAGACTGCGGGCCTCTTGCAAACTAGTAATGAGTGGAGCTAATTAATTTAGACTCTGCCAACAGATGGCTAAAGCCACATGGCAGCCGCTAAGGGAGGTACTCCTCTTTCCTCTCACTCGCTCTTTCTCTTTCCCTTTAACTGTCTCTGTCTGTCTCTCCAGCAGCACTCACTGTTAGCCCCTTTGTGTGTGTGCTCGTGTGTGTGTGTGTGTCTTCGAAGTTGTCACCGGCAGCCAGAGTATTTGATCGATCTTCAGCGAGCAAAGGCCTCTGGGGTAGACATGGGAGCTCTCAGGCTATTAAACAATTACACACTCTCAAGGTGGTCACCTCAACCTTCAACACACACACGCGCGCACACACAGAGTTTGCGTGTGTTCTCCAGGTATGTGTTTGTTCCTGCAGGTAGAGGCGAATGAATGGAAGGATGAAAAAAGGCAGAGAAATGGCGGAAAAGGGTTTCGGTATTAATGGCTACATTTGTCTGCGGCTCCGCTCGCTCTTGTAAACACCACTCCAACATCATACTGTGACCCCACTCCTCCCCTTTCTCTCTCTCTCACACACACACACTCCACCACACATACACAGCCACTAACCACTTAAATCTCCTTCTCTTACAATGCCACCGCATACACAGAAGCCACACTACAACCACTCTGGTGTTTTCTGCAACCAAAGCCATTTCTGAGGAGTTTCCCTGAGTACTTGAGCGGGAAAACACATTAAAGTTTAACTGGAGGAGGAGAGAAAGGAGGAAGGAATGAAAGAAAGGGGACATCGGAGTACTGTCGCACACGCTATTCAACCCCCCGACTCTATATCGGCTGCTTTTCTTTCCATCCTGGCTGAGTGGAAAGGTTAACGGAAGTAAGGGACAAGTCATTCTGATGAGAGGAGGAGAGGATACATTGAATTAGTCGAGTAAAGGAGATCATTTGGTATCGGGAAGAATATCGACATGCAGTAATAATCCATTACACCACTGATGCATCATCCTTCTCCCAAACACCAACTGTATGAATATGTTTTATCACTGAAAGAGAATCAACAGTCTTCTGTGCGACACTGAATCAATGTTAGTAGTAAAAATGACATGTCTTTACTCCACCCTCTGTAGTGGATTTCCCCTTTCCTGCCAAATAGAGAATGTCAAAGTGTGCCGAAACAAAAACAGATAAAAACGGAGCGAGGGGAATAGAGAGAGAAAAAAGGGGGAGAGAGTAGGGGACAGATGGGGGAGCTGGCTGGAAAGCACATGGCACACTTTGCATGGCAGTGTGTGTACGTGTGCGACACACAATAGTGGTAATTATCTTAGCCGCTGAGTGCACAGAGGGCTTGGCAGTATAGGGTATGATGTGGGGACGGAGGTGGGGGTGGGGGTGGGGTGGGGACAGGCAGTCAAACAGTAATATAATCATAGTCCTTTGTGTGAGCGAGAGCAGAGGGCAGCTCAGTGTCAGCTGTTATTGAGTGCTTATCCCCTAACGGCCTCCCCTACACGCGAACACACACAAACGCACACACACACAATGTATAGCCATGTCCATAAAACTGCCGTATTCGTACATTCATGCTCAGCCGCTTTCACACGTCAGTTCCCTGCAAATCCATCAGTCACAGCCGAACAATGTGCATTATTTAAAACAAACATTATGCCTAATCTGACATGCAGTGACGGCTTCCTAGTTGTTTTGACAGGTGACACTTTGATCCAGTAATGCAAAGCCAAATCGCCATAGAAACTAGTGTTAATGTTAGAGTAGTCTTAACTACAAGCAATACAAACTTTCCTAATTCATTATGTGATCTTTTGTTACCTACTGTACCTGTGATCTGAAACCACTGCTGTTTGTAAGGCAAAGAAAGTGTGTGTGTGTGTGTATCTTGTTTTAAGGACATTCTGGGGACACATGTTAAACAGGTACATTATGGGGACGCGCCTCCAATTTGAGCACACAAAGCTGGTCCCCACAAGTAATGGTTCTTGGTTAAGGTTAGGATTGTTATTAGCTATGTAGTAGTAAGCTATAGTTGTATGGAAGGCAAAGAAAGTGTGTGAGTGTGTGTATGTGTGTCTTGTTTTAAGGACATTCTGGGACACATGTTCAACAGGTGCATTATGGGGACGCACCTCCAATTTGAGCACACAAAGCTGCTCCCCATAAAGTAGTGGATCTTGGTTAAGGTTAGGATTGTAATTAGCTATGTCGTAGTTATCTTAGATGTTGTAAGGCCCCAGTCATCAATACATGTCTATGTATTGTCCTCCTAAGTGACAAAAATAAGTTTGTATCGGTGTCCCTATTTGTAGTATATTTGTTCATTTTCGGGCTGCACGGTGGTGCAGTGGTTAGCGCTGTTGCCTCACAGCGAGAAGGTCACCGGTTCAAAACAAAAACACAACAGAAGCACTGTCAGGAGAATGCCACACCAACAGGCAGCAATATAACCCGGTCAGGCACACGAGAAGAAGAAGAATCGCAGCCAGTCAAAAGTCTGAAAAAATCTATCCTGACGCCTTTGTTCCTCAATGTCGTAGACGAGTAACTGCACATATATGTGTAAACATGTAAAAAGTCCTGTCGAGTATCGCAGTTTTTGTCACGTCCGTCATTTTGCAAGGAATGTAGCCTCATTTGTGACGCCCAGCCTGACGTCACGAGCCAAAAACGCTCTGTACACGTCTCCGTGGAAACAGGCTTTCTAAAAGTCTTCACCCTGGCCGGAGTTTTACAAAAGATCCGTTTTCAGTGACCTAAAACGGCGCTTGTGTGTGGACGAAATGCCAAAATGCAGAGAAAAAGCTACGTTTTGAAAAATCCCTGTGTACCTGTGAACATGGCCTTCTATTGATCTTGCTTACTTCTGTAGGTCATATACAGTAGATGCATCAGTCTAAATTTCAGTCTGTTTCATAACCACCAAAAAAACTCACAGGAGCTTTAACATCATTCGTCAAGCGAAAGTTTGCTGCTTCTAACTTCTCAAACTTTAGCATTCAGATTGAACACCTCGGCAGTTTGCTGCCTGGCATTATTCAAATTTGACCACCGATTTGGCCCACACAGCTGATGTATGGACTGTTCAGTCATTAGCTGTAGTTTGCTAGCAGTGTAATCATTCATTGTCTGTGTGGAGTGAGGCTGTGAGGCTGTTAATGTGACATTGTTAGGCTCCCAAGTAACTCCGCCCAGTTTCCATCCCTGTACTTTTATGAAGTGTGGTCAAAGGGCATTAAATATGCACGATTGTTCGTAGTGTCTGTTCATTCCTACCGAGATGCAATCAAACCAGCGCTAGAAGTTTTCTTTATGTTTAGTCTTAAAACACATTCTGGACTTAAATCCATATTTTGTTGCTTATGAAATACCTTTACTTGTTAGGTTGTATCTTTGACAAATCAACCAATGTCCAGTGTTTAACTTGGGCTTGGTGAACTTACAACGGTTACCCATCTTCACAAGATAAATTACAGAAAAATATGATAACGAAATGTGTCAATAAATAAACTGTCTGGGCAAATAAATAGACAGAGCAGAGTAGTGTGCGTGACGAGAGTCGAGGGATGAACTTGAGCCGGGAACATGAAAGTTAGTGTAGTGAGGGGTTAAACAAACTGCGCCGTATCGAAGCCTGTTTAGGACTCATAAATAATTCTCTGGCCTGGTCTTGATCCTTCAGCCCTGAGGAAATCCCAGCCGGCCAGAGAAATACACAGGACACATCATAGACTTGACCTTCTACTGTATACCCACACACATAACACACTCAAGCCTCCTTAGACATCTCTCTTTCAACATGGCCTCTCTCCGTCTCTTGACCCTCACTTACTCTCTCTTCCTCTCGCTCTCTCTCTCGGCTCTGCGGGGATCGGCTTAGCTTCTACACATCCTCGATGATAAATAAATGTTTCGCTTTGTCTCCTCATCAATAATGCAGACTTACTTTAAGTGCTGCTGTGGGGGGCCTACATTCTTTGTCTTTTTCCCCCTCCGTTGTTCCCTCTCTCCGCACCCCTATCCCTCCTTCTGAGAGAGGAGAAGAGGCAGAGAGGGGAAACATAGAAAAGCACTCTCTGGAATCTCCTCCAGTCTTTCAGAGCCTACCTGTGGCTTTGTGAGAGAGGAGCACTGGTTTACCTGAGCAACAGGAGAGTAAGAGTAAGATGAGCTTAGCAATGTAAGGCTAGCTTAAAATGTAGCCTGATCCATGTTAAGGATTTAAAGCCTTTGGAAACTCAGTGTCGATAATGCCTTATTTATATGTTGCAACCTCATGTGACTAAGCTATCGAGTTGTTCTAAAGACATACGGACTATCATCATTATCAAGCACAAGATGTGAGTTCATGGTATACTCCATTTTTCTTTGAACCACATAAGAGCAACTCGGTAGCTTCACAATAACCCGAGGCCAAGGATATCTGCGTCCTCTCTTCAAAAGAAAAACTCAAGCTCTCGTGCCTTGCTCTTATCATTGCAGCAGAAAATCATTTATGGACACACAACATCAGAAAAAACAAACTTTAATGCATGTGGAGGACGCTCCTGCTGGCCTTAAGATCTCCTTGTCTGTCTAGACTGCAGACCATTTATTGTCCTTCTTTTTGTGTCAGTGTTGTGGCGCCCCCATTTCAAGTGAAAATCCACATTCAGCCAAACAGATGAAATATGAACTACCTCTCCCTCCTGGCATTTAATTATTTTAATAGATATTTTCATTCCTTTTTCTCTGATAACTTAATCATCACATGGGGATTTTTGAAACTGATTTTTATTATACTAAACAAGGTATCGAAGCTTGTTCAATAGTTTTACTAACGATGCATAATCCTCTTTAAAATAATTAGTTACATATTGAAGGAAATTGCATTGTGTTATTTTTTATACAATAAGAAACGTGGACTAAAGTCAGGGGTCAAAGAAGAGTCTGATTCTGCAGTGGCCCCACTGATCACATGTCTATGAACGCTTATGCGCATGTGCATATGTATTATGTTCTTAGTTTAGTTTCTTTAGTTTGTCAGGGACCGTGTACAACATACATTAATCTCAATGAATGCTCTTGTGTGTGCGTGGTTGTGAGGCTTCCACACTCTCATTTGTAAGAAGTACAACTAGGGATGGGTTTCGTTAAGATTTTAACTCTTTACTGCTCAACGATCCCGTACTTTAACGGCATTCTTATCGGTTCTTTTTGTTATTTTTTAAGAGAAAAAAAATTAAGAAATTAAGAACGGAATTAAGTTTGCTTTATTTTCTGAAATGTAAAATAAAGAATTATTCACAGCAATGTTTAGAACAGGTCACTATTATAGACTCCAATGTTGTGATGATGGAAATATAAAACAAATTTGGCTGGCTGGTCGTGGGCGGGGCTTACCAATTGACCCGGTTCTTCTTCACGTGTACTAAGTTTGCTGAGTAATAGCGTCCAGTGAGAAGTTTGGCGCAGTATAGGATGCATTTTAGACAGATGTTTGGAGCATTGTCCACATGGACTCTGGTGAGTGTAACCTCACTTTGGAACGTGTAGTTCTCTCTGCCATCGTAACGAGCAGGATCTCTTGTGTGTGCGCACGCGCTGTAGCGTGTGTGAGAAAGAGCTGCCCCGCCCCTCGCACACAGGCTCCGCGAGAGAGATCTCTCTTCTGGAGTGGGAATATGCATCACAGACGAATGTCTTAATCTTATTGGTGAGATTAAATGTGCAAGATAATGTTTAATTTCTCCAGTACCAAAAGCAGAACCCATAACTTTGAAAGTTTATCAATACTCGGTATTTCACAATTCAGCCCCAGGGCCCGTTTACTACCGGGTCTCGGTACGGATCCCTAAATACAACTGCATCTTAGGATGCTGAAGCTTGCATTTCATACTGTACAAGTTGGTTACAAGCGAGGTATCCTGTTTTTGTCAACCAGAGCAAAAATAATAATATTTTTTATAGAATATATCCTAAATCAGAATGGTATGTTTATTTTTGTGTGTATTTGTTTTTTGGTTTTTGTGAAGGGGGCCGCACAGTGGTGCAGTGGTTAGCGCTGTTGCCTCACAGCTGGAAGGTTCCTGGTTCGCTTCCCGGTTTGAACGTAGGGGCAGTGGAGTTTGCATGTTCTCCCCGTGCATGCATGGGCTCCCTCCTGGTACTCCGACGTCCTCCCACCATCCAAAGACATGCTCCTTAGGTTTATTGGTGACTGGCGAGCAGACCAGGATGTACCCTGCCTCTCGCCCAGTGACACCTGGAATAGGCCCTGCTGCGACTGTTGGTGCTGCTGAGTCCAACTCTTGGTGTTTTAATCATTCAATCAACAATCACGTTTCATGTCTATAGCTCCCAATCAGAACCAAAGTTATCTCAAGACACTTTACAAAAAGAGCAGGTCGAGAGCATACTCTTTGTTAAGGAGAGACCCGACATGAATCCACCATGAGCAGAACCAGGCTCATGATGAACAGCCACCTGCCTCGAATGGATGGGCCGACAAGTAGGATAGAGTGTAGTAAGACAATCAAGGGTAATGGTGAATACAATCCTGTAAATGAAATAATTGATATATTATATATATACAATATAAAAGTGATGGTAGTCAGAGTAGAAAAGCACAGGTGTAATAGAAACATAAATGATGGCTTAATTCCATTAAGCTGCTTCTGTTTCAGAGTCCTGGTGCTGTGCATGCTCGTTCATCGTTATGGCTTACAGGAACAGTATTCACATTAGAAGCATCCATTTCACTGCATATCAGAATACCGCAGTACAACCCTGCACATAGATATGAGTGTGAGTGTGTGTCTGCTAAATGTAACCTGACAGTATAAAATGCCTAGAAGAGTGTGTCAGCATTCGGTGAAGCGGGCGACGGTATCTGTGTGTCATTGTGGTCCATGAGTTTCAGGGGAAGGAGCTGCTGTGTATCGGATGTGATGTGCAGTGTATGCTGTGTGTCACAGCAAAACAGCTGCCCCTGCATACAGCCGTTGGGCACCTGTGTGTGTTTGTGTTGTTCCACGTGTGTGTGTATGTGTAAGGGACAGATTGCCGTAAATCACTGTCACTCACAGAGACGGAGAAAGACACTGATGTTGTTTCAGTCTGACACTTATCTGACTCCACTGTCCTTAAGTCTTACCCTGCTCCAGGCGGATATATGTGTTCTTGTGTGCCGAACAGTCACATCACATCAAACCGTGGCACCAAATCTCCGGCCTAAAGCCCATTCCTCTCTTCCGCAATCATTTTTCAGCTCCTTCAGTCCATTCCTCCTGTTTCTTTTCTTTCTCTCCTTCCGCTTACCCCTCAGCAGTGTGGATACCTCTTACAAACTGAAGGATTTATGAGTGGACACAAGTGGCTTTATTCCTTTTTGTGGTTTCCCCTATCACATTCTGTGTGTGTGTGTGTGTGTGTGTGAGTAAGGGTTAGTCAGCTGATAGCATTTTTATCCATTATGAATCAGCACTGACTCAACTGGTCAAACTGAATTATCTAGCTCTGTTTAGTCTAGGGATGGGCATCTCAAGCAAAAATACTATTTGACTTTATTTTGACGATTTTTTCGAAGGAGGTCCACACAGAAATCTTTGACGGCTGCATTTTTCTCCAGTTCAGAATCTCACAGCGCCTCCACGGTTTTACCGGCACCTGGCGCTCATGCTTTCTTCTTCTTTTGTTATTTAATGGCGGTTAGCAGGCGGCTTTCAGATACGCTACAGCCACCGTCTAGCTGTAATACCGCATTACAACCAGGCGCCGATAAAAACAATGGAGAAAAAAGAGATAAGAGTTGCTTGAACTTTTCGATATTTTACAGATAAATGACTTTTTGAATATTCAAAATTTATGAGCCATCCCTTATTTAGTCCCAAGGCTTATAGGCTTTAGAATCAAAGATTGACAGTCAGATAATTCAAATAAGGCTTTTTTAAATTATCATTTGGCATTTAGATAAAAACATTTATTCCTACATCATTAAAAAAGAAAACGTAAAATCGACCAAAGGTCTGACTTTTAGTTATCTTTATAATTACTTATCTGAATGCATGCATGAAAGAATGCAGAATCTGTAGGTGAAGGACAAGAGAAGCATTCTGGTTTTCACTTTGTAGTCTGAGTATCGTCCACTGGCGTCTCATCTAGCTTTGGTTGTATGCAGCAAAATATGGAAATAGCAGCCATAATGCAATCTTCAAACAGATCCGCTAACATATAAAGATGATGATTTACCTTTTAGTCAATCTATATAAACAGACATCGGCTAATAAGTGCAGAAAATAAAGCAATATCACACTCAAGGTGACCTCCAGTGTGATATTGCTTTTAAAGTTACACAAGCAGCAAATAGTAATAAACAGTAATAATCAACAACAGATTGTTGTTTCTCCCAACTCAACGTGTTCCACAACTTAACTGAAACTGGACTTCTGTTGCCAAGCAACCCAAACATTCTCCTGCACTCTGTGCGTACAGGTTACCACAGATCAGCTGTTTTTTATCATGTACATTTATCTGTTTTAATTTATCATCAACCAGTGAAATAAGAGTCTGCTGTGTGATTCAGAGGTACCAGCTTCATTTATGTAGACATACACGCTCTGCTGTTAATTAACAGTATTTAGAACACGTGGCTGAGGCGGAGTGATACACGGAGTGAAAAGTCCCAGTGATGTTGTTCTCTATATCAGCACTCATGGAATACCTCTTGTCCAATCAGATTACTTGGTCAGAACTACCTGTTGTTACAATTGATAACTGTTGAAGATGTTGTATCTCCTCTACATTTTCGTGCCTCAAGTTGCTTGCACAACAATGAGGAGCACATCTTATGCCCGTGATTATTGGGATATGCACTGCCTACATTCACAGGCCTGAAAAATTAGCATTGTCGGCTCTGATGTCATTGGACGTTAGCCGACGGGTTCCAAGATTGGACATTCAGCAGTTTCAGAGTGTAGCGCAGCACACACGGAATATTAGCATACATTTTGTGGCTGCCATATTGGTGCAACATTTTGGTCCTGTAGCTGAACGAAACCCTCAGCGGAGGTTTCTGGGTTACAACATGGTACCTAGCTCACTTCATTCGTTACATGAATGTGTAATTGTGTTTTAATGGTGCCTCTGATGTCATGAAAGTGGAACCAGAGGAACGGTGATCTATTATGAGAGAGGTGATTATACCTAATAATGACTTTGGGATAAACAGAGGGCGAGTCTTCTGCCCTCCAAGTCAACCTCCTGGCTGTTATTAACTGAGTCACAAGCAGGGTTTGATGCTCACCTGGAGTGAGCCGCGCTGCAACAGAAATGTTCTTTATTCTCTGCTCTAGTTCTGTTACAAAAATACTGTCTCTGATGTTGTTATGCTCTGAATTCACGGGGTTAGGCCACGACACACACACACAAACACACACACACAGTCAGCAGTCATGTTCTGCCAGCACTCCTTGTAATCCCTCAGACAAATTACAACGTCTTCTCCTCCTCCTCCTCCTCCTTTCTCCTCCTCCACCTCCCTCGCTCTACTCTGTACTCTTTCCTTCCAGCTGCAATTGGATTTGGATAAAGATGGCTTTTCCTTTTCTTCTCCATTCTTCCCTGCTTTGGCTACAGAGGGATTTGCCCGGGGAGATTACACACACACATGCACGCTCGCAGACTGCAGCGCGGAGACGTTGCATTTGAGGAAAAACATCTTCACTAACAAACAGCCCTCCTCACCCCCCACCCCCCCTTCCCCCCCCCACCCCCACTGCTTGCACTAAAGCTACGAGCTCCATAGCCAGAGGTCAACAACCTCTCTTGCTCTCACTGCTCTTCTTCTCTCCCACACACTCAGTCTCTACCGTTATTTAACTCTTTGGCTCTACTTCCTCTTTCCTTTCCCTCCGTCTTCTTCTGCACATCCGGCTCACCTCCTTCTTTATTCACTCTTCCTCTCCTCCTCCTCCTCCTCCTCCTCCTCCTTTATCTCATTACTGTCCTCGGTGCTCGTGTTCAGGTCAGAGGAGCCGGCCTTAACACAGTGTGATGTTAACTCTGAGCGCCCCTGCAGAGTGCTGCCTTCTCGGAGAGCAGGGGTCGACCTCCTGCCACCGCACTGCCAGCAGTTCAACTCATGTAATGGACAGTGCGTATTCCTGTGTGTGTGTATGTGTGAAGCAATATAAAGAGGGAAACTCCACCAGAATGACAGTAACGGATAACTCTGCCATTTTGCATAGTACGCTGTAGTATAGTATGAGGCTGTTACAACACACTGAAAAAAGGAAACGCACCCCCAGGGACTAATTTGTGTGTGTGTGTGTGTGTGTGTTGGTGTGACTGAATAATTGAAGGGTAGAGGCAGCAGATGGTCTTTAACCCTGAACCCCAGACAAGACAACAATCAATATTTTAGCAGAGAAGAAATGATACACCACACACACACACGCACACACACACAGGCATATTTGTTCTGTATATAAACTCAGTTACACATCCTTAAGAAAGACGGTACAGTGTGTGACAGTGTATGATGTATGGAGTGTGTTTTTATGCACACCGAGGGAATTCGCCGGTGTGTGTGCAGCGCAGCAGTTTAGAGCAAAGACTTGTGTGCTTCTTGCAACTACTTTTTTTGATACTTTGGATTGTCTGGGGTGTTTTTGCATGCTTGTGGCCAGCATGCAAAAATGTTTTTGTGCTTGCTGTTTCCATGCAAATATTCCATGATAGTATATGTGTGTGTGTGTGTGCGCGCAGAAGGGGATGCACATCATGTGTTTTGAACGGTAAAGACAGTTGGTAAGAACCACAGTGTCTTCCATCTCTCTCTTTCTCTCTCTTCCTCCCTGGGCCACCAGTAGTGGTAATGGGGAGGGACCTGTCAGCTCACTTAATGCAGCTAATGTTTGCCTGCGCCTGGGGACACGAGCACAGAGACACACACAGTCCTGACACACACAGCGCTCCGCTCTCTCCCTCTGTCACCACTCTGTCACATTCCCTCTCTTCTGCCTCCCTCCCCCTCGCTCTCCCACTCCTCTTCCCCTCATCCTCTCCCAGCTTCTTCTCCCACACTGCACTGCACCCAGTCTCCTAATATTTCTCAGCTTTGTGGGGTTTTTTTTGTCTCACACCTTGAAGCTTTTCAGGCCGGGGCTATTATAATCAACTTCACCTTCAATAATACTTATGTGCTCGTGTTATTCCAAATCATCATTCCACTCCAACAGCAGTGGAGAGGTTATTTTTAAGTCAAATAATTATTCTATACTAGAAAATATAAGAAGATATGTCTGGCATTATCTGTTAATTGTCCTGTTGTCAACAGATACCATGAAAAGGCAGAAACACAGTGAGTTAGTCCATCTCTCGTTCTCTCTCATAAATTAATTCCTACTAAATATGCACATCTCTCAAACAGGAGTTAACACCCCTTTACAGAGGACAACGTCAGCCATGAATTAATAATGATATTGTGGTGTTGACACATAATAAACTATAAAGGAACATGTGTGCAACGGTGTGACTCATTTATGTGTTTTTAATAGTTTGATGGAGGTAATACAGTACAGAGGAATAAGCTATATCGGGTTTTTGCAACACAGACAACCAGTGCTTGTCGATGCTAAAATAAGTCTTGGCTTCTGTCTCTTTATTGGACTTGTTGACTTTGAGAAAATCACTAACCGCATTAAAAAATCATTTGTGCCAATCTCCTTAAAAATGTTCAAAGATGCTTCTTGAAGTTGTAGGGCTTATGCAGTAGCTTCATGGGGCTCATCGTTGTTGTGTATTATGTGGAACAAGTGAAGTTATGGGTAATATTCAATGTATGTAATTTGTGGTTGTGATTAGTATGTGCTACCCTGTTTGCATGTTGTTTGTTTTTATTGTTTATTTTATTATTACTGCTGTTGAGACTGCTTAATGTGTGCAGCATTGGAGTCCAAGACCAGTGTACCAACAGTGTATTGTATCGTTACATATTGTTATTGTATCATTCTGTATTGTATCGTATTGTAAGGGATCCTATCGTATCGTTCAGTATCGTATTGTATGGCATGGTATCATATTGTATCGTGTTGTATGATATTGTATGGCATCATATGATATCACACCATTTTATGCCAATTAAAATGTAAAGTAAGTGGAAGAAATCTAGTTGAATTCATGTTTGATAAATTGTGAACCACTTCTCTTTTCTCTCCCTGTAGTCAAACCTCACCAAATATAAAAAAAGACCTTTTGAATGCAACACTTTGCTTTATGATAGTAAATACCGCTATAGGCATGCCCCTGAAACCAAACATAAACAAATACAAGCCAGAGGAGAGCACAGGAAACAGCTACAAGGACAGGCAGGGAAGCCTAATAAAAACAAATGGCTTATAGAAACAAAAAATACTGCCGCTTTCTTACTCTCTTTTCCCTCCTCCCTCGCTGCTGCTGCTGCCTCCCTCCATCTATTCCTCCCCTACGCTCTGTCGCTCTGATGAATATCACCCAAGCAAATCAGAGATGCAGAGGAATCTCGCTCATTTCTCACCCCTCTTTCCCCTCTCCTTATCTCTCCTTTTTCTCTTCACCCCCCTCTGTCTCTCTACCCGATTTCCTTATCTACCTTCCCTTCCTCCCTCTTGCGTATGTGGATCTCATTCTCTCTCATTATGATGATTTGAGGTTCAGCTTCAGTTGCTGGCCCATTAAAACCGAGCAGCAGTAGCAGCAGCAGCAAGATTTGCCTTTCCTTACACTGCAGGCAGACAGTAGGCAGCCTCATAAGATGGCCTCTACTCTGCATACTGCATTATGAAGTGAATTACAAAAATGTCTGAGCTGCTCTTGTATTCAAATATAACACGCTGGAATTTCCTCATACAGCAGAGACAGTGGCACACACACAGACACGCCGAATGACCTTGGTTAATGCCACCTCTAGCCACAGTGCCATATCTCATTGCTAGCCCTTGATCAGACCTCCCACTCTTTAAGGGGCTGTGCAGGGATTGGACAGATGACTGAGGGGGCTTTTTGATGTAAAATCTAGATGTCCTAAGAGATGGGGGCACGGGCAGGGGCCAGGATATTGCCAAGACTCTTTCACGCTATCCTGCTCTGTCCTACATGGCTGGATCCATATGTATCAGATAGTTCACCCGCTGGTGCGTTTTCACTGTCATTAACAGGAGACATCCCAACAGTGTGATGACGAGAACACAACTGTTAAAAATCAATCAACAATTGTAGGGGGTTGAATTGCAGCTGAAAGAGGTTGAGGTATGGAAGCACAAGACAGGATGGAGAGGCCAGACTGAGATTTAAGGGCCTGAGGATGAAAGGAGGATGGATGTGGGAGACAGATGCGGTAAAATAGAGTGTACGTCTCCTTCCCATATTTTACAAATACAACTACAGCATCAGTTACAGGCTGATGGTTGTGGCATCAAGTGATTCATTTTGCTGTAGTGAGCTGCTCTTACTTAAAGAGCTGTTTCGCATTTTAAGATATATATATAATGTTACAATGTTGGATGTCCATACTAAACGTGGGTGAAGTTTCAAGTCAGCTCAGCTCAGTCTGCAGGCTGCTGTGAGCGCCAGGTTTCACACAGCTTTTTCTGCACGCTGCACTTTGTGACGTCACAAAGTGCAGACTCAGCAGGCTTCATAGCGCTGGCCAATCAGAAAAAAGTGGACTTATAGGGGCGGGGATTGTTTAAGGGACAGAGCTGACTGAGTGGTTTCAGGCAGAGGCTGTATGAGGGCCTGCACAGAGCACCAGTGTGAGAAAAATGAGTTTTTTTAAACTGTAAGTTATGCTAAGCTACTCCACAGGTATCAGAGAGTGAAATATGAAGCTTGAAATGAGCACAATACCCCCCCCCTTTAAGTCGGGTACAACACCAGAAATGGGAAAAAGTTTTTTAAATGTTGAACCCATGCATGAAATTAATCTATAGGGTTGTAAATGTACGTTGAAAACCTAATTCCATTTGCATTGGAAGCCTTTGATTGGCTGCCAATTCAGAGCTTTGCTTGAAAGTCCTATTGTCATTCTATTCAATGACATATAAAAGATAAGGGGATTTATCTTTTTTTAATTTAGCCAAAGCGATTATTGATTAACAGAACAAGCGAATAAATTGAGGTCACGTGACCTCACTAGTCAGGATGAGGAAAATATAATGATGTTTGTCTTCCTGCTTGAACTTATTTCTAGAGTTTCGTTAGGAGGACGAGTCGGCCGTTGTTAGAAGATTGGATGGATGGAAGTTAGGTGAACATTTATCCAATTAAAGGGATGCATGTGTTTAAGCGGTTGTTTTTAGCTCCTCTGTATCACAACGATCCCTGTTGTAATTTTTGTTGTGCCGTCATTCTGGCGACTGCCTCTGCTGGAGGCTTTGTTTGTTTGTTTGTTTGGTTGGTTGGTTGGTTGGATAGTTGACCATACTACACTTGTGAACCTGTTATCTCAGGAACGCATTGAGAGAATCTCTTCAAATTTGGCACAAATGTCCTCCTGGACTTAAGGATGAAGTAATATGAGTTTGTTGGTCAGAGGTTAAAGGTCAAGTACACTGCTCTTTTTTTTCTTTTTAAAGGTATTTGACCATAACTCAATTCAGACATTTATTGTGACGTAACTTTACCCAAATTTGAAGGATAAAATAGGATTTTTAAAAGTGATGACGTATTATGACCAAGAGGTCAAAGGTCAACTTCACTGGGACTCAATTATTTCCTGGGAAAACGCGTATCTGGCCATTGTCCTCATTCTTCTTAACATAATATCTTATTAACACCAAAAGGGAATATCTGCAAGTTTAGCACACATGTCCACTTGGACTCAAGAAGGACCTGATTAGATTTTTAATGTATAAGCTCAGAGGTTCCTGTGACCTCATGATGATCCCATTCTCGGGAACCATGAGGTCCCTCGCTCTACCACTCATGTACCTGTTCAGGAGAGGGACTTTCTTTTATTACTATGTCCCTCCTGTAAATGATTATGGTGTGACCTCTCCTATTTAATGTAGGCCTACTTAGCTCTACGTTCTTTGGCAGACAGCAGAGGGGTATCATCTTCAGCTGGAGTCAGATACGCTCTCTACCTCTCACTCTGTCTCTCTCCTACTTGAGGGACAGTGATGGTGAATTAAGGACCAAAAGCAGCGCTACAGAAGATTTCACTTTACTCTGCGGGTACAGTGCTCATCTATAATACACACCCTCATCACTCTTAATTGTCCCAAGCAACAGTGACAGTAGATCTTCTTCTGATTTTACACACGTTAAAGTTGCTGGGGAGGTACTGCAGTGTGTGCCCAAAGCGTTTTTGAAGCCTTTTGTTGCTATAAAGTTTGGATCAATTGCCTCAAGTGATGTCACCTGAGGCTAAAACTCTGGGACCGTATCTGTTGGTGTGGAGTTAGAAAGAGTGAGTTACTAGACCTATGTGGCCTTCTCCTCATCTCTGCTGTAGCTCGTTACTTGCTACTAGAATAACACAACCACATCTTTGACTGAGCTGTCTGCGTTTGAATAGCATTGTGGGTAATGTAGGCAACACATTTTTACAAGTATATGTGGGGGAAAAGATATGTGTAGTTCTGCTGCATTGATTATGATCCTCGTTTTAACTGCTCATCCTGAGCGTATAAAGCGAAATCTCTTACTTTTAACCCACCACTTACAATTTCTATCACTCCTACTTCCCGTAGAGAAAGGCCCGTGCTAAATTGTGTGTGTTCAGTGGGCTGCAGCTATCGGTATTGGTTAAAGCGATGTAGGGCAGTTAATAAATTTACCCGTATCAAAGCCCAGCACGGGGAAAGAAACACGTTGTTTATTGAACCGTTTGTGTTGTTGTACTGCTATCCTGTTAAGCATGCTTATCTCCAAGAATCACACATCACTGTGCCATGGGACGCTGGATCAGCTGACAGGACCACAAAGCACGCCTGACTGGCCGCTCCGAGTGTGTGCGCAGGTGCGCGCGAGCGTGCGCCTGCACATACATGGATTTGCAGCAGGGACTTTGTGCTTGACTGCTTGTGTAACTCTACATATGCTGAGTGCGGTGTGTTTGTGTGACAAGGAGACAAAAGAATTCCCAGACAAGGGAGGAAGAGAGAGGGAGAAAATGTGCATACATGAAAGGATGAATGGCACCGTAGTTCTTGTCCAACATCGGTGTCCTCATCTTCATCATCGTTGCCCTCTCAGGAATCCTTTTTTTCTTCAAGTCCTCAATCTGTCTTTCCTCCCTCCTTTCTTTTCCTTCTTTCCCTCCTCTCTCTCTCTTTTAATGTCCCCTCCCCCTTGGTCTGGCAGTGACATTGGGCTAAAGTGGGACAGAGTGTAGGGGGGCAGTGAGGCAGAAGAGACAGAGAGACAGCCAGGCAGGGAGAGCTGCTGCTCTGCTGTGGCCCTCCTCCTCCTCCTCCGTGCACGTTACTTGGGCACTCCTGGCCCCTCAGGCCTCCCCGCAACGTCAGGGGGAGGAGGGGAGGACCCGCTTTTAGCATGTCACCACTACTCCACTCCAATCTGCAACATCTGTCTCTGCAGCTCTTTTGCTTCCCATCATCCCTCATTTGGTTCCTCTGCTTCGACTCCTCCTCCTTCTCCTCCTCTTCATCCTCTTTTGGGTCTCTGTCGCCAAGATGCCCAGCAACAGCGGTGAGGAGGGTGCATCATCATCACGGTGGCGCAGGCGAACCGGGGAAGGAATGTGCGTTGGAGAGTCACAGGCCTTCCCCCCCCTTCTCCCTCCGACTCCTTCGCTCCTCACTTCGCCCTGCCATGCGAGGTGCACTCAGCCGCACACAGGCCTCGCTCCCCGGTGACCTCCTGCTCCCTGAGATTCAGTATTTGTCACTGTGGAGCTGCTTACACGCTGTGGCAGTGTAGTACTCCCACTGAGGACAACATAGCTTTACAAAGGGCAAGGCTTTATTGATTTGTGTGAGAGTTTATCACATGTGCGCCGGCTCTCTCTCTCCCTCTCTGCCTCACGCACACACACACGCTTGTGCGGCAAAGCGGCATTGTACATGTGCGGATACCTGCGTTTACACACTATCATTAACTTCACAGTGGAATCAGGCTGCAACAAGCTGCTTCTGGAGAATCCACTATCACTCTTGTCCCCGCGTGCCTTGTCTTCCTCTTCATAATGGATGACCATCACACAGAAGCGACCTGTGTGTGAAATCAGACTGTCCACGCTGCTGTTGTTTTTGTGTTTTCCTCAGCAGAAATAAGGTCACGCTTTGCTAGGCATCCCCCGTACGTGTGTGTGTGTGTGTGCATTGTGGTGTGTTTATAATGCATTAGCTATGTCCCGTTAGCCTTCTCATGACTGGCGAGCATGTCTCTATTTATTATCTATGAGGCTAAATAATTTAGGAACTAAAGCGACACAATGCAGCGCATGTTGACAAGTCTGTTTGTGTACTTGTATGTGTCGTTTTCAGCGACTTAATGCAGGAAGGTGGTTTTAGTGTTTGTGTTTGATATCTGACATAAAGAGCGTCATTTTCACAGGAAAGCAATCTGAGGGCATTAGGGTGTTTTTGTGTCACTTTTGGTGCTCCTATTTTGAAAGCTCTTCCTTTCTAACCTGCTTTTCTCCTCATCTTTGCACCCTTACATCCATCCCTGCCTCCACCTTGCTGCTTGAATATTTATGGTTGTTCCAATTAGTGCTGTAGAGGCCTTAACCCATTACAGAGGGAACGACAGAGATGAAGAAGACACGGGGAGCGGGCTGATGATAAAAACAGACATATTATCAGATTTCTTTCTATTCTTTTCGGTTTGGATGAGTGCATTTTCCCATTTCCTTTATTTGTTTTTCTTCTCTCTCTCTCTCTCTCTCTGGTCTTGAGCATGAGCTGTTCAGAGAGGGTGAGGGCTGTGTGGGTGTAAGGGGTGTCACCTTCTTACAACAGATATAGAAAAAGAAACGGAGAGAGACAGCAGCGGGAGGAGAGACGGAGGTAGAGAACAGAGAAACCAAGGAAACGGATAGATATCGAGAACGGGAGAGACAAAGAGAAAACAGGAGACGTGGTAGAGGAGGAGGAGGTGGTGTTGGGGAGGGCGGCAGCTGGCATTTGACGGTGAAGCATGCCTTTTTAATGAGTGCATTAGTCCTCTGCATACCTATCGTCAGATCACTGCATCACACCGAACCTGGTAAACAGGCGGAACAAGGGAGGAGAGGAGGACGGGAAGGTCAAGGGTTGCGCTGAAAAACCGAAACACTTGTGGCGAGATAAGAATAGACGGAGTGTGTTTCCTCTTCAATTATTCTGCCTCTGGTTACCGTGTGTGTCCCGCACAAGAGCCTGCAAAATCCACACAAATCTTCTTTATTAACCTTCTCCTCTTATTTTGACATAACCTCTTTCCCAGCCCTTACGCCAGCATTTGTGTCTGGTTGAGTCGAAGAAAGCGGCGGTAATAAGCCGTCCTTGTGGCTCTTTCTATGTCTGGCTGGTTCTCGGTAGCACTTAACTATTATAGACTACTTTGAATGTGAATAGAGAGGAGATAGGAGCAAGCGTCATTCAGAGAGGGAGAGAGAGAGAGAGAGAGAGAGGCTCTGATAGGGAGAGAGCCTATTGTCGCGAGGTGTAGATTTCCCTTTGTCAAACACATGTCAATTCTTCAGACCCAACAGAGACGAGGAGAATAGGAAAATTATAGCAGCGGAGAAAAGGATGAGGGGAGAGAGGGCGGGCGGGAAGGCGGGAGAGGAACAGAGGAGGAGGGAAAGCGGGTATTGATTTGACACTCGGGGAATCACACCACAGCTCTGTTCATTTTCATTCATCTGCCCTTGTAATGGGGGTGTTAATATGGCAGGTAGAGGGGAGGGGGGAGAGGGCAGGAGGGGGATTTAGGAGGATGAGGACATTTTATTAGAATCCAATCGTTATTATCCTTCACCCCTGCACACCTTTCAGACATGCATGTGTGCACTTACTGCGTGCTTTTGACGCACACACAAACACAACCTGGATGTGAGTGAAGGCGGGGTGAGGGTGTTAATTACATGTTGGGCCTGAATGGACTCACAGTTGTACAAGTCATGGTTTATATGGTGCATGCATGTGTGTGCGTGTGTGTGTATGACGCAGGGAGGGGGCTTCGATACAGTACGAGCGGCTCAAATGAAATAGCTTTTAGTAGGCCTTCCCATGCCTCCTTGAAATCAGCCATAATAGGCCCTTGGTAATTATCAAATAAATTAGTCAGGGGAAGGAGAGGGGGAGGAGGAGGAGGAGGAGGAGGAGGAATCAGGACCGACTCCTTTCATTCTTTTTAGCTCTGGACAACTTCCTCTTTACCTGTTCACTGTTTGGAAGGACAAAAGCTTTATATGTTTTTTTACCTGCAGGAATTTTGGTGCAATCCCATGCTGCTGTTGTGGTACAAATACGAGCTGGTGTTATTATAGAGCACTGTGTGTGTGTTATGTACCTTTTTGGCAGAATTGCCAAAACATGCCTTTGTTAAAACAAGCCACTTATTTCCTTATGTCCTCAGGCGTACACAAGCTATTATTTTTGGAGAGAATTCAAAGATCAAAAATAGTTTCAAACTGCATAAACTTAATTATTAGCATCATTTTTTTCCAGTATATTAGTTGAAGTGAGGAATTGGTCTCTGTGGGAAGAAAGTTCAGTCCAGAGAAAAATCTCAGAAGTGATTAAAAAAAAAATTACTCTTAAAAACTTCAAACTTCTTCTTAAAATAATCAATAAATATGCAACATCAAACTAGATCTTTGCGCTGCACACATACCACATTTACATAAATAAATCCTTTTAATTGTTATTTTTGACTAGATGCTTCTGATGTCTCTCTTATTGATAGAGGAACACAGATGCCAAAATAAAATCTATTTGGCTTCTTTTCCTTCATGCAGGCATTTAAACATATAGAAATCTGACACTATCACTGATGTAATGTTGGGATCATTGTTTACTAACTATAATTATTGCTTCACTGTTTTTGCAATCATTGTTTAACCCACTCTTTATGTCAGAATCAGAAATACTTTCTTTAAAATTTCGGGGGGAAATTCAGGCTGCTAAAGAAACTTGACCCTAAGCTGACCCAACGTGGTGTCACATTTGCACTTGCTACACGACTGGATGACCGCTTGGATTACAACAAAGACGTCACTGTTTGTGCTCTTTGTTGCTGTGGCTTTGTGTACTTAATTGATTGTCCTGTATGTTTGGCTTCTTCAAGGTTCCTCTTGTTGTGATTGTTTGCTGCTTGTTTGTTTAACCTTTTGAATGACTGTTAAGCCCCTGTGTCGTGTGGTTTAGGCCTATGTGTTGTACCCAATGACTGTATATGTGTAGAAATATCTATATTTGTATACAGTCTATGGTTGCACCGTATTTACCCTTCACCTCCACCTTGTTTACCAGCAGTAGATACTTGGTAACTGGAGTTGACTGACTGCGGGTAGGCTGAGCTGTAGCCTTGTGCCATATGCCACATTACTATTTCATCACCTGCCACATTAGCCACTGTACACACAGAGCAGCTAACTGTGCCAACCACTCTACCACTGAGGCCCGGATGACGAGACTTTAGTCAAGAAGGTTCTTGTATTTTGGGCTGCAGCAGCAGCGCTGTCCATGGTGCTACTTTGGCCGGGATACATCTGGAAATGTAGCTGTCCATGGTGCTGAGCTGCTGTATACCTTGAGCATTCTCCTTATTGCTGCACCTCTCTTCACAATAAGGTTGAGTTTCATGCATCTTCTTTATTACTGTTAATCCATAGTAACTTTTAATGGCAGGAAGATGCATCTGCACAGAAAATCAGGGCAGGTGAAGAGGCCTTGCAGCCAGGAGAAGCCTCACCCTTTGCATTATCTTACACTGCTCAAAGCTATTTAAAGACGCTAGGTTCTGTGTGTGTTGTTGGAGATTAGTTTCAAATTATCAATGAGTATCCTACGTGTTCTTTAGCAGATTTCAGAAGCCTTTTTGAATAAAAATGAATAGAAAAAAAAAATGCATAGTTAATGGACATTTCTGCTGTCTTTCACTTGGCAGTTTTAGAGAGTTGTCTATTACTAAAGTGTTTTGGATTGATAACAGTAGAGCCCGAAAATTGCAGACGAATTTCTTGCGCTTTGTCACCAAGTATTTGCCACAAACAGCCGAATACGGCCAGTCCCTCATTCACCGTATGTATGACTCTAAAACATCCTAAAACACGCACATTCACGCCCTCATACATGCTCCGATCTGACCTCACACATAGGTTCACATCTTTCCTGCCACTGCAGAATGCGTGGACAACTTATGTGTGTGTGTGTGAGAGCTGGTAAATGTAGCCTTGTAATGATAAGTGGGAAAGATAGAGACACAGTGGATGGAGAGAGAAAAAACGAAGCAGAAATGAGAAGTTGAATCAGGAGGAGAATAAATAAGGGATGTGTAGGTGTACTCCACTGTCTGCTCCGCGCTGTGGCTTCCTGTAGTGAGGAAGCTCTGCACAAAAACACTCATACTCACAATTTGTTGAGTGCACTCTGCAAACGTGGATTTGCGAGACAGTGGGAGGAAGGATGTGTAAATTGTGAGACAGATTGTGAGTGTTTGTGTCTCTGCGTGTGCGTGCTGCATTTGGTCTGCATTGTATCCAGCCTGTGGTCCATTTAGCCTTAAAATCTGAAAGGCAGACCTTGACTATAATGCTCATTACAGTCTCCGGCGTGTGTTTTTGTTAAAAGGCACAGGTGACATAATGCACAGAGAGATGTGTTGAGCTCCTGTGTGGCCTATAGCCCAGGCCTGTGAATCAATTACCGATCCATTCAGCAGTTCCTCTCCCTTCCTCTGATCTCCGTCGCCATCATTTAAATGGCTGATCCCGTTGTTACCTCTAATGAAGGGTACTCTGTCGCACACACACACAAATGCCCCAAAACACACACATGAAACGCACATTTGCACATGTCGCTGTGTGCCACTGCAGCGCCCCCTACCCAGCTGTTGTCACGTGAGCGCACGGGCCCTAGCAACAGCGAGCGAGAGAGCGAACGAAAAACGAGAGATCCTGGCGAGAGCAGGGGAATGGGTAAAGAGAGGGAGAGAGAAAGGGATGGGAAGGAGGGAAGGAGGGAGGGAGGGGGAGCCGTAGAGCATTAATAAGTGATGAGTCCAACAGTGTGAATTGCTGTTAGTTAGCATTGCTGCAGCGCCGCCTTCATTTGCATGGCAGCACCAAGAACAAACCTCCCTTACCTACGCCATTTCCTCTCCTGCTCTCCTCCTTTCTCGCTTGTTTTATCTATTTCTGTCTCTCTTTTTTTCCCTCTATGGCCTCGCCAGCGTCTCAAAATATGTACATCTTTTCTTAGATACTTTCTTTATCTTCCTCTCCTGTCTGATCTGATCCTTTTCTCCTCTCCAAACCTCCCTGGTGGCGACAGCTTTCCTCCATTATCATTTCCTTCTTGTTTTTGCTCTTTATCATTTCTTATGTTGCTATTCTCTCCCCCTCTCTTTGATGATAATTTGTGGAAAATGGCAGCAATAAACTACCTACATTGAGATATATTTAGCTGCACCTTTCCTGCATCCCTTCTTCTTCTTCTTCCGCCTCCATCTTCCATCTCTCCTCCTCCTCCGCCTCCCCTCTCAAAGAAGAGGGGTGTCCTATCTCTGGGGGAACTTTGGGGAAGACAAGTGATGCTCCAGGGCTCCCTAATCCTTTTTTCATTGTTTTTTCTCGCTGCCTTCCTGTCTCGTTATTTGCATGTTTGTGTCGGTGGAATTTTTGGCATTCGTGCACACACACACACACACACAGATCCAGCCGAAGCTTCCCTCTGCACTTGGCTTGACTTCCTGCCTCGGGCTGATCAGCTGAACTGATTCCATTACTTACAGACCCCCCTGAAAGAGGAGGAAGGGGAGCACAGACAGAAAAGATGGGAAAGAGGTGGAGGGCAGAGGGTGGAAGCTGGAGGCCGGGAATGGAGGGACGATGTCACACGGATACAAAAAAAAAAAGCGTGCGAAGGAGAGGGGAAAGGGTTGGGAAATAAGGAAGGAAGTGAGAGGATTGTGCGCCTCCCTTGGGTGCGGGATAGACCTCAAAAAATCTCCTTCTGCCTCCCACAGCAAGAAAAAACAGAAGCATACATACACACACTCAACAACAACAACAAACTCCTGGAGGCGTAGGCAGACTAGACGAGAATTGATCTCCTCTCCCACAAGGAGAGGCTTGCAAGAGAGATAGAGAGGGACGTAGAGGAATTGTTTTTACCCATGTGTGGCTCTCAGGCCTGCAGGCCCCTCATCCCTCTCGCTCTCACTCCCTCCTCTGTCGCTCCCAACGGCATGTTTCTCTTTATCTCCCCATCTCTCCCTCCATCAATCTCCATCTGCTGTCCCCCCACCTCCCTGTAGGGTCAGTCCCCTTCTCCCTCTCTCCTTCTCTGCCTCCCTCCATGGCTGCCTGCACCCCCTGCGCTGTTTTAGGTGTGTCACATCTTCAGTGGCAGCAGGAGAGCGGGCGGGGACTAGAAGGTAGGCATCAGGTAGAAAGAAGAGGCTGAACTCAGATCAGTCGAGAGAAGAAAGAGAAATATTATACTTCACTCTTAAACGGCGTCTAAAACACTTTCTCATTCTTAACCATCTCTGTATTTCCTTCTTGCACCCCCAGCTCTCTCTCCCCCCCCCCTCCCTCCACCCCCTCCTGGTCCGTCTTCCTCTCTACAGGCATGTTGTGACAGGGTGTAGCACTGTGTTATACAGGGCTCTACTCGCCAAGTGCATATTATCCTGTAAGGCTTAATACCCAGGTTGGAACAAAAGGGCAGGCTTGGAAATTACAGCCTACGTCGCTTAGCACTCAGCACAACAGTGACTCGCATGAAAACACGTGTGTGTGAACTTTCACACACGCACGCAGATGCAGGGCTGACACTCGTGTTAATGTACGTATATTCATTAATGTGACAGCCCACCTATACATACACAGATATTGTAATATCTTTTATGGACTTAAATGAAATATTAGAGGACTGTAAGGACCTGTTCTCGACACTCTTTCTTAACGCTGTGCACTGTATCGATTAGTTAGCGGGCAAAGATGATTAAACAAACTATTTTTTGGTTGTTGTTTAATTGAAATAATGAAATTAACCTTATTTGCACTTATTTTTTGTCACTGTAAGATGAATATCTTCGGCTTTTAGACTGTAGAAATACTGCACTGTGGATTATTGCACATTATGTGAAGTCAGTCAAAAGGTGTCCGCTTTGACACAAGAAGTAAACCTTTCAGTCTTCTTCACATCTCAGTCTTGTTAGAAGGAAAGGTGTGTGTGTGTGTGTGTGTGTGTGTGTGTGTGTGTGTGTGTGTGTGTGTGTGTGGCAGACAGCCAGGCCCTGTCCTCTCTGTTTTAATAAATCTCCTTTGGATGGAGTTGTGCAGCCATAAAATGCATCGATTGCCGTTGCTCACATTGTGGCAGGAGACGCACACACGCATGCACGCGCACACACATGCAAGCTTGGTTATTGATACGTACCTACACATTCATATCTACACATGTTTATTGACACTCACACACATATAAAAGTCATATATTGATAATTTTACCTGCATAATTATGTACAGGTGCACATATTATACATACATGTTTTTAGTTATAAAGAAAAATCTGATTTGGAAGTTCTTGTATTGATTAAAAAATGTACAGCGGTAATCTCAGATTCGTTCTCTTTGGCGGCACCTTATGGTGATAATCGCGGGAGCACAGTTCCCAGATATCCAGACAGTGTTGCGGTTGGCTCCGGTTGTAACTCTCGATTCTCCTCCCTGACGGTCTCTTTCCTTTTTAGACTGTTTGCCTTCATCTGAGCGTCCAATTTGTTTCTTTTTCTTTGGATTTTCAGTTATTTTTGAACTTGTATCTGTAGTCATCCATATTTTCTTTGTTTGTTCAGCCATAGTAGATTACTGTTTACCAGAGATGTGGACTTGAGACTTGGTGACTTGGGCTTGAGTCGACTCGAGTCACTGTTTTCATGACTTGCGACTTGACAAAAAATAAATGACTTGAGACTCGACTTGGACTTGAAGCATGATGACTCGGATGACTTGCGTGTGTTCATAAGTTGGAATGTTAGCTGTTAAATATAAAATTATAAATTTCAATGTTGTCAAGTTTCTGTCTAACTATCATGTATGTGTGCAACGCATGCTGGGAATCATGACTGGACGACTCAAAAAGCTTCCTGGTCTGTGATTGTTATGATTGGATGACTGGCTGTCAGTCAAACTCCTCACTATGGCAACACACAACATCAAAGCCCCCAGCTACCTGATGTTTTTTCCCCAAAGAGAAGCCTCATCATTCGTACTCGTTACTACTCAATACTGAGACCAGACCATCATCATGGCTGTGTCTGTGCCAAGATAATACAGATACAATTCATTGTAATACTTTATGAACAGGTTATATAAATTGGCCAATAATATCATTATTAGACGGGCCACTAATACCTCGTCTTTTCTCTTTATAGAGGCCGGATACTAAAGATAAGAGTGCTGTGTCTTAGGTGGGGAAAAAGGGACTTGACTCGGAACTTGACTTGCCTTAACTTGACTCGACATAACCTGTGACTTGACTTGCCCAAGAAAAAATTACTCGAGACTTGCTTGGGACTTGGACCAAATGACTTGAGACTTACTTGGGACTTGAGCAAAGATGACTTGGTTACAACACTGCCGTTTACGCGTCACTAACTAGGCCCTGCTTGGGATTCTTTTCCACGAATGTCGCCACAGACACCCAGCCCATAATAATACTATATACTGCAAAGACTTTCATCAGTTGGCCATAGGCTCAATCACCATTGTGTTACCTCATTCGGCGATAGATAGTGACTTAACAGACATTTATTTACATGGAAATCTTCCAGATTATTACTTTGTAGCTGAAGCATTGACGTTTCCACACATCCACCGCGTCTTTTCATCAACATTTAAACAAAGCTAACAGTTAGCATCGTAGGGAAAAAAAGAAGGTTCTCATCTTTTGCTTGGATGAGTGTTTGTGCGCGGTGCACATTTCCAGTATTAAACTATTCAGCGTACCTGTGTTTAACTCCAGTCCTCTCTTGTAAACATTGCAAAGAGACATTGAAACATCATGTACAGCAAACAACAGCCAGCATGTTCTCTCTCCCTCTCACACACACACACACACTGCATTCACATAACCAAACAGTCTGCAATCTACTACAAACTCTGAAGTGCACACGGTCTAAAATAACCCTTTGGGGGAACAGAATACAAAAAGACTCAGAGAAGCGGAAAGAATCAAACACTGAAATACACTCTCCTCGCCTCTTTCCCCCCATCTCTCTCTCTTCTCTTCTTCTTCTCTCACACACACACGTGCATCTTCTGTCTCTATTGACATGAAGATAAATCCGTTGAAGACCAAGCAGCCGCTGATGTGAAATGAAAATGACTCTAATCTGCTGTTACCATAACACACACAGGCACATCAATTATTAACACCTACTATAACTCTCCTCTTTCTCTTTCTCTTCCTCCTTATCTGTCCTTCTCTATTGTGTATATCTCAGCAGATGGATGGGACAGAGTCTGTTAAAAGCTCCCATGTGTTCGGCTAAGTGCTGTGCTGAGCCTTTTCAAGACATGTATATTCTAGTCCTCTGAAATCACTGATTTCTCGGGAAAATGTGCACAAGGTTTGCCGAGAGGGTCTTATGATGGAGAGGGTGGCATGTAGACTATTTCAAAAGCAGCCAATATCTTACCTTACCTGTCCTCCGCTCAGTAGTATTTATCTTTGTGAGTGTACAGGGATGAAAAGAGGGGGGAAAAGAAGCTCTTGTGGCTTATAAATGGTTATAAATGTGTCACACAACCACAGAATGAAGGCATGTAAGAATCTGCTCTGTGCTTAGAATTGTGGATTTGTGTGGACTGAGATTTGTGAAACACAACTTTTATTTACATCTATGGTACTTCCTAGTGTGTGGACAAGGCACTGTGAGGCCCATGTGTTCATTTTCCTTGTTTAACTTTTGTGATAAAGCCATAACAATAAGGGAATTGTCGTCAATTAATATCGGTTACATATACACCTCTTAAGCTTGCTAACATTAGCCACAATAAGCTACTAGTGATACCAGAGCAAGAGGCACTTTAGCAAAAAACCCTGAGCCAAACAAGAACCCTGTGCAAAGGCAAATCCACCTGCATAGACTCAATGCTGTACATGCAAATTTAATGCCTTTGTTATGATGGCTGATTTGTTACCCAAATACTTTGACTAACGTGTTCCTCTCTCCTTTTCTACCTGCTCCTCCACAGGTAACCGTTTCTTCCTGACCTCATTTGGCGCTCTGTATATCTCAGAGGTGCAGAAGGAAGATGCTCTGTCCACCTACCGCTGCATCACAAAGCACAAGTACAGTGGAGAGACTCGCCAGAGCAATGGAGCCAGGCTCTCTGTTATGGGTAAGCAACAAGTTCCTTTTTTTAGATATGTTTTCTTATATTCAGAGCTTTTTGTTTTAGTTTTGATAGAGGAGTTAGGCATTTTTTGCTGAGAGTTAATAAGACAAAGATCAATATCAAGATAGTGCAAGGAGACAGTTAGCTTAGCCTAGCATAAAGACTAGAAGCAGGGAGAGACAGCTAGCTTGGCTCTGTCCAAAGAACACACAATTCGACTTCTTATGCCTCTAAATTAACTAATTAGCATCTCCTATCAAGACTACTTAAATTGTACCGTAACAGAAGTGTAAAAAAAAAACACATTATGGTGTTACAGATAACAGATAAACGCAAAGCTACTTTTGGCTAGCCCCAGTCCCTTTCATTTCTTTGTTGTCACTGTGACTTTGCTCCACACTTGTAAAGCAGTATCATGTTGGTTTTATACTTAGGTTTTTAAATGAATTAAATACACTAGTTATAATGCGTAAGCGTAAGAGGGACTTTCAGGTGAATCTTTTTTATGATTTGGAAGAACCAGGCTAACTGTTGCTAGTCTTTGTGCTAGGATAAGCTAGTAAGCTTTGCTAGCGATAGTCTCATATTTACTGTATCTTCTAATGGCAGTTAGTGATTTATTTTAATAGTAATTTACTTGTAAATGTTTTTTCTTGTTATTTGCAAGCATTTGATTTATATCCACCATATCTATTATATATTATATATATTGTTGTTTAATGTCCGGATAAAGCAAATTGTGCTCTGATGTTATGGCAAAAAAAATGTTATGAGTAGTTTTCTTTCATTCTGATAAAGCCACTAAAATCTAATTTCTCTACTAAATGTTCCTAATAAGTTTACTTTACAAAAAAAAGTCACGCTACACCTTTAAGGATGAAAATCAGTTAAAGGATTGATGATTTCTAAAATCTGTGACGTGCTCCATCTACAGACCCTACGGAGTCCACCCCGTCAGTGCTGGACAATTTCCAGTCCGGTGAGGTGCAGGTTGGGCACAGTGTAGAGCTGCCCTGCGTCGCCTCCGGATACCCAAACCCCACCATCCGATGGCTGAAGGATGGTCGGCCATTACCGGCAGACTCCCGCTGGACGCGGCGCATCACTGGCCTCACCATTTCCGACTTGAGGCTCGAGGACAGCGGCAACTACATCTGCGAGGTCACCAACAGCTTCGGCTCCAAAGAGGTGACGGGTCATCTCAATGTCATAGGTGGGTAAAACACTGAGGAGAGGAGTAGCTCACCTTTTATCTACCTCTCATGAGTTTTCAAACAGACAGATGAAGCAAAAAAGTGCGATGGACAGAAGTAATGAATGTGATGTCAGGTCGTGGACAGGAGCGATGGAGACATCATTTAAGCTCTGTTGGCTTTGCCCTGGCCCCTTGCCTCCTACACATCCTCCCCTCCCCTCTCAACCCACCCTCCTCTTGACCGAGCATGATTTTGATCTCCGAGGACGGCTTGTTCCCCTGCTGTGCGCTCAGACCTCAGCGAGGTATCGCTGCGGTGACAGAGCAGAACAGTGGTTGTGTTTCTCTGTTTACAGAGGATATGATAGAAGAGGGACAAAGAGATAATTTCTTAATGTTGGCAAATGAATTAAAGAGATGTGAGGAGGAGATGAAGAGGAGGAGGAGGAGAGCGGAGATGGGATTTGAGTGTGGTTGGGTAAAGGGTGAAGTTAGTGGACACTGGGCAGACTGGCCACAGGGCACATCACTGCACATCCAACAAATCTCCTATGACAGGGCATAGGAGGTGGTACACACACACACATTTTATACACACTTACAGTACATGCACTTTTTGCCCGTGAAGAAAGTCTTACACATGCACTGTCACTCCCTCACACACGGACACACATGCTCGCACACATTCGGCAGCCTCCAGCTCTTAACACCAGCTGCTTTATTGCTCACTGACATTTTCTCCCCTTTCTGTCTCTCTGTCTTGGTTTTTCCTCGCTGCTTGCGCGCACACACACACACTCACACACTCAAATACAAAAGCAACAACAGATATATTGACACGCAAATACACAATCACACCACGCCAAAATGTGATATGTGTTGCCTGGGCAGCACAGCGTAGCTCAATTTGAATTGCTTTCGTTCAGCCTGCCTACACAGAAAGTATTGTACTTCGACGTTACATAGAAGTTTCTTCTTCTCTTCTTTTTAAAACTCTGTCTGGTCTCCTTCTGTCTCTAGAGCCTCTGCGGGTCACCTTGTCTCCCAAGAACCTGAAGACAGGGATCAGCAGCACAGTCATCCTATCCTGCGCCGTCCAGGGTTCCCCGCACTTTATCGTGTCCTGGTACCGTAACACAGAACCGGTCCTGCCCGATCAGCACTTTTCCATCCAGGGGGCTCACAATGAGACGTTGTTTATTTCGGCTGCACAGAAGAGACACTCGGGAGCTTACCAGTGCTTTGCCACGCGCAAGGGCCAGACCGCCCAGGACTTCTCCATCATACTGCTGGAAGGTGAGGACAGAAAGGGATGACCATGTTGTTGAACATAAATGTGTGTGTTAGGTTAACTATAGACTGTATAAATAATGGACGTAGCCACGGTAACGTTACCCATTGGTTTTCACAACTGCGTAAATGAAGCCGAAATATGGCCGCAGCCATGTTAGTTTACTGGAGCCTGAAGTGACATAATTTGGGTGAGAGGGTGGAGCTGCAGGAAAGCGAGTGGTTAAATAACGGTTATCAAAAGCTAAACAGTCTGTGTCTTTGGCTGATCGATTAGCTTGTGAATGTGTGCGACTGACTGCAGGTATTTATTGATCAGACTAAAGAAGTAGCGGACTCGACACGCGCTCGCCCAGTGAGATAGCAGCGGGTGAACGACACGTAATGGGAAACTTAAAATAGCCGATCTTCTCATCACTACGGCCCGCCGTAATGATAAACGACGATTCAATAAATGTATGTTTAACACTGAACAGGCTAACAAGCCAGCTAAAGCGAGCAAAGTATACCTGCTAAAAATATATCAGTACAATAACGATAGCATTTAACTCACCGAAAAGCTGGAGCTCAGACTTCTTGCACGGACAGAAATTTCCATAAATACCACAGAGAGATTATTTGTCCAAACTTTGAATGAAAAAATCCCCAAAAGGCTCCAACAACACGAACAGGTGAAGTTAAGCTCAGTGACTGTGTGTCTGTGTTGACGTCTAGCAGACGATCCACCTGTCAATCAAGTGAGCCAGCCCCTATAATTTAAAGCTTAATATAATTAAAACAGGTGTGTTATTAAAAAAAAATCAACCCCTGTACAGTTATCTAAAACAATAAAATTTGTTATTTATAACAAAACCAATTTTTGTACCAGGCTGTAAACTTGTTTATTTCTGGCATTTTCCCACCTGCTGTAGTGGCCCCTCGAGGAACTGCAGTTTTTTGCACTTTTTGCACATCGGCTTTATCATGTTACATTTCTGCAGGCATGAGTATAGTGATGTAATCTACTGAAGTATAAAATCCAGCCTCTGATTAAATCTTTAAATCCTTCTTCCCACCTTCTTCCCAACACTGAAATAATCATCCTTGCTGTTTATGTAGAAATACACACCTAACACCTCTCTTTTGTTTCTCAGATGGTACGCCCCGTATCGTCGCCTCCTTCAGCGAGAGGGTGGTCGTCCCCGGTGAACCGTTCTCCCTGATGTGCGCCGCCAAAGGAGCCCCTCCCCCCACCATCACCTGGACCCTGGACGACGAGCCCGTGGCCCGGGACCTGTCTCGTGTCCGAGCCAGCCAGTACACGCTCTCCGACGGCAGCACCGTGAGCCACGTCAACGTCAGCAGCCCGCAGATCCGCGACGGAGGAGTGTATCGGTGCGCCGCACGAAACTCGGCCGGTAGCGCCGAGTACCAAGCGCGCATAAACGTAAGAGGTGCCTGTCTACTTTTCAATATCAGTCATACAGAGGCTTCTCATAGCCTGACCCCTACCCCTACCCTGACCCATATCCTATCCTGTACCCTTCTTTATCTCTACCTCTATCTCTGTACGTGTGTATATTTATTTACTTTTTATTTTGGTTCTGTCTGTCAATCTTCACACCTTTATGTTAAATATCTGCAGCAGACAGTGTTTTGTTCCTCCAGCAGCTCATTTAGTCCGTCTGGTCTGCCTCATTGTCTTTCTTGTAGTCTGTCTTCTCGGGCTTACCGTCCTTTTGTCTCACTGCAAAAGCACATACTTTTAAAGGCAGACAAAGCGTTATAATTGAGAGCTTAACATATGGAGAGAAAGAGTAGCTCAAGGAGAGGACGTGAGATTGAGGGAATGTGAGACAAATGGAGGCAGAAACCTTAGAAGAGAGAGAAACAGATGGCCGGAGAAGAGAGAGAATAGATGAAATGAGAGAAGAGGAATGAAAAGGAGAGGAGTGCCAGTGTCTGATGGCGGAGTGATGGTGAACTCTGGTGACAGGACTGGTGATGTCACTGTCGTCTGAGACTACAAGGATGAGGAGTGACACCGATGGACAGGGCTGTCTCTCTCTCTCTCTCTCTCTCTCTCTCTCTCTCTCTCTCTCTGTCCTTTGCTGAGATGTGTAGTTGTGACATGTGAGTCTGCTCTAAGGAGACATGCCAGAATGATCATTGGAGTGAGAATGAGCACCGTTGCCAGAGAGCTTCAGCCCTACATGCAGCACAAACTGACACAAATACAGCCAACATGCACGCACACACACACACACACACACACTCGTGCATAACCACACATGAAAAAGCAGCAACACACTCGTATCCTTACCCACTCACTGAAATGTGATACACTCAACTTATCCCATTCAGCGAGGGGCCAACAGCACGGATGCACGTGTGTACTGTATACGTGTTTGTGTGTGGCGGCGTGTGAGTGTGTGTGTGTGTGTGCGACGGTGCTGCTGAATAATACATCTTTCACTCGTCAGAACTTCAAAGCTCAGCGCACACTGAGAAAGGGAGGAGAAAGAGAAGTGGGGGGTAGGAGGGCTGGAAGGAGAGACGAAAACAAAGATACAAGACGAACAACGGTGAGAAGGTCAGAGAAGAAGTGACGGATGATTGAGTGATCGCTCCCAGTGTCTTCCAGTGATTCTAAACACATTCGGTGTCTGTCTGTCTGTCGGCCTGCTCACAGCCTTCAGTCTCTGACTTTTGCCAATAATACATGAGCAACATATGGAGGCCGTCAAGCATTTTTTAGGATTTCATTCACATACATTTTCCAGTTAGTTTACCAACTATGAGTTGTGTCTTTAGCTCAAGTAGAACAGCCCTCCTACAGTTTACAGCGCTTCCACCAATGTGTCTCTTGATTGATATTATCAGGCCGATATGGGCCTATAACAGATATATTGGTGTCAGTGTATGTTTTCTAGTATTTGCGAATATGACATATTTTTAAAGCAGAAAACAATGCTTTGGGTTTTTTTATTGTTGATTTTAAAAATGCTGTCAGCACATAGTCCAGCATATCGCCCTCCAACTCCAAAGTTGACACACTTTCAGCACTGTCTGCCGTCAGATTAGGCAGAGCATGGCAGCTGAGCCAGCAGTGGTCTGCGCTAAAAGTCTGACAATGTATTATAATGTTACATATTGTGTAAGGTCGAGCTGAAACGGCATTTCGAGAGTGTCTAGCTTCCGTATTGTGACGTATTTCCGAGTGAAACAGGATGTGCAGGCGGGACATATCATTAGAGGGATTTGATTTGATCGTTGAGAAGTGGGCGTAGACAGACGTTCTCCACAGCGCAGTAGCTAGCTAACTGACAGAGCGTTCTTGGTGCTCTGCGGCTAAATGTTGCAGATTGATTGGTTGAAATTGTTTGGTGCTAACTTACGTAAGCTTGCGTGAAATTTAGTTTTACCGGAAGAAAAAATGATCGGATTTTGATAATAGAATACAAAGAAATTGATTTTCTGTATTTTTTTTGGCCTATATTGTCAAATAGATGCACAATATTACTGTGGATGTGATCTAAAAGGATTAAAATGACATTTTTCATTTCACCTCGACTTTAAAGAGGGGTTATTATGCTGTTTCACATTTTAAGACATATATATAATGTTACAATGTTGGATGTTCAGACTAAACATGAGTGAAGTTTCAAATCTGTAGGTAAAAGTATGTTGGAGTAATCCCCAGGCTTCTCAGCTCAGTCTGCAGGCTGCTGAAGGTTTCACACAGTTTTTTCTACTGTCCCTCAGCAGGCTTCGAAGAGCTGGCCAATCGGAAGAAAGTGGGCTTGGAGGGGCGGGGTTTCTTAAAGAGACAGAGCTGACGCTCGTTTCAGGCAGAGGCTGTATGAGTTTTTTAACTGTAAATTATACTAAGCTACTCCACAGGTATCACAGAGTGAAATATGAAGCTTGAAATTAGCATAATACCCCCCCTTTAAGAAAGCAGTCCTCTGACACATCTACACAACTCAAATACGCACTATATTTGTGAATTTTTTGACTAATAACAATAAATCGTTATCGGTATCCGTCTCAAAAGTCCCATATCAATCAGGCTGGCATGTTCATGAGTCATAACCCATGAGAAACAAAGCATATTTTACACCATGGACACAGACAGTTTATTACTGGGTCATTAAAGCCGATGAATTTGGCTTTGGAGGGCTGCAACACAACAGGGTTCCTGCAGATTGTTAATGATAAAACAGTCAGGAGAAGTTGATCAGCATGAATGAAATTAATATATAAAAGAATAGTATGACTTATTTTGGGGCTAACCAATGTGTTTAAATGCGCTACCTTCCGGTAAGCCTGAATAAAGTACAATTAGTATCATCAAAGTATCAGATCATTTTTCTCACCCACTCACTTCCTGTCTCTGTTACTCTCTCTGTTAAGACTAGATGTGTGAGTTAAGCGTTGATTTGTTTAAATGTCAGTAGCATTAAATATAATTACCATCACTAATTCAATCTGACCTGGAAACAATAAAACTATTGATACTGCGCTGCGGCCTGGCAATCCTCTTTTACTACAACAATGTGAACTATCAGAGAAACAGAGGCATGATATACTGTACAGCATTCCTGTCCTCTTTTTCTTCCCCCTGCCTAAACCGTAAACTATTTTCAACTTTTAAAGTCATTAAAAGGCTTATCTGTAGAGCTCATCTTTTAAAGGCAGCCTAATAAACAGCTGAGTAACTTTATTTCACTAGAATACAAAAGACAGACATGTGCCTGGGCTTAACTGGTTCTCAACAGAAACAGTTGCAGGTGGCTGGGTAGGAGTGGATCGGTGCCTCTTTCAGGGCAGTGATGGTCAGACATCGGACAGTATGCAGCTGCTCCTTCTGAAATCACAGTAAAATCAGTCTCCTCTCTCTCTCTTCCTACACCACTACTTTCTTTTTTCCTCTTCTGTCCCCTCCCTCCTCCCCAACTCCCTTCCCTATCACCCCTCCTCCTTTATTCCTAAAATTCCAAGACCTGCTCTTGACACCATCAGCTAACAATCTTCTTCTTCTCCCCTCTTTCTCTTCTTCTCCTGGTCATCCTTCTTTCTTTTTCTCCATCTCTCTCCCTCTCTCTCTCTCTCTCTCTCTCTACCCATTTCTCTCCTCCCTCTCTCTCTCTCTCTCTCTCTCTATTTCCCCATCAGGTCCCCCGAGGATTCGGCCTATGAAGAACATCACTGCAGTGGCAGGAAGAAACACTTTCATAAACTGCCGTGTGATTGGGTATCCTTATTATTCAATCAACTGGTACAAGGAGGGGCTTCTGCTGCCTGACAACCATCGCCAGGTGGAGTTCTCGTTTCCTGCATGTCAACTTATTTACACATACTGTACATCCTGTATAAAGAGTATTGTTTAAAGGCTCATTCTGTGTATCTGAACATATAAATGACCGTTTATCAAATGATCATCTGCCCGTTTTACACCTTACTGTTCATATACATGAATCTATTTAAAAAGTAACTTAGAATCAGTTACTGCCCGATGTTATTCAGTGTCCTTAAAGTCTGGTGAATCAATTTGGGAGCAGTGTTATGGCTGTCTTTTTGTATCACTTTTTACAGGCCATGAAACATTTCACATGTGACTCAATATAGCAAAATAATCCACATTAATAAAGGCTATGAGACATTAATAATAATAAATAAAATGCAAACCAAAGTAAGCATTTGAGTTTCACTCACACCAGTTATGACCACCAGGGGCGGATCCAGAGGGGTGGCAAGGGGTGGCCTCGGCCCCCCCTTATAATCTGATTGGCCAACCCAGGTGCCACCCCAAAATCTTGGCGGGACATATCATTAGAGGGATTTGATTTGATCGTTGAGAAGTGGGTGTAGACAGACATTCTCCAAAGCGCAGTAGCTAACTGACCGAGCGTTCTTGGTGGTCTGCGGCTAAATGTCGCAGATTGATTGGTTGAAATTGGTTGGTGCTAACTTACGTAAGCACACGTGAAATTTAGTTTTACTGGAAGAAAGAATTATCGGATTTTGATATAAGAAATGGATTTTCCGTATTTTTTTTGGCCTGTATTGTCAAATAGATGCACAAAATTACCGGGGATGTGATCTAAAAGGATTAAAATAACATTTGGATACGGGGGGGGGGGAATCCTTCATCACTTCTTCAAATACACAGGGCTGTATATTAATGGGAAGACCAAGGGGGGCTGGTTTAGCTTAGTCAGCAGAGCAGGTGCCCCATATATAGAAGCAAAGTCCTCGCTGCATTTGCCACAGGTTCGACGAGGACCTTAGCCCTTTGATGCGTGTCTTCCACCCTTTCTCTTCCCCACATTTCCTGTCATATCTTCGCTATACTATTAATAAAATAAAAAGGCCAAAAAGTAATCTTTAAGAAGATAATAATAGGAAGACCAAGCATGCAACACTGCTTCATGTAACAATAGCGAATGTCTGTCCAGGTGGTGTATGAGAACGGCACCCTGAAGCTCAGCGATGTTCAGAAGGGGCTGGACGAGGGGGCCTACGTCTGCAGCGTGCTCATCCAACCACAGCTGTTCATCACGCAGACCGTCTATGTCACCGTCAAAGGTCAGTCAAGTTTAAAATTGATAACTTTGTCTGAGATTTTCACAGGTTTTTACTTGTAGCTCGGAGTCTCTTAAATTCTGTGAGTTGTTTGTAGCGCGTCGAGCTGTGTTTTACTGGATCGTGGGTTTGGAAACGCAGTAGGGGAAAAAAAATCATGAATGTAAAAGAGGGTGATTGTAAGAGGGATGGAGAGTGAGTAAGACTGGTTCAGAGCGGAGGGAGAGGAAAGAAGAAAGCTGTATGCATTGCCTCTAATAACCCCTGATTAAGGGGCGGAGTGGCCTAGTGCGCTCTCTCAACCACTCAGCAATTACATAGAGCAGGAGTGCTATTGTGTAAGATCTGCGTGTGTGCTAATGCATACGTGTGTGTGAATGACGTGTGTGTGTGTGTGTGTGTGCGCTCTTTTTATATTCTGCATGTCACCTTGTATGTTATTTCGCTCTGCTCTCCGCGGCGATAGCCTGACATGTTTGTTTTAGGAAGTTGGCGAGTGTGAGCGTGGGCTGTGTGTGTGTGTGTGTGTGTGTGTGTGTGTGTGTGTTTTCTTGACATTAGCAGATGTGTGATATTCGTGATCTTCGTGGTGTTTTTTGCGCGCTCTCGTGTGCGTGTAGGTGCGTGGGTGTAGGTATGTGCCTGTATGAATGTGTGCTCGTCATGTCTCTGATTTAATTAGATGAATTTTAACGAGGCCCAGATTAAATCCCCCAGATGTCTCAGCTGTAACCCCCCCCCCCCCCACCTTCACCACCACCACCTCTATCCTTCCCTCCTCCCCCATTCCAAACCAGCGCCATCACCTCCGCCGCTCTCCATAGCAACACCGTTCTTCCCCCTGCGGATGGGGCTCTAATTAGAGCAGCTATTATGGGCTGGCTGTAGCAGGGCAGGGTGGGGTTGGTGTGGAGGGGCTGGTAGGGGGCACAGGCGGATGCAGAGTGGGCTAGTGGGCCAGGCTGCGGTGGTACGGAAGCTTTGGAGGTCCAGGATTAAAAAACTCAAACCACTAGTTACCGGATCAGTCTGTCAGGTGAAAATGACTCTGAACCATGACTCACTCCATGTTTTCATCTCTCTCCTCCCTTCCCTCACCCTCCCATCCCCATGTCCTCTCGATGCCCCTGAATCTTCATATCTGTATGTCTAACCATATATACTCCCTCCGTCCTCACATCTCTCTTCTATCTATCCTTCACTTATTCATATCTGCCTTAAATCTCTGTCCTCACCTCCTCTTCACCCTGCTCATTTAAACAACCCTCTAACTGTTTTCATTCATCTTTTTTTCTTTATTTCCATTCCCTCTTTGCCTTGTTCTCTCTTCATCTACCCTTTATTTCACCCTGTTGCCTGTCCTTGCCTTTTTCTCTCCCTCGCTCTCCTTTTCATCATGTGTTTCCTCCACTTGATCTGCCTCTTCTATCTCGTTCACTCATCTTTTATCTCCTCCACTGTTTTCCCCTCTTGTCTCGACTTCATTTCTATTTACTCTCCCTTCCTCTCTGCACATTTTACACTCTGACAATTGCTTACTTTTATCTCTCTTCTTTTTCACCTTCTCTTTCTTCCTCTCTCAGTTCCCCCGCTGATCCAGCCGTTTGACTTTCCGCCGACTTCCATCGGTAAATTGATGTACATCGCCTGCGTGGTGTCGTCCGGAGACATGCCCATCCGCATCACGTGGCGCAAGGACGGGCAGGAGATCGTGGCCTCCTCGGGCATCACCATCGACACGAAGGAGTTCATGAGCTCCCTGCAGATATCCAAGGTGTCGCTCAAACACAACGGCAACTACACCTGCATCGCCAGCAACGATGCTGCCACGGTCAGCACGGAAAGACAGCTCACAGTTACAGGTAAGTGAGGAGGGAGTCGGAGGAAATAGACAAGGTGAAAGTGGTTTTTGAAAAGGTCTGCAGTTATTGTAGTGTTGCGTTTAAATAACATTAAAACATGTACAGTCAAAGTTGTAGCAGCAGAGGTTGATTAACCTGACTTTTAGGCCTTGTGGGAAATGCTGCAAAAACAGGTTCCTTCACTTCCCATAATGCAACTTGATAGCATTTTACTCGACCCTCATTGCTGTACTGAGAATGTGTAACAGTTTTAACAGGCTGAGTAGTTCTTCCTGTGACTTTGACATGTAAAATTAGCAGTGATAAAAGGTAAGGTGTATAAAAGTACAATTGTGGAGCACCTTTACTTGAGTATTACACTTCATATTTAAATCCTGCTCCATTTCAAAGGTGAATGTTGTACTTTGAACTGACTATCCTAACGTGTTTTAGTCACTCTGCTGGGTGCAGGAGGGAGACCATGTTTTTGATGCGCTTCCATAAATTGTTGTTCAAAAAAAGAGAGACTGTCCGAGCTGTGATCACTGTCGGGTGTTGCTCCCGTTTATTCAACAATAAAACAAACAGTGAACTTCTGTTTTGTTTGTGTCTGATACCAGTGTGGAGGTTGTGAGAGCGTGACGAGCTGTAAAAAGCATGTGCTCTTCCCCTCAGCCATGTGTCCCTGTCAGCTGTTTCACCTGTGGCCCTTGTAGTTTCTACCTACCACCCTGACCTACACTGCCACCTGTGGCAAACTGGTGTATGCAACAAAATATACGCAGAGAATACACCATGACTAAGAATGGCTCCCACACTAGTTACTTTGCAGATCAAGATTTTTATATTTAAAAATGTGATATAGTTTATAGAAACCAACCAGTATTGTTATAAAACTATGGCAGCTGTTTTCTGTTTCAGAAAAACTGGATCTGCCATTTTAAAACAGAAGTGCATTTTGCTCCTAATGCATTTGTACATTTAATTTAGTAATGATTTGCATTTTCTTATTTAAGGCATCATTATATTGGTGCTTTAAAGTTTCATTCTCTTTGGCGGCACCTCTGGCGATACAGGGTAATTGTGGGAGCACACTTCCAATCCAATCCAACTTTATTTGTAAAGCGCTTTAAAACAACGACAGAGGACCAAAGTGCTGTACAGAAGAATAAAAGACAAAAAAAACACAGCTCACACGAGGCATAAGATACAAATAAATAAATAGAAAAAGATACAAATAAATAAAAAGTTAAAATAAAAAGATGTAAAATACAAATAAAATCAAAGTCTTACAAGGTGTCAAAAGAGGTGGGTTTTTAGAAGACATTTAAAAACAGACAGTGAAGATCTCTAATGTGCAAAGGCAGATCACTCCACATTTTTGGAGCCGCAACAGCAAAGGCACAGTCCCCTCTGAGCTTACGTTTTGTTTTTGGCACACTCAGAAGCAGCTGATCGGATCCCAGATATCCTGACTTTCCTTTTTAGACTGTTTGCTTCATCTGAGCATCGAATTTGTTTTTTTTTCTTTGGATGTAATCATCGATCTTTTCTTTGTTTGTTCAGCCATAGTAGATTACTGTTTACTCGCAACACTTGCAGAGACCGGAAAAGCAGCCGCTTAGCTCCGCCTACCCTCTCTGGCAGACCAACCACTGCTCGCTGATGGAAAACGCGTCACTAACTGGGCGACGCTTGTGATTTTTTCCACCAAAGTCGCACCAGACACCCAGTCTGTAATAATACTATATATTGCTAATGCAAAGGCTTTCATCAGTGGGCCATAGGCTCAATCACCATTGTGTTAACTCATTCGGCGATAGATAGTGACTTAACAGACATTTATTTAGATGAAAATCTTCCAGATTATTACTACAATTAAAGAAGAGAATCTGAATACTTTGATCATATACTTAAAATTTAGAGGTAAAGCTATTCTGTTGGTGATCTTTTGACTTCAATACTGTTTGCAGACCATGCAGAAAACATTTAATACATTCCCATTGTGGGAACACAAAATGATTTTGTTGTCTTGTGTTCTCCTCTTCCTCCAGTGCCTCCTCGTTGGGTGGTGCAACCCAACAACCAGGATGGGATCTACGGGAAGGCGGGGATCCTAAACTGTTCTGTCGATGGATACCCTCCTCCCAAGGTCATGTGGAAGCATGCCAAAGGTGCACTAGGTACATGACCCATCCTCCATTCTTGATGTTTTTACTGTGATGCTCTTTGATTAAAATGTAGGGAACTTTATATAGTGTACAAATCATCCCAATCTTCTGTTTCTCCTTTTATGCAGCGGGTATCGGGAATCCGCAGCAGTACCACCCTGTGCCTCTGACGGGCCGTATCCAGATCATGACTAACGGCTCTCTGCTCATCAGACACGTCCTGGAGGAGGACCGCGGCTTCTACCTCTGTCAGGCCTCCAACGGCGTGGGCTCTGACATCAGCAAGAGCATGGTCCTCACCGTTAAGAGTGAGTATACAAACTCGCACGGGCTAATGTAGCAGAGTACGACTTCTTCACGGCATAAATGACTGCAGTGAGGCCATCTGGGACGCTCCGGCGCTCCTGCCTTATCAGTCTTAATGCACACACACTCGCTAAGTGTGTCAAACCAATGAGGCAGCTCGCACTACTCTCCCTGTGCTCTGTGGGCACACACACACACAGTGATGAATCGGTGGAGCAAAGGTGACCATGGGCATAAGAGCAAGACAATAAAGAGCAGTGAGAGGGAGAAGGGTGTGTGTTTAGTGTGTGTGTGTCTGTGATAGTGAGCGAGAAAGCAAGCTACTGAGCGATTGATCTTTTGACTCTTGGGATCTGTCTGCAGACAATCAAAAACACTTTGAGCTTAATCATTATCTGCAATCAATCTCTGCAACCTGCCCTCGCTGTCAGTAACACGCTGCGTAATGCAATGTGAAAATGCATAGGGAGAAAGTGCACACACACACACACCAGAATGTCAACATCAAGCAGGCATTATTTAAGGGGAGTGTCCTCTGTAGCGTGCAGGACAGTGACCTTACAGAGCAGCTCTACATGCAGAAGAGACACATAACCAGGCGCACACAAATACACCTACTAGTTTCTGCTATCACAGGGTTGCCCTCCTCCCTCTCTCTCTCCTTCTGGTGTTAGTGTTATTGATTGAACCGTTCCTCTCCTCTGCCTCCCTCAATTCTGTCTGTTTCGCTCAGCGGAGTCGGAGGAAAAGAGGAAAACAGGGAGGGTGAGATGAATAAGTGATGAAAACAAAACAGCAGAGCCCTCCTCAGATCGGTGTGTGTGTGTGTGTGTGTGTGTGTTGGCCAAAGAAGATAGAGTGGTTTTCTGTGAGTGTACACCGAAGGTAGAGTGTATCGTTTTCATTCACCTGGGCCCTAATGTTAACTATTGGAGAATGAGAGAGGAGGTTTATTGACTTTACCTCATTGACCATAGCTCTTCATTACTCCACTGCAATGGAACTTGGCTACTCTGAACTCCACCTTTTTACTGCCAGCTGCTCTGCCCTTTTCCTCTCCGCTCTTCCACTTCCTTCTCCCTTTCCACTTATTATCCACTTACTCTTTCTTTTCCCTCCCTCCTCTCCTCCTTTTATCCGTCTAATATCCCTCTCATCAATCTGTTTACTGTCCCCATTTCTCCGTCCTTCCCCTTCCATTTGTCCTCCCCTTCTCTTCATCTCACACTCCATTTCCTTTCTCCTTTCAGTCCCCGCGATGATCACCAGTCACCCCAACACCACCATGGCTAAGAAGGGTCACGTGAAGGAGCTGAACTGCACAGCCAGGGGTGAATGGCCCATCATCATCCGCTGGGAGAGAGGAGACACGGTCATCGACCCTGACCGCAACCCCCGCTACTCCATTACCACGAGTCCCAACGAGAAGACGGACGAGGTGTTGTCTACGCTCAAGGTAAGAAACACTTATATATATGGTGGAGCAGCTACCACATGGAGTCAGACAGCGATGTCTTTATGACTCTTACTCAGTTGATAAATTGATAGTCTTCAATTTCCTCTTTTATTTTGTCTGTTTTATTGCGTCAAAGTGCACAAAGCACATTCTTGTGAGCTGTGTGGAATAAGGGTGAGATCAGTGAGTCCATCAGCACATCAGTCAGTGTGTTGGAGGTTATAAAAGGCTTTTGTTATTGTTTAACATCAATATTCTCCTCAACACTACATACTTGTACATCAGCTTGATATCGGAGCTCAGAAGATTTTCCTCGGACTGAAACAGTGTTTATTTCGGCAACGAAAATTATGACAATAAATGTTCGGCAGCGACCATTTTTACGGTTCTGTGTGCGCTCACAGAAAAAGGGGGGTTTTACGTGTCGTGTGAAGTTTCTTCCACACAAAAAGGAGCGAGCATCGGCTGTCTGCTTCAGTCAGACTGTTTAAATGAGAAGCGAAGATGAATATAAAAAGTTATGCTGCAACTAAGGCGAGAGAGGAACGTGCTTAATGTGCTACAGTAGCTGCACGGCTTCGTTCTGTGGCTTTACATGCGTAACGTTACGTTCTAGAATTTTCCATATACACAATATAACCTCAGCTGAGGATCTATACGTATATCTCTGTACCTGTGGAGAACATCGTCAGGAAATAATGAACGGATGGTGCTTTACAGCAGATTGAACCTGTATTGGGCTAATTAAATTAGTTTAAAGAGAGAAAATGTTTGACTAAAGTAATGACTAAAATGTGATGACTTTTTATTGACTACACTAAAACTCTTCAGGGTAAAATGACTAAAACTGATCAGCATTTTCGTCTAAAGACACTGGCTGTGTCCGAAACCGCATACTAACGTACTGCCTACTACATACTCAAACAGTATGTACTGCATACTGCCTACTAACCTGACTCTTAGGACGCCGGTGGCATCATACTCAGAGCCGTCTTCTCCGTATCACGTGACTTAATCGTTTACGTATGTCCGGTCCATCTCCGCCATAGTAGAAGCTGAATAGCCACAATGCATTTTGGGGCGGTTCAGTAAAACCAGTGAGCTCCCGTCTCATACTCAACACACATCCGGGCATTTCTCGCATACACAAAATTGCATACTATGAGATGGGCACGCATGACATACTCAATTTTACGTCACGGTTAGTATGATAGTTTGTGGTTTCGGACACACCGTAAGACTAAATCTAAAATGGCTGCCAAAATTAACACTGACCAGAAAGAATAACTTCTCAATTCAATCTGTGATAATTAGAAACACATAACTTATGGCAGCCTCGTGTCTATCTCTACTGCATCTAAAGGTGAGATGCTTCAGGTGATACTTTTGTCAGAATAATAGTAGATATGGAGATGATGCATGTAGCTGTTTCAGCCTGCTGATGCAGGGGTTTTGGATGATGATACTAAGAAAGGGTCACTAGAAAGAGTGAAGCAGCTTTGTGATGTAAAGAGGAGCTGTATCAACTCTTACCCAACTGGTTTCATGCCTACAAAACCTTTTGTGCATATTTTGTACACGTTTCAATCAAGATATCCTCAGTGGATTTGGCATCAAGAACTATAGTTTGACAATTTGCCCAACTTAAATCAGGGACTTCAGATATAATATAAACTGACTGCCTTCAAATGACTCTAAAGAAAGATAATAATTTAAAGGGAAGGCGTCTATAGAGTGTATTTAAGCTAATATATAGACAATGACTCACTGAAGGATGTTTATTACTGGTATTGCAATATTAAAAAAAGGGTATTTTAGTTTTAATTCAGAAATATCCACTGATTAAAGTAAAGGGAAAACATTCTTGAACGTGCTTTCACCAGCATAAGTGAGGTTGTTTCAGGTAATGCACATCAGACGTTTCGCTCAGGTGGGTGGCTAATGGTGCTAAAAAGTTAATCTTGAAAACCATAGAAGCAGCGCACCACTGAATTGGTGGCACTTTCTTTATTGCAACTCTTCCCCTATGCAGTGCACGATGAGTCACCTAAATACCAAGCAGGCACGGTGGAGGAAAAACTCTCACTGGGCCACTTCTCCATCACACAGCTGTGTTTTACACAATGTGCAAAATGTTCCTGCACGGAGATAGAGTTGTTTTTCTCTCTCCTAAATGTCTCTTTCCACCTTTCCCTCTACAGCTGAAGCCGGCAGAGCGCGAGGATTCAGTCTTCTTCTCCTGTCATGCTATCAACTCTTACGGGGAAGGACGAGGCCTTATCCAGCTCACTGTGCAAGGTAACCATTCCTCTATAGATGCGTGCACTTTATAAGGATAAAAGCTACACAAATATTCCACCTTTCATTCCAAACTTGCGTCTCTTTTGATGCTTCCTTCTCTTTCTTTATCTCGCCTCCCTGCCTTTATTCACGCTCTCTCTTTTTTATCCTCAGAGCCCCCAGACCCTCCGGAGTTAGAGGTACGAGAAGTGAAAGATCGCAGCATGAATCTCCGGTGGACCCAGAGATTCGATGGAAACAGCGTCATTACCTCCTATGACATTGAGTATAAGAACAAGACAGGTAAGTAGTAAGAGTGTACTTATTTTACAGGAAATGAAAATGCTCAGTGGAATAATACGCCAAGCTCTTAGTGCATCTTTTCTTTATTTATAACACAACAGAACAGGCCGAATAGGTACAACCCTGCACTGCTATTCTCCTCTTTTCTGTCAGATTCCTGGGAGCTGAAACATGCAACTCGTAACATCTCCCCCACCAACAATCAAGCCAACATAGTGGACCTTCACCCTGCCTCCGTCTACAGCATCCGCATGTACTCCTACAACTCTATCGGCAAGAGCGAGGCCAGCAAAGAGCTCACCATCAGCACAGAGGAAGCGCGTAAGTGTTTTTACAAATATTCCACCTTGCTTGTCGTCGACGCTCTTGACAACTGCATCTGTGCTGACACTGAAATCTGTCCTTGAAGAAGCATTATGTATTGAAAGTGCTTGTCAATAAAAGTAAGGAAATAAATATAAAAGCTGGATAATTAAATATGTTTTTGAAAGCTGAAGAGTATTTGCTGTTTCTGTGCAGAGCCGGATGGTCCTCCCATGGAGGTGATCCTGCAGCCGGTGACCTCGCAGAGTATCAGGGTCACCTGGAAGGTAAAGTCTTTGAATTGCCCGCCTTCTAAACAGCTAACAAAGTAACCTTAAGGTTTTTATCCTGGTTCTTTTTTTGTCTATTTATTTAGTAGAGTTGGCAAAGTACCGTAAAATACAGAATATAAGTCGCAGTCTGTTTTTGGAGGTAACCCAGAGGGAAAAAAGGTTTTCTATAGCTATTTACTAATAAAAACATGTTATTTATTATATGTTATTTTATTTCTACTTGTATAATACAAGTTATTTCAACACTATTACAATTCATTTTCATTAAAAACACAGTGAAAACAAACAGAAATTACAGCCGACCATCTGTTTTCACCGTGTTGAGTTTGCAATGCTGCTAGCTAGCAGTGCGGTAGCTTCCAGTGGCAGCTTACGGTAACTTTGATTGTGATACTTCACCAGTATATAGGACGCAGCCCACTTTTTAGATGAAAAAAATATATTACTTAGGGTGCGTCTTATACACCGAATTTTACGGTAATCATGCTCTTTATGAATAAGAAAAGGTGATTCTGGTTGTCAGCATCATCTTTCCCTTTTCCATCCCTCCAGGCTCCCAGGAAGGAGCTGCAGAACGGCGTGATCCGGGGTTACCAGATCGGTTACAGAGAGAACGGCCCGGGCAGCAACGGCCAGTACAGCATCGTGGAGATGAAGGCCACAGGAGACAGCGAGGTCTACACCCTGGACAACCTGAAGAAGTTTGCCCAGTACGGCGTGGTCGTCCAGGCCTTCAACAGAGCCGGCACGGGGCCCTCCAGCTCAGAGATCAATGCCACGACACTGGAAGATGGTAAAAAAAAAACACACATCTTTTTTTTTAGTGACTAACAGCAATAGGGGAAGTAGGTTAAACAGCATGATGAATTACAAACAGTGTAAAAGAGTAAACTGTCAGACCTCCTGTATGAAATTTCCTCTGTGTGCTGAGGCTTTGATTCACAGTGGCTGCACTTTTCCCGTTGCCATTGTTCTTTTTGCGTCCTCTCTGTCAAATCATGCCATGCTTTGTAACCTAAAATTACTACATTCTCTGAACAATAATGACTGTTGGCGGCAGGAATCCAATGCTTTTTTACAAACACCAAGGACACACATAGTCTCATAGACACAGAACACAAAGGAGCGCTGCAGAGAGGATTGAGTGATTCTTCTACAGTGAGACATTTGGAGATACCGCCTCGCATCCTGATGGCTGGGAGGTAGACAGATATTCACCGAGTGAATAGATGAATAAATTACTTAATGAACACATTAGTTACTACAGAAGCAAAAATCTCTTGTTAGGCCACACAATGCTGAGCGATGTTTAGACATTTTTTAAACTGTATCTGGTTCTGAGTGTGCAAGAAAAGGGGGAACGTTTGTCTCATTCATTCAGGTAAGTTCAGTGCTCACAGTCTGGCAATCTAAGTGAATCATTTCCTGGATACTTTCCTCTATTCAAATCTGAACCAAAAACTCATCCTTTCTTTGCTCTAGATACCTTCTATCAAATTTAGTCGATGTCTCTCGATGTCTCTTTGTAGACTTTCTAGATCTATATTTTCACACTCATGCTCTTACGTTAGTTATGTACAAATAAGGTGCAACCCTTTGTGCTATTTTTCTCAATTTGAATTAAACACAAGATACTTGTGCCCTAATGATAAGGATAAGCACTCAGTGCCCTCACCCCAGTAATCTACCACATGGCCCTTAGTGGTCACCACAACCCAAGTAGCATTGCCAACTTCAACAGACCCAGGCTCTGCCATGCGAGCTGCAGGTACTGACAACGCCAATACTATAATCATGTTTTGAATTAAGCGCAAAAGAGACAAATAGAGAGAGAAGGGTTTGTAGAGAGAGATGTGTTAGAAAGAAGACGAAGAAGTCAGAGCCATGGTGAGGTGCCTTTTTCCGGGGCTAGCACTCACCTGTGCCGGATCAGGCTGTACGCTCTGTACGCAAGGAAGTTGGGGGATTAAGGCTAGGGTAGGGGGTAACCCTAAGCCGTTACTACCTACCCTACCACATGGCATTTAACGGCCCCCACAAGTCAAACTTGTAATTAGATGGGCAGCGAGAGGCAGCACATCAACAGGGTTATCAGGTGGGACACTCCCATCCCCGGTGTTTCGTCAAGTTAGGCCGACGACACCTCGGGGAGGCTCAACAGTATGAATGTGATGGTGTAAAGCAATGTTTTGTAGGTGAGTCGCATTCATTGACTTAAAATCCTCAGCAAGCTGTCAGATGAGAACATGAAAAGAGATATACTGTATATACAAAACACAATCTCAACTTCACATCATTTTAATATTTTTTCTTCAATATATTACATATTTTATCTTTAACAAACACCATCTATATTTGCTTCAGACAAATGACAAATACACACACACACACACACACACACACACACACACACACACACACACACGCGCGTCACATACATACTTGTCCACCCAGTGAACGGTTGGCTGAGCCCCATTGGTCCAGAGCAGGCAGAGCCCTCCAGCTCTTCCCTGTGGCTGTCACCGTGGCGACAGTGATATTGATGGCCATTATGATAATAGTGATAACAACAAGCATACTAAAAATAATTATAATTAGCTTGTCTCTCTGTCTGTCTCTCTCTCTCGTTCCCTCTGCTAGCTTCCTGCTGTAATTATCCACAGCTGAGCGCATTGTCTCTCCGCTCCCTCTTTTCATCTTTTTCTGCCCTTCCCTTGCTCCCCTTGCTTTTAACTCTCTTCCTCCCTTCCTCCCTTCCTCCTCTGCCCCTCACCCCCATCTCCTCCTCCCTGTAGCCCCAGTCCAAAACTGCCTTTTATTATGCTCCTTTATTTCCCATCTTTGTTTTATCTCCAAACTCCTGCACTTATTTATGTAAGGTTATTTCAGACATCAACTTCCTGAGCAATGATTTATAATCCTTTCTTTACCCCTCATTTACCTTTCATCTATTTAACCCTATTAAAGCCCTAATGCTGGTCGCTTGGGAGCATTTAAAGCTGCTCATATTTAGTTCTTATCATGTTTCCATCCTTCTTTCTCTTCTTGTAAAGGTGTGACAGCTAAAGGAGGAACTAGACTATGTTTGTTGCCTCCTCATTATTTAGGACTTGCAGCCTAAAGCTTTATTCATGCAAAACCCTGTTTCACTTTTCTAATCCTCCTTCCTCCGTCCTCCTCCCCACCTCCTCTCTCCTCACCAGCTGCAGAGAAACTCCCTGGTGCACTTGGCCTCGATCGCTCTCTTTCATCGCTCTCTGTCTTTCAGCCGGCTCTCTTCCTCTCTTCCTGCCCCTCGTCTTCTCTCACAAGTCGACTTCTGTTCATCGTCCACAGTGTGCGGTATTCAAAGCCTGAAAGGCTAATGGTCAGCGGTGGCCAATAGAAGAGACACCTGGGCTGGCGGGGACAGAAGGAGGCTTGTGCAGAGAGAGAGAGAGAGATGGTGGTTGTAGAGATGGTCCTATACATCAGGCTGGACGCATGTCATGAGCTTTTTATCTATTGCTAGCTTGTTTGCTCACTTCAGGTTTGATATGGAAATGCCTTTAAGGGTTTCAGAGAGGGTTTCTCTTTTTATTTATCATTCAGCCAATGTGGCCCTAATTTTGAGACAATAGTAGCATTTTGCTTTAAAAGCACTTGAACTCCAGAGACAACTTAATGGATCAGCAATTGCAAACCAACGCTGTGCAGCTACATTTTGTCATAACTTCCAAACTATACATTGAACTGTTACTGAGACCAAAAATGTTAATAGATACAAAATATGTCAGGCTGTATTTGAGGGAAATGTGTATAGAATAATGCAAATGAAATCAAGTTCTTGAGTTTTGGGATTTGGGATTTAATTCTCTTTCATAAATATTTTAGATAAGCTAACAATGAATTTATGATGGCACGAAAGAGATTTCAAGCCACTCAATCTCTGAAGCTATCAGCTATAGTCTGGGGACCATATAGCCTCTGTGGACAAGGGTGAACATGTCAGGCACGTCTGGTTTAGCCAGCGGTTAGCGATAAATGACTTCCAGCCAAGACTTCTTTTTCTGTGTGCTGCAGTGTTTACAGTCCGGTTAGCAACTTGAGAAGTGACCGTGTGTTCAGATAAAAAGTGAAGCACATTTCGCCGCTCCTTATGTCAGCAAAAATAAACAGCATCATTTCTTGGTTCATTAAATCCCCTGGAGGAGTGCCCGTTCATGTGTCTGTGGTGAGTCTCAGTTTCACTGTAAATAGCAGGCTTCACTCTGACTTACTTCAGAATATGGAAAATTCTTGTGATTTACTTTAACAGGTTTTACCTTGGCTGAAATTTTAACAGAATGATGCAGATAAGTAAAAAGTAAAAATGAAGCTTTGTCAGGTCTGTCCTCCAGAGGAGAAGAAAACTACTTTTAAAATGTTCATTAGTTGAACGGAGATCGGATCAATCATTTCTGATGCATTCAAGGAAGTCGGGAAATCTAAACGCCAAACGGCTTTCGTGACACAGCGTCAAGGGAATTTATCTCAGGTTGTATTTTTGAGCTACAACGGATTGTTACCTGAACTTGCATGCAGATGTCTATTCATAGAGATTCATAAGAAGCTAAATCCATAAGTCATATGGCCGCTGATACGAGGATGTCATGACAGCGGATTACGTTCCGTAACACACAGACTGTTTTTCCTGCATACACCGCAGCCTGCTGATACGTGATTGGTCAATACTACTCGGACTACAAGCGTAGTACAAACGGAAACCTGCACTGAAAATCCACACCCCTGCCTTTAAATAGAGATTAAGAGCTACTTGAAGAGAAACTAAAAACGTGCTTGACCTCTCTGACCTTTAGGTTAAGATCCTGAAGTTAGCAAAGATACCAAATATGATCTTGCACTTGTAGCTGCAATGAAGGCTGGAACAAGCTGGCATGAAATATACGTTTGTGATATTGCCGCACTGTAGAAGAAGATAACTTTAAAACTACTTCAGAGGTCTATCAGTGGATGTAGCTCAGTCATCAAACAATGTGGTTCTTTTTCATCCTTAAATTGACCTTTTCTGCTGATAGTAATGTAATGCAGTTTGATAAATGAAGATTCATGGTTTAGATGACTTATCTTACGTTTTCTCCTCTCTCTCTCTTTCTGTTTTGTCTTCAGTGCCGAGCCAGCCTCCTCAGAACGTGCGAGCCATTTCTGTAACATCAGACGAGGCCGTCATCACGTGGGCTGAACCTCCCCGGCTGACGCTGCACGGCGTCCTGAAGGGATACCGCGTCGTGTTCTGGGCTGTCTTTCCCGACGGAGGTGAGTTTTTTTAACCCTCCCTTAGAAACTATGACTGGTAACACCTCTGTCCTTGGTGTGAGCATCTCTCTGCTCTTTTTGTTTCTCAGAATGGGGTGAAATGCAAAACATCACAACCACCAGGGAGCAGGTGGAGCTCCGCGGCCTGGAGAAGTTCACCAACTACAGCATCCAGGTTCTGGCCTACACTCAGGCCGGAGACGGGGTCAGGAGCAACGTCCTGTACATCCAAACCCGAGAAGACTGTGAGTCCACATTTTAGTAGAGCTTTACACACCAGAATAATGGTTCAAAATGAATCTGATTTGGTTCGACCACACCTTTGGGGCAGGTGTGAGGGTTTTTACTTCCTGGTTTAGGCTGCAGTGTGGGAGGCAGAGAGCCAGGGGGGGTAGAGGGGGTCTTTGTAAGGCTGAGGATGCTGATTAAAACCTCTTTGTGCTCTGATGTGCCATTACCAGTGCTAATGAGAATTAAGAAGCCAAAAAGTGTGTGTGTGTGTGTTTAAGGAGCCTTAGGGTGTTGGTCTGTGCGTGTGAATATGCGGAAGTGTCGGCGGGGGTTAAGTGTGTGTTTGCCTGTGTACATGTGTACGATGTCTTTGCATTGGCGCGCGTGTACTTGTCCGTGTGTGTGTGCTATTGTTTGTGTGCGGGTGCAGCTCAGCACCCAGCACAAGGAGAGGGATTAATTCTTTGTGGCTTAAAGAGAATTAATTTTGTGCTTACACTGGCGGGCTGTGGATTACATCCGTATCCGCCTCTCCTCTCTCTCCCTGGGGCCAGGCAGAGGAGGAGGCAGGCGTCTGGAGATGGAGAAAACGAGGGAGAGAGAGAGAGGGGAGGAGGAGGAGGAGGAGGAGGAGGAGGAGGGGGTGCAGATATTCTAAGAAGTGTCATTTCAGAAAACGCCTTTATTCTCTCTTCCTTACTATATCTCCATTTTATGAGCTGGCCTCGCTGCAATAGCTCTTCAAATATGTGTGTTGTGTTACTTTGAGTGTGTCTGTGTGTGTGTGCGTGTGTGCGGGGAAGGCTGAGTGTCTCTTTTCCCCTGATGCGGGTTGACACTGTGTCCAGGGGCAACCTCTTCGCATACGTTCGATGTTCCCCGTCTGTGTCGGTCTTCCCCCTTCCCTTTGCCCTCAGCTCTGTCTGCAGCATATGGAAAAGTGTTTGCTGTTGGATTGTGCAAACAGACAATTCTCCGCCTGCCTTTTTCTGCCTCAGACACAAAGACAGAAGACAGTAAGCAAAGAAGGGAAGAAGGGAAGAAGACAGAGATTGGTTTTTCAGTTCTTTTCATGCCCAACCAAACCCTGAAGGCCACAGAGTGTTGTCCCTTTGAATCAGTGTATGAGTGTGTGTTTACAAAGTTAACCCTAACCCTCCTTTAAATTTACTTTAAATGGATGCATTATGTCTAACTCTCTCTCAGGTTGTTCTTACCTTCTGTGTGTAATATTATCACTGATAAGCCTATAGGGCAGCTGTGGCTCAGCGGTAGAGTCGGTCATCTCTCAATCGAGAGGCTGGGGTTTCGACCCATGACTGCTACAGTTGAAGTGTCCTTTAACACTGAACCCCAGGTTGCTCCCCAATTGCTGTGAATGCCCATAAATCCTGATTGGAGATTGGCACTTTAGGCCTTTGCCATCAGAAAGGGGTGAATGTGACATGTAGTGTAAAAACGCTTTTAGTGGTTGGAAGACTAAAAAGTGCTATAGTACAGTCCATTTACCATTTACTATATCAGAAAACACATGAAAATACTCCATGAATACCTGATAGATCATTGGCTGCGGTCACAATTCCAACACATACAAATTGTACATGCGACTCTCCTGGTTTCCTTAAGCTTCCCTGTTTTCATTAGCCTAACATTACAACAAAATGGCCATCACTACAAGTTTGTAAAAATAAGTCGTCCATATGTTACAAAGCGAAGAGGGTTAATAGTATGCAAGTCTGACCCCAGGTGGGTTCAGATTCCAGACGCAAGCAGCAATGATTAATAAAAAAATACATCCATTATCTGTACAGCTTATCCTGTTCAGGGTTGCATGGGGGGCTCGAGCCTATCCCAGCTGTCATTAGGCGAGAGGCGGGGTTACGCCCTGGACTGATCGCTCGTCAATCACAGGGCTGACACACAGAGACAGACAACTGTTCACACTCACATTCACACCTAAGGCCAATTTAGAGTCAGCAATTGACCTAACGAGCATGTCTTTGGACTGTGGGAGGAAGCCGCGCCTGCATGGGTTTCGAACAGGGGACGTTCTAGCTGTGAGGCAGCAGCAATGCAGCCCGGGATAATGATTGTTGATACTAATTACACTGAGAAATCGCAATTAATCGTCTGGTTCTTAAAATGCCAAAAATTTCAAACAATCTCCTTAGCAATTTCTCAAAAGCCCTTCTTTTGCCGAACCAACCGTCCCGACCCCAGAGGTAGTCAGCTTAATATCGGAAATATGGAGAAATCAACAAATCAAAATCACATTTGAGGAGTGGATTTTTGGCATCTAGGCTTACAGATTAAATAAGAGAAACTTCAATTTATAATTTCAGCTCTTGTCCGGATGCACAATAAATATTACAAGCTAAATAGCCTGATGATACTTGTTTCTTGATGTTCTTAAACAGTGGGATGTTATAATGGTACTTGACGTGTTAGGTAGCAGCCAGCAGAGGCAGGGTGTTTTTACCAGAAACTTGCATATCCATATTTCTTAGCTTAAGTCAGCATCTGCAGTGACTTTGTTTTAATCCGCCCTCCATTTCTCTCTTTCCTCCCTTTTTTCTGTTTCAGACCCCGGACCCCCAGCTGGCATCAAAGCTGTGCCCTCCTCCGCCAGCAGTGTGGTGGTGTCCTGGTTACCCCCTCACAAGCCGAATGGAATCATCCGCAAATACACCATCTACTGCTCCAGCCCCGGGTCGGGCCAACCGGTGAGTAACAGGAGGGGTGCGGAGATCTTCAGGTTGGAAAGTGAATGAAGGAGGAAAAGAGGGGAAGAGGAGCATCCAAACATGGCTGCTAATGAAGGAGACATGATCCTCCTGTTGTGCAGAGTATATCTCCTGTTACACATTTCACAAGATGTTAAGATAAAAGAAAATCCACTTAATTATGACGTTGTTCTGCATTTGTGTGTTTGTGCATCTGTGTGTGTGTGTGTGTGTGTGTGTGTGTGGTCTACTGCTGCAGTCTCAGCAAGATGTGTGTGTGTGTGTGTGAAATGAGCCCTCCTCATACCGCAGTGTGTGTGCGTGCAAGCTCACCCTCCAGCTTCATTTGCATATCTGCGTCTCATCACGTTGCCAGGACAACCTCATCTGTTCATCAACGAGGGCAGAAAACAAGCCGACAGCAAACACACACTCACACTTGCGTACACACACACACACACACACACACACACACACTCAGACCATATCTATCTATCTATCTATCTATCTATCTATCTATCTATCTATCTATCTATCTATCTCTCTCTCTCAGTCTCTCTCTCTCTCTCTGAAGCCCCCATGCAGAGTTCAGGATGATTACTATGTAAATGAGTGCGACTGGAGAGAAGGAAGGAGGGATGAGGGGGGGGTCAGACACACCGCGCGGGGAGTACTTTTGTTCCTCTTTTCATTATCTCGCTCTATCGTTCCCCGGATCACCGCTATCTCCACGCCGGAGGAATATTTTAATATCCGTTACAGCAACACACACTCTGTCACTCCTCCCTCGCTTCCTCCCAACATCTACCCACCCACCCATTCATCCGTCCGCTCATCCATCCGTCCATCCATCCATCCCTCCGTCCGTCAGCGCTTCCGCCTGCAGTGGAGAGTAAAGACAAATGCACAGAGAGGAGAAGAAGAAGAGGTTGATGTATGTGAGAGTTAGAGGGAGAAATGCAGAGGGGATGTAAAACAGAGGGGGGTACTGGAAGGGAAAGCGAGGCCCCACAGATGACAGAGAGGGAAGGGGGGGGATGAAGAGAGGGATGAAGAGTGATGGCAGGAGGAGAATGGAAGGATGGCGCAGTGGGGTAAAGGATAGGCATAGAGGAAAATGCAGAAGGGATGGAGACAAGAGGGATGGATGATGAACAGGGAACACGGGGAAGTAATAAAAAGCCCGGTGGATTCCTGCATGACGGCCTGCTCATAAATGTGAAAAACAACATGAATGCTGGAATCTATTTGCCCAGAATAAAGCGTGTGTTGCGCAGACAACGAGCCAGCAGGCGAGGACGGAGCTCGGCTACACTGCAGTGTCTTCTTGAGCTGTGCTGCGTTTACTGACACGTGTATTTAGAGGTGTATTTAGAGATTTTACCGATTATACCTGGACTTTAGTATAGGCCGATACGGAGGAGCCCTCCAATATAAGTGGAAAAATATATGTACATGTTATAAGTGGAAAAACACTGATTACTGACAGTTTGATACCTTTGACTTAGATTCACTCAGCTACTGCTTTTCAGGCGGTATCAATAAAGATACTGGTAGCAATACAGGTGCTGGTATTAGTACCGATACAACTCTACTTGTGTTGAGGTCCTCTCATCTGTGTGTTTGAGCCTGTCAGTCAGAACTGTGGGTCAAACGGTAGCTAAACGGGGGTGTGTGTGTGTGTGTGTGTGTGTGTGTGTGTGTGTGTGTGTGTGTGTGTGTGTGTGTGTGTACCTTGGTGTTTGGATACCAGGGTAGTAGATGAAGAGTAGGAGTAAGGGTATAATTGGTGGTTAGGTGACTATAGTGACAGGCAGTCAGTAAAAAAAGAGAGGTCTGTGTGTGTCTGTGTGTGTCTGTGTGTGTCTGTGTGTGTATGTGTGTGTATGTGTGTGTCTGTGTGTGTGTCTGTGTGTGCGTGTTGGAGGGACAGTGATGCATATATGTCTAGACAGCAGACACATGGCTAGGTTAAACACACTGCAATTACACATCCACCTCCAGGTCATGTATGCCACTGTATGTGTGTGTCAGTATATTTGTGTATTCATGTTTGCTTATGTGTCTCCACTGCTCTACTCTCCTCTTGTTTCCTCTCCTTTCCTTTCCTTCCTGTTTCCTTTCCTCTTGTTTCCTCTCCTCTTGTTTCCTCTCCTCTTTTTTTCCCTCTCCTCTTGTTTCCTCTCCTCTTTTTTCCCTCTCCTCTTATTTCCTCTCCTCTTTTTTTCCTCTCCTCTCCTCTCCTCTCCTCTCCTTTCCTCTTGTTTACTCTCCTCTTATCTCCTTTACTTTCCTTTGCCTCTCCTCTCCTCTTCTTTCTTCTCCTCTCCTCTCCTGTCCTGTCCTTTCCTTTCCTTTCCCTCATCTCCTTTGCCTCTTCTCTCTTCTCCTGTCTTGTCCTGTCCTGTCCTGTCCTGTCCTTTCATTTCCTCTCCTTTGCCTCTCCTCTTCTCTCTTCTCCTCTCCTCTCCTCTCCTGTCCTGTCCTTTCCTTTCCTTTCCCTCATCTCCTTTGCCTCTTCTCTCTTCTCCTGTCTTGTCCTGTCCTGTCCTGTCCTGTCCTTTCCTTTCCTCTCCTTTGCCTCTCCTCTTCTCTCTTCTCCTCTCCTCTCCTGTCCTGTCCTTTCCTTTCCTTTCCTTTCCTCTCCTTTGCCTCTCCTCTCCTCTCCTCTCCTCCCTGTCATTGCTGATGCCTGCAGTAGATAGGCCTCATTAGTGTATGACTGTTCATGATATCCCTGACTGACTCATTTATCTGTCCCCCATTGTCTTCCTCTGTCTCATATCTCTGTTTGCCCTCCCCCAGGAGAACAGAGGAAGAGGAGGGTGGCCCCCCCCCAACCCTCATGTCTGTCTCTCTCCTTCAGCGTTCCCCTCATATCCTCCCTCCCTCCAGCTCCATCCTTCCTCACAGTTTTTCCTGGCATATCATAAAATAATATGCCCCAGAAGCTCGGTTCTTTTATCCCCATCCTCCTCTCTTCTCCTGACTGGAGGAGAGGAAACAGGGCTGTGTTCACATTACAATGATGTTCAGTCAGTCCCTCACATTACGTCTGCCTCTCCAGTAAAGTGACAAAATGATCTTGTCTTCGGCATCCTCTGAATTTTACTTTGTGCTCCTGAACACGTGATATGACACAGATTTCTTAGCATGTCTTTAAACGTATTTATTCACTTATTTCTGTTACTAAATTGCACCTGTTTCCTGAACAAATTGATCTGTTTTAATTTTCTGCTCATGTACCTGATGCATCTGCTTGTCTCTACAACGAAAAAGAGCATCACAAACAATAAGAGTATTAAGCATGTAGCACAATCGTTGCGTGATCTCAAAAGAAACACACTTCCTGTTGTTTACATAAGATTGCATGACATGTCAAGATGTTTGGTGCGGCTCAGCTCTGTAGTATAAAGTCTTTCCTCTCCTTCTCTCTGCTCCCCACAGATGCCCAGCGAGTACGAAGCCAATCCAGAGCTGCTGTTCTACAGAATCACTCACCTGAACCACCGGCAGCAATACCTGATCTGGGCTGCAGCCGTCACCACAGCGGGCCGGGGGAACTTCAGCGACAAGGTCACTGTGGAGCCAGCAGCCAAAGGTGAGCTCCTGAATGTACAGTAGAGAGGTTGGTAGTGCTGTAAACATCTGCAGGTCGTTGAGGAGTCGAAGTTATACTGGTTAAAATGTAGTTGAAAGTTGACAGTTCCTCATGGTTACATTTAACCTTTGATTTATGAGTATTTAAAGGACAAGTTAACAAATAGTTGTCTGAGTTGAGAGAGTCGAGAGCCTGTGTTCCAGGCTAAAGGCTTCAGGCTACAGTAGCAGCTATTAGCATAACACATCTGAATGTCAGGCCAAACTGTGAGCAAACTGCAATGAGGGAAATTTAGGTGATAGGGTTCGCACAATAAATCGCACTTTCATCATTATTGCGCTGCTGCCATGCACAATAAATCGTAATCACAATTAATAAGTGTAAGTTTATATAGCTATGCATGCATTTACACCGAGCATGCTAAGGCGGGGTACACCTTCAGACGAAAGTAAGCAGAGTCCTGATTTTTGATGTTTCTAAAGATTATCTTGCCAGAGTTTGCTGTGGTGTGAGATATGTTAACAGTGGTTTTACTTCCCCCGATCTGCATGGAAGGACATTTTGGCCCCACCGTAAATATTAAACATGTTCAATATTTACGTTCTGATATCCTGTTGTGTGGGGGGGGAACCAGAGGACAGCCGAGCACGCACTCTGCGGATTGTCACAGGGAACGATAGCCAATTTGGAAGAGAGCTGAGTGAAGACGGAGGCACAACAACCGCAGCCATGGCGGCAACACGAAGCACAAAATGAACACGTACAGCCGATGTTCACGTTGTCTCCACGACTTCTTTGTGAATTTCCAGTAAAAATCCCTAAAACTATCATAGGCAATTATTTCTGCCCGTTGTCCGCCATGTTTGTTTACTCCACAGTTGACCGTGAGACATTTTATGAGATTCCCAGTTGTGAGAGTGGGGACTCTGGTTGTTGTTGAATTCATCTGTTTGTGTGTGGCGTTCTGTTTTGGTCATGTGGTTGCTCTCCACACACTACAGGAACAAAACTGTTAAATCTATCATGATTTGTCGACATGTGTGGGGTCTGTAACATTTTCAACAGCTGTTGAGACTTTAAAAAACTTTTAGATGTGACCGGCCTTAACCTTTAACCTATCAGATGGAGCTCTGAACACATGGGCCATGCATCCACACCCATTTGGCCAATCGGGTTAAAGCCTCATCAGCTACCCTCAGAAAAGTTTATGTCATTTTAATGACAAGTGACTGTTTAGCTATTTGGTTGAAGACCTTGTAGTGAAAGAGAACAGTACTTCTATTATTTAGAAATGTTGGATTCAGGAGAGACGACGTGCTACAAACACAAAAATTCAGAAATTAAAAGGAAGTTACAGCTTTTATTAACTCTTTAATCTTTGTTAATCGCACATGACATGGACAGATGATAGAATCTGACCTGCAGATCACCATCACAGTGCTTGTAGGGAGGATTTGCTTGTTCTGTCTCTCTCACAGGAACTGTTACGACATAACAACCCTTAGAGCAGTTTCCCTCTTCAACGCCATAAACTAAAAATACAGTTTTTAAAGGATGTTTTGCTCTTTGCATCTATGAATCATGTGAATAATCTCCCTCTTTCTCTGCCACTTGCTCTATATAACTCCGCTCTGCATATTTTTTCATGTGTGACTACCAGAGAAGTGTTCGCCATTGATTTCAGAGTTCAGAGGGCAACAGATAAACCGGTCTAAATCACGGAAATGACAAGAGGGGGGGGACAAAAGGGAGGACAGCAGGTGGAGGGAAAGAGGAGATGACATGACAGGAGCAGAGCTAACTAATACACAAGACAATAGAGAGGCAGGCGGTGTGTTTAAGAAAATGAAGAGGGCAGTTAAATCAATAGGCTTTGGATTAAAAGACGGGAAGAATAGGAGCGCGAGTGGATGAATAGAGTGCACTTTCAATCATGTTATCCTTTTCTTTATCTATTCGCTCCTTTGACTGCTGGGTCCAAAGGTTTGCGAGTGTGTGTGTGTGCTCGTACGGGTGGGTGCGTCAGCTGATCGGCAGCTGTAAAAGGCAGTGTCCTCCAGGCTTGCCCACTCAATACTTCATTCAACCTTAACATAAGTGCACTAGAGCAGTGGCATTAAGCCTGAGAAAGAAAGAGACAGAGAGCGGGTGGGGGAGCGCTGGAGAATAAGAGGGTTATGTGACTGAATGGATTTTTTCATATCCTCTCTGCTCATTCTTTTCCCCGTCTTATATTCTTATTGAGATGCTTTTCTTTGCTGCACAATGTCACATTTAACACACATTTCTCTTCCGAAAAGTGTGAATCACTGTAAACACACTGCACTCCCTCTACCAGTAAATCCACTTTATTGAAAGAATCCCAAATGGAAAACAAATCAATTTGTACATTGCACATCAGGCATCACATTTCTGTATTGATTCAACACGTTCTCAAACCTCCACCGCGTCTGTTTATTGGGTTTGGAAATTGTTTATTTGACAACAGCAAGATAAAGCGATTGTTAGATATTAATTAGGCTATTGCATTTCTTTTGAATGTTCTCCCTCTCCACAATTTTTATAATACTCTTCATCCTCCTCCAGCTCCAGCTAAGATCCTGTCCTTTGGGGGTACGGTGACCACTCCGTGGATGAAGGAGGTGCGACTGCCCTGCAGCTCAGTAGGAGAACCTACACCTACGATTAAATGGACCAAAGACAGGTGAGAGTCCTGCCCAGAAATGATGCCTTTAAGATGAGTGTGGGTGGAGTGCTGTTCTGACACCTCTAAGGTTTGGTTAAAGATGAAGTCAGTGGTGTTTGGAGATGTATATTTACTCATGTGTTGATGATGTTGAGGTGCTGAAATAAAAAGTCAATCTCTAACAGAAATGCAGATCCTGAGATCCTGAAACCCCGACAGGATGAGCAGGTCTTGTCTCACATTATCCCGCTTATTACACGACTATTTACTTACAAAATCAATTATTTGACACAATAAATTGATTTTGAAAATATTTTATTAATGTAAAAATGATTGTCTTTCTGTTTTTCATTTAAAAATAGTCTGCTACACTCACAGTGAGAGCTGCGTCCATAGCAACGGTTACCCCTGTAGCCTTCTTAAAATGAGCTAGCTGACTCATTAAATGGTAATATTTCCACTCATAGTGAAGTAACATTACCTGAACAGGACAGCAGGAATCAGCGCATCACCTGATTGAGCTTTTCTGTTTTCGACGTCATATTTACCGGACTTATTCGGCAGATTGATATGATTACAGTTTGTCCTCCTCATTGTGTGATTAGAGCTGCATCCCTAGCAACGGTCTGTTCTTCATAACAACGGTCTGTTATCGAGAAATAACATACCTCGGAATGCCGTAATTAACCAATCAGAATCAAGTATTTAACACAGTGATAGAGAGAAATAAAAACCTTCTTTTAGTCTTTAGAGAGAGATGAGAGATTAACATTTTTATGTTGGCTGGTATTATGGTGCCTAAATGAGCCTATTACAAATATATCTGCATCTGCATGTATCTATCCACTATGTTCCAATATAAAAGCTAATTTTCCAGAACATATAATGCAGAAAACAAAGCTTGTGGTGGATAAAAAATGATGTACTCATGTAGATTGTCCAGCAGAGCCAATCCACAATAAGTTTACCATAGTCTCGGCACTGTTGGCAGCATGTGTAGCAGATTATTACAAGAGAACAGAAGGCGACCTGCACTAGAAATGTTTGACGATGTATAATATGTTTATGTATGTACATCTACATAGGAATGAAATGTGTAAAATACACTGTATCAGGAGTCAAACGATTGACCGTGATCCTCTCTTCCCCTCTCTGTCAGCGAGGACACGGCCATCCCAGTGTCTCTTGATGGACAGCGTCTCATTCTGGCCAACGGGACACTGGTTCTGCGCTCCGTCAAAGCTGAAGATTCTGGTTACTACACCTGCACGGCCACCAACACGCTGGGCTTCGACACTATCATAGTCAACCTTTTGGTACAAGGTAGGACAAGGGCAGCAGAGTCCCTATACTTATTTATATCTTTACCTTTCACGCTATTTTATTTACTCCACTCAACTGTGACGACCCCTCACGTCTAGGCAGGCTGTTGTTGCTGCAAATGGGAAATACAGTTTACATTTTACACAACCATCAGCAATATTTTACTCCCTCAAAAACAACCATCAATTCTGTACTGTAGGTGTTTTGCCAGTTTTGAACTCTTTCTGTCTGTCCTTCAGTCCCTCCTGACCAGCCTCGTCTAACCGTCTCCACCACCTCCACCTCCTCCATCACTCTCGCCTGGATTCCAGGAGACAACGGAGGCAGCTCCATCAGAGGTAAGCGGCCCTGCACAACAGAGGCGTCTACTGAAATTAGCTTATATTATCGAGTTTATGAATGAAATGTGAATGAATGAAAAAGGACTCCCTTTGACCTTTTAGGTAGTTTGCCCTCTGTGTGTCTTTCTTCCTCTGTTGTCTGTCACATTGTTGGTGTGCATGCTGATCTATTAGCTTATTGATCTGCCCTCTTCTTTCATGTTTCCATCTTAACTATGTGTCTGTTTGATAATCTGATTGGTAGTGATTTCTGTGTGAAGATGAGCATGGTGCATGTGCATTCATGCAAATGTTTTTTCAATCCCTTTGTCCGTGCTGTTTGTGTGTATGAGGGTGTTGCAGTGTTAAGACTCTTCTGTGCCTTTTAATCCTGTATGAGACGATGAAGCTCCTGAAGTTTGACTGTTTAGGTGTAGTGTCTTGAGATGTAACTGCACCCTAAAAAATGTGCATCAGATGGAAGGACTCATTTGCGTGTTTTAAGAGCATGCAAGATGAAAGCGGCACGTTTGGGGCCTGCAGCTTTGTATTAAAATAACGACGGGCCACCAATCAGTATTTACATACATCATACAGCTCCTCATACATCCACAATGCCAGTCTCCTTTATGTTGTATAGCAGAATGCCTGTCAGCCTGTGAGGCCATCTGCTCAGTGTCAGCAGTAAGCAATGCTGAAGTTCCCAGTCAAGCATCTATTTGTCACTCCTGCGCTTGTATCCGCAGATTATTCATTTAAAATGAAAAATCATGTTTTTTTATAAAAAAAAGAGTCCCAGCTGGTCGTGTGAAAATAGAATACATTAAAAAACACAGATAACAAAGTGAGCAAATCCTGTAATCTGGTAATCCTGCGGTGAGAATTGATGTTCTAATCTGTTCTGCAATAGTCTGTTATTGTGCTGCGTCCTCTCATAATGTTCTTTCTTCTGTTCTATAAAGAAAAACTTTGTAGAGTGAAAAAAACCCCAAAGATCTGCACGTTAACCCCTCTGATGATTTGGACTCTAGTGCACCATCTGTTAGGGAGAGAGCGGGAGGACAAGAAGATGATACAAAGAGTACAAAGAAACACACAGATGGAGATATGCATAGATGTATGTATATGCATACAGGGACGGAGGGACAAACAGACAGGCAGAGATGGAGGATTACTTTCAGAGTGTCTCAGAGCAGGAGGGAGTTGGCTCTTAAAGGCAGCTGATTATAAAAACAGTCACCACATTGCATACCCTCATTTGCATAGATGCTTAGTCAGCGCCATCCCAGTCTTGGGGTTTGTAGGTAACTAATGGCGGCTTATATCGAGAGCAGCTAGACCAATCAGGAGGCCTATCTGAGCAAGAGATGTGCAGCTTAATATTGCCATCTAGTGGACAGAAGCGGTATGGCTGTCAAAGGTTTTTAAAGTTAGTGCAAAATTATTTTTTAATTTCAACTATAAAAAAAGAGAGAATTCTGTTGTAATTCTTTTTTTTTTTTTTTTAAGATAATTTTTTTCTAATTCTAATTATTTTGTGTCTTTCTTTTGTGCAGGTTTCGTGCTGCAGTACTCTGTAGACAACACAGAGGAATGGAAAGATGTCTTCATCAGCTCGAGCGAGCGCTCCTTCAAATTGGAAAACCTGCGCTGTGGCACCTGGTACAAAGTCAAGCTGGCTGCGAAGAACAGTGTTGGAGCCGGGCGCATCAGTGAGATCATAGAGGCAAAGACCCATGGGAGAGGTGAGAGGTTGGGAAAGAGGGGGGAGGAAATTATTGTGGGACGGTAAAGCTGCTTACATGGTCTTATGTTATATGGCACAACACATGTAATCTTATACAATGGTGATTTTGCTTCTTTTGCAGAACCCCAGTTCAACAAGGATCAGCCGGTCTTCACCCACATTAACTCAAGCCATGCACGCCTCAACCTGCAGGGATGGGCCAGTGGAGGCTGTCCGATCAGCGCTGTCACACTGGAGTTCAGACCAAAAGGTGAGTCGTAGTCGCAAAGATGAAGATGAAATATTTCTAACGTTTAACAGAAGCCAGGAAAGAAAAGAAAAGAGATTAGACTGAGTGTTGGTGTTTAAATGTCGCAGGAACGTGGGCCTGGCAGAATGTACGCACCAATGCCACCACAGACGTGTTCCTGGCTGAGCTGCGCGAGGCCACGTGGTACGAGCTCAAGATGAAAGCCTGTAACAGCGCTGGCTGCGGCAACCAGAGCTCCCAGTTTGCAACACTGGACTATGATGGCAGTGAGTAGAAGAAGTGCTGCTTTAATAAGAAATTCATTACACTGTGTAGCTTAGAATACTGGCGTCAAAGGGCTGCCACTAACATCTGCTCTTCCTGGTCGTGTGCAGGCACAATTCCGCCAATCAAGTCCCCCCTGGAAAAGAACGACGACGTCAAGAAGCTCTTTTCGATCGGCTGCCCTGTGATCCTGGTCACTCTGGGTGTCGCGCTACTCTTCATCATCCGCAAGAAACGCAAGGAAAAGAGGCTGAAGAGACTGAGAGGTAAGAGAGGAAGTGAGAGGAGAGGAGACAAGTGGTAGGAACTGGCACGGAGAACAAAGCAGTCTTCAGAGAGTTTGAGGCAGACCTCAGAGAGAATCTTGGATCAAGTCTAGGGTTGCATTTATTTTAAGAAGTTTATTTGTGTTACTGGAAAAGAAATTGTTTTGTTCTCTGCTCCCTCTAGATGCCAAAAGCCTGGCAGAGATGCTGATCAGGTAAGACTGCTATTTCCAAGTCTGAAGTATGATAAAGTGTGATTCAAAATTCTCACAAATCCTTAGTTTTTAACTTTGTTTTTAAGCCGTGAATGTTTGTGTGTGTGCTCATCTTAGTAAAAACAACCGCAGCTTTGACACCCCAGTGAAGGGACCTCCTCAGGGCCCGCGGTTACACATCGACATCCCCCGAGTGCAGCTGCTAATTGAAGACAAAGAAGGCATCAAGCAGATCGGTGAGAGAGACAGAGAGACTGAGACGGAGAGTTGTGTGTGTTCACGTGTTTCTGCGTGGATCAAAATTGACCTGCGATAGCTGCTTTTCTGAAATCTTCCTTCTGGTTCTTACAGGTGAGGACAAAGCCACTATCCCTGTGACAGACACCGAGTTCAACCAAACTGGGAACCCTCAGAGCTTCTGCACAGGAGTGTCCGTCCATCACCCTGCGCTCATCCAGAACACCGGCCCTTTGATTGACATGTCAGACATCAGACCAGGAACAAGTAAGTGCTCTCTCCCTTGCTTCGATATCGGTTTGAAGCCTTTAAACTTAAACATCCTTCTTATTTCTTTATCAATTTACCTCTAGACCCAGTGTCGAGGAAGAGCGTTAAGTCGGCCCACAGCATCAGGAACCGCTACTCTAGCCAGTGGACCCTGACCAAGTGCCAGGCCTCCACGCCAGCCCGTACTCTCACCTCGGACTGGCGCACAGTTGGCTCCCAGCATGGCATCACTGTCACAGAGAGTGACAGTTACAGTGCCAGCCTCTCACAGGACACAGGTTGGGTGAAATGACACTTACAGCCATTAAGATGCACATAAAAGAAAGGCTTTGAAATGTGAGGGATTTGTAAAGCTGTAGAAAATGTGCTTATCTCTTCTGTCTTTTCCTTCTCTTCCATAGATAAGGGTCGAAACAGCATGGTGTCGACAGAGAGCGCCTCCTCCACCTACGAGGAGCTGGCACGAGCATATGAGCACGCCAAGCTAGAGGAGCACCTGCAGCATGCCAAATTTGAGATTACTGAGTGCTTTATCTCTGACAGCTCATCCGACCAGATGACCACAGGTACCAATGATAACGCAGACAGCATGACGTCCATGAGCACACCGTCAGAGCCCGGTATCTGCCGATTCACTGCCTCGCCGCCCAAACCCCAGGACTACGACCGTGGCAAGAATGTAGCTGTGCCCATTCCACACCGCGCCAAGAGTGAGTGCTGCGAAGCATGAACGTTTTTACTTTGAATAAAAACACAGATTCATTATAGTCTTTCTTATTTGCAGGCTTTGACAGTCACGTTAAACTACACTTTTCCCCTGCAGGTGATTACTGCAACCTCCCCCTCTACATGAAGTCAGATCCTTTCTTCCGGAAGCAGTCAGAGCATCATGACCCGTGTCCAGTGGTCCCCCCACGTGAAGCCTCCATTCGTGGCCTGGCCCAGCGGGCGTACCACACCCAGGGCCGTCATGTGACTATGGACTCTGCAAAGCAGCAGGCTCTTACCATGGGCCACTCCGGCCTGTCCAACCTCACCTCCTCCGGGGCCTCCTCAGGAGCAACGGGAGGCGGAGCCAGTGGGAGTGGGGGGGCGTCTGCTAGCTCTAGCAGCTCCACACTCCCCCAGAGGACTCTCACCATGCCCGGCTCCTCCTCCTCAGTGGCCCAGAGTGCAGCGGCTGCAGCTGCTGCTACTGCTGCTGCTGCTGGGGCTTCATCCTCCTCTGGTGGAGGGGCCACAGGAGGGACTCCTGGAGGAGCCTCCTCCAAGATGGGAGGATCCAGAGACTCTCTTCTGGAGAGCAGCTCGTCGGGCTTAGGCAGACTGCAGAAGCAGAGGGATGGAGGGGCGGGGGCCTACTCCAAGTCGTACACACTGGTGTAGCCTGCCGTCACTGCGGCCTGTCACTGTAACTCTTAATGAATGCTGGTCGAGCCAGCGCTTGCCTGGAGCCTCTCTGGAAACGTGTGGTGAGGTACATACACATGCACAGCTGACCCGTCAGTGCCTGCTCTGTGCCAGGCTGCAGGGGGACAACACTGTATGAGGGTCAGAGGTGGGTCTCCACAGCACAGAGGTTTGCCTTTCTTTCTGCCTGATTGCTTTCTATTATTATTGTGTCATCTTTCTCTAGCTCTCTTATTTCATCACCCTGGGAATCACTTGCCAAAACATAGATGATTTATGTTCACGTCATAGTTTCATTTTCTGATAAGGACACAGTACTTATGCACAAAATGCTTTCCACGTGCACTGTCTTGTTTTCTGGATGGAGGCAGTCGTAGAGTGAAGCGGGCGGCTTCACTTTTTGAGGTTTTTAGGTTTTTAATACGTTTCTTTTCTGATGGGAGAAGAGCTCATATCACAGCATTGTGCCACGGCAGGATGCTTCTACTGTATGCATAAACCACCGACCTTGGTATCACACTGGCTCTGAGAGGTTTGCTCCATCATGGATTCATACTTTAGCAGGAATGGACGGACTTCTGTCTCAGCACCAGTCTTGAGATGTGGGGAGTTTTTCTTATACATGCAATGGATGACACAGCATAGTGGTCTTAGCCGATGCTTTTATAAACGGACTCAGAAGAAATGTCAAGCATCGTGAAAGATGAATCCAAACCTTTTTTTTTTTTTTTCCATCAGTTTTCTGTTTGTTTTCCAGAGATGGAAATATAATCTCATGTGCACTAAGAAAACGTTAGAATGGATCCAAGTAACAGAAACCTTCACAAGCCTGCGTCTGTGTGCGTGTGGGTGTATATGTGTAAATATATATATGTATACATGTGGCAGGCACACACCAACAGTGGACCTTTTTTAAAATCAATCTGTATGCTGACCTCTCGGGCAGACGTCTGTGTCAAAAATGACCCCCCCACCCATCCCCCACTGTTCATTTTGTACCTGTGAAAGGGGACGTGGGGACAGTATCAATGATTATGCTGATGATGTGACACTATGATCCTAATTTGGTCCGGCATTTTGAACATAATTTTTCTAAGTGTGATTGACAGCATTGCTTGGGAAACGGGGAAATACTGAACAGGAAGTGGGTTCATTCACGGTGGATTCATCACGGCGCCACGATGTTTTTATTCTGTTTAACTCATTTCACATGTACCCCCTTATTATCCTTCCCCACTGTCCTGTCTACCCACCCAGTCCCCCATCATATCCATACAGTGTCACTGTGACCTACCGCTAGCATCCTAGCTAGCTAAACAGACTGAGAGAAGAGGTCTAATATGCACAGACAGGCAGAAATGCTACTTGACGTTCAGTGACAACTTGAATGGAGAGACAAGTTGCAGCAAATTTATGGAGATGTATACAAGAAGAATCATATTTGTATGAAGTGATCTTGAATTTATGAACAGACAATTACTATATAGACGCAAAGGTCGAGTGTGAATAGGATTTGGAGTCGTGTTAGGGTAACGGGGAGGGGGCGACAAAGCAGAGACTTTTTTCCTCAGACAAAACGAAAAGATGTGTTTTCAAGTTCCTCAACCTCACTGAGATTTCTGTTAGCTTTATGCATGGTACTGTAACTTAAAGTTTATTTCCCCCCCCATTTCTCCTCCCAAAGCTTAATCCCATAATAACAAAGATCGTTCCAAAAAAAGAGTTGCTCCAAATGTTCTGCAACGGGCAGAACGTAACATCAGGGCTCTCGCAATAGACAAAAGAAAAAAGATATGATATATGTTTGTTTTCAAAAGTATGTACATATATATTTCTATTCAAATATATAGCAAATATATGAATATTGAAAAAAAAAAAAGCAGAGAAATATAAAAGCCGTTCTAATTGAAAATATATATAAAAAAAAATCACAAGACAATCGCTCAGAGTGAAAAAACTGCAAGAAGGAAAGAAGAAGGTTAAACGGGTAGCACAACCACGGACGGGAGATCTCGGAGAGAAAGGAGGCGGTGTGAGAGAAAGTCAAATGGTGAAACTGAGGTTTGAAGAATGACCCCCCCCCCCCCCCTTGTGATTTAGAAAATGTTCCGGCTGCAAAAAGAGACACCTGTGCAGCAGGGAGCAGCTGAGAGGACGAAGCACAGTAAAGTTATAGTGTGAGATTGTGTCGCTGGTTAGCTGTGGTCTATGGCTCAGTGCAGGAAGTGTGGTGTTGAAAAAGAAGCAAAGGAAAGCCTATACAGTAAGTGAGCCTATTGTAATATGTTGTATTGTACCTTCCAAAGGTGTGTTCACAAACTCACTGCCATCGCCCGACTAATGAAGACAAACAGACCAACAAGTATTTCTGTTTCTTATCTGTGTCATAGAGAGTCCTCCCCAAACTCCAGGACTGCAGGCCGATTTAATCGAACCACACAGTAAGAGTTATAACTGCTCGTAACGTATTCATGCTTTTATTTTGAAATAAGGAGGGAAATTAAAATTAAGATGCCTTTTTAATTTTGCCCTTTCAAGTTGTGCAAACACTTGTTTCCAGGATAAAACAAGTGTTTGGGAGTGGGGCGCGCCTGTGTGAGGCCTCCTTACTCCAGTTGTATGGATATCAGATGGAGTGATAAAACAAACTCCTGTCCAACCTGCTCTCCCCTGTCCTTCAGTGAAGTTGGTCCTACTGTAAAACACTCATCTGCTGTCAGTTTGGTCAAAGTATTTGTAATGGATACCTTTAGGGAAAGTTTCACCCTCGCCTACAACAGTTTGAAATATAGGAAACACTCTCATTCACTTCCTTCCCCATGTTTAAAAAGGGAAGATTGATACCAGGCTAATATCTGTAAAAGTAGTACATTAGATTCAAACAATGACTGTATATAAAGATGGACGACGCGTCCCCATCTGCTTTCATTGTACAACATTAAAGCTAAAATACCCCCTGTGACAGGCGCTGCCATCTTGCGATGGTGACATCATTTGGAGCCAGAGCTGCGCAGCAAAGATCAGCGAGCTGCCGTAGCCACTTCCGCTACCAAAACACAGACTTAACTTACGACGACTTCCTCTCGCTGTTCGCCCTCTACTCTGCTAATCCGGAATTGATTGGCTGCAGGAGCCGTATTTGTCAACAGAGCTGTCAATCATCCTTTTTACAGCATCAAATAACTAATTAAAACTAAACTTGTCAGAAAAATGAACACTTGGACGTAAATCAGCATGATAATAACTAACTATAACGGCAGAAACCATGTTTGGGAAAAAAGTATTTGCTGTGTAATTTGATTTTACAGTTTGACTCATGTCCCATCTGTTAACATGGAGGAGGCGGGCTTAATGACCTATACTGCAGCCAGTCAGCAGGGGGCGATAGAGACGTTTTGGCTTCACTTTTAGGGAGCTGTTGTGTCGTCCATCTTTACAGTCTATAGCTGAAACTTGCTGGTTTTTTACTTCATATTTTTGTGCCGATTGAATAAACAGGATTTAACGTGGTATTAAGTCAGCTTTGGTGCTGGTAGGTGGATTTTGTATCTACTAACAGTCGTCTTATCCAACTCTGGCCAAAAATAATCAGACTGTTTCTTTAATATATTCCGGGAGTTATTTTTCAGTTATAAATATATAGTTAAATATAAGTCCACACAGCCTGACTTCTGTATAGTGAGCAGTGCTGCAGAAGTGCTTTGGTAAATCATTCAGGCCTTTAAATAATCCTGAATTTTGGACTCTCTCTTTTTTTGGCCCAGATACCTGATGTTGACTCTTTTTCAGTATGATGTTAAAGATGTAAATATGCAGCTGAAACAATAACCTGTTATTGTATTGAAAAAAAGAGTTGCAAATTGCGAACAGAATTGTTCACAGTTGCTCCAAAGTACAAACACGGCAGCTGCAGCTTCTCTTCACATTTAAACAGGATCTGAAGCGATTAAGGGATCAATACAACATACTTTCCAAACTGACTCAGTCGGTGTTCAAAAGGCCAACTTAACACGTGCTACTCCCCCAACCTTTCCCCTGTCTGCTCAACCAATCAGACCCCCCCTCTCACTGTACCCCTGCCCACCTATACAACATGATTTCTACTCCATACTAGAAGATTTGTGTACATAGGAAAGTGTTTTGTATAAATGAGTACTATTTTCGACATCTTCACTAGAAACCAGGGCACAATGTAAACTTTGAACTGAAGTTATTGTACTGAATCAGAAGAGGACTTAATGAGAACTATAGAATTATACAAACACTGCTTTATCTTGATTTATGGAAACATGTCAGAGTGGACCATGCATAGTTAACTATACTGATTCTTTTCTTACAGGACATTCGGTTGCTTCGTCTCCTTTTTTAATTTTGTTTTTTAAATATTTCTTTGCTTCTTTTTTACTTTGTCACAGGTTGCTTGATTTAGACTTTGCCTTTTTTAATTTTTCCACTTTATAGGGGGAGGACAGCAGCGTTGCATGTTCTGAAAATTTTGCTGGTTAAAATAGAAAAAGGGAGCCGGTGAAGTGAACAATTTAAAAAGGGGGTTAATGAAAACAGTTTTAAAAAAGCAGAGGTTGTTCCTTAAACTTTTATGGGGAAACGTTGCTTCAATTTGCAATTGCTTGTGTTTAACTCTACATTTTCTTTTCTATGAAAACAAACAAAAACAGAAAAAGAGTACTCAACACCTTGTGCAATAAAGCTATCTTTTTATGAACCGTGAGCAGATTTTTCATTCTTTCACAAACATGCAGAGAGGTGGAGGGCTTTCATCACGTCTGTACTGTAATCGGATCATAATAAGGACTGACTTGTTCTTAGAATCTGCAGAACTCAGATTTTAGAGGGACTATTTCTTCAGGCAGAACGTAGTTCAAATAAATAATCATGTCATCAGTGATGTCTGACTATCAATAGTTTGAGCCCAGAGAGGAAATATCCTTCGCCAACATTATGTCAGGCTGTGGAGCACAAATGACCGAAGGTGATCTGAAAATCAGGGCAAAGTAAACTGAAATGATCGACATGTGGAACCACTAAAGGTGAGTGAGAAAATGTTTCATTTCACTTAAACATCTTTTAACTTTATTCTGGGGCGCTGCTTTAGCTCAGTTGGTAGAGCTGGCGCCCCATGACGCACTGATCACAGGCACGACTCCCGGTCTGCCGATCATTTGGTGTACGTCATCCCCCACTCTCTACGCCCCACACTTCCTGTCTCTCTTCTGCTGTCCAATAAATAAAAGCAAAAAGCCAAAAAAAATTCCTTCAAAAAAAACTTGCTAAAACTTCAACCCTGCCCATAAAAAAGCTCATCTTAACCTTTGACCTGAATTCAGCCCAGCAATGGGTGGACTTGTGTACATTAATCAACATGTAAGTATACATTTGGGTAAACTGTCACCTTTGATTTCTCTTCAGGTTTTCAGCCCCATATTTTAACCTTTAGTTTGAATAATTGAACAAATACATTATGAAAGAAATATTGTGAGAAGTTTTTTCCTTTTTACTTTCACAATAAGAAAAAAGGGGCTTCCTCCCACAGTCCAAAGACATGCTCGTTAGGTTCGTTGGTGACTCTAAATGGCCGTAGGTGTGAATGTGAGTGTGAATGGTTGTCTGTCTCTATGACTGACTGGCAATCAGTCCAGGGTGTAACCCGCCTGTCGCCCAATGACAGCTGGGATTGGCTCCAGCCCCCCTGTGACCATGAAGAGGATAAGCGGTATAGATTACCTAATGAGCATGTCTTTGGACTGTGGGAGGAAGCCCCTTTTTTCTTCCGGAGGGAACCCACACATGCACGGGGAGAACATGCAAACTCCACACAGAAAGGCCCACTTCGTCCGAACCAGGAACCTTCTAGCTGTGAGGAAACAGCACTAACCACTGGACCACCATGCCGCCCCACATGTGATTTAAGTTTCCAAAGAGCACCAGCAACACTTCCACTCCTTTGTCTCCAGACAAAACATTTATTACAGTTTATAACACATTGTTTCTTCACAAATCTACTTTTCATTACAGAGTTTTTGTCAATCAAGACGAAAAAGGCAGAGCGAGTTCTGTGATTGGCTGTGGCTTCGTTCTGGATGAGCCTGTTTATCCGTGTTGTTATTCAATGCCTTACTATTTCATTTACTACTGAACACTTGAGATTACAATGTAGCCCATTACAGATATTGTATTAACAATTAATTCTTAAAAAACATGGAGGATTTAACTAGACTAGATATTATTATGAATGCACCATCTGAAAATGTATAGCACGAGTCAGATCCTGATTAAAACACTAGAGGGCGATGTGCTGCAATGAAACAAACCTGCCTTACAGAGGCTTTAATGACGTATAAACTGGTCAAATTTAAACATGTTTGTTGTTAGAGATCCACAGTTTGTTTTCCATATTTACAAATCAAAACAAAGGTCATATATACATACATATACATATAAGTACTCACGCACACACCCTCACATTCAGACGGACAGTATAATCACATATTGTATTCACACAATGTTATAAATAACGAACGAGGGTCTGAAATGTGCTCTACCACTGTTCATAATGTGTCACTCATCCAGGGGCTCTACTTAGTGTTAAAAATACAGCTTGAATGTATGTACATCTGGGTCAGCTCCTCTGGTGAACACACATGCGTCCCCCCCTGGCTTTCTGCACCCTCTTCCTCCATCTACTTGCCGTTCTTCTGCTTCTTCTGTTGGAACTTCCTGAAGTGGGTCTGAATGGTGGCGGCGGCCTTCTCCACTTCCACGGGGCTGAGCGGAGGGACGGGGGACACGGAGCGCGTCCCATTGCTGGGGTTGGAGTCTGGGCACAACAGGACACAGGGGACTGCCAGAGAGGCAGAGGCAAAAGCCATGGAGACATTGTCTGTAGCAGTGATTGAGTTCAAACACATGGTGTACATATTAGCGTGGATTCAAGCAGGCTATTTTTCTGATTGAGGTTTGACACTTGATCTGAATCCAACCCCCCTGTGGTGACTTTAATACAACCATTAAGGCAGAAAAATAGCCTGCATTTACTGAATGACCAGTGTTACTCACTCTTTGTGTACACGCCTATGCTGTTCCTCCTGAGGCCCTCAAACTGTGAGGAAACAAAAAAGCTGTTAGACGACACTGACGCACACAGAGGAGGACAAATCAGATGTGATGCTGTGCAGGAGATACACAAGTTGAGGTATGCTTTTTTATCAACGTCACAATCTTATCAGGAACTTGGCTGAAGCGTTGCTCACATGCCACTGAAAGCATGCAACCAGATAGTCGCGCTTGTGCAACTCATCTTTACATAATGTGCAGAGCGATGTACTGTGCATGTGTCGCTGCACCTGTGTGTCCTTTCTATCCGCAGATAGAGGACTGAGCTCCAGCGTAAATAAATCCCCTTGATTGGGATTAGAGCTCACACACAGCGGCGGCGGCGGCTGGTGCAGCCACAGGGCCGGGGGACTGGACCAGTTTAGCCTGCTTACCAGTCTGTTTGGCTGCGTGGCTGCGTGGCTGCGTGCCTTCACTCCTACACACGGGCTGCGTAACCCCATCAGTGAGGTCAACTCGCTCTTAATCAGACACATAAAGGTGATGGCTGCGTTTCTCTTCACCTCTGCCTGTGTTTTGTGATGCCCCCCTGCTTGTTTTTTGATGTGTTCTTTCACTCAGGTAGCAGAAAACTTCTGCTTACTGCTGATCTGAACAAAAGGTCAGACGGAGATGTCAAAACAGTTTCCTTTAAGTAAGAAAAAGGCACAAACACATCCTGTTTGCTGTTTTTTATGTATAGGGCATCTTTTGGTCGGCCTCAAATGTGCCTTTTGATTCAAAAATCCATCCAGCCTGAGGAAAACTGTAATGATTGCTAAGTTTCAGATCAGGTTGATCTTTACACGGATTTATCAACACCAACATCGAGGTGTAAAAGCGTCTGATGCATAACTTAACTTTAATTTTAACTAGCTGGTGCTGTCTCATTGCACCGGCTCTAAAGGTCACCTCTCTCTTGTGCATCATATCCGTCTGATTCACTTCACAGTCCTCCTCTGAGACTCTGTGTCCAAACATGGAACATGTGACCAGGCTTAGACGCTCACATGCTGAGTCAAGCTTGACGCCTGAACTCTCCACATGCTCTCTCTCTCTCTCTCTTTTGGTATTAGATAACAGAAGCCCCCTAGTGGAGCAGCTCGAGAAGAGAGGGCGTTAAATGTATCAGCTGTAGAGTTGCCAGCATGGTGCGTTTAAAGCAAATACACTAACCTCCTCTGCTTTGCTGCTCCTCCGACTGTGCGACACGGAGTGAACCTGCCAAGGCAACGGCTGGGACACCAAGTAAGGCAAAGGGTCCTGCTGCCGGGCAAAGCGCGTCCCTATCTGGAAGGGAAAGGGAGGTGTGGTTAGAGGTGGGTAAAAGTGGGAAATATAAGCAACATCTTCGCTCAGCTCTCGGTTTGATATCTCTTCCACACATCTCAGGTTAACTTATCAGATACAAGTGCAGTTCGGCCTTCTTGAGTTAGGTGAATAAACATGTGCGTGCACGAGGTGTTATATAATAAGGAAAGAGGAATGCAGCCCATCAGAGTCAGAATAATCATAGTGAGATGCAGTCAATACAAGCCTCGCTGTAATCACCAGATGCATTGATTGATGCTGTCTATATAAACCTGATTCATATTCAGTGCTGTCAACCTGCTGGGAGAAAAGCTCAATGTTGTTTGCAGCACAAACACTCAGCAGAGCATTCAACTCATACGAACACACAGGACTCTACCTGAACACATTTAACATGAAACTGAGCTTATTTCTATTTCTGCTGCATCCATCATCACAATCATCTTACCGATTCTACGACCCTGACCATCATGTACATGGCTGTAAGCATGGTGATCAACATCCTGACCACTTTTTCCTGCAGTGTCTCTATTAAAATCCTGAAAGTTCTCCTGGGTGTTTTCCTCAGATGTCCTCCGTCCTCCTGCAGGAAACGTTAGTCCACACAGGATCAGATCCGAGCAATCAGCAATGCAACAGCTAGCTGCTCAGGGGAAGGCGCGGGCTCGAGTTCGTCCACTCGCACAACTTTCTCAGGTATAAACAAACACACACACACAGCTACATGCACACACAGTCTCACAGTGTCTGACACACGAGTGTAAGGCTGCTAAAGAGCTTTGCAGGACAGAAATAGAGACGCGATAATCTTTTCCACGCACAGCGCTTATCCTTCAGGTGAGTGCCCACCTCACCTGCAGCAGAGGAAGATCAGGTTATTTCGATTAAAGGGCTTAGTTAGAAATACTTGTTTGATTACTTGTTTTATAATATATTTTATTTTCCATCTAGTTCAAGTGTCTGGCATGCTGATTATACAAGCCAGTGTGTTGCACTTGTGTGACCTGGGAAGAGGTGGACACATAGGTACCAGTTTTCCACTGATGCAGCATTAAAGTTATGTTATAGGTTGTAACTAGCACATTTAATAATGCTTAAATCATTTACATGTGCTTTATAATTTAGTAATAGACCTTTTCTAACACATTAAGGCTTTTTTGTTATGTACAAACTAATTGCTTGTGTAATGATCTTATGTATTAGGTCATAACTCTGTTATAAATGTTGGTAATTTATGATTTGTGAATTGTGAATGTTAATAAATAAGTTGTTAATAAATGTATTTAGGTGCAGACCAATAGATAAGTAATGGTCCAATCAGTCGAAGGGATTTTACAACCTGACACCCAAAATAGCCATCATTGATTGGCTTTAACATCTACCAAGTCATTTATAATACACTATTAAAGCAACACGTTACAACTCAACATATGAAATAAGAAATGTAAGACGTGGTATAATTATATAAAGCTCTAAACATGTGTATTGTGGGTAAGACCAAGATGGGTGATGATACTCTTAGATTCAGAATAAAGAAATGCATCCAACTCAGAATAATGGAAAACTGCTAATCTCTGCTCTCTTGTAATTATCATGTGGTGAAAATTAATTCTCAAGTTTCCCTTCATACAACAAAGAGAGAATACTGAATAAGGAACAATCACATCATGTCTGAATTTGCCTGCAATGACTGAGAAGCAGCATTTATGCAGGAAAGACGTCAGGGTCGAATCTTTTGTAAGTCGAACACATAAAAATATTGTGTTATTTTGAATTTATGTTTTTTCTATTGTAGTTTTTTTGTGTCATCAATGTTTCCCCATAATTATCTGTGTTCCTGCCTGCTGATTTCTTAAAACTTTCAAATACAGTATTTTGGTATAAGTGGTACTCTTATTCACTTGAATTTCTCTCTCTCTCTCTGCGACAGTTATCTATTCTCACATTAGCAGCCGTCTGAACTGTTTTTCAAATAAGGCCCAAACCAACCCTGCACAATTGCTATAACCCCCTTTATAACCCACACAACCCATTAACAGCTTTGCATTACTATAACTTTGTGTTATGCCTCTAAAAATTGGGGATAGATGATAACAAACGTGACAAACATCTGCAGTCAAATGTATTTTAAAAACATTTGACACACCGGTGTGTGTACAGGGAGGTAGAGAGAAGGACACACTCAATTTCATTTTTGCTGAAACAGACGTCACACTGTCGCTCATGTAACTTTTAAGCACAAAGCAGCTTAAACACATTAAATACTCACAAAAACTGAATACTGTAAAGTCAATGTATTGTAAAGTGCATAAAAAAAAGGGTGACCAACACCAATCAGCTTTAACATTATGACCCCTGAGAGGTCGAGTGAATAACATTGATTATCTCCCGTCAGTGTGTGGTATGTGTTAGGCAGCAAGTAAACCTTATGTCCTTGAAGTTGTCGTGTTGGAAGCAGGAATAATGGACAAGTTTAAGGATGTGAGTGACTTGACAAGGGCCAAATTGTGATTGCTAAACAACTGGGTCAGAGCATCTCCAACGCTGTGTTCCCGGGCTGCAGTGGTCAGTACCTGCCAGAAGTGGTCCAATGAAGGAAAACCGGTGAACCAGCGAAAGGGTCATGGACGGCCAAGGCTCATTGATACATGTTGGGAGTGAAGGCTGGCCCGTGTGGTTCCAGGACTTAAAGGATCTGCTGCTCACGTCTTGGTGCCAGATACCTCAGCACACCTTCAGAGGTCTAGTGGCATCCATGCCTCGACGGGTCAGGGCTGTTTTGGTGGCAAAAGGGGGGCCTACACAATATTAGGCAGGTGGTCATAATGATATGGTTGATCAGTGTGTGTGTGTGTACACCAATGACTGTATATATAGATGGACAACGCGTCTCCATCTGCTCCCATTGTACGAAATTGATGCCAAAATAGCCCCTGTGATAGGCGCTGCCATCTTGCGATGGCGACGTCATATGGAGCCAGAGACTGTGCAATAGAGATCGGTAAGTGCTAACCCAAACACACACTTAACTTACCGAAAAAACAGCAAGGATCCCGCACGTCGGCGTGTTTAACAGCAGAACAGCTTCTCTGCGTTGGTCTGAGGTTAACGTTCACAGGTATGGAAACTTCAATGACTGTAGTGATTGTTTTAGTTACGTTTCTACTCGCGGATCGTCCTCCGCTCTGCTCACCCGGAACTGATCGGCTGCAGGAGCCGAATTTGTCAACAGAGCTGTCAATCATCATTTTGACAGCATCAAATAACTAATTAAAAATAAACTTGTCAGAAAAATGAACACTTGGACGTAAATCAGCATGATAATAACTAGCTATAATGACAGAAACCATGTTTGAGAAACATTTATCAGGCGTGTATTTTGATTTTATAGTTTGACGCATGTCCCATCTGTTTACATGGAGGAGGCGGGCTTTATGACCTATACTGCAGCCAGTCAGCAGGGGGCGCCCGAAATGTTTTGGCTTCACTTTTAGGGAGCTGTCATGTCGTCCATCTTTTTATACAGTCTATGGTGTACACACACACACGCTTTACTTGTCTCTGCTAAACTTATCTCTCAGTCACAAATGTTTCCTAACCACTCACTTGTTACTGCTGACATGTTAGCAAGTTGCTATACAGCACAGTTGTTCTGTTAAAACGACAAAATACCTGAAAAATGTGCAGAAAAACTACTGCAGTGAAAAATGATGAACTAAACTTTGTAAAAAAGATATTATTGTTTTAATTAATGATTGTGTGGTCATGCTTAAAGCCTAACATACAATAAAACAGGCTTTTTATTTATTTAAACTCTCTACATGAAAGAAGAACAGTGGGTTATTTCTAATCAGATTCAGACAAACTTGTCGCCATGACTGAAAACTGGGAATAATTCACCACAGTTCTTCACTTTCCTACATTAAAAGTTATGGTGGATCACTAGCGCCATGTAAGCGGCCCCTGTCAGTCATGGGCCCTTTGAGTCGTGACTTTATGCTCCGTACGGCGCCCCTGAAAAGAAGCATCAGTATGCCAGCTATTTAATTGTTGTAATCAGATAGACCTATATCTGAGAGATCACACATGACTGAGGGTTTGTGTGCGTCATTGTCTGCAGCCTCGCCTGTGACCCCTGCAGACCAATGATAATCCTTTGTGCAGGAGTGTCTGACAACATTTCACCTGCACTGCACCTGTCTGCCTCTCTGCACTGAGACAGACACACAGTTCCTGCTGTTATCTGAGTATCAAGGCTGTCATGTAAAAATGTTTTACATAAGCACGAATGTTAACTGGTGCCTAGTTGTGTCTTGATGCTGTGAGTGCGCCTGCATATGACCGATGGTCGTGTAGTTTGTATGGGATTAGATAGAAGAGCAGGAATGTGTCTTATCGACGTGCAGACAGGTATAAGAGCTCTTCTGACTGAGACAAGCACACACCTGCTGACTGAGAATATGTGAAGGATACTTGTTTTCTCTTACCTGGAAATTCAATGGGAGGAATTAGGTAAGTTTATGACTTTAGAACAAATTAAATATAACAGTGATATATAAAAGTTTACATTGACATCTTATATATTTGACTTATAAGAGAAATCGTAGATAAAACAGCAAGTTTGCTCGATATGCCTAATCTTCCACTACTTCACGAATCACACAAGTAACCAAAATCTGGTAAAATATCAAGAGTTAACTGGAGTTATCATATATGTACTCTACTTAAACATCTACTCCACCGCATCCCAGAAGGATCTATTCTCGTTGTTACTTCATTCCATTTATCCGGCAGCTTCAGTCAGGAGTTACTTTTCAAATTTAAATCTTACATAAAGCATTAAATGATCACATTAGAAATCTTAATAGGCACAAAATCTTTCCAGATGTATCCCCACTGTGTGACAAATGTCACAGTGAAGAAGCCAATTTTCTTCACAGTTACGTTAACTGTCTGAAGTTAATGCCCTGACACCCTTCTGATGCTGTTTGGAGTCTCTGATCAGTTTTCCATGCTTAATAAATGTCAACAACAGGTGGTACTCTACGCTCTTATCACTGCAGACAAACGTCATGTTTTGGGGAGAAGAAACAGAAGCCCCACCAGTTAGGCACTTTGACTAGATTTGGCGTCCCCTTCCTTAATACATTGAAGATGCAAACTCAGGTTGACTATACGACACTGATGACCCCCTTTGGAGTGACATGAAGTAAAGTCCCGGGAGGGGGGGTAAGGGGATAAGGGGATAGCTGTATACCCTTTTGTTGTTACCCTTGTTTTTTTGTAGTTGTTTTTTATTGTCTTTTCTTTCTTTTGTTTTTTTTGCTTGCTGACTTGTGTGTTTGCTTGTTGTTTTCTTCTATTTAAAATGAGGACAAATCTGTAACATTGAATGTTTCCTCAGTAAAAACATTTGACTAGAAATACGATGCATTAAGAGTAAGTCAGTGGCCTGTCACTTTTGTAAAACACCAGCGTTTAGTCGCTGCTAATGTCTTTAGAAGTTGTTAGAAGTTGCAACAAAAGGATATTTTTCAGCTGTATACTTCTCACCTGGTTAAATTTCATAAAGTTTTGATGGTCTATAGAGATAAAATTATGCAAGTCTCACAAACAGCCAGATGAAATGATTGGAAGAGCTTATTACGGGCCTGAAACACTCACAAATAGCAGACTTTTACTGGTCAGACCATTGTATTAGTTGCTGTTGTTTGTATTATAACAAAAATTATAACAAAAAAAAAAAAAAAAAAGGTTTATGTTTAGGCGCCGCTTTAACCCAAGTAGAATTTCTGTCTAACACTGGGTTGATCTACTTTTAGCTACAAATCACAACTGGAAATCAACCAAACTCTCAGGAGCAGGGAAGTGTTAAATCTATAGTCACTTCAGTATTGAGCGAGCTCAGGTGTCCTATTTCTTTCTGACAGCCCGCTGATCTGAGGAGACACTATTATATCACTATATCATGTTCCGCTCGTCATGGATCAGGTTTTACTGCAGTAGTAAAAACAAAAATGAAACAGGGAGGGGGTTCATGCTTCAGTGAAGCGTTTCAAGAAGATAAAAGTCAGGACGAACCAGACCTCTCTGTACTTTCCACAACGAGCAGGCGTTCAGACAGCCGGCTATGACATATTCTCGTTGTTAGTAGGCTTATATTCACAGATAACAATAGTGGTATTAGACCAAAGGATCTTGCAGGAGTGTTTTGTGCTGCCTTTTGTATGCCTGTCATGCTTATATTATGAATTTTAATCACAGGGTTCCAGTCAACACTCCACATTGTAAGTGGTTGACCAGAGAAGAATAACAAATCTAATCCGAAGAGGAGAGACACTCGGCTGGATTTAACATGTCAGTCAAGATACCGAAGAGGCTGAGCAGCAAAAAGAAAAGTATGTATGATTATTTTTCAGGGGTTTTGGCATCATTGAAACATGTTTTGTATTTAAGAACTTTTTCAACTTATCTGAAAATGCTGTGATTCATATTGATATTGAAAATGGGCAAGGTACTGTGTTTCTTAAAGAAAAATGTCTTTATGTCTAAACTCTCAAAACATCATCCCTTGTACTCAACCTATGTGATATTGTTTCATAGACTAACAGATAATACTTAAAATAAACAATCTTCGGCTCTCGGCAGTAGAGTACAAGTTGGTGCATTCAAACCTTATGCAAGCGTAACATGGCGTGGAATTTTTGCAAAGAACAAAGGTGCACTAGGTGAGAATTGAGACATCAACACTGCAACAGTAACCCAAGTCAACACAGACTGTGTTTCCCCTATGAATGTGTCTGTGCTTCCCGAAAATCTCAGCTAATCCAAATATGTTTACATTGTAATAAAGTAAATGCTTGAGCTACTAATGCTACATTTTTGTAAAACAACCATGATACCTAGTCATATCAGCCATGTCAGCTGTCATAGATATGGTCCAAGGTAAGCCTTAGCCAGCGCTAACTTTTAGCTTTATCAGAAGAAAAATGTTAAGCCTTGTCTAAACTGTGGGGATGTTGTCTGCCTACCTGAATGAACTGAAAGACTATAGGTACTCTGTGAGAGCACTGTTCTAGAGGGGTAATAAGGCACTATGAGCTCTTTAATGTACAATGGTGTCTGACCATTAAAAGCTTTTATTTGTGTTTTATTAGCTTAATTTATATTCAAGGTTTTAGCCCATACAGAGAAGCTGATATGCTGACACGTGCTGGAGAGTCTTTAGATTTTTATGTGGGCAGCTTTATAACAAGGACATTCAAAAGTCTTACATGTCGCGGTTGAAAGGCATATCCTGATCAAAGATAACTCCCTAATATCTTACAGCAAGCTTTGAATTGAGTTTGGTAATTGGTTTCATTTGGCTTCACTGAAAAGTATAATTGGATATCATCTGCATAACAACAAACATTTATGGTGTTTCCTGATAATATTACCAAGAAGAAGCATATACACAAGGTAAATAAAACCAGGCTGAGCACAAGCCTTGTGAAACTCCATGACTATCTTTGGCATGCATAGAGGATTAATCATTACAAGATGTACAATCTGAGAATAATCTGATAAATAGGATTTAAACCAGCTTAAAGTGGTTCCTTTAATGACAATCAAGTGTTCAAGTCCCTGTAACAGAACGTGGCGGTCAAATGCCACACTAAGATCTAACAGGACAATTACAGAGAGAAGTCCTCTGTCTGAAGCAATTAAGAGGTCATTTGTACCTTTAACCAGCATTATCAAAGTGCGATGGGGGACCGACTGAAAATCAGTGTAGGATCTGAAGTTTAAAAGACCACATATAATTATCCTTATTTGTTGTACTACTGTGATGGTCATGGTTTAAATTTGTGTATATTATAATGTTTATTTTTTAATTCAACTGATTTAAAAAGGTCAAAGGCCACACAGTCTCTATGCAACTTTGTTTGGGCAACCATTCTAAAGGAAGGGCAGAGCAGCATGAAGGACTGCTTTTAAGAAAAATCTAATATTTCTTTACATTTTTATACTCTTGATTAAAAATAGTCCATGGCAGCAGCTGAAAACAAAATGTATGATGACAAGCAATCAGTCCAAGTAAAGTATAAAGACATAGTATACACATAATCTATGCTATTTATATCTTTGCTTTGTTTTTTCTTGATTACATGGACTTGAATTTTACAATCAATAAAAATACATAACTTCTGAAGACTTAAAAATGTTGCTGATCCACAGCACTTATATTTGTTTGTTTTTTCAAACCAGAACTTCCAAAGGACAATGCACAGGCAGAGGTTCTTTATAGGCTTGGCCTGGAGGCCTTCTGGACTAAACCATTGGACCCAGTGTCTATGTTGGACATCAGCACTTGGAATCTGGAGAACCAAGCTCCTCTGGAATCCAAGGATCTACCACATGCTTTCCTCCGTCGTCTTTGGCTGCTAAGACCAGATGCCCGTAGTTCTTGCTGCAAACCTCAGCATGATGTTCTGAATAATGCCAATGAATCATCCGAGGAGACGATCAATGGTTTTGGAGGAGAAAGCCACTGTGACATCAACCCCCTTGATTTAGTTTCAGGTGTCTTTATGTCTGCCAACTCTTTCCTTCAACAGGAGATGGCTGTGCGCATGGTACAATGCCAGTTTGCAGTGCCTCTGGTTCTTCCAAACATAGATCCAGAAGAACCCAGTCACTTCCTCCTTTGGCCTTCGAGAGGTGTTTTAAGCCATTGGGAATCTCACTCTCCAGAGACAAACAGGAGGGTCCAGCATGGGGATTTGGCAAGTACCTACATGCCAATGATTTCTTGTGTGAAGCTTGGTCGCTGTGGTGTATCCAAGTCACAGGTTCTAAACAATGTTATAGGTGGACTCGGATCTCCCACAGAAACATTTCTCCACAAGGGTATGGATGGAGGACAACTGCCCCGAAGACTCTCCAATGGCCTGGTAGAGATTGGGTGGTATCTACCCACTGGAGACACTTCAAGAGACGTTTTCCCTGTCCCTGTGGTCATCTGCAACCTACGTGGCGATGCCAATGCACATGAGAAATACCTCAACCTACTATGCCAAGCATCTTCTGCTGTTGTTGTTTTCTGTGGGAATCTTAGGGAGAAAGAAAAACAACTTCTTGCCACTTACAAACATATGGCAAGCAAGCTCATACTGATTGACCTATCAGACACTGAGACATATGGCAACAGGGTTGTGGGGTTTGCTGATCAGAACCTTGGCGAAAACCTTGGGCTTCCTGAAGGGTCAGTACTCCAAGGGAGTGCTCTGAGTGAGGAGGAACTGGCTAGTAGGCTGTCTGACACCCTGAAAGATCTGCTACCAGATGAACTGAAACTTGTTACACTTGAGGCAGTAGCAAAATTAGCAGAGGAGCTAGGCCTAGATGTGGATGAAGGGGCAGTTTGTAAAAAGGCAATGGCCAAAGCAGAGGAAGTCTTGAAAGGTTTAGCAGAGGGATCTGACAAATTTACAGACAAACAGCTTCCCTTGCAGGGGCTTTTGTGGAGAAGACTGGCTCAAATAGAAAAGGAGGAGAAAAAACTGAAAAAAGCTGGTGAACAAATCAACTCCCAACTGCAAAAAGAAAAGAAAGACATCTTTGTAGCGTTGAGCAGCTACAAAATGACCCCAGCTATGAAGATGTTTACTGATGTGCTTTACACTGCAGATAAAGTGGAGAGGACTTGTTTTCTTACTTGGATGAAGCTGAAGCTTTCCCTGATGCAAAATGAAAAACAAAACAGTCCAAAAGATTTCCTCACAAAACTGCTGACAGAAACAAATCACCTGTCTGAAAATTTTGATGAACTTGAAAATGGAGTGAACGACACCCTCGGGGACAGTGATAGTTTCTGCACAGATTCAACACCTGAAGAAGAACAAACTGAAGAGCAGCTTGTTAGTACTGAAGAGCAAATTTCTGAGAAACAATTAGAACTAAGCCAAGACTTAGAGCATTTCTTGCAAACGTCTACAGAGAAGACCACAGAACCACAGTCACAACAGAACGACGATCTTGAGTCCGCACATGAACCAGTCATAGAGCAGCAGTTAAATATGATGTCAAATGAAAAACCTGAAGAGAGTAATGAAGACATCGTCAATTTTGAAGAACACATTTCAGATGCAGAATTTGAGGCCCAAAACTCTCATTTGGAGTCTGGAGAAAATGGAACCTTAATTTACCAAGGGACACAGATAGATGAAGAGCTGACACCAGCAGGGTCTGTTTCCGTTGAACATCAGGTAGCCAAATGTTCAGAGCCTTTTGAACCGGATCCATCTTGGCTGGGGCTTGAGCACTTTTTGCGTGAGATGGGCCTAATTTTTGAGCTAACACACATCAGCCCTGGCAGTGGGAGCCACAATGTGTTGCGTCTCCCTAGCTTAGCTACAGACCTTCTTCTCTATGGAATTCCACTTGAACTAATGGATGGAGATGCCTCAAACATCCCTGTCAATTGGCTGGGCTGTGTCTTTGCAGAGCTGAAACGTCGCCTACCTCAAGACCGGTGCAGGACCCGGGTGCTGACGAGCCTTGGAGTACATCATGCTAAGAACGCAGAGGTCCTTTCTGCGTTATTTGGGGTTACATTTCCTGAAGGGAGGAAAAGAGCCACTAGAGGGTTGTACATGGCTGCCCTGTGTCTCCCTGATAACCTTAGAGAAGACATGGGATGTGATTTCCTGTTGTTGATTGATGTAGAAGGTCTCTGCTCAAAGTCTCTAGGCAACGAAAGAAATACGCTGATCCATGATAATGAAATGGCTACGCTTGCCACAGGATTGAGTGATGTTTTAATGCAGAACATCTCTCCAGATGAGAGTAGTGAGTTTGAAACTAACTTCAATGTGATAGTCAATGCTCTCCTGCGCATCAAAGAACGCGGCTCATTTCCTATTTGCCAACTCGTGGCTCAGGGTGAAGGAATAAATAGCGCATTGCAAGCCTCACAGTTAAGACGTGTTTCTGAGATGCTTCAGACTGAGACTGGGGAGCAAGGAACTAACAATACTGATCACCACAATGCAAAGACCCCATGCACGATCACGTGTGTCAAAGGGCCTTGGTACAATCTATCCCTCTCTCAACCAATTGATACACAGTATAGTGCGGCTGTGTTAACACTTAAGCAAAACCTGTTTGGGGCATTGAAGAAGTGTGCAGCGAAGTCTGAACCCATAGGGCTACCTGAGTTTATGAGTCGTTTGTGTGCTGTTTGGGATACAGTGAGAGAAGAATCGTTCTCTATTGGTCTGCAAAATACTGACATAGCTTTAGACTTGTCTTTATTGTGCACAGAGCTTTCTCAGTGGGAGGATAGAGTCCAGGATCATGTAGAAAGTTGGCTTATGGATGCAACAAAGAAAATCTATGCCACAAAGGCAAAGGCTTTAGACGCTGCAATCCAAAATGAACTTATGAGTGAGTTAAAGGAAGAAGCCAAAGAGGAAATCAAAGCAGAGGTGGACAAACTCAGGACAAAAGTAGATTCCTATTTGATGAAAGACAACCTTCACAAACTAAATACATTCAAGCCAATCCTGATGAGCAATTTGGATGAACTCCAGGAGCGAGTAACTGAAGACATAAAACAAAGGTTGGAGACAGTCACAGAGAGCCATTGCTCTTCAACACAGCTGCAAAAGCTTGAGGCATTTTTGGAGACAGAACAGGATTTCAAGCTGCATGCGCTGTTGGAGAACAGCATGTCGACAAAAGTTCTCCATCAAGATTCAGAACTAGAAGAAGAATTTGAGAGTGTGTGGAGTAAGACAGTGTCCAGCTTTGACTTCAGGCCCTCAGAAACTGATGATATTACTGCAAGAGTGACTGATATTCTGAAAGAGAACCTAATAAGCCGTGGTCTCCAGAAACACATGAAAAAACTGGAAGTCGTTGACCAAAACACGACTTCTACTTTCCTGGTTTATGATGAGCACTTTGGATACCGCAGCAGATTGAAGCACATGTTTGAAGATAACAACAGACTACAAAGGTTAGCAGCTCAAAAGGTAGCAAGCGATATCATAGACGAATACAATCAGTTTGTAGCAGCTAAATCTAGTTTAACAGCTGATTTCTCTGACAGCTATATAACAGAGCTGTTAGAAATTGTTGAAAAAGCTTTGAAGGAGAACTCCATGGAAATCAGATCAGCTTTTGAAGTGGATCTGAAAGTTTATCTCTGTAGCTCTGCTTGCCGAGACTTCCAAAAACTACATGACCGCTATGCTAAGGACACAGAACTTTTGAGCTGTATCACTGCAAACAAGAGCAGGTACTTGGCACAGTTTATGTACCAGTTCAGAAAGAGAGACCAGTGTCAGAGAATGGCTCAAGCCTTCACCTCCATGGTCATCAAACCTACAGTCTTGGACTACATTTATAGTCCCCTGGGGATGCGTATTGGTGAGGAGATCAGAGGTAGTGCACAGCAGTATCAATCCCCACGTGCCTTCCACCAAAGCTTGTTGGAAGAGCTGTTAATGGAAGACTGCTTTGAAAGCTTCCTGGAATATTTGCTCTCCTATGACAACTTCAGACTGACGAAGATCCAGAAGGCAGTGGTGGCTCACCTCTCTGAATCAACCAACTTGAATAAATGGAGGCAACTGAGACTGGGTGAAATTGTAGGAAAAATTGCATCAGCAGTGAGCCAAACTCTGGAAGGTACCAATGGAGTGCTCAGCGATACAAAGATGCTGCTGGAGAGAGTGTGCCTCACTTTGGAGAAAGACGGAGATGTGGATGTCACAAGGGCCCCTCTTGATGGACCTCTCTTCAGTATCACTACAGAATGGGATCGTTTTGTCAAATGTCTAATGGAGTTACTGGCTGCAATGCGCTTGGACCTAGCCCAGGAATTCTCCCAAAATGTGGATCCTAACCAACTTCTTCAGTGCCTTCCAGTTCAGCCGAAAGACTCCCTCTTCAGCAGAGTAAGAGGCTGTGAAAAGCAATGTCCGCTCTGCAGAGCCCCCTGTGAGCTGACACAGATGGAACATGAAGTTCACAGGGCTCTTCTACACAGGCCAAAAGGCATAGTTCCACATAACCCCAGATCTCTGTCCTGCATTAGTTGCCCTGAGAGCATGGCCGAGGAAAATGCAGGTCAACACAGCATGTCAACTGAGGGCCTCCATTCCCTATACCCAGACTGGAGCACCTCCCCTGAGGACCCAAACAACCAGATGTCCTGTACCTACTGGAGGTATTGTGTGGTTTATTAAAGGTTAAATATCATATTATATTACAAATGATTAAGTGAATTAAAAAAATATATATATTTCCAGGTATGTGTTGGCGAGGTTCAATGAGAGGTTTGCACAAGCATACGAGCAGGAGCCGGAGAAGATTCCAGAGGAGTGGCAGGCGATCACTGAGGAGGAGGCATTGTGCAGTCTGAAGAAGGCCTTCCTCGCAGCACAGTGCTGATGTTAGTACTCTCCTGTACTCTATGCTATTTTATCATAATAAATGTGATATTTTATTGCTCAAGTTCATGTTAGTTTATGTTTTATCTGGTTTACAAACCTTTAACATGTGTCAAGGATGTTGATATGCAATGTATGACGTATGTGTAAGCTCACATTTTATTTGTTCTGTCAGATGCATTTGGTCCACCTCCTGTTGAGACAGTTTTTCACCAGGCCCGATTTAGGCCAAGCTAATCACAGCCATTCAAAGATCACATTAAAACAATGAATTGAAAAGATTTGCTCACTCTATTGTTCAGTGACTCACTTGTAGTCCCACTGAATGAGCTGATGCATGGATGAACTTTTTTCAAACTAAAGGCTTTTATGTTCAGCACATATATATATATTTTGGCGATAATAGCTAATTATTGAATTAAATATTTGGTACTACTTCCTACTTGGAGATTTCAAGACGAGAGGGGAGGGACAAGCCTTCCTCTCAGTCAGAAAAAGGTCACAGCTGGTTTTAGAAGAAAACAAAACTTCTGAATACAAAAACTTGTTAATAAAAGTGAAATTTAATTGTAAGCTATGCAAAGACAGTCATTTCAATTTGCATTGCAGTGAACTTACAGTTGAGAAAAAAACCTGACCTTATTTAAATGTTGTCTCCTGTCTCCTAGTAATTTTGTTATAGTATTAATTAGTTTTTTAATTACTTGTGGCAACAACTTATCGCTGCCAGGAATATGTTTAGAGATTTTGTGTTGCAAATTAATTATATAGAAAGGTCGTTTCTCGGAGTCAGGGTCGCTGTAGGCTACTTGGATCAAGCAGTTTAAAGCAGCCTAGACGCTAGATATAGTTGTTTTTGTCACTTTCTAAGGACAATTATTTTGGACTTTATTAGTATTGGGGTTTCTTATGCTGTTTTTTTCCTTTGCTTTATTGTGTTTTGCAATGTATATTTTTGTTGTATATTCAGTTGTCGTTTATATTTATTGCTGTAATTCACATCATTAACCCTAACCATAATTTTGTTAACATTTTTTGAGCAACTGTATCCCTGCGAACAACTGTAACCCCCCTAAAATATTAAGAGGTTCCAGACTAATTGGCCGGTTTATGCCAAACTACTTGTGCATCGATATGCACAAATTAATTAAAGTATAAAAGCAATGAGAGTGTATTTGAATTAAGAAGAGAGCAGAAACATTAAATACTTAAGAATCAATACATACATCAACTTCTTTCTTCTTCTTCTCACCCTTTTAAGGTTGCTCATTGTATGTCTGCGTATATCAATGACTGTATATATAGATGGACAACGCTACTCCATCTGCTCCCATTGTACGTAATTGTTGCCAAAATAGCCCCTGTGATAGGCGCTGCCATCTTGCGATGGTGACGTCATACGGAGCTCAGAGAGTTCGCAGAAAAGATTGGCGAGTGAAGCGGCCGTAGCCACTTCTGCTGACCCAAAAACACAATTAATTTACCGAAAAAACAGCAAGGATCCCGCACGCCGGCGTGTTTAACATCAGAACAGCTTCTCTGGGTTGGTCTGAGGTTAACGTTCACAGGTATGGAAACTTCAATGACTGTAGTGATTGTTTTAGTTACGTTTCCACTCGCGGATCGTCCTCCGCTCTGCTCACCCGGAACTGACTGGCTGCAGGAGTCGAATTTGTCAACAGAGCTGTCAATCATCATTTTGACAGCATCAAATAACTAATTAAAAATAAACTTGTCAGAAAAATGAACACTTGGACATAAATCACCATGATAATAACTAACTATAATGACAGAAACTGAAAATGTATTGGGTGTGTATTTTGATTTTACAGTTTGACTCATGTCCCACCTGTTAACATGGAGGAGGCGGGCTTTATGACCTATACTGCAGCCAGTCAGCAGGGGGAGCTCGAAATGTTTTGGCTTCACTTTTAGGGAGCTGTCATGTCGTCCGTCTTTTTATACAGTCTATGGCATATATATGCAGGGGCAGCTTGACTACTCTCTTCTGTGGAACCATGCTCTGAAGTTTGCACATCCCTGCCTGGTCTATCCAGACAAACTTTGACCTTTTTTTTTTAACAGTACCACATATTTACTTTATGGATCCTACTCGGCATCAATGAAATAAAGGAGGAGAGTGAATGAATAGAGGTAAGAGTCAAATTGTGGTATCCACAAGAGGGCAATGTGGAGGATTACCTGAGCTTAAAGCTGTGATGAAAGAACTGAATTCACTGGTTTCATTTATCTTTGTACCAAACCTTTATGATTATTCTTTATTCTACTTATACGGGGCATTTTTATTGAATATAAAGGCAAAGAAAATTAAACTGTTACTTCACTGTCACCTGTGCAACAGCAAAAAATACACATATAATTTCTGATAAAACTGGACAGGTCACAACACCAAAGGTAACCTCTTATTCAGCTTAGATTTTATACAACCATGTGACCACTGTATGTCAGTCAATTTGTTTGGGCTTACGAGGATTTAGAAGCAACATAGCAGGTCGTAGGCTCTGAGCTAGGTGATGAAGTGCTTTAAAAATGTGTCCACCTCACTTGTTTTTTGGTTCTAAGCCTGACAGCAGAGATTTAAACAATCTGAAAAAGCGCTTAGGTCGCCCTAGAGGACCTGGAAGTCTAAAACCCTGTCTTTGTTAATTATTAATTGTACATGCCCTCCTTTAACTCTTCTCAGCACTTTAAAATAAGGACCCTGTTATTCACTCAGAGGATTAGAGGATGTCTACATGCTACTTTGTCTTTATTTTGTTTCAAAAATTACATGTTGCATATATTTTGAGCTGTAAAGTACAAGTAGTATAACCATCTATTTTCTTCCTCCACTCTCAATATGTCGACAAGCGTAATCCTTAATGACATTGCATGAATCCAAGCACAAAGGTTGTTAACTTGTTACCATCCCCTAACTCTGATTTCTAGATGTATTTTTACTGAGTCTGTCATCAATTACTGTACCGCTACTGAATAGTATGGATCATCACTGCATTTACGTTACATCACATTTTATGTGTTTAAGCGCCATACTGGCACATTTTTATAAACTCACAGACAGTTCAAATCACACGCCCACATTTATATACAATCTAAATGTCCCAGCAATGACATCCAAATCACAAAATCAGTGGTAAATGGTCGGTACTTAAATAGCGTATTTGTAGTCTTCCGACCACTCAAAGCGCTTTCACAGTCACGTTCACTCACTGATGGCAAAGGCCTAAGTGCCATTCTCCAATCAGGAGATATGCACATTCATACCCGATGGCTACGTCAATTTAGGGTTCAGTGTCTTGCCCAAGGACACTTCAACACTGCAGCGGTCAGAGGTCGAACCCCCAACCCTTCCGATTGAGAGACGACCGACTCGCTGCACATAGTACACAGTTTCCGGCCACAAGACAACAAAAGTCAGCACAGCTTTGAAGGGTAAGCTTGTTTTTCAATCAGTTAACTGAATTATTTAAAAAAAATATTACTTTATTAACTTTTTCTAACAAGCTATATTAAAGTTCTTTTAACAACTCGGATGTCAGTTCCTACTCTACCGCTCTACAAGTGAATGTTCGGCACTATCCATGTTGAAACAGATTCAAAGTATAACTCTGAAGCACTCCGACACCTTAAATTGGCTGAAAAGTGGTGTCAGTATCAGGCCCACTTTCTTTAAAGGTGTTCATAGCTCGGAAAGACTTTCACCCTTAAATCTGTCACTTCATGCTGCCTGTGATACACAGCCTTAACCTCTTTAGTCTGGTGAGTAGGAGTGAACAGACTGACTGATGATCAACAGCTGTGAACAACCTGAGAATAGCACGATATAAGTACCTGACAGTTGATTTTCAGTCTTAACTGAACTGAATGGGAACCAACAGCTGCCTGAAAGGTAGAAAACACATTCTTCTGAAAAACACATGCATGCTTCTGTATATTTCAACATGATGTAATGCAGCTCTTTGAACAGGAAACCAGTCATAAACAATCAGGGGAGAATTAGTATTGAGCCCAGAGTGTTTCCGCCAATAGATATAAATCAAGTTCAAGTAGAGTTCTGTGTATTTCACATGTCAAACAGCCCATGTGTTAAAAATGAAATGGAGATTTCTAACAGCACAGCTTACAATTAAAAGGTCAGGACAACGCTAACATAGCTGCAATGTTAGACTATTTAATTACAGAAAAACTTGTAGTTCCTGCTTCATGCCGGTGTTACAAGAAGTAGCAGCAACAAGAAATTGTGATGGGTGAAGCTATGGGGGCACTGGATTGTTAATACTGAAGATTCACATATCCAGGGTATAGAAATAAATGCACATTACTAAATGTACAACGCAAGCACCACAAAAAGCCTGTGGATTTACAAAATACTTAATTTGAATCAAAAACGATTGCAACACTGGCTAGAGTTGAACAATGTCATGCTAAAGTGGATTCATCTCACATTTCTATAGAAACAGCAACACACAACTCCTGCTAGCTAGCAGCTGCCAGCTAGCTGTTACCGTTAGCCTGAGGCACACAGCACATGACAGAAGTTGCTTACTTGTAGCTTACCGCGCTAACTTTCATTAGTAATGCAGCTCTTTCAGTCAGTCTTCTTCTTCACCGTCCTCCTCATCGTTCTCATTATTCTCTTGGTGGCAACATAATGTCTCCATCATCTTAGCATTGTCATTGCTGGAATTAGCATTGTGTGACCGTTGCCACCACCATTATGCTCTCTCCTTTGTTTTGTGTAGTTATCAGACGTAATGCGGTCTCTCAACAAACTTACTTACTTTGACACCTGAGGTAACTCCAACACTGTTAAGCGTACTTATATTTGTGTTGTCCCACACATTCAATCATACTTTTAACAACATGAACCCACCTATCAAGTCACACAACAAGCAGCAAAGGTCAACAGCCATCATCACTAGAGTCAGTGGAATGGCAATGTGTGAATAAACGTACGTCAAGAAAGTTGCTATTGGAGACTGAATAAAAAAAAGTCTTGTGTAAATAATGAAAGTCTTACAAATATTCTGGTGAAAGGCTGGTGGATGATTTGAAAAAAAAAAAGTTAATCATGTGAAAATGTCTTTAAGGCAGCAAGAAAGGACAGGCAAGCTGTGGGTGTTCACATCATTGGGTTGTTTAATCAGGGAGGCATCCAAGCACGAAATCAGGATAAACTGACACAGCCATTACTTTTAAATAAAAGATGGAAAAAATCGCCTCTCTTTTCTCACCTAACAAACACACAAACACTTACACACATGTTTTTATCTTGCATGTCCGTATTATGCTATTATTTTCAATCTTCTGCCTACTCATCCTTTCTTACCGTCTCCTAAAGTGCTGAAATCAATAGAGTAATCCTGTGTTTCTACTCTACACCAGGGTTGCCAGGTCCGCGGTTTTCCCGCTAAATTGGGCTACTTTTTAAGTGTTGCCGTGGGTGGAAAATTTTGTCCCCTGGTTGGGTAGACCTGTTTTGCATGCAAATTACATGCATAATAGGCTATCTATAAATAGAAATCTAATTATTAATTAATTAATTTTTAGTATTATTGCAGATTACATCATTTATTTATACCCTAATCCTACCAAACGGACTCCATATCATTCAAAACTACACACAATGGACATGGGACATGCATGCCCACATAACAAACCCACACACACACTCTACTTTGCCACACAGTTAGCGAACTCAAACTGCACACAGTCAGTATCCATTTAGTGCACTGTGTGCTGTCAGCTAGCCAGCTATTGTCAGCAGTGACACCGGCAGCGGAATCCGTGAACACACCGGACAATTCAAGCTAGCAACTCCGGCCGGGGAGAAACATGAAGCCCAATAAGTGGGAAAAATAGGGGAAGAAATACACAACGGACTGGTATAGTGAAAACGGAATCAAAGAATGGATAGGACGTGTGGCTGGAGACAATACAAAAGCTTTTTGTCGGTACTGTATAACCGAGATCGCAGAGGGTGACAGGAGTTGATGGATACCAGTTTTGATAGCATCCTCCTCTCACTCACCTCTATGACCGTCTGAGTTTAATTAATCTGTGTATTTTATAAAGCATTTGGCAATGATAGCAATGCTGTTAGACTTTAAAAGCAGTGTCTATGGTTTGACAGTGGTACATTTTGAGTTCTAGTATTGGGCTGGTCTTTGGGCTGGTTTTATTGGCCATTGGGCTGGTTTTGTCACACAGACCTGGCAACCCTGCTCTCAACTAAAAGCTTGATCTATCTGCTTTCATTTCAACCACTAATCCTCTTAGCATGGTCACCTCCCTGCTCTCCTGCCTCATCTCTTCCCCTGCTTGCGTCTCCGCACTATTTTCTTCCTGGAGCGTGGCTTGTGTACTTACGCATATGGAGGTCAGAGACGAGATGGGAAATGACGCCGAGCTAATCTGCCATGACGGTTTTGTTACTGAAGGTGTCCTTAAGGGGCACTGAATCAAAATTAGACGGAACGTGACATTTAGCTTTAAAGACATGCTGTGCTGTTGCACCCTCAAAACATTGGAGCTCCGTGGTAATCAAACTCAAAGACTCAACGTAGCGTGAAATAAGCAGGTTTTGTCACGTAAAAAGCTGCTTCTGTCTCACATCACAGTTTTTCTCTTCTATTAAATGCTATTTTAAACTTGCTACTCCACACTTCTTTGTCACATCTCTCCAAAACCTTTAACATCCTACATAAAAACACCATATATAATTTAAGATTATAAAAGTGATTCCCAACCCTGTTTGAAGTTGAGGGCCACTGTGACATTTCTCTATTCGTACAAAAAGCGATTTGAATTTTCACAGAGAGAGGGATAGAGAGAGACGTCCACGTCCAACCCATAAATGCATTGATTGAGGTGTGACATCCTCAGTAAAATGTAGACCGTCTATTCTGTTTTAAAAGATTTTAAATGCAGATGTGTAGTGTCAGTCTCATTAATCGGTTTTGATCGTTTCGACACGCAACATCTACGAGCCTCCATCAGGCGCGGCTCACCCATTCATTCATTAGGAAAAAAGGCTGGAACAAGGCGACACGAAGGAACACAACAAACTGACAATGACAGGGACAACCAGGGTTGCCAGGTCTGTGTAACAAAACCAGCCCAATGGCCAATAAAACCAGCCCAATACTAGAACTCAAAATGTACCACTGTCAAACCATATACACTGCTTTTAAAGTCTAACAGCATTGCTATCATTGCCAAAGGCTTTATAAAATACACAGATTAATTCAACTCAGACGGTCATAGAGGTGAGTGAGAGGAGGATGCTATCAAAACTGGGATCCATCATGGACAACTCCTCTCACCCCCTGTGATCTCAGTTTCACAGTACCGACAAAAAGCTTTTGTATTGTCTCCAGCCACACGTCCTATCCATTCTTTGATTCCGTTTTCACTATACCAGTCCGTTGTATATTTCTTCCCTTATTTTTCCCACTTACCGGTCGACATGTTTCTCTCCGGCCGGGGTTGCTAGCTTGAATTGTCCGACGTGTTAATGGATTCCGCTGCAGGTGTCACTGCTAACAATAGCTGGCTAGCTGACTGCACACAGTGCACCGAACAGATATGGACTGTGTGCAGTTTAAGTTTGCTAACTGTGTCGGGCAAAGTAGTGTGTGTGGGTTTGTTATGTGGGCATGCATGTCCCACATTGTGTGTAGTGCTGAATGATCTGGAGTCTGTTTGGTAGGATTTGGGTATAAATAAATTATTTAATCTATAATGATACTAAAAATTAAGGATTTCTATTTATAGATAGCCTGTTATTCACGTAATTTGCATGCAAAACAGGTCTACCCAACCAGCGGACAAAAATTTCCACCTGCGGCACTTTAACACTTAAACACTTTAACACTTAAAAAGTAGCCCAATTCAGCGGAGAAACCGTGGACCTGGCAACCCTGGGGACAACACACAGGGTATATATAGACAATCAAGAGGGAACGAGCCACAGGTGGGTCTAATTAGGACAGGGTTGACACAGGGAGCAGGGATGTGAAAGACAGAGACAAGGGTGACTTTCAAAATAAAAGAGGAAATGACAATATACATAAAAGGAAAACAAGAACGGAATCTTAGTGAGGTTAACGGACTGTGTCAGCTATGGTAAACGCAAAAAGCACATACACAAGCAGCAGTTACAAATGGAATCGTGTTTATGTCCTCCTTTTTTTAGCTCTGTTTTTGTCTCTACCAGCTCCTGAGGGTAATATCTGCCTCATTGGCTGCTAAATGCCCCTATACATCCACCAGCTAGTCTGTTACTGTGTCTGTCGGCTGTTTGGGGCTGAGCAAGCGGCAGCTGCCTGATGGAGCCAAAAACGACACTTTGAGAGCGCCCAGAGAACTATGGGATTACACAAACGATAAAGCTCATTAAAGCTGAGACAAGCAGCAAGCCCATTAAAACACATTTTATTTTTGTTTAGTAACCAAACATTTTAGATATAAATATGGCAGCCAATCATCAGCCTCTTAAAACAAGAGAACCGAACATGGATCATTTAACATGGGTATAAAAGCATGGAACAAACATTTAATGAGATAAGTAGAAGAGAGATGCACACTTAAGCATCTTGATGACACACACACACTCCCACGCTGACAGCTACATGCTTTAACACTTAGACATTCGCATCAATATACCCAAAATAAATACCAAAATAAAAGCACTAATTTTACACAGTTAATTATACAGACAGCTGCGACACACAGATAACAAGGTTATTGACTAAATGCAGACTTAAACCCCAGTATCTGACTCATACATCAGCAGCAAACAGAAGCAACCATAATTATTATTCAGTGCCAGTGATCAGTTTAGACATAAGTTCATATATTTTCATACATTTAGGGGTCGGCAAAGACGACATATAATAGTTTAAAGGATGAAAAGTTTGACATTTGGATTTTATCATACAATAAAACCTGTATTTATGTGCTTTTGTTGGTATGTGTTCATCTTTTCCATTCATCTGTACGACCTGCTGCTGAGTGTACCTGATATTCTTATTCCTTTTGAACGCACTTCTTTGAGAGCTTCACACAGGGGCAAAGTGATCCTATTTAAACACTTGGTTTTCTTTCAGGCTCATACAAAAAGACCTGCCATGCAGAAATATAGCAATCCATATCAACCGCTTTCACTTATCTTTGCCTTTTAACTCTGCTTCTTTCTGCTCAGCAGCTCTCCTGGGTTGACCAGGATGGTGTGTATTATTGAGTCATCTTTCTTGTGCTGAATTGGTCCCTCAATTTGATGCGGCGTGAATTGGTTGAAAAATAAGCCGCAGAGAACATTTCTGGGCTCAAGTGACAGATTTTCGTCACGAGTCGGACACTAGTGATAAGGAGCTGCTTTTGGCGGAGAGAAACGCAATCTGACGTGATTCCTTGCTGCTCTCATTGTAGCTGCTGTCGGTGTGTCAGAAGGGGTTCCTCGCAGGGGTCATTACCTTACAAAGAGGCAGCAGGATCAATTTGTGGGAAAGTGACAGCATTACAAGCTCTGTCATGTATAGAGTCACAGCTACATTTATATATAGGTTGTCTTATTTAACAGTGCGTGTGGATTTTAATTTTAGGATGTATTTGTTGTCAATCAGTTGTCAACTCTTTTTCGTATGCAACAGCATTTCTTTCTTCTTTTTGCTGAAATTACGGCACATTTTCATCCTGTCCTCACCCTGGAGACTAAACAGAAAATGTGATTCTGTTCTTTTTCTCATAGGATTGCTCATTTTGTCCCTCACACCACTTCAGGAGTGGAAGAATCTGCAGGCAATCAAAGCAGCCATCGAGCACATAAGGCGAAAAGAATAGTTTGCCCTGTTTCCTGAGGGAGCATAATAGGTATCTGCACAGGTGTTCACAGCAAAAAAATGTGTGCAAAAGTGTGTTTTTGTGTGGGTGGGTGTGTGTTTGTGAATGGACCAAAGAAAATAAAACAGAAAAAGGTATGACAGGGCTCAGTTTGTGAGGATTTGAGGGAGAGAGGTTATGTGGGTCCCTGTTCTCCCTCCCTCTGTCACTCTCTCTCAGTGCAGAGTGAGGCAACGCCTTCTCCCTGCCTGAGTCCTTTTATCACTCTAGGTTTTCTATATGAGCTGCAGGAAAGCATTTGTTACAAGAGATTTCAGATCTGGAACTAGAAAGGAAAAAATAGTGGGGGAAAAAGGCGACAAAGAAAAGGAAGAAACTAAGCTCATTCACTGAGCTGAAGAGGCACCACGCGGGGATATTCTCTCTCATATCTCCTGTTTCAAACATCTGCACAGGTAAGATGCTCAATCGCATATACGCTTATTAACACTGACATTTACAGATTTGCATCTATGGAGAGGACACAGATAATGATTTCCCACAGATATTTGCTCTGTGTTTGTGTGTTTGTGGCATATAATTTAAAAGTGCAATTTAAAGGTTGGGGTACTTTGCATGATTGTCTAATTAGGAGTTTTATTTTTAATCAAACACATGTTACTAATTCATAAGTGACATCTAATTAAATTAAATATTTTATAATGAAGACAGAGGTTGGATAAATAATGTAACAGCTGGAAAATGATTTGGATGCTGAATTAACTTAATGACAATGAAAGACGGAGCCTTTAAAGTGGACCTAATTAGGATTCTAAATGGTGATTAGCATCTGTTTTCACCTTTAACAGGTCTTGCAAAAATCATATTGATAACTGAGTTTTCAAAGTAGCATTACCACAGCTCAGGTACTTCAGTACTTTGTATGTTATATGTTCATGTGCATTTGACATATACACAAATACATGCATATACACTTGTATACATACATATTTATGCGTTAGAAATGTGTGGAAATAATACTTTATGTACAGTTTAATGACAGTCTGTATATTCATGTAAAAATGCAGCAAATACAGAATGAAACTGACTTAAATAGATTTGACATGATGAACACAGATATTAAATGTATAAGGGTAGCAAGTATTTACACCAACACTAACAAGACCTGCTCTTTTTGTGAAGTGTCTTAACTTTGGTTATAATTTGGCTATACATAAAAAAATTGATTGATTTCCAAAATGCTTCGGCGTTTAAGAGCCATACTGCAGAACATGAGAGCATCGTTTTGCGATTTCCTCTTGTTTTTTAAGAATTCCGAAATGGTAAAAATATTTTGCATCTTTATATCATTTCATCAAGCCATGTCCTTCACAAGGCACGAATACAGCAGGTAACAATAACAATAGACTTTTTAGGGGTATTTTTATTTGCAGCGTATTTGCTAAAAGGAGTCTATTCTCAGTAGGAAAAATGGACAGTTATTCTTGTACTCTGCAGCATCTGTGGCACTAAGCATTTGTGTGCATCCTGTCAGCATGAATGAAGACCAGGAGGGAGGGGTGCACTGTCAGAATAAGAGTTGAAAGCTGAACAGCAGGGCATTTGAAAGCTCTCGTTAGAAAAGCAAACCCTGAAGACAAACGAGAACATTTTCTGCAAGGAAACGCATGAATGCACACTCCTGTGCTGCAGCAACAAAACACGCAAAATAGTTTTTAGTGGGAAACATTAAGCTGGTAAATTGTGTCTCCAAACTCACACCCCTAAGTGTATTTTTCTATTCACTGCACTTGTCCAAATGTGTGTGTCTTAAATTCTAAGTGCTCCTTGGCAGAGGCCATGCTGTTAGCGCGGGTTTGACCTCTCTTAATAAAAGGGTCACAAGAAGATAACATTTAGCCATGCGGTGGATCATTAGCCCTGCAGACTTGAAAGGACAGTCTCTCTGCAGGGTGAAAATTCAGTGTAATAACATTAAAACCAGCCAATTTCTGGCTCAGACTTTTATATCACTGCAAGTCATGTAAATCATTCAGCAGCCGCGGTGGGAACGTAGGGTGACAAATTGTGTAATGAAAAGTTAAAGAGGGCACAAACTTTATCTTTTTCAGTCTTAATTATCTAAAACCATGACTCATTTTGTGTTGCATACAGCCGTGTCAAAAGGAGCAAGCCCATAACGTTCTAAATTTAAATAATGAGGTGCACCATTAAGTCATCTCTCCAGAACTGCATATGGTGAACTTTGACCTCATTTGTGTTGCATGTTTGTCCAGCCTCTGCCTCCAGCTGTACCCTGATGTCTCAGCAGCCTCACAATGATGGAAATGCATGATTTATTTAAATATCTGGGGTTAGGAAATGTCAGCGGAGTCACAGGGAGCAAAAAAAAAAAAGTGGATGTAAAGACAGAGAGCAGACAAAGTACCGTGAAAGAGAGAGAGTCGTCGGGAGCCGTCGTCCGTCCTGTTTTGCATTTTGAGGGTTCTCAATTCTCATCACGCCTCGCAAATTAGCCGAAGGGTCTGGATGGTTTCCACAAAGGCCATGGCAACAGCGTTACCAGGGAAGGGTGGGTTTCTTCCAGGCTGTCAGATAATGTAGACGCTGTAAGACCAGATGGGATCAGGGAACATATTCCTGCTGTTGATTATGGACACGTGCATAACGAATTAGAAATCAAAGACACAATGCAGTCAGCCATGATTAGAGCTCTAAAGACGGAAGTGCTGGCGAGCAAGTAATGGTTACTAACAGGTTCTGAGTAGGACATGGAAGATGTTTTAAAAGGTCCCCGAACTGAGTGCTCTGATGGGCTGCACATATTGGATCACTGAAGTGGATCCATCTGCTTAAGATTTTTTCAACTATCTGAATGATTTATTCGAGTCGGGATGAAAAAAACACCTGTCTCTGCCCTTATTTAGAGATTAACACACGTTTAGTCATGTTAATTAATAAGTCATGTTAATTAACATGACTTATAATTGTGCCTCCATAACCCCAGAATGATTTAGTTCCTGACAAACGGCATCATAATTCACCATACACACAGTGACATCACGCTCAGGGTGGAAAGCTCAAATGCTACTTTAAAGTTAAAGTGCTGTGTTTTTGTGTTGTAAGTCATATTCAGCCACTTCCTAGCTAATATCATTAGCCCCCTAGCCTACTAGCTAATATCGTTAGCTAGGAAATAACTGAATTCTAGGTTTACCTTTTGATTGTGTTGTACGATACAACAGCAAAGTCGTAATTCACTAATGGTGATGTTAGCTAGGAAGTTGTTGAATGCTAATGTCAAGTCCCACTCTTGTTCAGCTTCCAAAGGACACAAGGACAACTCAAATTTCCAACTCAATCACCTTAATTTTTTCTTTTGGCTTTCTCAGTTGATTGGTGTGTTTAGTAAATTAGGTTGTAAACCTTTAAAGACAGAGAAACAAACATTTTAATTAAACATTTTTAATTGAATTTTAAATTAATTTAAACATTTAATTAAACATACATGAATTAACCACTTTTCCAGTCAAGTTTTAACATTTAACAGAATTTTAACCTTTCTAACTTTGTATTATCCTTTTGTATCTTATACTTTTAATTTTTCAAACTCAAAATGACAAGTAATCTTAGTGCAAACTCATTCAACAGAAAGTCAATGAAATCAATGCTGCCATGTGTTCCTTAACCAATCTACCTTAACCAATGTACACAGCAGTTAAACATAAACTTGAACATATTAAGCAGCATTGCAAACACCGTGAAAGTAAATAAAACATTTCACCGACCATTGAAGTCTTTGGATTGAACTTCTGAGTGAACCTGGAGCTTCTTCTCTCTGAAGTTTGCCTGAATGACTGACCTCCATTTCTTCTCAGGTGCTCCAAATCAGTGCCAATGACTGATTAGGTGACAAGCAGCCTGTTTGCTGCTGCTGGTGCACTCTGGGAAGTGTAGTCCTTCCAGACCCATTCCTGAGATTCAGCTCAACAGCTAATGTTAGCTGTTGTCTGATGGTAGCTAATGGGTTATCAAAGTTATGTTTGTTTATACTTTCCTGTCAAATCTTATAACACTTTCACATGGTAATGTTAGCATTTGGACACACACTAGTAAATGTTTATATTAGCTAGAAAGTGGCTGAATGCTAACATTAGCTGTTGGTAGCTAATGGGTTATCAAATATGTTGTTAAACCTTTTTATTGCTGATCGATCAAAAAGCATGGAATCATAATGACCGGTCAAATGTTTCACTCTTCAATGATTTACAACGTTGAGCGTGATGTCAGAGGAAAATGGCTGCCTCGTGAATATAGTCCAGTGCTTTAAACACAGTGTAATTAGATTCTAACAAAGCCTAATGCATTGTTGTGCAAGACTCCATTTCATTCATAAGAAGAGACATGAGTTTTCACATTTTGACCAACTGTCTCTTCACCCTCCCATTCCAGACGCTAGGGCAACCAGCGGTGGCCACAAAACTCACAACAAATGTGAAAGGCCTTTCCTTAGCGATGTTAGTTTTTTGCCTTCAAGGCTGCTGTACTAACATGACTGGGCAACATGGTAATATCTACATACGAGACACGCTACACTTATGAAAACATACTTGTGAATATTATATTCCATAACTGCCACTAACTACATAGATCCCTGAACTTACACACCAGACATTTAAGCTGATACCCTTTCCCTGTCTAACACTGTGTCAAAACCCGGCGAAGGCCATATCATATGATTCACAGTCCATTACTTTTCTCTTCTCAATTATTCCGTTTTTTGGATGGCCATGAAATGTGGTTGTTGAATTATTCTTACAGGGCTGTGTCTGGTTTGAAGGCCTCGTAGCCTTGTTGCCCTGTTTGCCATTTCTCTTCAGTGGTCGTCCAAGAGGGACATTTTAAGATATCTTTGTTGAAGATAAATTGTGGGCCTTTAACATTCAATGTAAACATATTACGGCAGGATACGAAATGCACTTTTTACAAAAAAGATGAAAATAAAATTACCTACATTGATTGTTCCTACATAGCTAGCCAATTTGATTTAATCAGTCAAAGATGTAATACGCTACTGGTTGCAACGCTTCTTACAATGCACTACTAGCATACCAGACACGAGAAAACTAAAGCACCTTTTACACTGCCAGTTCAAGCCGGGACTGTTGCGCCTCTTTTATGTCTCGTCTTTAATGTAAAACGCACGGAGGTGGAATGGTGGGGCAAAGTCGTTCCACCTCTGAGCCGGCATCAGAGATGAAAAAAACTCGACTGAATTTGATCCAGTTGTTTTCCGAAAACCAGTATTATTTATGACTCACCAGCTTCCCTGCTGATGCTTCTGAATGTTACCAGGGAAAGCAAAATAAAACAAACCATGCTGTAATGTGCCCCTCTGGATGTTTCCTCATCCAAACACAGGGGGAGGCTGACTCTTTCTGTTGTTGTTTAAAAGCCATAACACCCCTGGCTGTTCCCCTTGAAGTCTTTCACTCAGTGCTCTCTGCAGGCTGTGTGGCTGGAACTGTGCATGAAGCGTCCATATTCAGGTTTAGTGTAACAACAGGTAGATGAGACATGGTCGGTCAGGGGTCGGTCAGGCCTCCCTAATCAGGGCACGGATAATCACAAGTGGTGCATGCCACTTTTTGTGTTTTTGTTTCTCTAAATAAAAACACAGTTTTTACTTCAATTTGACTAAACTACACTCGACTCACTTTGAATGTTTTTTTGTGGTTTTCCACTGGCAAACGTGATTTGTACCAAGTACTTTTTACTAACTCAATTGAGGTGCAGAGTGAGCTGAGCTGGTCCCACAAGGTGGAGTAAAAACCAACAGACTACTGATGGAGCACAGATGTTCAACCACGAAAACAGTCACTCCACTCAAACAGGACATGCTGTAAATAGGGGACCGCAATTTTTCCTGTTGACCCCGATTTTTAAGATGGCACTCTTTTCTTTGTCGTGTCTGTGTCTGAGTTGCATTTTAGATTATGTCATGACAGTTTCATGAGGCATTGCTGTGAAAATAAGGTATGCATTTCACCAACAGTAAAGGATCTGCAGTTGAAAATGAAGAAATAAAAAGTGCTCAGTATCGAGAGCAGGTTGAATTGAAATGAGTCGTACCAGTCAATAGAAATCAGGCCTTTTGCTGAGCATATCCAGAAAGTACCAAACTATTTGAAAGGCTCTCGTTGGAGGTACTTACCAAACATCAGAGGTTTGGAGTTTCCCTGTGGTCACTCTGTAATCAATACAACTTGCTAAATCCTGATAGACTTCTTACTCAATATACTTAAAAATGCATTTCCACACAGATCTTTCAAAGAAAAAAATACAGAAATTCTGTATATGGGAAACACTGATCTTCAGATAAAGGTCAGGATTTTCTTGATTCAAAATGGAAAAAAGAGAGAAGTTGACATTAACAAAAGATTCACACACATCAGAAAATCTTTTGAAGGGCTGGCAGTGATTTACTCAAAGGCATTTCAGTGTTTTCATTATTAACTGCCCAAGCCAAAAGGCCACACAGTGATGGAGAACAGACAGTGTGACGCACCTGGTAAATAAAAGCTAAAGAAACAGAAAAAGGACTGCACTTTTATTTCTTATAATGTCTTCTATTAGCTTCTGAAACACACTGGGTTGTCTCACACCTCATATACGATTTCTGTTATCTGTGTTTCTCAATATGTTGTTGTGGTTTTATTGTCGCCCACAACAATGGCTGTGCATCTATACGGGCTGATGGAGTGTCATCTGAACAAAGCAGAGATGACATTTCTTTCAGCTAGTTTTCATCACACAGCTCAGATGAGTCTTGGTCGGAGAGCTTTTAATTCTGGGAGTTGGAGTTGTTAAACTCTGCATTATTGCGAATGATGAAGTATTGAAATTGTACTATTCAGTAGTGTATTATCTGTATTACCTGTAAAGACAGGCATTTTTCACAGCTGACATTTTGGTTTGTTTTTAATTATGCTCAGGGGCATAATAACAGTTTTTATATGTGTCTGATTTTTCTTCAAATATTTCATTCAAATCAGTTCCGGTCTCTTGAGAAGCAGGACCATGTGCTTTGTTACGCCACAAAAAAGTACAGAACAACAAATCTGCATCACTTAAAGTTTTTGGGAAAACTGTGCAAACACTTCAAATTCTTGACAATTAAATAAATAAAGACGGCATCAGTTCAAGTTTTAGAGTGGCCCTTAACATTAAAGGTGATGTCAAATGTTCCTCTTCATATTTCATACCTCTGGGCTCCTGTCTAGTAACTACAGGCTGATGTGGCAGCACAGGCCAGATGGGATTTCACAGCTATTTGAAGGCAGCAGAGAACATGATGTTCCAATATGTTCTATATTGCAAGGCGTTGGCACTCAAACATCTTCCGTCTATTGGGACTCTCTGGACATGTCGCTGTAACTTTCTCAAGTATCCATTAACCTGAATCTGGTTCTGAGGTGTAATATTCTCCAATTTCCTTCACAGCTAAAAACTTGCCTTTAAATATAAATCACCTCTTCCCAGGATCGTTTCAGAAAGATTCTCCAGGTGGGATTCATCTTGGATCCCTGCAGTAGCATAAAGATAATTGAATGAATATGACTCTATGAAACCCTTTGAAGCTTTGAAGATAATCCTCGCATACAGACGTCTCTTTTCTGAATGCCTCTCTACTTTGAACTAAAGGATGAAATACTGAAGTTGTGATAAGATTAAGCAGCAGGATGAGTTTTGGATCATAGCTTGCTGACATATTCATCCACTGTAGTGAGTCAAACAACAGCTGCAGGGCACAGGGCCAAACACCATGCTGTTTGTTTTTTTAAGATGATTTTTTTTGGGGGCTATTTTACCTTTATTGATAAGACAGCTGAAGAGAGACAGGAAATATTGGGAGAGGAGATTGGGGGATGACATGCAGCGAAGGGCCGAGGGTGTCGAACCTGCAGAAAGTGCAGCGGCTGCATCGAGGACTCTGTATATGGGACGCCTGCTCTACCGAGCTAAACCAGCACCCCGACACTACAGTTTATAGTGTAAAATAAACTCTTAAAATTTTAGTGAAAACAATCCTGCTTTTAAAGTTATAATTGTCTTTCTCTTACTCTCCTGATGATGTCATTATCTTTTAAGTCCACTGCAAAGCCTCCATTCATCCACGCTACAGCGCAAACATCAACTGCTAGTAGCTCATTCTGCATATTCCAAAAGGTGCCAAAATTAACCAAGTAGTAAACAAATTAAGGTAAAAAATTAGCTCAGGTTGTTTACCACCATTGACTACATGACTCAATGGCAACATTATACACTTTGGTAACATCCTTGAAAGTGGCCAGAGTATGGGGCTTTTGTAGGAGATAGAAACCACTCGTGCCATTGAATTGTTCTTGCCCATTTTCACCTATTGCACTTTCACTTGGTTGTCCTGTTCATGGTAAAATGATGTAATTGTGAGTGTGTATTCTTGGCCCTGATGTTACTGAAATCTAAGGTAGTGTCAGTGACCAAGATCAAGTGCAGACTTCACATCCTGATTCTCTATGTGACTCCAAAAGAGTCCTTAATGTGAGGTTGATTACTTACTTCAGATTCCTGTCGTACTGATTTATTGATGATCAATCTCTCCGTTCTTTGAAGGTTGACCTCCAGAGACATGGACATCGTCATGAATGGGGACTACAGTGTGATGGATAACACCAGCCATGAGAGAGGACAGGAGAGACTAGAAGGCAGCCAAAGCCAAGGACTGAACCACAGCGACCCCCTGGACATGTTTGTCGGCATGGAGCTTTTGCTGCGGTTCAAACCTCTCTTCCTGCCTCTCTACTGCCTCATAGTGGTCGTGGCCGGTGTTGGGAACTCCTTCCTGTTGGCTTGCATTTTGGCCGACAAGAAACTCCACAACGCCACCAACTTTTTCATCGGGAACTTGGCAGCTGGAGACCTGCTGATGTGTTTGAGCTGTGTTCCCCTTACCGTGTCGTATGCCTTCAGCAGCCACGGCTGGTCTTTTGGGAGAGCCCTGTGCCACCTGGTCCCCTTGCTGCAATGTGCCACGGTGTTCGCATCAGTGCTCTCACTCACTGCTATTGCTGTGGACCGCTACATCGTTGTGGGTAAGGAACTTTATATCGTTTTTTTGATCATTAAGTGTGTGAAAAAAAACGCTTTAACCTGTATTTCCTTTCCTTTCTCAGCTCATCCAATCAGGAGGAGGATCTCTGTGTGGGGTTGTGGTGCAGTGACTGTGGGCGTCTGGCTTTTATCTCTGGCCCTGGCTGCGCCTCCGTCTCTCTACACGCGCTATCTGGACCTGCGACCCAGCGGCATGGACCTCGTTGTGTGCGAGGAGTTCTGGCCAAACAGTGGCAACCTGCGACTTCTCTACTCCTGTTTCATTCTCATAGCCTCCTATATGATCCCTCTGCTGTCGGTCAGCTTATCCTACTGCGCCATTACCGTTAGCCTGAAGCGCTACTCGGTTCCTGGAGAGCCGTCCAATAGCCAGCAGCGGTGGAGCCAAAGGAGGAAGAAGACCTTCTCTTTGCTGGTGGCCTCGGTGCTGGCCTTCGCCCTGTGCTGGCTCCCCCTGCAGGTGAGTCTTAGATACGCATTGTTAGATACAAAGCTTAAATAAAACTGGATTCAATAGCTGGATTATACTCTCCCTTACACCTAATATAACATACTGTGGAATTTGAGGAGGATCTTCATTTGGAAGTTATGTTTGGGAAGGAGATGATGGGCCTAATTCACAAAAGGATTACGCAGAGACAAAAAGGCACCACCTAATACTCAAAGCACATGCAAAGGGTTAGATGCACTGTGCTCGGTGCTGTTTGCGTTTGTGCAAATGAGCCTCATTGCAAAAACCTTCTCATTTGCAAGCGCTAGCGATAACAGCATCTCGCACCATCTGCAGAGAGTTTGTGGTAACTGCGGCACAGTACAATACGGGCCGTCACGCTCGCAGTTTCCAGTGATCATGAACACAATTCCACCCAATAAATATAAGTGTCCGTAAATGCAGTCCGTAAATAATGTTTTAACTTAAATTGTTATAATCAGGAGATCAATCAGTCCAGGGCTGTCCGCTTTACCCTGGTACGTACGGCCACACTTTGTCCATTGTGTCCATGTGTGGAGACGGTCTGAAGGTGTTACGCAGGATGGGGATTATTGTATCTGGACGAGCTGCTCTCGTGGGCTCGCTAAAGGGTGTGTTGCAGACAGTATTACTAGTAAAACACCTGTTGAGTCCGGGCTTTACAATAAACCGTTACTCTCCCTTCTCATTATCGATCTGTGGTTGGACTTAAGCTCCGTGAGTGCAAAGCTCAATTAATGCGTGAGAGCGCAGCTCTGCACAGCAGAGAGTGGAGGTGCAGACAGCTTCTCTCCACAATCAGGTGCAAAACAAGAGCAAACTGCAACAATCTGATAAACTTTATGGGCGTGTTTGCACCAGAATATCATCTGTGCAATTAACTTGAGACAGAGCAGAAAGCGGGGGCAAACAATGCACTGTTTATGGTGCTTTCAGCGGACGCAATCCATTCTTAGTGAATCCCCTGCAAGTTAGCATCTACTGTTATCTGCTAGCAAAAGTGATATAAAGTATAATATATATATAAATAGAGAAGCTTTAACGACCCATGAGATAATTCAATTTTATACATCGTTTGGCACAGCAGGTCTTCATCATCATCAGGTGATTTTGTCCACAACACCAACATGATGCAATGAGGCATACAAAAACAGATCAGGATTTCATCATCTTATTAATAGAAGATGACAACAGAGGGATTATGTTTCAGTATGATGGTGTTTTACAAAAGCATCTAAGTGTCTCCTGCAAGTTGCAGATTTATTGAATTAAATGCTTTCTCCATGTCCGTGTGTAGGTGCTGAACTTGTTGCTGGACCTGGATCCGGACTTCCACATCATTGGGAAGCGCTACGTTAACGTCTTACAAGTCTGCTGTCATTTAGTGGCCATGAGCTCTGCATGTTATAATCCCTTCATATACGCCTCCCTGCACAGCAAGGTGCGCATGCACTTAAAGGGCTATCTCTGTCCCTGTCGGCAGAGGGGGGTGGAGGAGAGAACGTCTTCCAGGAGCTGATTTCTAGCCGTGCCTGCTCTGATACAGCTGCTGGCACGCAGAGCCCTGTTCTCACCCACAAGCTACAACACCTGCACCCCGATTCTGATGTTAATGTCTGCTTTACATCCATTCAAACCAAACCTCTGCATGTTTTTCCGGCATTTTGCCACTTCAAGATATTCACTCCTCTTTTGTATAGTGTCACCAGAGGCAGTGCTGCGTAAAGTCATGACAAACAGGCAAAGAAGCAGATCCAGACCAGACTGTAGTTCCAGTGTGATGATGAAAAAGATCAAGTCATCCATTTGGATGTTTTCTTGGACGGCCGAGCTGCTGGCAAAGCTGCAGCTGTAAAAAGGCCAGCAGGGGCACAAACAGACCCTCTAAGGAGGGGTTCTGTAGCAGACTCATGTTAGAGGCTGAGAGTGGGGTTGGCTACTCTGCTTACAGTGAACACTTGGCTTCAGGGAGCTGACCGAGCCGTGAACTCTTCTCACCAGATGTTGGCTAAGGACAAAAGAGGATGATGATTTTGTCTCTGCTTTTAGATGTCCCTCTTGTTTTATATATCTCCTGAATTGTGTTTGGTTATTTATGTGGGAACATATATTATCTGCTTTGTTAATGTGTTTTACTGTATGTGCACTTCTTGACTTTCTGTGTTTTCTGTGCAGATGGAAAAATAAGTTCATGTTGACCTGCAAGGAAAAGATCAATACAGCAGACTTCAGACCTACGTTTGTCAAATGTAATCGATACCACATTCACAAAGGTGTTACCTGATGAACAAAAGTCTCAGTGCTTTGCTTCTGTCTGGAAAAAAAGCAGATTGGCACAATGATCAACTTAAAATTCAGAGCATGAACAATAAAGTCACACGTAAGCCTCGCTGTGCTGCCGTTTTGTTCCTGTCAGGAGTGATTAATGGTTCCTTTGTTTGTCAGAGCCTGAGTATCGCGTCAATTTCTGAACATGTGTACTATTAAAGGACGCACCAGAGAACTAATGTGGTTTATATGCCATTTAAGCACCATTAATTCTGTTCACTTGGTTATTCACAGTCCTACTGCTTTTACTGCTAAAAGGCTATATTTCCCCACTTTAAACAATGCATTACACATAACTAAGGTATCACAGTGCAGGACAGACTCAATTTGATGGCAACTAGCAGAAACAGAAGAACTCATTGTAGCTTTAGTAGAAGCTAATAAGCCCCAGCTCCCCAGCAAAGGCTGCTGCTGATGCTAACAGCCAGCTCTAAATAATCAGATTACTTTGCCGTGTGTTGCTCTGAAGCTACATGTCACAGTGCTTTTTACCTCTTAGTGAACTTTGAGACAACATCAGCTCTCCTCAATTTGATTGTTGGCCTGATGCTTTTTAAGAAGAGGGTCTGCGAGGGTTTGTTTTGTTTCTAATAAGGAAGGTAAACTGTTTAGACCTCCCTCAAAGGCCACAATGTCAAGCACAATGACTAAAGACATCATGTTGACTAAGTGTTAACATAAAACCTCCATGGATTCAAAATTTCTTATATAAAGAGCGACAATTGTCTATATTTGCAATTTGCTTCCTGTCAAATGTTTTACAGACATCTCAACTATAATGGTGGTCTATTGTCGTGTCAGAAAAGGCCTCAGACCAAGGGCCAGATGGGGCCTGGGCCTCTCCAGATTGAAGTCATACAAAAATGAGATGAGGAAAAGCAGGATCTGATGAAACAAGGTTTTATTGAGTCACCAAACAGACCCACAATACAACCAGAATCTAAGCCCGGGCATTTGAGACTGAATAGGCATTCACAGAGCATGGTCTTATGTTCCCTAAGGACGCCCCGCCTGTTGCAGGCTCACAGACGCACACTCCCATTTTTTAATATCACGTCTATTCTCTGATTATTTTTAATAACGAAACTGACTTTTAAGTTGGTAAATGTCAAGTTTCTGTGTTGTCTGGTTTTTACATGTGTAAAAAAAACCTGCTATTGTTTGTCTGGAAAACATCTGACTCGTGACACGGTTATTTCTGACCAGCATTTTCCGCATAAAGGACATTGATTTCAAACATTCTACTTGATATATGTTTTTCACACAGATTATAAGTTCTTCATTCTGATAATATAGTTTACTTTCACCTTCAAGATGGCTATACAGGCTCTAAGAATTTTCCCAACACTATGAGGAAAATGCTTTTCAGGCTTTCAGGATTTTTTGCTGCAGTACCAAAAGTGTCCACTGGGACAAAATGGCAGTAAGGTTGAGTGGTGGTGTCATATCTCAGCTATCTTAGGCCGGACTCAGACTATACAAGGCTCAAAAAATGTTCGACCAAATTCGACCCTCAGGATAATCTGCAACGGGTTTTACGGCTCAAATCTTAAACCTCCCGAACAGCTCTAAGGGGCTGTTTTTTCAATAATTACACGTTTGATATTTAGGACTTGAAATCTGGATGATTACGTTGCACCGACAGAGAGGAGGAGACAGAGCAGCTAAAGGTGTTTGCAAGCAAAGGTAAACATTCTAGTCCCAGAGCTAGCGTTAGCTAACATGCTACTGTTGACAAAAAACAAGACTGGAGTATGCGGCTGACTGCTTCAGCTCAACGTGCGCTTTATGTGGGCAACACTAGAAGCGTGGCGTGTGTGTGACGGCTGCGGGACGTGTTCATGTTCATTTTAGATGAGAGTCTTCACGCTGCTGGCGTGACATTCGTCTATTTTACCACAAGCCTCGCACGGTTCTCAGCCATAATACACAGTGAAAATGAATTGTGGTGAATCCTATTGATCTCTGACAGCAATATTAACATCTCTTCCTGTAGTAAAAGTCACAGGCATAGAGAGTAAAGTAGGTCAACACTTCTGGTACGCTTTTTCAAAGTAAAAGCCCGATCTGGAAGTCTGACTCCCCTCGTTTGTACACAATGCTTTTATTTTTGTTTCCCGGGCCGTTGTTGTAATTTTTTTGACTTTATTTGTAACTTTTCTACAAAGTTATTTGATAGATAAAGTCACTTTATCACTTGTTGTGTGTTAATTAAGGTCCCGTTTCTAATGTAAATAATATCGCTTTCAGTTAAGACCAACCCACGGAAACCTTTCAAACAAAGACCCGAAAGTACTCCTGGATAGGCTCGCTGCGGAGGACAGCGGACGAGCAGCCCCGTCTATTCCGCCTACTCTCTATGGCTCTGAAAGTACCGTCACTCACTCACTTACTCAGTCAGTCAGTCACATACAGACCCATGTGTAGGGCTGGCCCGGTGGTCAGCTAAAAACTGCTAATATCTCACCTGAAGTTCTTGCTGAAGAATAGATAAACCCAAGTTCAACGTATCTCCCTAAACATTTCTCATCCACACATTCAGCATTTGCATTTTTTCTCACTTCAAATAATTACTATTATCGTCAGTTTGTTTAGACCTGCCTACCTGTGAGATCACGTGAGATCATACGACATCACTTGAGATTGTATGCTCCCTTTTGCACACACACAATAATCTAAATTGCATCGTGTGAGTGATGTTGCATTATTTTCCAATCTTGTAGTTCGCTCATGTTTGAGATTAAAGTGAAGAACTTAATTTAAGTTTCCTTGCATGCCAGATGGAACCTGATTCAAAATCATTTGGGATTGTAAAACTCCTGTAAACTGAATCCAACCTTTTTTTTCATAGAAAACGTAATTTTTGTTGTTTCTATCAGGGCATTTGTATTTTGTCTGTAAATATTCAATTCAGTCTATGATATGAAGCTTGCATACCAGTGCAGTAAGTGAACAAAACTACAGAAGTGGACATCTTTATTGCTTTTGTCTTAACGCCAAACTAAGAACACCTTGTACAAACTTTGGTTTCAATCGAATAGCTAGCGATACAAATGTGAAAAAGTAACGAAAGGGGCCTTGAAACAAATTATCTTTAAAATAATAGGTTAAGTTATGTGACATTAGTTATGATAGCCCGCTAGCTACCTGTTGCGAGGCGATTGCCAGGCCGCGTTTGGTGACACAAGGGTAAGGGCGGGAACAGCCAGTGACACAAACAGGAAATCCTCTGTAGACCAGACCGTCTCATTTCAGTTCAGCCTTCGTAGTCTACGCAGGCTACAAATCCTCCGTAGACCATGTCCTTTGAAGGATGCAGCCACCAAACTGAGACACAACTTTTGAAAAGATAATTTTAGTTAAGCAGAAGCATTTTGTCTGCCAAACCAAGTCTATGATATGAAGCTTGTTTATCACTACAGTTAGCTACTGAAACTTCTTTTCAACCTTCTTCAAAGCTACAGAAGAGGAGATCTTAATCACAAACTAAACACTTTGCAGTGAGGATTTAGACTTGCTTGTCCTTTTGGGCCAACAGACAGATTCCCCTTTAACCACCTTACACTGTATTATGTGCTGTGGAAATGGGAAAGAGGAAACATGAAACATAGATGTTTTTGAAAAAACCCCTGAAGTCAATTATTTTTAGAATACTGAACAATAAAAAATACCACCATGACTGAAAATTTCCAGTTTCCATAACAGTGTAGATACAGAGTGCTTTCTTCTCATTCACAAATAAAATGTTTCCGTAAAAGAGGAAGTATTTTAAATGTTAAATAACACTGAATCATTTTTCATGGTTCTCTGCCTGTACACGAGCTAGTTAACGAGAAACACAAAAGGAGGATACTGTGGTTACGTCTGTTTTAGACAGACACCTGCATATGCAGTGAGAGACAAAAAGGAGACCAGCTGTGCTATTCAGGCAGCTGTAACATTTGACTTCCTGTTAGTTCCTGTCTGTGCATTAAAACCGTTTGAGTCTTTGTTTTTGTTTTTTTGGACTTTTAACCGTTACTTAACGTCCTTAATGAAAACTACATGTAGGTTTTTTTAGTTTTCATCCATGCAGTGTGTCTGTGGGCGTGTGTGGGTCAGGAGGATTTATGGTTAAGGTTTGGTGTTTGTGATTCATGTCGGATGGAAAGCTTTGACATTTGAGAATATGGTGCAAAACAGAATTAAATACACATGCAAATCTTCAATTATGTTTCATGTACAGCCATGCAATCACCACAAAAGCTATGCCACTTTTACAAAGCTTATAACGGCCAGGTTCAGCTTAGTGGTGAACATACTGTAGAAGAAACACAAACGAACACTCACAAACATGTCTTTCAAACATTTATGACATAATTAAATAAGGTAATTGAATTTAATGGTGGCAGCCTGACTAATACACTGTAAAAATTAATTACCTTGCTTACTGTTTTGCTTATGTAACATCAAATCTGACGATAAAGCACTTTGTGTTTGTGGTTGAGAAATGCATTAGCACAATTGAGTTTGATTATTAAGTTTTGCTGGTTCATTAAAGACACACTTAATAACAGAGAGCAGCATGTGATCAGCAGTTTAGTAGATTATTTTTACCTGATTAGCAGTGATTGCTCATTATAAAAGAAGTCTTCAGAGTGCTGTTTCGTATGTGTCACAACACTCAGCTCTCAAATAACTTCAGTCTAAGAATAGCTTGTCTAATGCATTCAGACCAACCCTGCGTTATGAGGCTATGAGTCGGAACAGCTAATCAATAGAGCCGTATTGATTTCTCCAGGAGTCTGGCTACTCCCTGAGTTAGCTCATTAAAAGCTGAGTCTGGAGAAAATGGATCTGTAATATATTGGGCCTAATGCCACATGATGGACTGCAGGTTGGGCTCATTTCTTGACTGCATTTTAACATTTGGAAACATGGGCTTTTTCATGTTTGGCTTTTTATAATTGCCTCAAGCTTTAGCTGGTAAGAGTATTAAAGTGAAAAAATAGACGGAGGGGGGAACCTTTAGGGAATCTTTAATATCATATGCAAACGTCTCTTTCTGAAGCAGATTTCCTAAACAGATCGTACTAACCACTGCAAACTGCGAATTTCAGGTGCCCGAAGCTCGCTCCCTGACCTGAAGGTCTGACTCGAGTTACACGAATCACGGCAGGGCACAAAAAGCACTTTTCCCGCACACAAGGGGGGGAAAACAAACGCCACAAACCCAGCAAAATAACTCGCTTTACTGACAGAAATTGATCAATAAGGTCCAAAAACATCAGATGGTGTAGAAGAGCTGCACAAATAAATTTTTATCTCCATTAATGTTAGCTGGGTGCTAAACTGGATCGGGCGACTGAAGTCTCCTGCTTATGCTCTGTGGGCGCCTGGGCCTGTGAGGGATTCAAGCCCTGGGTAACTGACTCAAGTGACTCGAAAACCCGACTCTCTTTAGTGAGTGACTCATACAAACTCGAGTTTGTAAAAAGAGTCGAACCTCCCATCTCTACATTTCAGTACTTTCCAACTTCCTTTAACTGTCTGTGCTGCATTCCTTCCCATTGAAGGCAAATCTTAAGGTAAGACTTTTGCTAAAGTCACTCAGAAGAAGTAAACCTTGTGTTTGTTATTGGGACTATTTTCAGCTGGGAGGCAGCTACAGGGAACTGTGATGGGGGGAGCTGGATAGTATTAGCAGGTGAGCAATTGAAATGCGCATTACTGAAATGTACAATGCAAGCACAATTAATTCCATACTTAACTATTGAACATAACATATCAAAAACAATCCAAAGCCACCACAGAAAGCATTTGTGGTTCATCATCTGTGAGCAAGAAGACTGAAGAAAAAGGTAAATATGGTAAAGCAAATACATCTAACGTACATATAAACAGCAACACAGCTACTGCCAGCTAGCTAGCATCTGCCTTCCAGCTGTAGCTAGCATTAGCCCAAGTTATACAAGTAGCTAACTCTCGGCTAATGATGCTAACTTACAGTACTAATGCAGCTCGTTCATACAGCCCTCTTCTTCACCTTCCTTATTGTCTATATTATCCTCCATGTGTCGCATCACTGTGTTTCCACCTCATTAGCATCCTCATTGCTAGAATTAGCAGCCTGTGATAGTCACCACAGACATCATCCATTTCCCCTTGTTTCTTATCGACAACAGAAGTAACGCGGCCCATAGTGAGCTGATTTACACAAGCTTATTTTTCATGTTAACGACTCGGCCTTGATTACACATCTATTAGCATGCTAATGACCTACAGAGGCTTATATTTCCAGCTGTGTCCGCCAGTCAGTTTAGAAATGAACAAGCCTTTCGGATGAGAGGTGAAACGTCTTCAACCAAGTCCGGTTGCCTTTTGGGTTAAGCTTTGAACAAACTTGTCGTATTTCACTGAATCAGTTGGACACATGCAGTAACTCCTAGACTAGAAACTGTTAGCGTAACATACGTTTAATGTTATTTTTCTTCACAAAACTACTGGGAAGTAGGGGGGCTCAGCCGTTTATCAAATATTTCTGACAGCAGGATATGAATAAGGCCGACAGCAGGATGATTTATGTGGAAGTGACTCAAAATAAACTACAGCGCCCGTGTTTTTAATAATGAAAGAAAATGTTACTCATGTGGGGAGTGAGCTTCATGAGGCTATGAATACACTTGTGGGTAGGATCAACTCTTTCGTTCATCACTTTTTAGTGTTTTTATTGGATTTGTTGAAAAAAATTATATTTTGATGAAAAGATAAGGAAGCATTTAAATATATCTGCAAAGCTGCAAAAAGTTCATATGAGTAAAATATTCACTCACGACACGCTAAATTTCTTTCCCTACAACATCCGCCCATTACGGGCAGGAGGAAACATGGCCAGTGAACAGACTTAAGGCAGAAATTACATTTCCACTAAAGCATATTAGGCAAATCACTTTAGTGGGTATGAACTAGCTTTCAGGAGACAGTCTGCTGTATAAAGAGCAAGGACTCAGCAGTAGAGGCTTTTAAAGACAGAGACCTGCTGGTACGAACCTTGACAGCGTCACGATTCATACTGCTTATATGCCAAGTGCTCAGCTGGGGATGTATTAATGTGTCCTATAAAGAGCTGCTGTATGAATAATGGAGAAAATATAAAACAAAGCTATAAGAGCTTTAACGTTGACGGTTAACTTCCTCCCTCCTTTCTTTCTTTACCTGTCTGCTGCCTCGGTCTACTGTAGTTCAGATTTAAATTTATTAACTTTTCGTCACATAACACAACTTTGAATAAAACTCTAGACATAAAATTCTCTCCGTGTGTCGCTCTCAACCCTCTCTCTCTCACACTCACAATCACACAGGTCTACCTTGATTGCAGCCTTTTCCCACTTGACTCATGACGTACTCTGCTGTACTGATTACCTTTATGTACGATTGTGATGGCATAGTGCTTGAATGTTTAAGCTTGTCATTATCAAAAGCCTTCTGTTACGCTGTTCGTTTTTAATGGCAACTACGAAAATTGGTCATCGCATATTTTCTAAATGAACAAACCAAACATAAAACACAAGCTCCTTTTCAAATCACTGGTTTATTTGGATTTACATGCAACAAGTTTCACTGGCGCATAAGACACACAGACGTGCTAGTAAATAATTTCTATAGCATGCTTGTTAATGAGCCTTTAGCTATACTAGGGTCATGCAATCACAATGACAATATTCTTGTATAGATTGGAGGGAAAACACAAGAGCTCTTCAACCCCTGCAGAGTCCAGCCACAAACCAGAAGTGTCTGCCTCTGAAGCACCCTTAGGGGTGCAGAACCTGGGAGTACAATCCAATTACAGAGCTCTGAGATGCATGTTATTTAAACCACGTCCTCCATATTAGGCAGAAAACATCCAGCTATGAGGTTTCCTCCAAGGACGTCTGATTGCTAGTACACAAACGGTTGATTAGGCATTGTAAATAATCCTGCTACTTACTGTGAAACTGTACAAATGAAGACATGAGTTCAAACAGCTGAAGTATTCTGTATAATCATGTAAGTATATATGCATGCACGCTCGCCCACACGTTATGCATTACTTTTTATATTAAATTAGCATTAGCCTTTTCTCTGGTGTATGCAGTTAGAACAGTGCCATTAGACTGTGTACTTCGATACCTCCTCCAGAACAGTTTCGCCTCCTCCTGGACTCCGTTACTGACCAGCACGTACAGCACAGGGTCCACCAGGCAGTTCAGACTGGACAGTGCCAGCGTGCACGAGAAGTAAAAGTGAATTTTTTGTTCAAACTGGCAGTAATTTCCGTCAGATAGTACGTCACTGCTATTGTAGAAGGCCAGCGAACGTGCGAACAGGAGGATGTGATATGGAGCGAAGCACATTGAGAAGATCCCAATCACGCCAAAGGACAGCATGCGGACTTTCCTTTTAGCTTGCGCAGTCAGGCCAGGGCTTTGGCCTACTTTTGCCAAGACCCTCCAGTAGCTTACCGCCAAAATCAGCAGTGGCAGCACAAAGCCGAGGCCCACTCTGAGCATGTTAAATAAGGCAATAGGTGTCTTAATTGGGAACGTCTCGTAACAGCGGTCGTTATCGTCATCATGGGCATCTTGGAGCCCATCCTTGACGAGTACTATGATGTGCAGCACCGTCACTAGAGCATACACTGTGGCACACTGCGCCCAGGCGTAGCAGGATGTACGATGGGTTTTGGAGCGGAGCGGGAAGGTGACCACCAGGCAGCGATCCACGGAGATACAGCAGAGCAGGAGGATGCTAATGTACATGTTGGAGTAGTAAAAGAAGCCAGCTACGCTGCAGGATTGAACGCCCAGCTCCCAGTGGTGATTCTTCAGGTAATAATTGATCCAAAGAGGCATGGTTAAAATATAAAGCAGGTCCGAGATGGAGAGGTTGAGCAGGAAGATTCCCAGGACGTTTCCTCGCTTCACTTGCTGCCAGATGGGACCGAGAGTCAGCAAATTGAAGATCAAACCGAAGATGAAAACCAGGATGTAAACTGACATGAGAAAGTCACTGATGGGGCTATCGCCGATTTTAACACAGTCAGCTGAGTTTTTGGTTGTCGCTTGTGGTGTAACTGTGGTGTTCATTGTTCCTTTTGTTTTACGTCTCTTTACTGGTGAGAAAAAGATCTGCAAGCACAAAAAAAAACAGAGCGTCAGTTTTAAGAAGTGAAAGCACACAGGCAGCACAAGCTCACCTCTACGATACCTTCATCTCCAGCTTGGACATTTTGTATCCCCCAGCCTATTTCATGGTTCAGTGAGCCTAAGAGAGGCAGACTGGCTCCAGAGTACATGGTGTTTGAGCCGAAAATTTAAGAGAAGGTAGAAGCTCAGTCATGCTCTTTGACGGTAACACTTCAAATTGAGATTGCCAAAAGTCCCTCTGTATTACCTCAACTGCTCGGTACGGGGAGAAAATGCTGACATTTCCTGCATAAATATTGTGGCTTTACGAGATTAGGAACATCGACGATTTAATGCCTTATATCAAATGAGTTGGATGGATAGACCTCTGCTCCCTGAAGCCCTAATGGATCATTTTATGCTAATGCTGCTTTTTGTTAAACTGTCCATGAATTTGTGAACCGATTGCGCTGCATGGTTGAAAGTCTATTTACATGTTATGTGATCAGTGCCTAATAGGTCCAATTAATTCGCACAATAAGAAATTGTGATTTTGTTAGGACACACTAACCCACAGTCAGATCCTGCCAGACGGACAAATGGACCAGTTTAATGTCTGAAGCTACAGCCTGCAGAAGAACTGGGTGGCTCAAACATTTATCCAAAGCAGTAGGGGGTTAAATGTTTATTAGTAATGTCACAGCAATGCTCTGTATGAATTTATTGATTCATTACAACATACGGCTGGAATTTTTTACTTAAAATGACAAGATATATATAATTTTTGCACGTACATTTTATCTTGTCAATAACCTCTTTCTCCTTGAGATATAGCACCAGGAATTTAACCATGTGCTCCCTATATTCCTGCCTATTTCTCTGTATCTCGCAGGGTTTTTTTTTTTTGGCTCTGCATTTTGCTCTCCCGCTGAGGCCTGGCTCTTGTGTGTGTTTATAGGCTCAGGAAGCATCTAATGCCATTAACTGCTGGGCAGAGATAGGCTGTCCCATCCAAACTCAATAATGGAGGAGCCATTTAGAAGCAGAGCATCTTTAGAAAATGGTAATGTGTGCCTGTGCTCGTGCGTGCGTCTTTGATTGTGAGTGGAAATGGGTTTGATTTAATGGGTTATTAATGGGTTGGAAATCACACTGACTGATTTTGGGAAGTTTTTCTCATACATTTGAAACCTTTTTCTTAAATCATTCAGAGGTTGTTGTTAGTCACCAGTCTGGCTTCAGTGATCAACCATAAAAAGGTATTCCCCTCTTAGTAATAATGAGAGTTTGTTCTGTCACTCACTTTTTACAATCAATGTGGGGGCTGCTCAGTTTCCTTTAAGTCTGCGAGTTTTCCTCTTTCTGCGAGCATTGTTTCTCTTTTACATAATGCCTACTTTACACAGCCCATCCATGCTCCAATCCATCATTTCATCCACACGAGCCAACTATGTGTTTGTTAATATAATAAACTGAGCTAAGCCTGGTTGCTATAACACAGTCGTGTCACCAGTGAGGCAGTAAAAGAGCAAAACGTCATCTTCTCTCAGAGGGGGGAACATGTGCACAACAAATCTAATCTTCCAGGCAAAGTGGAAAAATATGCTTCATAGTTCGCCTCCCTAATACCAAAGCAGTAATTCATAGGTATTTAAGTCCACTTCAACAGAACATTCCTGGGAATTTCTGTCATTTCTCGATGCCGAGCGGTTCCCTGCTTCTATCATCAACCTGTTGTAGTGACCACCGCTGGGAGAGCAACATAAAACTTTCAACTCTGCAGAGAATCAACATTTCAAACCTAATTATTTTTTGCAACGCTGACTCACACCGCCTCAAGCATGCTGTATTTCCCTCGACAAGGGTTCACCGGAGACGAAAACTAAACTAGCAAAGAAAGTGAGATTTCAAAGTAAATGAATACCTTTAACACGCTGCCTGCAAAGCGTTTAAAAAGAAAAGAGTGCATCACATTTTAACTTTTTACTTTGTTACTTTTAGAGTGTTACATTCAGAAGTGTAAATAATAGTAACCTCACCTGTTGTTTTAGATTTAAAAAAGTGTGTCTTGGTTGTAAAAGTAAGCTGTCCAGTGGGTGAAGACTTTCAGACACATTCCAGAGCTGTTTCAGGTTAAGCAGAGTTCAGTCCAGGATGGTCCTAGGATGAGCTTCAGAGGAGACTCTTCAGAGCTGCTGACGCACAGCCAAGCCACAACGGTCCCACATGGTACTCTGAAGACAGACTATGAGCAGCTAATACTATAACCACAGATTCAACTGTTGTGCTCTCTGTGCTCTGTCTGATATTAGCGGCGTGGTTGAGATGACTTGCCGTTGACAGCCACAGTGAAAATGTCAGCAAGGGATGAGACGAAGTACAAAAAAGGGGAAGACACGCGTAGGAGGAGGGAGGTTTGGCTTTTTTGTACGCGTGCAGGGAGGAAGTGGCCTTCAGGGGTGGGGAGAAGCACCAGACAGTGACGAAACGCATATGATGCAGATGGTAATTGCCCCTGAGAGATTGAGAACAAGCTGCCTCTTGCTTAACTGTATACAGTGAGCATTGTGTTTAAGGGAAATTTGATAGGCAGACCGCTAGCTTTCATGTTACATACCTCTTCCCTTTTTTGCTTTCACTCTCTGATGTGTCGTTTCACAGTGTGAACAGAGTCAATGTAAATCAGAATGGAGCCGTTTTGACTTCTTCAGACCAGCTCTCACTTCGTCATCATGCTCACCTCAGCGTGAATTCCTTTGACGCAGATTTCACCTTAATTATGATTCACGTGGAACAAAACTGAAATCCCACATTTGTGTCCCTGCTGAACACAAAAAATCCAGACGTGAAGAAGAGCTCCGAGGCTGATTTACATGTGGTGAGCTCTGTACCAGACGGCGGTATGAACTGTAGGTTATCAGACAGCAAGTTTCCCAGAACAACCCCGTGTCAGAGCAACAACCAGGACTCTCTTTATGTTTATGAAAAGAATCTGTGATGGAGGCCTGCAGCTCATCTGTTAATGTGTTGAGTAAATATTTATGCCAGCTGTGAATGCTGTGTATTTTCCTATAAGCAGAATACATACCTGATGAGAGCTACAGGCTATTAGAAGCAGGAACTGTTTCATCATATTTGCAGATCAGCCAGTTCTAGACATCATAGACTTATCAGTATTTTGTTTATCTGCCCACAGAGAGCAAATACTAATAAAGTGTCTCATTGTCTGGCTCTGTAGCAGTGAATCATACTTACAATGAATTAGATGAGCTTTGACGAAAAAGAAAGAAAAATAAACCTTTTTATGTTTCACTTTGATAATTCAAGGTGTAACTTTTAACTTTATGTCATATGATTTGTATCAAATCTACTCCTACTGTCTGGAAACCAAATGAGTCAAACAGTAGACTTTTCAAGGTACACACAAAGAGGTGAGCATTCAACTCATCTCTGTAGTCTGTGTTCGTCAAGTGTGTATTTTACAGAGTTATGGCCGTGTCCGTCGAGTGTTTATTTTACAGAGTACAAAAACCCAATTTTTTGGGGTGCCAAAAAATGCAGGTAAATTGCATGTCCCATATACAGAGGGGCTACAGTCCTTGATCCAGCGGCCCGGGTTCCACTCCCACCATCGGCCCTTTGCCGCGCATTGTCCCACTCTCTCTTCCCTTGTTTTCGACACGTTCCACTGTCCTCTCTCTCTCTCTCAATAAAGGCATTAAAATACTTTTTTTTTGGTCTCCCCAGACAGTGTTTCCTTGAGCTGTTGCAGGGAAATGTATAATAAGGAAACATGATGGGAAGTATCAAGGAAAAGATTACCTAAAAATAGGGGTGGGACAAACTATTGATGCGGCAATATATCGTTGTTCTGACTCGTGCAATATAATTAGTGTTAGGTTATCGCCAAATATGGATATTTTAATTGACAAATATATGGCGCTCTAAACAGCAGAGGTGCTTACGACATGAATGGGGGTAACGTGAACGGGAATTAATTGGCCTAAGAAGAAATTAATCAGATGTCGTGATGTATCATTATATGACGTGATATTGTCATACTCATAGGCCATGTATCGTGTATCATGATTTACCCTGCGATTCCCACCCCTAACTAAAAAAGACAGTAACTATGTTTAAATGTTCATAATCTGCATGCAATTATTGTTAAAGACTAGAAAATGTGAATATATTCTAGGAATTATCACAGTTTTAGCTTCTTTATCTATTGCAAATATACTGTAATATTACTCTGTATAGCTTATGTAAGCTGTACTACACATTACCATCTTATAAACAAATGGCAATGCAAGCAAACTCCAGGAAGCAGGAGCTCTTTAGGGTGATGGATGGACTGTGCAGGGTGGAGGTCTGGGCTGCCTGTTATTCTAAAGTGCTCCTGCCTCCTACAATGTATTACAGCAACTATTAGAACCCTTATTATTACCATTTCCAGCTACAACAACAGTAAATGGCCAGAAAAACGTAACATTATCAGCAATGAATTACACATATCATTTTGTGCTTCAAGTGTCTATGTCTCCCATTTTGATTTTTGTCATCGTCTATGAAAGTTCAACTTGTAGGTGGATATTATCTGATAGCTCTAAGTTCAAGAGTGGAGTGTGCTGAAATTTTAAGTCTGACAGAGCCTGTGAAAGTTACCTTTATCATCGTCTTTTCTTTATTTCCAAGAAGGAATCTGCTTTGGAAAAGAGAACAAGTCGATGTCACTTAAACCACTGAATACTGAGGTTATGGTGTCCTTAACTGCCCTCTTTGAAACATACTGTCACAAGCTATATATGAGGGCTACATACAGTATATGCTGTTCCTCCACCAGTACATGGAGGTTGCCCACCAGTAAAACAGCAGCACAAATTCAAAAACCTGTTAACATATTTCTAAAATGTGACTTCTTGTAGTTTTGTAACAGTGACTGACAGATTCTAAGGGAGAAAACAGAGATGGTATTTGAATGAATGGTTAATAGACAAACTAGCTGTAAAAATACACACATCAGCTCACCACAAGCCTCAGCAAAACAACACAACTAGACAAACAGACAAAATGCAGACGAGCACAGCGGAAAAGGAAAGAGGGCAGTCTGGTGGTTTCACACCAAATACGAAAGAGCTTTTGTTTACTGAGCTTCAAAAGACGGCAGGTCCTCCTGCTTCTCAAACAGCAAAACAAACTTGCATAACTTCTGAATACGTTTCAAAACTATTGATTCTGTAATTAAACCTGCTCCGAGCCAACAAACTGAAGCCATGATCAGAATAAATGAAATAAACTCCATATTGGCCATGCCACAGATAAATCTTGCTCCACACACTGCAACTCTTCCTATGAAATTAGTGTGAAATACATTAAAAACAAAATTAAAAAACGGGTCCTTCAGTTTTTATGTTGTCTAAATTTCTTCAAACAGGTTTTAATAGTGTTGGCCCCACTATTTCATTGGTTAGAGTTAAATACTTAACATAGATTCATTTTACAATTCTGTGGAAACAGCAACACAGAACTCCTGCTAGCTAGCTGCTGCCTGCTAGCTGTAGCTGATGTTAGCCCAAAGCACACGGCACATGACAGAAGTAGCTAACTTTGCGCTCATGATGCTAACTTACAGTATTAATGCTGCTCTTTCAGACAGACCTCTTCTTTACCGTCCTCCTCGACGTCCTCATTGTCTTCCATTTGTAATAACAGAACATTAGCAATTAGCATCGTTATTGCTTGAGTTAGCAGTCTGTTAGCGACTCAAATAACATCATCCTCTCTCTCTTGTTTGAGTTTGAGTTTACTTTTTAATAGACAGAGGGGTGTGACGTTAAATAAGCTCTGTTGTACCTTTTAGTTTTGAATACAGCTGACACCTGAATTGCTCTGCAATTTTCTGTAATTTTGCAAATTGTTTTACACTGTTGGGTTCTTCCCTTTCAAAGTGCATTACGCCTAAGTGCAAGGGCAAACCCAGCAGCAGCTGGAAAAGCCTTTTAATGTACTTGATGGCCAAACTGCAGGTCATCGGTTGGGCAATCACCACGGCTGAGGAAAGTGCAATCGAATTCTGGGATCATGTTACACAATTACAGACTAAACATTTGCAGAGCAAACAAGGTTCTTATTTTGTGTTTCCACTGGCAGTGTTTCACTGTTTCTCAGGAGGCAGGAGCACTGAACACTCTTGTACTCTAGTCCACATTACAAACTTGGGAGGGACCTGAGTTATATCCAACAAAACAAATTGTTAGACAATATAATAGAGGGATTTATTGTGTAATACAGATAAACTGTTGTTACTCTAAACCAAAACCAACAATTTATAGATATTTAAGATATTTAGATTAAGTTTTGTCTGCATAGCAAAACCCTGATATCTAATTTTTTTGTCACTTCAATTGTTGTCCAAAAACTTAACTTTAAAACACGTCATTGAGCGCTGGGCGACATCTTTTATAATCATGAATCTGGCAGAAGTTGCATTCTGAGGCAATCCCACATGCAACTTTCTGTCGCTAGAAACACTCACTTAACCACTAAAAGTGTATTAATCCACTGCTGAAAATAGTCCCTGACAAATCTACTCTAGTGTCCAGCTCTCCATGAAATTGCTGAGCCTTTTTTATTACTACAAAGTAGATGAGCGTTCCTTTTTGCAGAATTAGATCAAGCTAAATAGAGACTTTATAGAGGCACTTTCTAAGTCTTTCTAAGGTTTGTCTTCATTGCTTACAAATTTTCGGCGCAAAGACAGCCTGGAGAAATGTAGCTGTGTAAGGACAACCTCCCTTTCACTTGAGAAAAATAAAAGGAAAGAAAAAGAGTGATATAATTATCAGTGGTGATGGATGTAGTGTAGGATGAGCGAGAGTGACCTTTCCCCTAGAGTAGCTTCTGTAGTGCACTCATTACAGGATGGAAAACAATTCTCTCATGTCGCCTGTATAGCCCCAGGGTCCTCTTGAGTGCCACTCGGTCTGTGAGGTGTCATTTGTGTAAAAACTGTCCTTGTCCTCTGACAGCTGTGAGTCTTTTTTTTTTTGACGTGTTTAAATGCATGCACATGTCTTTCACATCTGTTCATACGAGAGCCTCCATAAGGCATTGGTGCCATAATGTGAGCACAGAAAGCAGAAATGACAAATATCTTGAATAATAATAATCTCTCACACTGAAGCGTCTTCCGCTATAGAAACATGAGTGGCAGTAATGGTCCTAGCTTCTTAATTATGTCATTGAGAAGAAGCAAATTGTCTGTGTACAACTGACAAGTGTTTCACTACTGAATCATCATCACATTTCCACGCCTGCTCGGTTTAATGAGTGTTTTCTCTCCAGAAGGCCTAAAATTTCAGTTACTAGATGACATTTATGTGCGGATAAATGTCACAATAAATAATAAATCCCACACAAATGAGAATATTTTGTAAAGTTTGTATTTTCTGTTACAAAGGCTAGGATTATCCTTCAAACATGTCATACACAGTCTACCAATATTTAACAACTACATCAGCGTCAGGTTACATGTGTGTATAATAAACCGTCATAACTACAATATGTTTAAAATGAATCTAGATAATTCTACTTCACAGAAACATGCAACATATCGACGACAATCAAACTACATACACTCTCCAAATGTCTAGTTTGGTAACCCAAGCTGTCCATCTAAGCACTTACATGGAAGGGAGAGATCTGCTCTTCCGAACAACAATAATAAAAGAGTCCATTTACCTGCTCGCGTATCAGTATTTGAATCTAATATACCTGCAACTGTGAGTAAGTGTTATTCACTGTTTCAGAGACGAATAATAGAGTGGGCGACACAACATAATAGAAGCAATTATCACTGTTCGGATGCAGTCATTGTGGCTGATGTTGTGCAATCCGTCAGCTGCAGGTAGAAAAAGAATCACGTGACTTTCTGGTTACCGCCGCTGCACGGTGCTCGAGTTCATTTAAACCCACATGGCGTCTTTTAATCACATGTGTTTCCAAAGAGTCTACTGCGGCTCAAAACTAGTGGTAATTAAGGGGAGGATTTGCTGTCGCCAGATCAATACTTCCAGTTTTTACTACAGGGCTTTTTTGATGGGAATGCATTTGTGAATACATATTGGTTCGCCTCCATGCCTGCATGCAAGTAATTACCAGAAGAGAGGAAGTCTTTTGTCGCTTTAAAGCCTAAAGCTTCACTGAAGAGAGATTAAAAAGGTGTTTACAGAGGACTAAAGAGAGACTGTTATTCCAGTCAGTGGAGTTAAATGACACTAAAATCAAATAATTCTTTTCTTTTAATGGGGGGAAGTTTCAATTTTAATATTGGCTCCTATTTGTTTCGAAAAATACCTCAATAAACCCACCAAATTCTTATCGTAATCACTTTTGAAAAAGTGATTTTACAGTGGTTTGAAGCGAGACACTTTGAAGCGTCTTGTAGCGAGAGCAAAAGATGAAGCAGCTTATTTAAATGACTTATTCTGTTTTAAAATTCAACGGTTTTATCCGCTAGGGCTCCTCAAGAAGTCAGTCTTTATGCTGAACAAGTTCAGCAATTCAAAAGATAAAGGATGAGCAGTAACAGTGGAGGTAAATAATCAGAGGATTGCCTTGAAGGGCTCAGAATGAAGGAAAAACTTTTGATTTATTGCTGGAAAGTTGAGCGCTTGCACGCACAGATGTTGCACAGCGAAAAGTCTAAACAGCTGGACACAAACCATCTCTTTTTCTCCAGTTCAAGCACCACATCCTCCCTTCCTCTCCCTACTTCTCTCCTCCTTCCTCATGAGCACAAGTCCTCTGTTTTTTCTGTCTCTGGGTGTCAGAGAATGCTGACCCTCTCGGTGAGGCCTTGCACGTCCGCATCCTCCACGCCCTCATCGTCGGAGGCCGGCGCAGGAGGAGGAGGCACGAGGTGACAGGGGTAAGGCAGGGTGTGTTCGTGGGCAAACATTTGCCAGCGGCTGTCGTCGCTCTCGTGGGTGATGTAACGGCCTCCGAGTTTGGTCTCCAGCTCCCGCAGGTCCAGCCACGTCTGATAGTCCTGAGAGACGGGGATGAAAACAGGGATGATGTTTCAGTTTCAAGAGCTTTGAAATTAGATCAAAGTTAAATGGGCTTTTATGTGTTTACAGCATTCATCCAGTAATCACTTTAGATCCTATATGTGTGTGTATATGTCTCTGTATGTGGATGTTGTTGCAACAAGAACATGGCTTGGTTTAAACTCACAGAGAAAGCTGGCTTGTTTTTCCACTGCTAAACGTTTTGTTTTGAAGGAGACATTAAGGGTTCTGCACAGTCAATGAAACATTATTTTTAAAGCCAGTCTGTTTGCAATTATGCTCCAGAATATCAGCCTTGAGCTGCTGTCTTGTTACTTGGTTATATGTACAGACACTGTGTTTATATTTGCCATTTTCTCTAATAGTTTCAGTTTTTATTGAAGGTTGAAGAAGTCAAACAAGGTTCTTATGTGGTACCGCTCTGCTACTAGAGTGAGTGGGGAGTTCATGGTTGTGCTGGTAGTGTGATTAAAAACATGAAAGTGTCAGACGGACTTTGTTCATAAATAATAATATCTGGTAGTTTCTATACACTACCTGTAGGTATACGTGGCTGAGGCTCTTGTCCACGCTGTAGCGTTTCCTCATCTTGACTTGCAGCAGGTTGTTGATCAGGTCGATTGCTGAAAACAAAACAACAAAAATATCATTATAACAAGAAGCTATAAAAAGAAGCTGACTAATTACAGTATCAAAACATTGTTGTTATAAATATCAGGACTTTGCGTGCAAGCTGAGCTGTTTCTATTCCTGCACACTGTGGTAGAAAGAGCATCAAAAGAGGAACCATGTCTAACATTTGTCTCATCATAATGAAGAAGGAAACAGAGTAGTAATTGGTGTATGCAGGAAAAGGGTGTTATTACAAAACATGTTGTGAAATACAAATATTTGATTTTGTGATAGCGTGACCTTCTTTCAAAGTGCCTGGAAACTTTCACTGTAACAAACTGCTGTAAAAATAGAGGGGAATTCTGAACAGTAATCTAAGGTGATGTCAAAGCAGATAGGGAAGCTGGTGCAGAAAAAGAGAATAACTGTGAAACCAGATGGACTTTTGCAGGGCGTTCAACCTGCCCCGTACAAATCTCCACACACGAGCTCACTTTTACAAGGAATAGCCAACACACTGCACCCAGATGTTCATGTTCATATTCATGTCAAGGTCGCAAAGTCTCATTAAATTTTGTTCTGAGTTTAGAATCATTCAGTTCATGTGAATTGTGTAGCTCCAGGTTTGTTTTTTCATTTGCTTTCTATTGGATACTGAAGGCAGGGTACAAAGGAATGATAGGAAAGTTGTTTAAGATTGTTGAGAACATGTTTGGCAAAATGAATTATCTTAACAATTGTATTTTACAAGAATTTCCTTTTGCTTTTTGCTTTTATTTATAGGAAAGCTGAAGAAAGACAAGAAATATGGGGAAGATAAAGTGGGGGATGACATAAGGACTGTAGCCTCTGCACATGGGGCGCCTGCTCCACCAACCGAACTAAACCAGCGCCCCAAACATGTTATTACCTGATATTTGTTTGCTACTTAATGTGTTTGATTTGATGACTTTAATAAATGTAATGTCATAATGCCCTCTCTTATAGTTAAATGTATTAGTACATGCAGATTGAGAACATACTCAACATAAAAAGTCCTGTTTACATGAAGTGTACTCTAACTCTAGTTATATGTCAGTTACTGGCTGTGTTTGAATTTGCATTTAATAAATGCATGATTTATACAGCTATCTCCTGCACAAGTAAGTTATATCCAAGTTATTTCTATTATTTTTATATTTATTTTTATTATATAAGGTAAAGTTTCCTCATTAGCTTCTAGCAGATATCCATCCATCCATCCATCCATCCATTATCTATACTGCTTATTCTGTTCAGGGTCGCAAGGGTGTCATTGGGCGAGAGGCGGAGCACACCCTGGACTGATTGTCAAGCACAGGGCCGACACACAGAGACAGACAACCTTTCACACTCACACCTACAGGCAATTTAGAGTCACCAGTGAACCTAACGAGCATGTCTTTGGACTGTGGGAGGAAGCCGGAGTACCCGGAGGGAACCTGCGCATGCACGGGGAGAACATGCAAACTCCACACAGAACCGGGACTCGAACCAGGAAGATGGCAGATATAGTATTTACTCACCAGCCACTTCATTAGGTACACCTGAAAAATCTAATGCAGTTCAATACAACAGCACCGCCATGAACTCTGCTTTCATGAAGTTTATTTTTTGTTGACTGTTTTGTCGAGAGTCGGAAGGGTGTAAATTGGGTGTGTGTTTAATACTGAGGCCGTAGTTAAAGGGGGTGTTGTACTGAACTACATTATATTTTTTTGTCCTCCCTGTTTACATACATGACGCGGCCAGAGTATTAGGAACACCTCTGAATATAATGCATCTCAGAGCAGCACTACCACCAATTATGATGGTATTTACGCTGTAAATACCAGTTTAATGCTGACACCTGGAGCCACCAGTAGTTTACTGAAATTTAACAGGGACATTTTTTACAGTGTTCCTCAAGTACACTCTTTGTATTACATCGAGCTTAAGCGAATGCAGTCTAATACAATGGTCCAATAAATGTGATGGGCGTATTGAGCATTATGATCATTATGGAGGAAGTACTTTGCAGTGCTGCATTATAGAGGTGGATCTAATAATGGAATCAGCTGTCAATATAACTCAATAAAATTTAACAGAACCACAACCACATCCTCTGAAACGATCATAAAGCAGAAAAAAGTTTCAATGGAAACTACATTACTTTAAGCGAGATGGTGATTCAGTTTGATTTTTATTCCCATGTCGTGTCTTTGTTTACCGTCACTGGAGATCTGTTTCCAGGGGTTGGGGGGGTACATGAAGGCCGCGTTGTGGATCTGGTCGTTGATGTCTTCATCCTCATTAAACGGGAACGTTCCGCTCAGGCTGACATACATGATGACGCCAACCGACCACATATCCAGCGAGCGGTTGTAGCCCTGGTTCAGCAGAACCTCCGGGGCCAGGTAGGCGGGGGTCCCGACCACCGAGCGGCGGAAGGACTTCTCGCCGATGATTCGGGCAAAGCCAAAGTCACATAGCTTCACCTGGGTGAGGGAAACAGAGAAGGGGAGTTAGGTTGTATGAAAACAAAGGAAGTGGTAAAACGGCAGAGGCATTAAGAGTAATAAGTGGAAGTGAGAAAGCACGTCACAGCAACGACAATTCTTCTGCGACGTGCCTGTCAGAGTTTGAAAACCATAGCCGTATATGAGAATGGGTTTCAGTGTGCATGTTTGGGTGTGGGTATGTGTGTACCTGGGGGAAGGGATCAGCAGAGGCAAGCAGCACATTCTCGGGTTTCAGGTCACAATGAACGATGTTCTTAAAGTGAAGATGCCTCAGAGCTGCAAGAATCTGCACATGCAAACCCACAACCACAAAAACAGGATATGGGTTTGACTTAAATAGCTATGATCTATATACAAATACAACACATTATGACGCACTAAATACGCATAAACCCCAGATAGAATGACGACAACAGCAGGTCTCCTGATGCTGCAGCATTAGGACGTCAGTGACAGCAATGAGTGACACACAAAAATAACAACACCTTCCATGTCAGAGCATAAATCTACCCGCTCCTTTCTTCGCCAGCGTGCATACACACCTGTGTGATGAGGAACTTTGTGAGCCTCTCAGGCAGTCTGCCCTTCTCACTGGAGAGGATCATCTCCAACATGTCACCGTGCAGCTTCTCCATCACCACAAACACTTTCTCCGGCGTCTCAAACATGCACTCCAGGTTCACAATGCCCAGGTGACGCAAACTCTGAGAAGGGACAAGTAGGAGGAGGAGAAACAGGGGGATATTTGATTTGTTTGATTAAAGAGGACGAGGATAAATAAGAAGGAGAAAATGGTGAAAGATGAGAAACAGGAAAAGCATGAGCGATTACGTGGGGAAAGAGACAGAGACAGTGTCAGCAGAGACAGTAAACCACAGGAGAGGAAGGTGAAACACAGCAGGGGGAACAGAAAATGGATTATTAGGTAGTGTTTCTAAAAAAGTCCCCCTGAAACCATTTCACTGCTTATGTCAGACACAGAGGGGAACCTTGGCCCAGTGTGGCCGACCAAGCGAGTAACTGTAGAGCTGACGGGGGAGAGCTTTTACTGGCGGTTAGAAACCGCAGATACAGAGATGACTTTACTTCCGTCTCCCTCTACTGGTGAACAGTGAACTGCACATCATATCAAAAGGTGAAGCCAAGTCTGGTAAAGTTAGCAAATCAGTTGGAAAAATGTATGTTTAATATTTACATGCTCCCGTAGAAGTGTAAAAGAAAAACACACACACAATTGGACATGTTTTACAGATGAAAGAGATTCAGCCTGAAGCTGCAGCTCGTCCTCACTATAAAAAACATACTTGTTGTGCAAGTAACGCATAAAGTTTATTATAAATTATAATTATTATTGTTGTTGTTTTTTACAATAATGACCTACTTCTGCTTCTGAAGCATTCCCACACACAGTCAGTAAAAACAATAATTGCTTTAAGGAAGTCTCATGAAAAAGAATAGTCCTGCAAAAATTGAAATGATCTTCACCTAAGGTGATTTAATGTTTCATGAAGGATACAAATATAACAAACAAATAAGTTTTATAAATGAATTTTGAATCTAAAATAGTTTCTTCATATTTAAACATCGGGACGCCGGTTTAGCTCAGCAGTTAAATCAGCGTCCCGTATACAGAGGCCACAGTCCTCAGTGCAGCGGCTCCAGGCTCAACTCCCACCCTCGGCCCTTTGCCACGTGTCATCCCCCATTCTCTCTTCCCTTGTCTCCAACACTATCCTCTGTCCTCTCTATCAATAATGAAATGAAAGGCCCCAAATAATCATCTTTAAAAAAAACATTGAAATAATGATGACTCACCGAAGGGAACAAAAGATGCAATTATAGAGGGCAGTTGTCAGATAACTTAGACCTTTGCAATCTGACCTTTTTAATATTTGTAGATGAAATCAGGCTGTTGTACAGAGAGCAGGATAAAGTTTACCAATCTAAATGTCTCAGTGCTTTGACAATTATGTTCTATAAAAAGAAAATTGTGTTTGTTTTGTTCAGAGACTGAATCAACTGTGACCCAGTAAACACAAAGCTATCTGACGTACTTCCTTTAGAAATGATGCGATAATACCGACACTCACAGTCCAGATGTCAGCCTTTTTCATGTATATGCCAATATAACTTACAACATCAATATCCAAAGCAGTCGGCTTCTCTGTCAGCATTATTATGTGTGTGCAAACGATTTACAGCTGCAGTGAAACACACTTTGTGTGTGCGTTTACCTGCAGTATGGCCACCTCATTCCTCAGCTGGCTCTCCTGTTTGGTGGGGAAGCGAAGCTTGTCGATGACTTTGACAGCTACGTCCCTCCCTGTCTTCCTGTGTTTTCCTGATGGAGAAATAAAGTGTAAGAAACAGATGTTGGTTTGAACTGAACCTCATGTATATGGCAACACACACGAGGCCCTGCTGATCAGAGTTTAAGATATATTTTAAATAGGACTATTTCTACATTAAGGTTAAAATTGATGCTGCAGCAGAATCTGAGATCATGTTTGAGCTCCAATTCTGATACTTTTATACTTTTTGTATCCCAGAAAAGTACATCAAGTTTGCATTATGCAAGCCAGCGTGCTTTTTTGCTATTCTGACCCACAATCTTCCGAACATTAGATATCGCACTTCACTTTGAGGCTTGGCAATCCTGGTGTGTGGTTGGTGTTTTTTTATCTCCGATGCAAGCTTTTTAATTATACAATATCCAATTTTGGTGCAATGAACTGGGACAGAAGTATGAGAATAATTCAAAATTAAAGTCGCAATTTTATGACAAAGTAGCATGTACGAATTTGATACATACTGCATGCAAAGTATGTTCTTATCAAGGGCAGCTGCAGTACATGTTTGACTATAAAGTATGCATTGTCCTTTTTACTCCATAAATTCTTCTTCCTCATCAAAAGAATGTTGCCTACATTACCCACAATGCAACCCCACTGCAGAAAGCTAGGAAAGATATTCAGGTGTGCAATGCTAGAAGCAACAGACTTTTTAAACTCAGTTGGCTTCCCCTTTAAAGACACACTTCTCACTGGCACACAAACATAACCATGCATCAGTGTAATCCATGTTTTGGGAAACTTTTGAGTCTTGTCTTTTTAGCTTCCAACTTAAAGAAACACAGTTACAAATCTCATACATTTTGACCTTGAGAAAATACTGAAAACTAAAGCTCGAAAATCATCACTGTACTTAAGATCTACATACCTCCATACACGACTCCAAACTGCCCAGATCCCAGCACCTCATCAGCAAAAATCTGGTACACTGTACCAATATCCTGCAGGAGAGCAATATTCCACTCATTAATGATCATCCTATCACTGTGAAATTAATTTAAAAAGTGAAGGAAATGGCTGTTATTGACAAAAAGTCATACCACATTCTCTTGGATTTGACTGTTGGACACGGAAATGCTGATGGAGGCTTGTCCTGAAAGCAGAAGGAAGAACGTACAGATTATACTAAGCTTTGAGTTACTAGGTTGTGTATCATTTAGATTTTAACAAGTAGCATCTTACGTATGCTGTGTGGTATTTGCTCGAGATACTAAACTTGTGAAAGGCCAACTTACTGGAAGAGTCTGATCTGTATTTGATCTTAGACTTACTGTGCGGCGTGTTCCCCTCAGCCGGCGGTGCGTCCTGAAAGATGGATGGCATGAGCGCCTGGCGTATGGCGCTCTCCCACGCCTTGGCCACCTCCCGTCCGATGCCGCTGTTGGGAGCTACCTGGCTGGGGGAGGGAGGGGTCTGAGGGGGGAGAGTTTTGGGGTTGCCGGGGGATGGAGGGGGAAGGGTGTTGGGGTCCTCCCCTACGAAGTAGCACATGGTGCCTGTGATGAGCTCGAAGCAGTGAGGGTTCGTGCCAGGGGGGACGAGGGTGAAGTTACCGGAGGGACGAACCTCCAGAATCTCAGACAGGGGGATCTCCTGCAAGAGGACCGAGCATTATATTATGTTTTACACTTTAAATAAACGACTTCAGATCGTACCTTTTCATGGAGTAACTGTATTTACCTTGTAGTATTTGTTGGAGGTGTTGTTCTGGAAAAGGATGATGCATTTACAGTCCAGACGCCAGTAGTGCCTCTTTCTCTGTTGGGAGTGGAGTAAGGTTATGAGGAGGGGTAATACGTGTAAAGAAGGGCATTAAGGAGCAGGATAGAGAGAGGATGTAGTGAGAGGGATGGGTATGGATAAGTTCAGGGATCAATATGGATCCAAATATTGATGTCCAGCGAAAGAGAAGACAGGCCAGCTGAGAAGAAGGATGAGCAGAGGTCGAAGCTGCAAGAAGAGAAGGTGGAAAAGAGAGAAACAAGAGAAAAGGGAAGATTAAGAGTGTGTTAGATAAGCCAGAGAGGAGGCAGAAAGGTTTCTTTATTTGAGGTCACTTATAGTAAAAACAATTGCAAAAAGAAAAGGCAGAAAATGTGCTTTTAGTTTAAATTTGACATCTGCCGAGTGCTGTTTTGTTCCTGTGAGTCAGCTTCATCATCAACCTTCAACTGTCATTTCTCCCTCGCGCACATGCTCAAACAAATACGAAAAAAGGAAGCAATATAGTCCACAAAAGAAGGAACCAAATGAACAAGGTCCTCACAGAGAAAAAAGACTAATGACGAGAAGGCGCTTCATGTCTCTGAGTGGGTGGAAAGTAAACAGAACAAAAAGAGAGTGAAGGATGTTGCAGTAAGTGCATCTTGAATAAATTGACTTAAATATGTAGTGTACGTTCAGGCCTGCAAAGAAAGATACTGGGAATTATGGGTAACATTCGTACCAGTGTGTCCTTATTGCTGTAGTGAACCATCCATCCTTCCTTGATAGCCGTGCTGGATCGCCGCGTTGTCTGCCTCACCGACTGCACCACCCTCATTAGCGGGATGTAAACACTAGAAGAACAAGAGAGAGCTCAAGAGGTCAGAAGGTCAAAGTGCGCGTTTGTGTTTCTGCTGTTTTTATTTGAATCGTCGACATACTTTTGGTCCCCGCTGGTTCCATCCTGGTTGTTGTCAGGACAGAAGGAGCCCGGGATGCTGCAGGCCTCGTCTGAGTCGTCCATCGAAGACTTGTCTCCGGCGTCGTACTCGCTGCTGTAGTCCATGGGCACCTCGGGGTCCGTACTGGGGCTCAACATATCTGCGGCAACATAAGAGCAACACAACAGGTTGAGTTCAATCTGTCTGAAAAGGACCGTGTTAGAAAATACGACTACATGCTTCTGCTACGACTACAGCTAAGACTATTAGAAGACTACATGCATCAACACTGAGTACTGATACTTACCACAGTTACTTCTGTTTTCTGAGAAGATAAAAACATTAGCAGCAGTGAGTTTCAGTCTTGTTAGATCATGTGTGACATCATGTTTTACAATCATTAAAGTAACCAGGAACCAAGCAGGGTTAACAGAGTCATAAATACATTACAAATGTGACTGATTTATATCTTCCCTCACCTCCGATTGTCTCCCCGAGGCAGTCATTAGGAACCTTGTACGCACAGCGTTTATGGCAGTTAAACTTGCAGTCTGACAGGAACAAAACACAAGTCATCCGTTAGATTTAGCTCATATTCTATATCAAACTTGACATTCTTTGTTTATCTCTCACCTTTGCACTGAAGGCCCTGCCTGAAGAGTCCTCGGAGGAGCCTCTTGCAGTACTGGCACACTGTCGGTCGTGTGTATGAGTGGACAGCGAACGTGTGCGGCACCTTCACCTTGCTCATTAGGATCTTGTCCAAATGAACAGGTCGGCCCGTGTAGAAGCGCCTGGCGTCACTGGGGGTCCGTGGCTAACAGAACAGAGAGGAAAAAAGATTAGCAAAGAACAGTGTGGAAACACTACAATCTGTCTTTGGAAAAAGTTTTGGTAACAACCAAATTAATTAATTTCTTAAGCATTAATTCATAAGTTTTCTATGATAAAAGCTCCTGTGAGGATTACTCTATATGAGCTACAAAAGCAAACCAGACCATCAGCGACAAGATTGATTATTTCTATATAGTTATTTTTAATGCCTGAAACTGCTGGCGGGGGGTAGGTGTCAGACGAAGTGATTAACTGCACGCTGCATTTGTTTACATTTTCCAGGGCAAAAATCTATAGCAAGTGATACATATGACTGTTAAAGAAAGCAGGATGAGATTTTTTGTTAAAAACCACCATTTAAGCATGTACAGGACAAAATCAGCAAAGAGATAAGAGGTACGGCTTTGTCCACTGGGGGCGCCAAAATCAACACAAACCTAAAGTTCCTCACAGGAGCTTTGGCCACTTGGGGGCAGCAAAAATCAGTTGTATTGATATGGTAAGCTTGTTAGAGAACAGTTGTTGACACAGAGCAACATTATTATTAATTTGGAGTCATGTTTGTATCGACCTGAAATGTAACTCCACTATTCTTCTCTTTAACAGCTCAGTTTTGGTCTCTACCACCTCCTGAGGGACATATCTGTCGTTTTAGCTGCTAAATGCTCGGTTTGCTAGCTAGTAGCTAACTGTTTGAGGAGGAGCACGTAGGTGCAGGACAGTTGCATATGTTGCTTACATTATACATACATTTGTACATATATTTATGCACTGTGTATATACATATATATATATTTTTATAATGAGCTTTTTACAAGCCACATGATATATGTATTACATTTCTTTGCTATCCAACCTATCCTGTCTCATTTGGAAGTTTTAGTTTGGTTTAGACATTTATTTTGGTATTTTTAGGTGTAGTTTTTGTGCCTCAATGTTTTAATGTCCAGTGTTAGATGTGCTGTCTTGACAGTGATTAAAGCTGCTGTGACGGTGTAATTTCCTGTAAAGGATTGAAAAAGTATCTATCCTATCCTTGTGCAAAGTGGGTTTTAAAAGTTTTATCATCGTAAACTTCTGCGGCCGAAGAAGTTGCAAAAAGAACTGTGGAACAAAAATAGTAAAGCTGCAGAGCAGCTAAACAATGAAGTATTATTCTTTGTAGCTTCATCGCTAGGAGCAATTTCCTGCACACTGTCACACTGTTTTCTCGTTGATACATTGTCAGTATAAAATCTAGTGATTATAGCTGCATTATGCCTCTCAAACTAAATGGCTTCTTTACATCTTCATTTGCAATTTAAGTAGGCTAGTAGGTGAAATCAAGCAGTAATGATGGCATTTTAAGGTTTCCCACACATGGCTGCAGACCAAGTTTAATGGAATGCAGCCTTGCAGGTAGTTTTGGTTCAGATGGAGAGATTTAAAGATATCCATCTTAACACCTTGTGTGCCTGTAGTAGAAAAAAGTACCAATAAAATTGTGCGTCAAGTAAGAAAATCTTTTGGTTATATGAGACAACATTGTTTCGGCAAATATGGCGTCCTCTGCCATCACAAGTGTGTCAGTAAAATGTTTCTTTTGAATCTAAAAGAATTAAAAAACGTCTAAGTCAGAGACTAAACTTACTTAAAGTGTTTTCCCAGTGTGTGACATTAATATAAATCAAACCTGCTTGATTTGGTCTAATAAATGTAAATGGTGTGCATGAATCCACCGCTACCATTTGTGTGTGTGAGCGGATGAGGCTGGTTTCCTCTGCGCAGGTGGAGACTGTCCCGACACTGTACACCGACTCTGTGGTGGAGAGACGCAGAGACTGGCTGCTGCTAAGGGAGGTGGTGGACAGACGCCGTTTCCTGGCTCCACTGCAGTTGTTTGGGATGCTGAACGCACAGCGCTTGTGGTAGTTGAGGCCACATCCTGCAGGGGGCGCCATGGATCAAAGAACCAGGGAGCAGGAGGGGGGGGGAGAAGATTAGGTCAGTGTTACAGGTCGTTTCTCGGGCAAAATCTAAGTGTCTTTTCTTCTTCACAAGTCTTCAACCTATTCTCTCACCATCACACTTGAGTCCTTGTCTGACGAGTCCGAACAGCATCTCTCCACAGTGATCACAGAAGGCCGGGGCCCGGTACGAGTGCACGTTGAGCGCATGGGGCCGGATCTGGAAATCTTCAAATGTGGCTGCAGCTTAAAGGGATAAAGAAGAAGAGTGTGGTCACAGTTGGTATCAAGATACAATCATACTACTATAGCTTAGCGGAGGAAAAGATGATTGATAAAATGCAAACAGGATGGAGAAACAGTGCAGCGTAGCCTGTAGTAAAATAAGCAGATAAGGACTTATGACAGCAGATGAAAGAAGACGGAAACAGCTGTAGATTTAAATTTGGCTATCTTGTACTTTAATGTCACCTGATTGTTATATCAAAAGAAAAGAGCTGTTTACTTACCAGAGAGCACCACCTCCACCAGGTCTCCCTCCTGAATGTCACTGGCACCTTTCACCAGCTGCAGGATGTTGTTTGTGGAGGTGTCGTGCTTGAACAGCAGAATCTTGTCATAAATGCCGTAGAAGCCGCACTCTGGGAACTAAAAGACACAAAAGAAACATAACAGAAATGAAGGTTAGGAGGTTCAACTATGTAAAAGGCAACATCGTGCTGAAGGAAGCGGGTGCATTTCTTATTAGGGATTTCTGAGATGGATTTTGCCTGCAAGGTTCTGCTAAGACACAATAAAAGGGCAGGATGTGAGTTTTTATTGCTTCTTTCTTTCGAATTAAATGTGGTTTGAAATGTTCACAAATTCAAAACAAATTAAGGTATATAACTGTCAGGATATGGTACAGGCATAAACCCATAAAACCCATAAGAAATATGACAAAAATATATATTAAAAGCAGTGACATGTTGATGTTTTAAGTCTTAATTTGAAGCATTGAGGAAAGACATGTTAAATTTAAGTATCTAACAGTTGACTTTTTAGAGAAAATATGGATATAAAATCCAACCATCCATTATCTATACCGCTGATTCTGTTCAGGGTTGTGGCGGGGCGAGAGGCGGGGTGCACCCTGGACTGATCGCCTGTCAATCACAGGGCTGACACGCAGACACAGACAACCTTTCAAAGTCACATTCATGTCTTTGGACTGTGGGAGGAAGCCGGAGTGCCCGGAGGCAACCCACGCAGGCACGGGGAGAACATGCAAACGTCACTCAGAATCAGGAACCTTCTAGCTGTGACGGGACCACCGTGCAGCCCACTCTAAACTAAACTGACAAACACATTATGCTTCATTTACAGGGACCTGAGCCCTTAGTCTTTACATAAATGTGCCACACATAGACCGCTCAGCACTGTCACTGTAAAGAGTCAACAGTCCTTTTTAGTCAAGCTGGGAGAAAATACAACATTTTTGTCTTTTACAACTTCTAAAAGGAATGCACGTTTAGTTCTCACTGTATGCAAAAGTACAACAAACATCCCAAACACTCTGCTGTAACATTCAGGAACATTCAGTACTTTTAGCGTGTTCATGTAGGTACACAGCGGCGTCTTTGTGTGCTCAAGTGTATGACCATATATCCTTCACTTATTCTATCACGCCCTGCTATGTAAAGCCAGTGGAATATAACGGAGCCAACACAAACACACATGCACAATAATAAAGACACACAGGCTGATTTCACAAATTAATCAACTTGGACAATGAGGAAAGGAAGACAAAGGAGAAACTTAATCCTATCTTCCTATCAGTTATACACACATGCACACACACACACACACACACACTCAGGTGTTTCCGTGAAGCTCTTCCAGAGATATGAGAGATGAGTGTGTCAGTCAGAAGTCAGCAGAGCAGAGGAGGCTGTCATAGGGAAACCCTGCTCTCCTGAATCTTTAATACTGTCTGCCTCACTTCAGTGGACGCACCACACAGGACACCACGGCGACAGGTGGAGGCGTTTACACTGGAGGACTAAAAAGGTTTATATTTTGAACACATAACCCTCCCTGCCTCTGCTGCTCTTGTTTTTCCCACGTCGGAGACGAGATCCCTCCATCTGGCCGAGCTCTAACAACTTACAGGAAGAGGAGCCCTGGTCTCCACCTCAGAACGACAATGATACACACACCTCCTCCTCACTTACCAACAGACACACCCCGCCTACAAACAGAAACACACAACCACTCTTCCCCCCTATTTCCCTTCTTTTCTCCTAAATACACACACACATACACACACAGTCCCTCCACATCACCACATCTGAAATCCAGGCCTGGTTTGTACTGCTGCCAAGCTACACAGTGAGTCCACCACGCCCAGCAGTGGGCTTCTGCTGCTGACCACATGGCGACAACAAGAGACAAACAGCACAAAGCTGCCCTTTTTTTTTAAGTCAAGATCCTCAACCTGTTTAACAAACATCACATCCATAGAAAATCACAGGGTTAGGCCAAAAAATATGATAAGAACAAGGAGCTGGAATGCAAACTACGGCACTGGTAAAGAAGGCCGAATTTAGAGGAAAATTAGTAGCATCTTTCTTTTTACAGTAAAGTGTGTTTTGTCTGAAGCAGAAGTCAGTGTTGCTGCGACTAAATCTAACATTAAACCTACAATAACAGCATTTTTCTGAACTTAAGGGCGCGACCCAAACCATGAAACACAAAACGAGGCTATTATCTCACTATATGATTTTTACACACACATACACGTACAGGGCAGGATCGGCAAAGAGATAAAAAGGGCGAACAGCATATTTATTTTTCTATTTACAGAATCTACATAGAAATGTAGAATTTGTAGGCAGGGACGTGGATTTCCGGGAAGGCAAGTGTTTCGTTTGAGCTATGCTTGTAGTCCGAGTAATATTGACCAATCACGTATCAGCATGCTGCGGCGTATGCAGGAAAAACAGTCCGTGAGGACAGCAAAAGCAGGCGGAACATAATCCGGCTTCCATCAGCAGTCATCTGACGACGATTTAGCTTCTTATTAATTTCTATAAACAGACATCTGCATGTAAGTTCAGCTAATAATCTGTTCTAGATCTCAAATTTAACTTGAGATAAATTCCCTTGACGCTGGGTCATGAAAGTCGTTCAGCATTCAGATTTCCCGACTACCTCGAATGCATCACATCGATCCGAGCATTTTAAAAGTTTTCTTCTCCTCTTGAGGACAGACGTGACAAAGCTTGAATTTTTACTTCTTACAAATCTGCATCATGATGTTGACATTTCGGCGAAGGTAAGACCAGTTAATAACAGGTAAATCACAAGAAAACGTTTACTCTTTCTGTGCAGCACACGGAAAAAGAAGTCTTGACGGGACGTCGTTTATCGATTACCGCCCGGCATGTTCACCAGTGTCCCCAGTCTCAGACTATAGCCGATGGGATCCAAGATTGAGTGAACAGTGACGGAGCATGGGTATAATAACACAAATCAATGTCCTTGGTGAGTCGTTCAATAGATGGAGAGAACTGAAAGGATTCAATACAGATCCTCTAAGACAGGTATGTAATATTGACATGGCTGTGTTAAGTCTATGGGGGTCACGGTGGCCTGTAAAACAACAGGCATATAACATAACATTTTATAACATACAGCCTTGTGACTGTGCTAATGCTTTCTGCTGGCTAAATAATATGTAAACGTAACATTAAGGAAGGATAAAAACTTTAGCTTCATTAATTAAACTGCTCTTATCAAGCAACTGCATACTGGCTGTAGGCTAAACAAGATGTAGTAATGGTAATAAAACAACTATCTTTCTATCTTCATAGTCTATATCACTGTGGTAAATTATTTACAAGAGTTTAACATTCTTTTACAAGAAGGTTATTTGTATGTGTTTTATGCGGCGTTTGGAGTAAAGACAAAATAGAAACTGATGTGTAATGAACTATAAAGAGTTGTACTTATACACATACAAGCAGAAGTTATTTCTGGCACAAAGAAGATACTTTATTGGTCATATGGTTGTATTTTCTTTGAGAGAAGAATATCTGGTATGTCAAGTCTGCAAATATAACTTAACGAAAGACAGATGAAGATACATATGAATAAATCACAATCCAAATGCTTGGAGAGAGGACAGTCGCCGTCTCACTTCTTTCTACTGTTTTACAGGATTATTAAAATCTGTTGACGGTACCAATCCTGGGACCCGTTACGTGTGCAAAATCAGCAAGTGTATATATGCCTCCTCAAACAAATATAACCAACTGTGAGGAGCTAACCAAACTGAGCCATGCCAGTAGGAGCTTTCCCTCCCTGATCCACTGGCAGCTGAACTCCAGGAGAAAGATGAAGATTTTCAAGATAAGACCTTGAAGCAGGAATCATCTCTTCCTGATCCACCGGCAGTCGAACTCAAGTCTCCACAACAAGAAAGGAGCCTTCAGCCTGGTAAATATTCTGACACTTTCTGAGTTGAGGAGATGGAAGAAGAAGAAGGAGTCGACCACTCCTCCTAACCCCCATCCCTCTGACCCCTCCTTGACCCCATCTAGTTCTGTTGGTCAGCATTTAAAAAGTCTGAAGGGAAAGTTGGTCATATTTCAGGTTAAGTACATATTTGATAGTCTATTAGACAAAAGCTAATGTTTGCCTTCAAACAGTTCAACTACATAATACTACAGTAAGCTAGAGAGTAGCTGAAAGCTAATATTATTATTTGGTAATGTTAGGTGATACAACAGGATAGGAATAACCTTCTAGAAAACACTCCGTTTAGTACTGCATTATAGTTAATTCCTAGCTAACTTAAGCAAGGCAGTGGTTGTTTGCTAGCATTAGGGGTTTTCTGACAGTAGCTAATTGGTAAACAAAAATGTTGTTTTATCTTGAAATACTGTTTGAAATATATGTGAGTATACTTGGTTTCTTGCCGGACTTGTAGGGTCATCTAGAATCAGCCTTCTGATGTATGTGTCTGTTGTTGTTCATGTAACAAGGACATATGTTATTGTTGTAACAAGAACATATTTTGTTGTTGCTCTCTTTGCCTGTCTCTATCCTGCATCTCCTTCTATCCCATTTTCGGCCCATCCAGTCGAGGCAGATGGCTGTTCAACATGAGTCTGGTTCTGCTCGAGGTTTCTGCCTGTTAAAAGGAAGTTTTTCCTCGCCAATGTGCCGAATATTGCTAAGTGCTACTCATGGTGGTTCATGTTGGGCCTCTCTTTAAATAACATAACAAAGAGTCGGTCTAGACCTGCTCTTTTTGTAAAGTGTCTCGAGATAATTCTGGTTATGATTTGGCGCTATACAAATAAAATTTGATTGATTGATTGATTTGATTGATCAATACAGAAAGTCTTTTATCGGGTTGTCTAGTGTATTTACTCTGTCATAAGGTTGATGCCTTTTCCTGACTGTCAAAGACTATCTGTAAAGATAAGTAGAAAGCGTTTTCATGTGTGGTTTCAAGTGTCAGACTCTGATATAATTACACAGTTTCTCATTTAGGTTAGATCAGAAACTAAAATGCATGATTTCCTGTGACATCTTAGCATTTTCATTGGAATAAACAACACCAACAAATTGTAAAATAGAGGGTCAGAGCAAAATGTGTGCAGGATATGAACATTGAATAAAAAATAATACAAATATATGAGTTGAAAAAGACTTTTTTTAAAGTTAGTGAAATAAATAATAATTTGATCATGAATGTAAACAACAGAATAAAAAAGACGAGTTATTTAATGTATTCAGATAAATGAACAGGTAACTCAAGGAAAATGATCATTTCTGATGCAGTCGAGGAAGTCAGGAAATCTGAGCGCTGAGCGGCTTGGTGACAGTGTCAAGGGAATTCATCTCGTGGGATTTTTGATCTAGAACGTTTGTTAGCTGAACTTACATGCACATGTCTGTTTATAGAGATTAATAAGAAGCTAAATCGTTGTCAGATGACCCCTAGTGGGATCCGCCGGCTTTTGCTCTCTGTTTTGGACTGTTTTTTCCTGCATATGCTGCAGCAGTAGAATATTAAAGACGTCATTTATTTCACTCACTTCAGTCAAACAAATTCAGGTACAACCAAGATAAAGATCTTTATGAAACCAGGCATACTTTTTTGCTCCTCATAGCTAGTTTAAGCCAACTGTGTTATATTACACCGCGTTCCAAATTATTATGCAAATTGTATTTAAGTGTCATAAAGATTACATTTTTTGTTTTTCAATTAAACTCATGGATGGTATTGTGTCGCAGGGCTCTTTGGATCACTGAAATCAATCTCAGACACCTGTGATAATTAGTTTGCCAGGTGAGCCCAATTAAGGAAAAACTACTTAAGAAGGGCGTTCCACATTATTAAGCAGACGACCATTTCCAAGCAATATGGGAAAGAAAAAAGATCTCTCTGCTGCCGAAAAGCATGAAATAGTTCAATGCCTTGGACAAGGTATGAAAACCTTAGATATTTCACGAAAACTTAAGCGTGATCATCGTACTGTTAAGAGATTTGTGGCTGATTCAGAGCACACATGGGTTCATGCAGATAAAGGCACAATGAGGAAGGTTTCTGCCAGACAAAAACATCAGATTAAGAGAGCAGCTGCTAAAATGCCATTACAAAGTAGCAAACAGATATTTGAAGCTGCTGGTGCCTCTGGAGTCCCACGAACATCAAGGTGTAGGATCCTCCAGAGGCTTGCAGTTATGCGTAAACCTTCTATTCGGCCACCCCTAAACAATGCTCACAAGCAGAAACGGCTGCAGTGGGCCCAGAAATACATGAAGACTAATTTTCAAACAGTCTTGTTCACTGATGAGTGCCGTGCAACCCTGGATGGTCCAGATGGATGGAGTAGTGGACGGTTGGTGGACGGCCACCATGTCCCAACAAGGCTGCGACGTCAGCAAGGAGGTGGCGGAGTCATGTTTTGGGCCGGAATCATGGGGAGAGAGCTGGTCGGCCCCTTTAGGGTCCCTGAAGGTGTGAAAATGACCTCTGTAAAGTATGTGGAGTTTTTGACTGACCACTTTCTTCCATGGTACAAAAAGAAGAACCGTGCTTTCCGTAACAAAATCATCTTCATGCATGACAATGCACCATCTCATGCTGCAAGGAATACCTCTGCATCATTGGCTGCTATGGGCATAAAACGAGAGAAACTCATGGCGTGGCCCCCATCCTCCCCTGACCTCAACCCTATTGAGAACCTTTGGAGCATCCTCAAGCAAAAGATCTATGAGGGTGGGAGGCAGTTCACATCCAAACAGCAGCTCTGGGAGGCTATTCTGACATCCTGCAAAGAAATTCAAGCAGAAACTCTCCAAAAACTCACAAGGTCAATGGATGCAAGAATTATGAAGCTGCTATCAAATAAGGGGTCCTATGTTAAAATGTAACTTGACCTGTTAAGATGTTTTTGATTGAAATAGCTTTTGATTTCAGTAAATATGACCTCCTAATACTGCAAATTCAAAAGATGAGCATTTTCAGTTCATAACAACGTATAAAATGTTATAAAACTCTGTCGTGCGTAATAATTTGGAACAGTGCATTTTAAGTTTTTTATTTTTGAAAAATACTGTTATCATTGGGAGGTTTGTTCAATAACATTCGAATTCATTAAACTAACGGTTGATGACTTGAAAATTATGCTGACTGTCATTTGCATCGACTATTTAGGAAAATCTGAGAAAAATATCATTTGCATAATAATTTGGAACACAGTGTACATGGAATGTTACATTTTGTAAAAAATATTGTTTATTGTCTCCTTACAGATAAAATAAAAGTACTTTGAGGTCAGCAGTGTGTTTGCTCCTCATAGCTAGTTTAAGCTAACTGTGTTTGAGCTTACTGTTTAAGCCAGTTTAAGCTAACTGTGTTTGAGCTTACTGTTTAAGCTAGTTCAAGCTTAATGTGTTTGAGCGTACTGTTTAAGCAAGTTTAAGCTAACTGTGTTTGAGCGTACTGTTTAAGCAAGTTTAAGCTAACTGTGTTTGAGCTAACTGTTCAATCTAGTTTAAGCTAACTGTATTGTAGGCTATTACATGAAGTGTTAACATTAACGTCTCCACAGATAAAATACATCTAAAGAATCATGTCGATATACTTTGAGGTTAACAATGTGGCATTCAGTAAAATAGAATAGAGCAGGGCACTTTTAGTACACTACCACAGGGCACATCAGATTTTGTACCACTGAGAGAATACCATGTTTAGTGTCTCCACATTAGTGGTGATACAGAACTTTAAAAATCCAGCAGCATCATGTCTTTCCAAAATCAGTAACCTATTACTCTGAATCATCCATAAAACATGCTGTAAACACTTTACAAAGACTATTTATTTTAGCAGTTTCGGGCCTGTGGAATGTCCAGATAAAAAGGGACGCTTTCTTTTTCTTTTTTTAGCTGTGAGAAATTCCAGTCATCTCCATTGTACGGGGGTGATGGCAGAGATGGATATCTCAGTATCTAGCCAGATATGACATAAACTACCTGCATGTCTTGCAGCAAGGGAGGAAATATGTTGTGTTATGTAATTGAGGTGAATTGGCCCTTTAACCCCAACAAACCTCTACAAACATATTATGTCTTTGGGTCAATTAACGATACAGACACTAATACAAAGAGGCTCCAAACTTTCCTGAAATTACACTTTAAACTTGCGCATTGTCTGTCGTGAGTGAATCATGTAATAACTACATGCATCAGTACCTGGCATCACCACATGTAAGGCCAACTGCTGCCACTTATAATTACAAACACCCACAGACCCCAGATCAGAGGAGACGCTCAGTCCTGCCCAGATCCACAGACAAGCCTCAGCCTCAGTCATTTGTAAACCTCACAGCGCTATTTAATGCTCTGCTATTAACCCTGCACTGTGTCTGTTACTGCACGAGACACAAGGCAAGTCACATTATCCTGCGTCGACTGTCCAAAACATACACAATGTGCGTCTGGGCCGACCACAAGTCTTTACAGCTCTGCTGAAAAACACAAATATACCAACTCACCCAAAACCACATTAACCTCAGTGTAAATGGCCATTTTTCTTCTCCCCATGTTCCAGTTTGCAGAGAAAACACAGGGTGGGAAAAGCAGAAAAGCCGCACATTACTTCTGTCTGTATGTTAAAATAACATTTCTTGTCTTGTGATTGCATAACCATCTCTTTATGTTTGTGTTTGCGCTGTACATCTGGCTGCATTGTTGCAAGAGTCTGTGTATGCATGCGTGTTTGTGTAAAGTCTGCAGACAAAGAGCAGGCTGTATTGTCACACATACTGTAGTATAGTGTAGTGTGCTTTGCCTGGAGACAGGGCTGTGTCCCCAGCCGCTTTCTTTGGGTTACCAGGGATCAGGTTGCCTTGCGTCGCCCGCTCTTTTCCTGCAGCTCTTCGGGCCAATGAAGCCATTATGAGTGAAATGAATTATGGACCAACCCCTCCCTACAACAAGCGCTCTTAATTTCCTCCTCAGTGCTTTGTTTGTCCACCACTCCTTACTTTCCTGATCACTGTTTTTCATTTAGATATCAGTCTCATATTTTCACCAATATATGTTTTATGAGCCTCTCTGAAAAGAACAATGTACAAAAGACCCGTCAAGGAACCAAAGAAGAAACAAGGAGGCATAAAGAGAAGCATTCTGTCATCTTTGCTGTTCTCCATGTGGTCCGCTCCCTCTCCTACACACTGATGTAATGTGAAGGTCGGCCAGCGGTGCTTCTCCTCGCCAGCAACTTCACTTACTCTCTTCAAAGGTTTGATGATGTGTTCTCTTCGGCACGTGATGAAATGATTTTCCATTGGAGCAGACCGAGTGTACAATGCAGCACAGAGATCTAGACATCTGCACAGTGCAAAGAGAGAAGGACTTTATAGGCTCCATTTCTTTGTCCAATACTGAGCTTTACTTAAGGTTACTGAATTTCAGTCCAAAGCAACAAACGTGTGTTTATATTTTACTTCCAGTTACAGCATTTGCCTGTGGAAGTCACTTATTAGCTTTAAATATGCATGTATTTGGCTGCTGGTTTAGCTCAGTTAGTATAGCAGGCGCCCCATTCACAAAGGCTAAGTCATTTGCTGCAGGTTTGACTCCAACCTGAGCCCTTTGGTGCATGCAAGGAAAAACTGCCAAATAATAAATGGTTCCAGCTTCTCATATGTGAGGATCTGCGTCATAAAAGATATTTGAATGAAACATCTGTGTTTTGGACAAATGGTAGGACAATGCAAATTATTATTACTACATTTTCAAGTGCCTTGGCACTTAAAACTATTTGGTGCATTTATCATAGATAATAATTATTTGCACTTGTAAATGCTCGCACAGTTGCAGTTCAGTTTTATAGGATTTTTTAAAAGACAGATTGTTATGTAGGCTATACATAACATTAGGGAATGTTCAAAACTTTATCGATTCAACTATTATCAAGCAACTGCATCTGCTCCTGGATAGTTTAAGCTATCTGTGTTTGAGCTAATTGTTTAATCTAGTTTAAGCTAACTGTGTTTGAACTAACTGTTTAATCTCGTTTCAGCTAACTGTGTCTGAGCTAACTGTTTAAGCTAGTTTCAGCTAACTGTGTTTGAACTAACTGTTTAATCTCGTTTCAGCTAACTGTGTTTGAGCTAACTGTTTAAGCTAGTTTCAGCTAACTGTGTTTGAGCAAACTGTTTAATCTCATTTCAGCTAACTGTCTTAGCTCATTTCAGCTAACTGTGTTTGAGCTAACTGTCAAAGCTCGTTTCAGCCAACTGTGTCTGAGCTAACTGTTTAAGCTAGTTTCAGCTAACTGTGTTTGAGCAAACTGTCTAAGCTCGTTTCAGCTAACTGTGTTTGAGCTAATTGTTTAAGCTAGTTTGAGCTAACTTTGTTTGAGCTAATTGTTTAAGCTCGTTTGAGCTAACTGTGTTTGAGCTAATTGTTTAAGCTCGTTTGAGCTAACTTTGTTTGAGCTAATTGTTTAGGCTTTTTTGAGCTAGCTGTTTAAGCTACTTAAAGCTAACTTTGAGCTAACAGTTTGCTAGTTTAAGCTTACTGTGTTTGAGCTTACGGTTTAAACTAGTTAAAGCTAACTGTGTTATATATTACATGAAATGTAAAATTTTGCTGAATTATTGTTAATGTCTCTTTACAGATAAAATACATTTAAAGAATTTCAAAATACTTTGAGGTCAGCAGTGTGGCATTCAGTAAAATAGTAAGCAGAGTTAAAAGGGCACATTAGATGTTATAGCAGAGAGAATACCATGTTAATTGGGCCTCATCAGTGGTGATTACAGAATTTTAAAAATCCATCAGCATCATGTCTTTCCAAAACCAGTAACCTATTACACTGAATCATCCATAAAAACATGCTGTCAACACTTTCCAAAGACTATGTCATGTTGACAGATTAATGTTGCTTGGATTGCCAAACCAACATTTAATGAGCTCTCATCAGGCATTATAGCATAGAGAGCTGCAACGATTTGTCAATAAGTCGAATATGAAACTTATTACCCACTATTTAGATTGTTGATTAATTGTTTAAACAACTGTAAAGTTCTCTGATTAAATCCTCTTCAGACTGAATATCTTCTTGTTTCTTGACTCCACTATGACGTAGTTTTGAGGATGTCATCTTGGTCTGGAAACACTGATCTACTCATCACTGTTAATAACTTCAATAAGGTCAAACAACTTTGTCCACATTACTCAGTCATTTTTAAAAACACACTCAAACAAAAGCATCTAAACTCTAAACAAATGATATCAGTGTGTACACTACACACACAAAAACACCTTCCTCATCATGTCAGTATGATGTCATGGAACAAGACTTTTGTGAGTGAAATTTGAGCTCAAAAACATTGTATTCAAACACACACACGCAATTGATGCCACAGCGCTGTCTGCCATTTCCTCTCCTCTGTGCTCTCATTGTGCCGTTTGTTGTCGACCACCTCAACCTCTGATCACATGATGCAGGTTACAACCACAGAGAAGTGATTGAGATCTTTGGTCTGAAGTGCAACAAATTCAACTTTATATTTGTGCTGCTACATGCACATTACAGAAGCTTTAGGTTAACTTCATGTAATGACACATTTTTGTGAGAAGTAAATGAACAAATGATGGTTTAGTTTATGCAAAGACAGTCAAAAAAAGTGCAAAATCTTCTGCAACAGGTCAGCGTCACCTCATCAAAGCGTCGATGCTAACACACAAGCACCAGCGCTTATGTCCACTTTCATTCAGACTTTGAGGCCTTGTCAAACGGCCGTAGAGCGTTGCTTCTAAAAATAGCCCCCCCTTATGTAAAGACGCGGCACATGTGAAGAACACAAAGACTTTTATGTCCTGCTGAGAAAGCCACTTGCTTCTGCTTTTCATCCTCCCCATCACTTCCCCTGCTGCAGCTCAGCGTGAGCCAACGTTGACCACCGAGCCACACAAACACACAGAGAACGCACACACAGACACACATAATCACATTAAAGCAGCAGCTTCGGTGCCATCTAACCAAAACTCTGAGGTTTATGCTGCACCTTAATAATTCTTTTTTAAGGGCACCTTTAACCTCATTTTAAGGACACAAAAGTGTTCAAATTTAAACTGGAGTTTCCTATGAAGCACAGGACTTGAATGCAACATACACTCTAACAACTGCTCTGTCAGCTATTAGAGGTTACTGCCGGTTGTTCCTTCAACATCATCATGCTGGCAAACTCTAAAAAGGTCCATGAACACACCCAGTACTTTTCTGGAGAATTTCTGTATCAGTACCATGCAACACAAACAATGATTTTCTCTAGCGCTCGTAGCATTTTGCAACAGTTATTTCTGCACTGGTTATGATCAGCATTAGCAGTATTATAATTATTAATGTGATCCGTTACCCAGAAGACACAGGAAGCTGCAACTTTGAGCATCATGTGGTTCAAAGCTCTTCTAAAAAGGTGTGAAGTAACACGTGTATAAACGTTCATGCATGTGGGTCTGGGAGGAAGAGTAATGACATGTTCGACATAAGACAGGTAGCACAGTTGCAGAAAATACACACACACACACACACACACACACACACACACACACACACACACACACAGACTGCGATGAGAATATATTTGCAAAGAAATAGAACAGCAGTGCTGCTATTCTTTGAAGTTAAGGTGGTTAATGAAGGGTGTTTAAACGGTCAACGATGAATATAAAGACACATAACATCCTAGTTAGATGGTACAATTATTTAAAAAATGCACTGAGAGTTCAGTAGTAGACATCTTTGACGTGTTCTTTGCAGTTGTTTTGTCACACTACAGGCTGAGATGTTACAGATCGACAGGAGCTGGATTTGTGTTTACACTGTGAAGTATGCTACAGAAACACAATCCATCACACCGAACTCTGGATAAAACACGGAACTTGCTGTGTGTGACACCGCATGCAGCAGCTCTGTAAACAGTGTGACCTCTATAGCCTTACATGGTCGTCTGCGCTGATGTGTGTGTGTGCAACAGAAGCTGGTTATCACAACAGGAACCTGATCCAGCCATTTTATAGTCAGGAGGAAACACGCTGCATCCCTTCAAACAACGGACATTGTTTAAACATGCACGTCGCACCGTGGCAAGACTCATACAGCCTCTTACACACTGTGTGTGTTTGTCTGTGCATTCCTATTTGCATAACCCATCCTCCTCCTTAAGACACACGCCCTAATTGTTGGACCCTCCATCCTTGTTAAGATGTCAGGCACGGGACTCAGAAAAAGACGCCCCACCTTTCTGAAAGAGATGAAGCGTCTAATGAGGAGTTGCTGGGGCTGTAAAGACGTCAGTGATCTGCCCTCATTAGCTCCTGACAACAACTTGGCACAACGCAGGAATTTTTCCTTTTGTTGCCGACAGCGTTCAAAATCGAACAAACGTGTCGCTGGCCCTGCCGTTCTATTTTTAACCTTGTGAGGTCACACGCTGACAAAGACACGCAGCAGACGTCATAAAAATGACAGCCACCCCTGCCCTCCCCGTGCCCTCAGCCACCTGTGGAGCCTGAGCTGCAAAGTTTGTATGTTTTAAAAGGAAAGAAAAAGTGACCTTGTTTTCTTCAAAGCACCAACGTCACGCTTTAAATAACAGGAGCGAGTGACAGCTCCGTGCCAGGAGGACGAGGACTGAGCAATCCCCGTGACGTCAGCTAAACGCTGGGCTTGGCAGGCACAAAGAAGGAAAACAAAATGAGGATGAATACACACACAAAGTGTGTACACAAGGCGCGACATCTGAAAAGCTGCGTGACGTAGTGCCGTGCTCTCATGATGCCACAAACAAACTCACATTAAAGCCTTTACACATGCAGCAACTTAATGAAGTTCAATCAGAAGTATTCCTCTGTTTATCACCCTCCTCACGTAGACATGAACACACACTCGTACGTAAACATATCCACACAGGAGAGAAAGTACCTGTTGTGGTAAAGAGGTTCAAAGTGAGCTGAGAGCGTATGCAGCAGGAAGTAGTTTATCAATGGAAATGATGACAATCTACTCAGAGATGTGATCTGTGCGAGGAGATTTTAAAGGCCAAATGCAAAAGGTTCTCTCTTCCTGGTTGTGATGTGTTTCCTGTAAACATGATACTAAGTAAGGATATAAGACACAGGTGGGAGGCTTTATAAGTGTTAACCAATGGATGAAAGATAACAGCCGCTTTATGTTTTGCATTAGGCTAAAAATAAGCGTTTTGATGAGAAAATGCAGGCATGTGCAGCCTTAAGTCACTTTATTCTAGTTGGCAACTCCACTCAGAGACATGGTGGAGAGAAAAACAAGTGAGCGAAGCAAGCTCTATCGGCTTCAGATCTGCACATAATCATGTTTCTCATAACTTCAAGTGGCAGAGTAAACAGTAATCTACCATGGCTGAACAAACAAAGAAAAGGTCGATGACTACAGATACAACTTATATAAGTGTAATAAGTGAAAATCCAAAGAATAAGAAACAAATTCGACGCTCAGATGAAGGCAAACAGTCTTAAAAGGAAAATCAGCTGTGGACGTCGCACATGCAACACTGTGTGGATATCTGGGAAGTGTGCTCCCGCAATTACCGTTTATCGCCATAGGTGCCCCCAAAGAGGACGGAACTGAGATCTTCAAGATTATAACTTTAAAGATAACATACGATAAACTTTATTGATCCCCCATTGGCGGAAATGTACTTATTTCAAGGCTGACAATGATAAAATAGAATAATAAAGATAGTAAAAATAAATACATACAATATGTACACCTTTTATTCATGGATGGATAGATCCATTTTTGCACAGAAAACCTGCACAAATGTTGTGTAGTTTTCTTATATGATTAAGTGAAATAAACATGCTTGGATTGAGTGAGTAGCTGTGATGCATATTTACTGATGCATATTGAGGTTTCCATTAAATGCATGGGAGTTTCTTTAGCATAAAAAGCAGAATAAAGATGTTAAAGCCTTTCTGCAGCATTATTGAATAGAACTATAAAGCAGGCTAAAAAGAGGACAGACTGTAAAAGCACTGATTGTTGTCTTTGCATGTAACATTGGATGGTGTGTAGAGTAATAGCTCCTTGTGTTCTTAATAAAAAAACATGACTACTATAATCTACTTCAGGTTTTCCCCTTACTCATGGTTTTTGTGTGTGCGTGTGTGTGTCATCATGGAAAGCAAAGACATAATCAGGTTTACATTCCTGACTTGCTAGTTTTCTGCATGCCAGAGATAACTGAGTAAACCTGAGAGACAGGAGGGGGGAGTGTGAATCCTGGTCTCACATACACACATGTAAAAAAAAAAACCATCAACCACATGACCCATGAACATGCAAAGTGCACAAACAGCCAGGGTTGAATACACACGGTGCACACATTAGTAACGTAAACATTCATACACACATTTTCAAATGTAGAAAAACTCTGTACAACCTGAGTTAAAGGCATGCACACGCACACAATATATTTATACATTGTACATTTGAGATGTTTCCTGCTTAAGACAAAGAACCTTTGAGTGCTGCATGCATTAAAAACATGGGGTCAAAGGTTATAGCAAGAAAACACACAGCATAGAATATGAATAAAAAGCTCAAACAAATGAGGACACGCACATTTGACACATGCAGAGTTCAGATTACATAAGAGCGATAAAGCGGGAATAAAATGTGCATGTAGTCGTTTTAAAATGGACAAAGTTCAGGACGTAAAGTACAGAGGATAAAGAAGTGTGTATGTTATTGTGTGCATGTGTGTGTGTGTGTGTGTGTGTGTGTGTGTGTGTGTGTGCTGCCGGTAAGTGGAAGAGTCTCAGTCTCGAGCAGCAGCACAGGGACAAAGCGTCTCATTCTGCTCGGAGCATGAAGGAGGACGGCGAGGGTAACCTGAGAGCTGTGACCGGGAATGAGAGAGGGGTCCGGGGATAAAGGAGACACGCACGGCTGTTCTGAAGCAGCCTTTGTTGGAAGCCCCCACCCATCCTCCTCCTCATCTACCTCCACCTCCTCCACCTCTGTCTCTCTCTGGCTTGGTTCTGAGCAGGTAAGGTGATAGGAACCTTGGATTGAGTCCACTCTGTGCAATGAGCGACTCACTGATTCATGACAAGAGGGAGAGACGGAAAACAGGCCTTCACAGGAGGAGAGAAGAAAAGTCTGCTTGACGAGTAAAGAAGAAAGGTGATGGAAACTAATGAGAGATAAAATGTCAATGCAGATACTTCAACTACTTTTTTGTGCTTCAAAAGCAAATTCATGTTTTCACGTTGTTTTGTACTTGTAGAGTAAAAAAAATAGAACAGAAGAAACGCCAAACCACTGTTTCTGAAGCATCACTTTCATGCCGAAATTGTGCTAACATCAAACCTTATTTTAAAGCTTTGTTGCAATAGCAGTACAGCAAGTCATTCTGTTAATGTAGATCGAACCTAACATCAAAGGGAAAAGGGGTTTTCGGGGCGGTTTTCAGGCTGTTTGCAGGGATTCAGCAGGAAATGAGGGAGGGGGCGAGAGATGGGGAACAACATGCAACAAAGGCCTTCAGGTGGAGTCAAACGGGGGACATTGCAATTACATGCACAGCACCCTCCCTGGTCCACAAGAGCACCCAGAGTCCACACAAAACCAATTAGTTTGCATTGGGTAAAACTCCTAAAGCATCTTTTTGTTTGAAGTATGTCTCTGTATCTGTAAGTAGAAAATCTTTGGGGCATTAGAGGTTCAGAGGGTTCATTTCTCTTATGCAAATGTGTGGAAGCCTGATTGATTGAAAAAGGGGGAAATGCATGTTTACTGAAGTGAGGTGTTAGGTGTGTTTCCATCGGAATATTGTACGTAATCTTCCGTTGGTTTCCCGGAAGCAGAACTTGATATCAATAGCTCAGGACTGCTAGAATCGAACGGCACAGATTGTTGGATAGTTTCATTTGTTTTACACATGTCTCTACTGCGAGGTGTTTTTTCAGGTGGACAAACAGAAGAAAAGCGAAAGCCGGTCCCTCAGCATCTGAAAATTGTTTATCTCCTTTCTGCACAAAGACAGACGGCTGGAAACACAAACACTGAAACAGGAAATCCAGGTGAAAATGTTTGATTTAAGCACAGACCAGCATGAATGGTTATTGCAGCTGTTATAATATGTTTACAGAAGTGAGTGAAAAGTTTCCCCTCGTGGTGACAATCACGTTGAAACGTGAAAAAAAAAAAAGGGGCGTTATAGGTTCACTTGCATGACTGCTCATGAATTACACTTTGACGCTTCAGTCACTGGCGGAGCATCTGCTGCTGTGACATCACAAAAAGTCCCTGTAGTGTAAATGGCGCCTTAAACAACAATAAACCAACAAATGATGATGAGTCATGTGGACACAGGCAGACGTCTGTGCCGACACGTTCTTACATTTACAAATTAAAAACTTTATCTCAGATATGATCCAACATTTCTCCGGTAGAGGGGTAAATCTATCCGAAGTGTAGAGCGTAAAGAAGAACCACACTCAGGAGTGTTTGCACATTCTCCGTTCTCCACACACAAACACTGAGAGCTGCACGCTGAGGGCCACAATGGGCACATTACTGCGCTCTGAGTCATCCCCTCGTCCTTTATGGCTGCCCCCTCTCCTCTCCACATGCTGCTCTTTCTCTCCCTCTCATCACGCCTCTCCTCTCTCTTACGTCTTTATATCATAATGGAAAGAAAGGGGAAGAGAATACACTGGAGGCTATACAACACCAGGTATATGACAAATGTGTGGTTGTGTTAATGGAGGTGAGCTGCTGTTGCTTCAGTTCTTAATGAACACAGGTAATGAATCCATTAAAGTGCTTTTGTATCTTGTGTTTACTCTCCACAAACACTGTATGCGCATATACGTGCAGAAGAGCCACGCTCTCTTCAGCATCCTGCATAAGTGCGACCAAGTCTACATGATAATTTAATGCAATTACACATCATTATTCTGATGTTATCTTCTTCCTGCAAAGGTACCACAACTAACAGGATGTGTGTAACTTTAATTAACATATTTGAATCTGTGTACATGTCTATTTTTTATGCCTTTGAGTATTAAAGCAGTTGGTTATATAGGAGTGTATAGGAGCTGGGTCGCTTTTCCCCGAAGAGATTACAGCGGACTGTAGTGATGAGAAGACCGGTTATTTTAAGTTGTTTACATGTCCGGACTCTCACCGGACGAGAGAGCGGTGACAGCAGAGTGAGGCAAGCTGTCTCATCCTGCTCATCGTGCTGAGCTTTGATAACGTCTTCTGGCTCTTGCTTCATACCTAACAACTGATAAGGAAGCAATGAAAAGCATTTCCTTAAAAATCCCAGCTATTGCTTAAGGGTGTGAAACAGAGGTGAAAGTATAAGCCGTGTCTGAATGATCACTCTTATAGTGTATATAATAAAACTGTGATCATTACATAAGGAGCTTCCCCAGAACCCATGTGGAGAACTAAAGGCCTGAGTGATGGACACACATTACTTTCCAGTTGCTTCTTCCACTGACCAGTCTTTTAATATTGATGTCATGTGTTTGTCTTCTGAGGTAAGACTGTGGTTTTGCCCATTTCCCCTCATAACCGAGCACTAGCATTCGCTGCCACTACACACAAACACACACCTCACGAAAATGTCTGGGTCACGCTAACACACACTGTACTAGTGCACCAGACCGATCAGACCCACCTTGTCCACCCTCACACTGAGCCCATTGTCTGCAAGAACACACACACACACATTTCACACACCTGAAAGTAAACCAGCAAATAGTTCCATGAGCGGTAAAGATGTGCTATCACCTGAATTAAAATCAGGATCTAATACCAAACTCTCAGTCCTTTAGTCCAGTCAATTCTGTCTACTTTATAAGGCCTCAAACACGTCATTTTCTCTGTGTGTATTTATCTATCCTTGATCTATCCCTCCTCTCAAAGAGCCCTGTGTTTTGCTGCTTCTCTCCAGCCGACTGGCACAAACTCTCCACATGTTACATGCCACCAAATGCCGCTCAGCTCTGCTCTGCTCTGCTGCTCCCAATTGGATTATGGCATAAAACCGTTTTCACCGCTGCTAATCGCTGGATTAGTATCATATGGTCTCTTTTACTCAGATCAAGAGAGGAATGCGGGGGCCTCAGGAACACATGAATGACGAGAAACAGGAAGGCCTTAAAGGATGATTGTGTTTTATTGCAGATTGGGTCACTTTTTCACTAGATTTGGCCATCATTCCTACTAGTTAGCAAAACACTGTAGGCTCAGGAATCTGGGAACACTGGGTCAGTGCAATGGAGTGTGATGGGGCAATAAACAGAACCTCTCATTGCAGTGCAGTGCTATCATGCAAAGTTGTCTACTATGTTAATTCACTTATGCAGAAATGAAACCAGGCCACCAAACAATAACCCCATACAATTCTACACACACCACACCGGTCGGTTATACCGCTGTTGTTTATGTTGGAGACATCAGATTACATCGGCTGTCTGACTTTGAAAAAGAATTAGCTTCAGATTATTGCAGCCATATAAACGTCATAAATCAAATAAAAGAAACAATCTGGCTGCAAATTTGTGGTGCGGTGTGTTCTCGTCATACCGCTCTGCACCATCCAGACAACAATAAAACGCCTGAAGTAGTGTCTATTTGTTGAGCAATTGCCGTCATGTCCCGTTATCATTTGCACAGCTGTTTCAGAGCTATGAGACAAGCGATGTGACTGGAGTGTGTTTATTAATCACCACGCCCTAGTACACATATTACACTTCTCCCAGTCTGTGTGCATGTTGCACTTTTGCACGTACGGCCAAAACAGCAAGTGCACCCAAGACCTGCTGCTTTGCACTTTGTTGTTGCACTTGTGTTTTAATGGTGAACAGAACACAGGAAGTCAGTCTCTTAAATGGTGTTGACTGTCAGTTTCAATAAATAAGGGGATTAAAACCTGTTTTCTAACGCATTTGCCACTACTAAAGATATTATTTTGTTGCGCATTATAGCAAATTTTCGTTCCAGTATCACAATCACAGCTGCCACTCCTGAGTCAAACCATTCAAATCTCCATCTATCATCTATCACCCGACCCCTCTTCCTCTCCCTCTGATACACATCGCTAACTGGGCTCCGACTAGCAGTGTGTGTGCTTTGAATAATCAAATGTCCTTGTGCGGACATTAAGCTTCCCCTGCAGCACAGCCGCCAACAGCCAGGAGACACCAGGCACGGTCAGTCATGCAAAGCTGTTCCGTTAGCATGCAAATGTAGTGAAGGAAGAGAGACACACACACACACACACGCACAGGGTGATTGGTATAAGCAGAAGTGATACATGTCACTGTGGGTCTTTGAAAATAGACACCATTTCCTCTACAGCAGTTATGTTAGTAGATAAAGTAATTAAAGCATCTGAAGATCAGAGCGTTTGGCTAAAGCATTTGGTCAGTGGTGTGTTTTTTTTTAATCTGTACATCAGACATCATTCTGACTGAAGGCCTGGTTTGTCTGTCGACCTGTCAGTGTCTCACTAATTCACCATATTTACATGGTGGCCATTTTCCTCTGAGGCTCAGGATGGGAAGCTTAAAAGCTGTTATGAAAAGGATTATGTCGTATCGCTGAGTTAAAGGTTACAAATCGTACAGTCTGACATTGTTGTCGTTTCCCTGTTTCCAGGTTAATCAGCAACTAAAATTGAATGATAATAAAATTCCTTCAGCTAGCATTAGCATTCTGCCACCTCCTAGCTAACTCTTCTGTGTGATAGTGTCACAGGATATGATAGAAAAAGCGCAAATTCCCTGCATACGGCATTTTAGCAAATGATGTGTTAGCTTACGGTTAGGTTACAAGGAAGTGAGATTAGCTAACAAACTAACTACTTGTGAGACCAATTTTGTATCTAACAGTATTTCCCTAGCTTACGGTATGTTAGCTTATGATGTGCTAGCTGATGGTTAGCCTAAAGTGAGACTAGCTAACAAAGTAACTACTTGTGAGACCAATTTTGTTGCTAACAGTATTTTCCTAGCGTACAGTATGTTCGCTAGGAATTGGCTGAATGCTAACGTCAGCTCTTGTCGACAGTATATGGTTATTTCCCCTTCAAATATGGCCTGATGTCCTTTCAGACTTTCACTATCTGTTGTGTTTTCAGTTGCTGAACAAAGACAAGCAGTGAAATGAAACTTCGTGTATAACCTCTCACATGGGACACACCATTACGACATGATAACAGCATTTGAGCATCCCACCCTAAGAGTGAAATCAGTGCGAAATGGCTGTCTTGTGAATATGGTGTGTTGTTCAGCATTTGGAACAGGTTTGGGCAAAGGATTGATAAGCAGCGGCTCTGACACATACGGGAAAATCTAAAGAACAAGACAAAAACCCCTGAGGACATTAGATCAGTGCTGTGTAGCTCAGTCCAAAGTCAGCCGGCGTCCTCACCTACTGCGTCACTGAACATGGAACTGTGTTGTTTTCATTCAAGCAACAACCTTGTCCATCAAACTGGGTCTTTATCTGGAAAATCAGGGCCAACTGTTACGTTACTCTGTATGTGTGTGTGTGTGTGTGTGTGCGTGTGTGTGTGTGTGTGTGTGTGTGTGTGTGTGTGTGTGAAGAATACATGTGTAAAGAGAGTGAGGTAAACAGGAGGTGGTGTGTATGATCCCATTCCCAGGGCCAAACTGCTTCTCCAGGGAGGGAGATAAAGAAACAGCTCCTTCCAAAACGGAGGTGGAAACAATGGCCAGGGCAGGGGCTCTCAGTCGCAGCTGTGTGTGTGTTATTGTGTGTGTGTGGTTGCTGATATTACTTTGTGTATTTTAACCATCGAACTAAAGAACAAAAGAAAACTCAGGTGCAAGTTTATCATGTTACAGTCCTGACAGGCATCTGTCAGCATGCTAAACTATCTATTATGAATGCCTGAATGTTCAGCAACATCTACAATATAAATATATTAACAGCAGAGTCCCTCCTCTGCATCCACTGCTGGATTCGGCTCAGCTCACTGGCTGTTAAATGTGTCATTACTCATCACAGATTAGTCTGCAGACGTGTTGAACAATCCAGAAATGTGACCGCAGCCAACACTGACAGGACTCAACAGGTTCTCAGTTGTGTTCACACGCTGGCACACAAACACAGTGTAACACACCCACTGACGTCAACACAAACACGCAACACGCTGCGCATCCAATTGATGACGAAATAAAAAGTTGTTGGTGTTGAAAGAAACCGTTAAGCTGACACACCTTTTGGCTAACTAGATGAAGGTAGGAACACAAAGCCAGCCCGGATCTTACAGTATGTTTACTATACTGTGCTGTACCTCCGTAAGGCTGCGCTAAACCTGTCGCTAATGTCTAATACTCACCGGAAAACATGAATCATTCTTGCCACTTAACCATTTTTTGACTCATCATTTCCGAGAGGGTACACATCCTCCAACTCCTGTATTGTCCTGTCCAATCAAGAGTGTGAATTTCCCCATATTTTTCCACTCACTTGAAGTGTCCTCAAGAGAGCAAACAACAAAGAAAGGGTGCGGAGGACTGGCAGAAGGTGGATGAGTGCAAAAGAGGGGGAAAGTGGATGAACAGGAGGAAGAGGATGCAAAGCATGAGAGGAAGTTAGCGATAAGGCAGGCAGAGGACGACCGGAGATGAGCGGATAAGGAGAGGAAGTACAGGATCTGAAGAGGAGGTGGAGAGGGAAAGGCAGGAGAGGAGGAAGAGTGGGAGTTCTGCCCGAAGACGGTAAGAGGAAACAGACGCCGGTGGCTTTTTATCCCAGGAAAAAGAGGAAAGGAGAGGAAAGACGAGGAGAGGAGTCTTATTTTAAAGCTGTAGTTTAAGGACATTGTAGATCAGGGGAACAAAAAGGTGAAATGAGGAAGGAGGAATGAAAGGAGGGAGTCAGTGAGGCCTGTCTAACAAAAGAGCAAATACACTGGAGCTGCATCATGGTTGAATAGAGACAGACCTCTGGTTTCAAGGCCGCTCTACAAGTTCTTTTTCCATCAGGAGGAGGAGGTGGTTGGGAAAGCTGGAGGTGGGCGGCTAAATGGGAATTTGGCAAGCACTACTGCGAGGTATGGAGCCATACTAGCTTTATAAAAGAGTATAGAGTTCTTGTCACCATTTGTGACTGAAGGTGGATTTGGATTTCGGCCTTAACTCTGGTTTAGTGTTGGAAGTTGAATCCAGGGGAAAGTGTGCTCCTCCGCAAAGAAGAGAGTGGAAAAACGTGCCAATGGAACACAAGTAGGGAGCCTGTGAATAAACACAGCCGGTGACTCACCCTTTCTGGGATGGGAGAGATGACGGTGGGCGGGGGTGTGGGGTACCAAACTGCCTTCACTACCCCTTGAAACACACCAATGTGGGCATTCATGCGTGCACACACGGTCCAACTCATGTGTCGCTCTCAGTTGGCCGGACCAGGACAAGCTGTCTATTGTCCAAATGTCCCACTTAAAGCCGCAGTTCCTAGCAGGGCAGGAGATGTGTGTTGGATTTGGGGGATTGCTAAGCGTGTGTGTGAGTATGTGTTATTGGTATAACAAGGCTCTAGAAAGATCAGGCTTTCTGTTAATGGGAATAGAAGTACCTTTTCCAAATTTTCTCTTTTGATTTTCAAAAGAAACTTTATGAAACCTAGGGCAGCTATAGTCGACTGAGCTCAGAGCCGTGGTAAAAACAATCAGGCAGGAGTACACTAACATTTATCTTTCATGTGTTTTGGGATAGGAGGAACAACAGCACCGGCACGCAAAAACCGAGAGACTTGATTTCATCTCTGGTGCAGTCATCGTACAACAGATCCATCATTTATAGACAAAACAGCAGCATGAAAATAAGACAAATAATAAATTCAAACTTTCTAGCTTGATGTTTGAAGTGTGTAATTTCTGCCACTAAGGCTCCCTAAATCAAGACAATAACCAAGTTCTTCGTTAGTTAAAGACATTGTGAGGTAGCATAGTATGGATGTCTTGTGCTCATGTTAACAACCACCACTAACCGTCTAACTTACATGACTTTGACCGAAATCATTTTCACGGCCGAGGTAATTCATTCCATATTTTTCATGTTGCTTTAAGTAACATTTATTCACGTTGTGTAATTTCATTTGAACCAAATCATATATAAAGTTAGCTAACGCAAGTAATGTTAGCTAACGTAAATAAGTTTAGCTAGCAAACATTGTTCAACAACCTCCTTTGTCAACCTTGTAGGTATCTTTGGGCGATTGACTCTACCATCATTGCATAGCCTGTTTTACAGCCCATAATCTGTCACACTGCAGCCTAATAATAGAAATCACAGACACAATATAACCTTTACAGCTCTTTATTATCCTAACAATCTGACAGTGAACTGGGCAGAGGCATACAGTATTAGACACAGCTGTTTCCATGACAACAATACAACACAGGCTCTTAGTCTCAGCATTGTTGCTGAGCTGTGTTTAGCTCAGTCGAGCTCTTTACACTTGACAAGCACATATCCTCCTGGCACAACTTCCACCATCAGGTTGTTCTCGTCCCTTTTGCCCAAAAATTCAAAATAATTATATTTCCACAAAGTAAATGCTGCCCATCTTGCTTGTTAAATTAGCTAGCTAAGCATGCGCATTGACACAGCTGTGTTTACCCTCCGCTGGTGCACAGCTACCTTCCAAGAAGTAGGAGGGAAACAGAAACAGTGCTTGGGGCATTTTCTTTTCTGGGGAGAAATATTTTTTCCAGTAACGATTGCTTTTCATTAAAAAGTAACTAAACAACTGATTAGTTGAATTGCAGAACTAACACGTTACGTCACTCATTACAAAAAAAGCAATCCAAGTAATCTAACAGATTATGCGTTACCCCCAACTCTGCCCATTAGAGCAAAACTAAATTAAAGCAAAAGTAAATTATAACAACACATAACTTGTGTTTTATTAAAGACTGCACATGTTTATCAAATTAAAACATTTCAGATGTGTAGTGCATCCTTTCAAACACATTTCCCTCGAGAATTCAGCCCGTCAAATGTTGGATCTTTAAAACCTCTTCTTCTTAAAATCAATGTCCTGCCCACCCTGCCGCTGGGACAGCGGATCTGATGTTAGAAAAAGGAAGAAACCATAAAAGTATTTCTCTTCTTCTGCTGACTAGGGAGTCTTTTTTCCAAAATAGATGCTGAAGAGAAAAAACCACAAACTGGTGCCCAACGTATACTTAGAATAAATCAACATTCCTGTCTGTGACATGACGAAAAATACAGACAACGTTAAGATGGGTGTTACCATGTTGAAAGTTCTGTGCTATAGTGGCCATGATACTCAATTTGGATACAACCTGCAGTAAACAAACAACACGTTTGTTTACGGCATGTCTCCTTCCTGCCTTGCATATCACAAATCCACACAGACACACACACGCAAGGTAAAATTGCACAGGACTGACACAAGAATAAAGACAGTTGAGTAAGAGTTGTCCGAGCTAACAAAACTCTGCTTTTGGCGAGGCGGACCACCAAGCACCACTTAGACCTCTGAAAATACCTGATGCTTAAGCTGTCTTACATCAAAACAGTAACAGAAGAAGCACCTTCACCCTTCTACTTAGTCATGGTGACCTACAAAAAGCCTTGCAGCAGCAGCAGCAGCAGCAGTGTCCCCTTGTCAGCTTTTCAATCCCCATCTTTATCTGGACGCTTTGTAGTTGCTTTTTATTGCCAGTCAGAAAACGATGCAAGGAAGGCACTTTCAGGCCAACTCAAATAAGCTGTGGACACCCAGTTTATCTCACCAAAGAACATGACAGAGAAGCACTCATACATGAGGGGAAACAAAGACTGTTTTGCACATAAACAGATTAGCAGAGTGGCTAAGCTGGCTGCGGAGAGCTACTGGTATTTCCTGGAATATTTGCGATTGCTGGGAGTTTTACAAAGCTGTTCTGAGCAGGCTGTGGAAATCTGCTAATCTACCTACACATGGCCTGCACAAACTATATCATAGATGTAGGATGATGCGCTCTCTCCTGCATGTTTTCTACTCTACATGTCTCCAGCCTGAAACAAATGTGTAAAATCAGGACCATATTTCCCATAACACCGCTTGCTTCCTGTTGCAAAGAGGATGCCACTACTTCTCCCCCCTCCCCAACCCCACACGTGTGTTTTGAAGTTTTCTTTTTCAGTTTTTCAAAGAAGAAACATTTGTTTGAAGTTAACTTTCCCACAGGTCTTTAACTCAATCCTCCTACTCACTACCTTCTGAGAAACTCACGGTAAGTCTCACTAGTTAGCTGGGAAACCAGTAAAACACATGAAGGCTGCAAATCTTCTGGATGATTGGCTTGTTTGATGTTTTTTAAAATAGCTTACCTAGAAGAAGAAATACTTCAATAAAGCGCTCAGCAAAGAGATTCAAATTGACCTTGTGTGTTCTGTACTTTTGGCGTGAAATGCAAAACCTCAGGGAGGGAAGTGAAAGACATTTCTGACAACAACATTATAATCCCAGTATGCTTCTACGCGTCTGTATATCTATCTGTATATTTCCTATATGTTGCAGGTACAGCACACGAATGAGACAAACTGTGTCCCTGTCACACACACTCAGTCCATCAGACGTCCCTCTGTTAGTCTGCTGTGCTGCATGTGTCATAACAAAGCCCGACTGAGCGCTGTTCTCTTCCAACTTTGTGAGGGAGAAAATGCTAATTGCTGTAATTAGAGCGGAGCTGAATTGTGACACTTTGTACATTTTCTCAGAGGCTGTCACATCAGTGTGTCTGTTTGCATATTTGAACCCTTTCATTAAGTTAGAGGAACAGGAGAGTGTAAACAAAGGTGGGTGAAAGCAAGTGTACAACACAAGCTGGTGCGCTCAAACACAGCTTATAATGTGAAAGTGTAGCATGAGAGTCTGAACCCAGTTTTACCTGATATGCCACCCTCCCCTGTCACATGCACCCACATGCACACATTTCCTACCTTTGTGTCGACTATGGAGCAGGCGATTTGCTTCACGTAGGCCAGGTCAGAAGTCTGCGGCATGAGGACGGACTCTCTGGTCAGGCCGATCTGGATGATGAAGGACACCCCCGCTGGAGTGGGAGGCAGTGAAGGCATCATGGCCCCACCGGGACCCTGCCCAAGTGTCAGGTCCATCACAGGGAAACCAGCGTGAGAGGGCGTAGAGGGCATGGATATGGGGGTCCCCTGCTGGATCACAGTTGATCCTGGAGGTGAGGACCCCCCCGGAGGGAAGAAGACCTGGGCCATGGGCACGGAGGACATACACGGGCTAGCGTTAGCCATTCACAGTCCTGTGTGCGGGCTGCTGGAAGAAGTCAACATACACAGTCACAAACACACACCCAGGTGCAGTGTAGGGTTGTCAGAAACTCATTCAAACTCACACACACAGACACATGGACACACACTGAGCAGAGTCCTGCTTCCTCCCGTCCTGTGTCCACCTCCTCCCTGTGGGTAAAGGAAGAACTCCTTATCCAGGAAGCGGTGTCTTTTTCCTCCTCTCAGCCACTTCTCTCGCTCTCTGTCGCCGTCAGACGTCTCTTACTGCCCAGGTATGACGAGCATGAGCTCTGTGTGTGAAAGCCTCATACAAGAAACACACTTGAGGGAGAAACTAACCCCCTCCCCTACCCTGCTCCTGCTGCTTTTCCTCCTCCGCCCGTTTCCCTCCCTCACCTCTCTCGTCCAAAGAAGTTGCTCTGCAGAGGAGAAAGTCCAAAGTTGATTGTGAAACTCCCGGCCGTGGGAGAAGAGAAGAAACAAAAACAATGGCAAACTTTTGTGGTGCTCCTCTCCAGGCTGAGTTACAAAATGGCCTCCTTAAACAGGAAACTGTGAGAATGAAGGAGAGCAACACACTGCTCTGCTTTTACGAGTCTTGCCCTGTTTCAGTTTCAGCCCCAGTTCTGTCTTTTTAGTGAAAAAGCACACACACAGAGCGAGAGAGCTGTGTGGGTACCTCCCTCTCCCTCCTCCCTCCTGCCCTCTCATCTGTGCTGTTTGCCACAGCCAAGGAGGAAGTGAAATGACTGACACAGCCTGGAGCCAATAGTCTCTCAGAAAGGCCCGCCCCTTTGACTCCCTATTCTCCCAGGCTTCTCCGTCCTCCCTTCCTTGGTTTGTGGGTCTTGTTTGCGCCCTCCCTGACCGGTTCAGATCCCCTTACATTGCCTGAGGGGGACGCGCTCAAAACGCCTCCCATCTCCTTCCTCAACCTCTTTTTTCCTGCATTAGCCTCTTTGCTACCCTCTCTAAACCCTAATTTCTCCTTGTATTCTGTGCACAAACACCTCCAGGTTAGAGCCACACCTACATTAGAGTTGTTTTCATGCAAACTTGACAGCATGTTTCAGTAAAAAGAGGAACTTTGATGACACTTTGCACACACCGGGATACACAGTGTGCTTGTAAATAAGGAAGGGTTGCATGTTTGTGACTCTGCACCACTTATCTCATGTTACATACAAAGCATGCAGATAAACAATGTGTTTTTCTACCTTTGGCTTCGAAAACGTCCCTAAATGATGATGCTGAAACTTACCAAATTAATTCACAATCTGCGGCTAACCTTCCTCTCAGGGCTGCTACTACACGCCTCTCTCTGTGCAGCCGTCTCACAAAAACCAATTCATTAAAACAAATTAACCACAAGCGACTACGCTCTAATGATGTGGTTATGCGACATGAGAGCTCAACAACCGAGCAGCTGCTGATAGCGCCTGCTAGGAATCTACTCGCCACCACAAGAGGGCGATGTTACGCAGAGGTGTGTTTCATATTACATTACAAACAGACATGTAATTACAGGTAAAATGAACGCAATATTCTGGTGTGGAGTGGTAATATCAAATGTTTCAAAATTTCCAATTGTGCAGCCAAGAAAATGTGCAGCCAAATACGTTTTTTTTTTTATATGTGTAGACTGAAAGATTAAGCAATATTTTTAGTATTTAAAACTTACTTGCCCAGGCTTTTGAACTCAAAATAATTTAGAATGAGATTTATGAAGGAGAAAAGGCTTTAAAATATAGATAATGTGCTCACTTTACGCTCAGTTTAAACGTGTATGTAGCAGCAAAAGTTCGTAACATAACTAATTTGTTTGCTAATTGATGGTCCACTATCCAAGTAATGACTCATACTAGACCGGTAGATACCTTCTGAAACGAACAATACTTTTAAATTCTTTTTCAGGTTTTTGAGAGGATATTTTATATATTTTTTAGAACAGTATTGCAATTATTTTTATTTTTTTGTAGAAAAATACACAAGGTGTGTTCGAAGCATGTGTTCCAACAGCTTGGAGGATATGTTCAACTTCTGTCAACATTTCTATCTCCTTCAGCTAAGGAGTGACATGGGATGCAGTTGAAAACGTGGGGAAATTACTAATATAATAACTACTAATATATATGTATTTTTTGCAACATTTGTTTAGTATCTGGCTGCATGGTGGTGCAGTGGTTAGTCGCCTCACAGCTAGAAGGTCCTTGTACGAATCCTGGTTCAGACGTAGGCGGCCTTTCTGTGTGTTCTCCCCGTGCATGTGTGGCTTCCTCCCACAGTTCAAAGACATTTAACTGCCCATAAGTGTGAATTGTATGGTGAAAGGTTTTCTGTCAGCCCTGTGATTGATTAACTGATTGACTGATTGACGATCAGTCCAGGGTGTACCCCGCCTCTCGCCCTAAGACAGCTGAAAAGGCTCCAGCCCCCCTGAATTCACAATGCTCACATCTTCATTGATTTAGGAGTGGATATGAACTCCAATACATTTTCAGAATATTTAGTATAGGGAACAGAAAAATAATAAGTGGCTTAACACGTCTGGAGAGATGTGGCTGTGGCTCTGTAGGAGCTTTTATAAGACCAGGAGGAAACGACCCTGGTGGTGTTAGCATGTTATGTTAGCTTGGGCTAGAGCCTTAAAGAGTGTGAAATTCTCTGAGTTTTGAGTTTGATATTTATCAGATATTAGGGGTTTAACAAAAGACCCTGATAAAGCCCAGGAATATTTTGTTGTTCTTTTGCCACCTGTCTCTTGAAACTCCCCCAACTTCATGTAAGTGAAATACTATGCTGCTGGAGTATCACTCTATTACTCCATCAGGGTAGTTTTAAAGTGTACTTTCATGAATGTGAGTGGTGCTTCTTTCACGTGTCCATTTGTTTCTTTTCAAGCTTTGTGTCTCTAGGAAAGCAAAAAGAAGAGACAACACAAACACAACTCTCATTTCACTGTACAAAATCTTCATTTTTTCTTGTTTTCTTCCTTAATGACATACAACAGGGGACCCGTAAACAAAAAGAGAAAGTCATTTGATACAAGCTAGAATGCAGTTCAAAAATATATAATAAAACAAACTTAATAAAAAGCAGGTCTCTTATCCCTTGTAGTTAGAGGAAATAGTTGGAATACAGCTTAATATGATGTACAAAATATCACACAGTGATAAATTGCTAATAAAAAAATAAAAACACAAAGAAATGAGAGTCCTTTACCTTGGCCTCTGACTGGTAACAGATTTTTTTTTTCACTTGTTTTTCTTCATTTTTCAGGTTTTTTAATCGTTTTGCTTTTTTACAAGTTATACATCGCCATTATCAATCACAAACAAGTTCTATGCCTAGCAAGGAAGAATGATTCACTTATGATACTACAGTATTCTTACATCTTAATAATCATAGTCATAATCAAAAGGAAAGAAATGCGAGAAAGAAAAACAAGGAAATGATGGACATTTACAGCACGTAATGGCGTCTCAAGTCATCATTTACAACCTCTGTTTCCATTTTCACTTCTTCTTTTGTGAACTGATTTGTCTTTATTCTCAGAGAGGGGACACACAGGAACTCTCACTGTCGCATGACCGAGCCATAACAGGTGCTATCGTTGTATTTACTCCAGATTGTAGAGGAATTACCTGCAGAATATGATTCCTGCACCCTGTGTGTAACCGCTCCTCAGCCCTCCACTGTTAGATGTAGTGCAAAGTGGAGCCACAACAGCATTTAATGAGCAGCAGAAGTGCAATAATGTAGTTGCACCTGGTTTATCTCTTCCACCACCCTGTTACAGGTTACAAAACTGAACTATGGATGCTAGTGTCCCCAGTGATTTACCTCGAGGCTACTTTGAAGCCTTACATCTGACCTCTGACCCCATGTGAGACCCTGTATTCTAAAAGGAGGTGGAGGGAGCCCCTTCACCAACCAGATCAATTATCAATCAAGTAATCTGAAGTCAGGTCAGCTAATAAAAGTAATACTTTTTTCTGAAAGTGGCTGAATTAAATGGACTCGTTTTTTTTTTTTTATCACCCTGAAGCTTTTTCTCCCAGCATGCCTCTCTCTTCAGAAAGAGCGCTTTACATAATGAGCTCTCTGGGTAATGTGCTACTAATGTGCAACTGATGCACGTCAAACAAGAGGAGGGAACCTCGCCTCAACGCACAAGTGAAGGTCGTTTCTGTCTTTGAAAATAAATAACAACACGCCAGCGGCGAGCAGCGGCCAGCTAACTGGCACCAGCCTCCAGATGAAATGAAAAAGACGAGCTGAACCCTTTCAGTCAGGCGGTCCTCACTCGGCTAATATCAACTCTGTTTGCTCCTCCACATCCCTCTGATGAGCAACGTTAACAGTGAGCATTGATTCTGAAATGTGACGACAGATAATGAAACGATTCAACGATGTGGATCTAGAGGTGGTCTCTTTCTTTCTCACACGCACACAAAACAGGTCCCTGATTCTGACTCAAGACTGACAAGGTCTCTCATAGCACCGTGATTTAACTAGTGCGCACACACACACACACACACACAAACATGCACTCGTCTGTAAAGTAAAAAGCAAAGATAGTGAGGGCATCAGTCTGCCGAGTCGAGCTCGATCTGTACAAACTGTAGAAATGGATCGTGATTGTGGAAATATGCTCATTTAAAATTGTACAGCAGTGACATTCAATCTAACACATATGTGGAGGCAGAGTGTCGGGGACGCTTTAATACTCAGACGAACAATGAGACTGGGTGATGTGGCCGTAAAGTTGAAATTAAAGCTATTTGTTCAAACACTAGTTAGCGACCGGCTAGCTTCTCCTCACGTCTCACACACACACGCACACACACACAGCGAAGTTCTCCAACCCCCCTAAATACGACACCACACACACACTCCGCCTGCCGGTATCTTTGGAATGTAATACATTGATTCCCAATGAAGAGGATGGACACTCCGGGAAAGGTTACTGTTTTTAGTCATGCCTACATGTGTGTAAAAGTTCTCAGGTGAAATGCGTGACGTGCGGTGCGAGTGTTTCCTCGGGTTGAAGTGTGAGTAGTGTGGCAGCAGTTCAAGCGCACAAAAACAAAACACACACACAGTGCTTTGCAATCGTCGGTGTACTGACCAAAAAAAGAAAAGAAAACAAAGAAAAAGCTGAAGAAGATATTGTAGTGTAGAAAAGTGTTTGAAAACAGAGCAGCCGGGAGTTTAAAGTTATAAAAAAGCAGTGAGATTAGTATAACAACAAGTCACTGAGGCATCAGAGAACAGGGAGGGAGGTTGAAGGGAGGGGAGGGGGACGTCCTGTGGCGATGACCCAGCCAGTGGGGTGCAGGACGAGTGTGTGGGGGTTCTTGTGTGCCTGTGTGTGTGTGTAAGCAGGTAAAAAGTCGTCCAATGTAGTCTTCAGGCGCTTTGGCCCGGTTGTTTTAGTAGGAATCTAAAAAGAAAGCAGAAGAGAAGGTAAATAAATAAAGTGCTAATGACAGCAACATGAAAGGGTCAAAGATATAAGGTCCCAGGCAATCTCGGAACCCATCAGCTATCGTCTGAGACGATATAGCCTCTGGGAGCAAGCGCGAATATGTCGGGCATTCTGGTTTAGCCAGTGTTTAGCGATAAACGACTTCAAGCCAAGAGTTTTCCGTGCACTGCATTGTTTACAGTCCAGTTAGCAACATGAGAAGGGACCGTGTGTTCAGATCAAAAGTGAAGCGAATTTCGCCCCTCCAGATCTGTCAGCAAAATGGTTCTTTAAATCCCCCGAAAAAGTCTCAGTTTCACTGTAATTAGTAAGTTACACAGACGCTTTTCTTGTGATTGACTTTAACAGGGCTTGTCTTTGCTGAAATAACAACATGATGCTGCAGATTAGTAAAAAGTAAAAATGAAGCTTTGTCACGTCTGTCCTCAAGAGGAGAAGAAAACTACTTTTACAACCGTTTGTTGAATGGAGGGCGGATCGATCATTTTTGATGCCTTCGAGGAAGTCGGGAGATCTAAACGTTGAATGGCTTTCTTGACACAGCATCAAGGGGATTTATCTAAAGTTTCATTTCAGATCTAGAACAGATTGTTAGCTGAACTTGCTGCACAAGTATGTTTCAAGGGATTAATAAGAAGCTAAATCGTCATCAGATAGCTGCTGATGGGAGCTGGGATGTCATTACGGCGCATTACGTTCCGCCTGCTTTTGCTCTCCACACTGGACTGTTTATCCTGCATACGCCGCAGCCTGATGATACGTGATTGGTCAATATTACTCGGACAACAAACATACAACAAACAGAAAGAAAACTTCCCGTACAAAAGTCACAAGGTCACACGCCTCCAGATTTTACATTTTTATGTAGAATCTGTAATTACAGATTAGGTCTCAGCTTCAATATTGATAATGTTATTTTTATTTCCTAACTTTTTTTTAACAAGAAAAAGATGGATTTAAGATTACATGAAGTTCAAGCCCACAAAGAACCAGATTTGGAGCCATTTTGATGAGCTTGTTGCATAATACTGTAATAATATAATAATGTTCAATTATTTCATACAATAAAATAACCCTGAAGTTGTTTTTAAACTGATCTTTATGTGTAAAAACAGATGCATGCCCCTTCCAGATTAATAAGATTATATAATCATTTATCAGGAGGGTTTGTTTCATCTCACCAGAATGACGACCATGGCGTCACACAAAGATCTTGGCAAGTGCATCTGCGCCGGCGCTGGCGATGAAGGGCTGTGAAGGGTGGAAGGCCACGTCATGAATGGCCTCGTCGTGCTTCTTCCTGTGGGCCGTGATCTCCTGCACGCACGTCCTGTTGTCCAGCATCCACAGGCGCACCGAGCAGTCGTGGCCTGCAGGGGGAAGAGAGGGAGAGGAAACAAAGACTGAGACGTTAAGAGGGGGCAAAGATCACGGCGGAGCACAATGTAAAGGAATCTTTTACATGTTTTTCCAAAGCTAAACTTAATTCACAGTTTCCTCTGAAGAGCATTGAAGTTTGAGCCAAGGCTGCAGATTGTACAGAGGGTTAAACTCTATTTAAACATGCCCCTCCCTTTCCTTAGTTAGACACTATTAAAACAACCTGTTGTCATTAAATATCTCGGTCTGTGATGATGATATATTTAAACAGGAAGTCCAAAAAAATGAGGATTTACAGGATTTACGATAAAGAAATTCACTTTATCTTAGAGGAATCCCTTTTCTAAGATGTTGAAGTAAATAAGGACAAAGCTGTGAGCTACTCACTGCCAGAGATGAGGTAAGTGCCTTTAGGGTCTGTAGTGAGACAGGTGACCGCATCCAGGTGAGCCACCATCGAGTGAACGACTTTACCTGTGCAAAAAAGCATAAAACAAACTTATTTAGAGGAATTTTTAATCCAGGAAAATTGTAAATCTATGCAAGTAAAAGCCCTCCTGCAGATACCTGTCTTGTTGTCTAGGAAGCGGATGGTGCGGTTCTCATGTGCAGTGATGGAGACGGGCTCAGAGGGGTGACTGACCACACGGTTGATGAGCTCACTGCCTGCAAAGGAAGAAAAAAAGAAAAAACTATATTTAAAGGGCGGGTGTTATGCTAATTTCAAGCTTCATATTTCACTCTGTGATACCTGTGGAGTAGCTTTGCATAATTTACAGTAACAAAAACTGGTGCTCTTAGCAGGTCCTCATACAGCCTCTCCCTGAATCAGCTCTGTCCCTTTAAGAAACCCCGGACCTACAAGCCCACTTTATTCTGATTGGCCAGCTCTCCGACGCTCGCTGAGGCTGCACTTTGTGATGTCACAAAGAGCAGCGTGCAGAAAAAACTGTGTGAAACCTGGCGTTCACAGCAGCCTGCAGACTGCCTGGGGATTACTCCAACATACTTTTACCTACAGAAACTTCACCCACGTTTAGTCTGAACATCCAACATTATAATGTATATGTCTTAAAGTGTGAAGCAGCATAATACCCCCCCTTTAACTATAATCTCTTTTATGTATTCATATGTTTTTATTTACAGAAAATATAACGTCTAATGGTGGAAAATCAACCTTTACATACCATCCTTGGTCTGTGTCTCTAGCGTGGTGGTGCTCTGCTCTGTGTTGAGGTCGTACAGCAGCGTCTCACCGCCGTCGAATGACACCACCACCTGGTTGGGGTCCGTGGCCACAAATGCCACTGAGGTGGGTGTTCCGTGTTCTGGGAGGAAAATAATGAAGATGAAGTTACATGCAGTGGATGTGACCCAAAGTTAAAAAGCAAATCTACAAGTTCTGCATATATACCTCTCTCTTTGTTGAAGACAGACAGGCAGGGAGATGAGTTCTGAGGGTCCCAGATTCGGATGGTGCCGTCGGCCGAGCAGGAAGCGAGACGATGGAGAGCGGCCGAGTAAGTTAGACCCCACACGCTGTCCTCGTGGCCGGCTAGTACGCTGCTCTCAATCCCAGGATCTGGATGCACAAACACACAAGAAATACGTTCTTAATAGGAAGACTGTTGTACCTTAGATGAAAGCTAAATACTCAGCAGTTAAAGATGACTGACCGTAGTTATCGTAAGGATCCACGTTGAGGTCCGGCATCTTCCAACATCTGACGGTTCCATCGAGACCTCCGCTGTAGCACGATTCTCCGTCTTCGCCCATGGTTAGTGACAGAACAGCTCCACTGGAGAAAAAGAGAGAGGCATCAGAGGTTGAACTGTGTGTGTGTGTGTGTAGTTTTATACCTGTATGTCTCTCACACTCACCTGTGTGCTCTGAATGTGTAGATGGGCTCAACGTCCAACGCTGCGTTCCTGTGAGGGGACACAGTCGTTTTAATGTATTCACTGATGTGTTGGATTTTCCATGTGTATGTCATCTGTTCTAATCTTTTGATTGTGACGTCTTACTTTTTAGAGTGCATGGCCTTGTTGAGGTTCCACAGTTTTAGTGTTCCGTCCTCGGAGGCTGTGAGCAGCACCGCCTGGCTGGGGTGAAAGGTCAAAGCGCGGATGGCATCAAAGTGGCTGCGTAGCGTGAAACGAGGATTCCACGTCTTCTTGAACTCCTCTCTGTTATCCTGCATCTGACGGACACACATTTAAAGAGACAGTCAGATTCTGAGTGTGCGTGTGCAGGTTGGATTAGATATCCTGTGTAAATGTGTCATTACATCCATGGAGAGATCGTTGTCATTGGCCACTGTGAGATCAGCCAGTTCACCCAGGTTCATGTCCCCTCCTCCGACGGCGTCCATAATGAAGACGTCAGAGGAGAAACCAAGTGCGCCACCTGCAGGTTGGAGATGGAAAAGAGTTACTAATGCATCTTAAAAACATCATGACAAGAAATGTTTCTTAGAAAGGCTGAGATAACTTTCAAACAGAGAAATAAATCCCAGATCTCCCTGGCAAAAATACATGTCCGGTTCCGCACTCCCACACTGTGTACAACTGGACATATTTGTCAGTGTAGGAGATACTTTTTAGAGTAAGTTAAACCTACGCAGGCTTTAAAATCGAACAAAACTGAGACATGACAGCATCTTAATATGAGACTCTTCATCTAAGCTACAATCGTGCCTGTGTGATACAGGAGGAGGAATACTATGGGGAGGATAATCAGCGTTTTTTGTAGGCAGATTCGGTTTTAAAGTCTTACCTTCCCCGGAGCGAGCCTGTCCCGATACAGAGGGGGGCGGGCTGGGTTTAGGGGGGAAGTCCGACATCATGCCTTGTAACTTGTTCCTGCGGTTCTCTGAACCCGGCAGAGGAGAGAGTCACAAAAGTCATGCAGAGAGGCGGAGGACGGACGGACAGGTGAGAGACAGACGAATGTAGACAGAGGCAAAAACACTTCATTCTTTAAATACACTCGCACAGTTTTTAAGTGTCTGTGAGAGGATGAAATCAATAAAAGCACAGCCATACAGAGTGAATACAACTCAAAGAGTGAGATGTGGACATAAACAGAGAGAAGGCAGCATGCGTGATCACCTATGAAATGACCCCCGGAGCACAGCAGATACATCTACAGACAGAGATGACGGCTACACGACTGTATAGAGTCACAGACTGAAGTGACAGCTCGTGAAACAGGACAGAGAGACGGGTGGTTGGGAAAAGAGGTTGGTTTTATTGACAAGAAGAGATGCCAAGACACAATGAGAAGTAAAGGATAAAAAGGTGAGCAGGGAGGAGGGGAAGGGGAGGGCAAAAGAGACAGATACACTGGTGGCAGTGATTCTGGCAGTGCTGGTGCTGATGATGTTGCTATGGCAACAGCGTACCTAGCTCCCGTCCGTCCCCCGAGATCCGGGCCTCTCCCGCCCCCTCCCCATCCTCCCCCGAGCCCAGGAAGTCAAATTCACTGAGGGCGTCTTCCGAGTCGTCTTCGTCCTCCTCGTCCTCGGGGTCCAGGTCTGTGGTCATGGGCTCCGATCCCATCTGGACACCAGAGCAGAGCGAAGGGTTAAAAAATGTTTATCATCCATGTTTTCTCTCTCCATTTTCATCACGGTCCTCATCTCACCTTTACACGAGACTTCTTGTTCTTGCGCGGCCCGTCGATGCAGTCCGTGGCCATGCCTTGGAAGTCGTCTTCCTCGTCGCTGTCGTCTTCGTCGTCGTCCTCGCAGCCGTGCAAGAAGGGGATCTTATCGAGCACCGAGCCGCCCAGACGTTCCTTAGAGCTTTCTTTACCCGCGTTCCTACAAATACACACATGATTATTCTCACCATTTCAATTTTAAAAAGGACAAAAAGATTATTTAGGACTGTAACTTGCAGAAGGAGCTAGAATAACATCAATCATAATGTAAAATCAGAATATTAAAGGTTTGGCCACAACAGACCACAATGCAGTATTTCTATTAGCCATTATCTTTTGTGGTGCACTTTTCCCTACTTTACCCGTCTTACAGGTACATATATCTTCTGTGCAATGACAGGTAATCAACCTTAATAGATTTCTGCTGCTTCTTGTAATCTTACCATGTTTGCATGACGGAGGAAGCCCTCCGTTTTAGACATCTTTTGTGCATCTTGTTCTGTTGGCTATTAAGAGTAGGATCTGCTATTGGTTCACTTATATCACATTTCTACTTGTACAGGCAAATGCACATGGGGACTACACATAAATCATGATGGAATGATGCATTGTCTCATGCCAACACTGCAGTTAGTAAGTACACATACTAATGTCCCTGATTCAGTGTAACATTATATTTAAAGCTTGAAAGTCGCTGGAAAGTCGTCCAAAGAATTATTACAGCAACTGACAACAACTGCATGATATCTACAGTTTAATTAGTCGGGCAGTAATGTGCAGTTATTGTCCCTGGCAGTAATGCAAAGATCAAGATTGTGAAGTCATTTTCCTCAAGAGGAGAAATCAAAGACATTATCAGGCTGTCGTTTCTCTCATATGAAGTGTCAGGATTTCGGCCTTGTGTTGCTTTCTGTGGGCGTCAGCTGTGTCATCACTATTCTTATCAGTGGAAACAACACCAGAGAGAGAGTGTCTGCTCCCACAGTCTCACCTCTTTATTTGTTCCTCTATCTGTCTGACCAACAACGACTCTCCGCCTGCCCTTGGCTCAGGCTCCGGACAGGTTTCACTGGGTGGAGGCCCGTTGGCCTCGGGGCTGCTCCGCCCGAGCAGGGAGCGCACACGCTTTGACCGCATGTCGAGGATAGTGTCTGAATACCCAACTTCCTCCAGATATCTACATTAAAATAAAAATGCATGCTTCACTGTATAACCTCAAACAAAGAATTAATCCTTCAACACCAATAATGAAGTGCTGATGGAGTGCATTAGTATGGTCCTGAGATAAAAGGACATGATGACGTAAAGGTCTTACTTGCGTAGTAGCTGACGTCCCTCCTTCCAGGACATCTGATTGGCTGGCTCAGAGTCAGACTCAGCTGGCCCATTGGGAACTACACAAAATAGATTGGTCAATAGTGATGTAACAGAAAGGCATGAGCAGAAAAGGAGAAAAGCTGAACCTTTGGGTCGCTCCGAGAATAAAGTAGCCATAAAAGATGCAGCGGCAGAAGATTATATAACGTTTTCAAAAACAGAGGATATACAGGTTTATTTAAACATACGTTGGTCTGCTTCTGTCTCTGGTTTCTTGTCTCCGGGACTCTGGTCATTTCCTGTCTTCAGCTTCTGGTGCTTAGCCCTGCAACCACGCAAAAGACCACAAGAGGGCAGAGTTACAAGCAGCAAATATGTCAGTGTCAAATCACTCTGCCTGAAGATTTCAAAAGTCAGACACAGGGACGGAAAAAAAAAAGTCTCCCGGCATTTGTCTTACCTCTCTTGTTTGAGGGCGTACTCCAGCATTTTGATCCGCCTCACCAGGTCCTGTTTCATATTCTCTTGCCCTTTCCTCTCCCCCTGTAGGAATGCCACCTGAGCCTGCAAACACACAAACACAGGATGGTAAGGAAGGCATGCATAAAGGCACACACATTATGGAAAGCATATAGGAGAAGAAAATCTATTTATCGGCCTTCCTGGATGCACGTACTGTCTCAATTAAGTGAGAGTAAAGCATTTGATCTGAACAGAGATGAAAAGCAGAGGCTGTTAATGTAAAGGAAATAAGATTGACACGGGGAGAAAGGCAAGCATCACTTCTGGGAAGTCGGAGTAAGTAGAGGGTTGTGGAGCTGGTTTCTTATTTTTAACTCCTCCTAACCGAGGTTTCTGAGCACATCTGCAGCTCAGGAAAAACACAAACACAGCCCGGCCAAATTCAAATACCCTCTTTTTTAAAAACACATCCTTCCTTTGTGTGCTTCCTCGTCCGTTTCCTTCCTCACGGAGCAGATAAAATTGTACCTTGAGGAAAGAGACGTTCGCTGCCCGTTCTTGCCTTTTGTCAGACAATTATACAGTTTGGTAAGAAGAAAGAAAAAAGGTGATAATGAGAGTGAGAATGACGACACTGTCAAGTTTTAAACAATGATTATATTTTGTTGTGTTCTTTTCCAGAGAACCAGATGAAAAAACAAAACAGTGATCCCGGCTGCCCCCTTGTTTCACTTCTAGGGTTTGCATGCAGGTGATTGTAGGCACAATAGTTTTACATGATCCCTCTCTCCCTGTCTTTTGTCTCCCTCTGCCAAGTGGTACTAGAGCATTAATACCGATTGTTTTACAGTCCATTTCTCCTCTGCACGCCCCAGTGTGTGTCCACGAGTCTGCTCCCACACGCATACTCAGTTCTGTAAAACTAGAACAGTCTAAAAACAATATCTCATGGGGCAGGCACTCGGTCTACTTGAGAGGGTAGTCAATCACCCAGGAAAGTGCACACTCACACTCTCACACACACACACACACACACACACACACACACACACACACACACACACTCAGTCATGTAACAAGCTCGGAGGGCCAGTGGAACACAGGATAATCTGCCAAGCAAACCTTACTACTGCCGCCGCCGCTGCTGAGTAATCCTGATTAATGCAATGTGATTTCATATGCTTATCTGAGAATTTTGGAGATAATTCACAAAGCTAGCTTGTCAGCGCTGCTGGCACGATCTAAGCGGTTTTGAAATACAGATAACTTCATGTGGTTTAAAGTTGGCCAAGCCTCAGAGGAGCAGTCCAGCTCTTCCAAATGATCTGAGGCCCTAAAATAAGTAAAAATAACAAAAACATTAACCTTGTTTATCTGTTTGGAGCACTCAGAAGATTGGCTAAAAACACTATGTTCATTTAACAAGCTAAAAAGACGAGTGAAACACTAAAACAACCCTATTAGCCTAGTATGAAACAGCTATTTAATAACATACCATTTGCTGTGGTTAATGTGGCTGATAAAGCCATCTAGCATGGGGTTAGCTGCATCTTGTTAGCTTAGCATATGTTTGCTGCACACAAAAAAAATTACAACAAAATAAATCCGCTCAGCTTAGCTATGTAATAACAATTTGCTATGGTTATGTTACAATGTTACAATTTCAGGAGACGCTTTTGTCCACAGCGACTTACATCTGAGAGTTGTGTTCATAAAAACAGCTAGCATGTGGTTAGCAGCAGCTGGTTAGCTTAGCATATTTTTGCTGTACACAAACTGTATTTTACAACAAGCTATAAAGACTAGTAAAACATTAAAAACAATCTAACATGTAACATTTATAAACTGAAATAAACTCAAACATAATAAAATAATAAAATATAAATAAATATAATAACATAAATAAATAAAATAAAATAAACACAAACTGAATTTTATAAAAAAAAGCTAGAAATAAGGCAAAAATAACAGCTATTAAATAGCATATAGTACGCTGTGGTTATGTTGTTTATAAAAGGAGCTAGCATGTGGTTAGCTCCAGATAGCTAGCTAAGCATATTTTTGCTGAACAGACAAATATATTTGTGTTTTGTAATGGTAGACGCAATTCTGTATTTATACAGCATATTTAACACAAGTAGAAATGCTTATTCCATCATTCCATACTCACAGGTAAATGCTAACATGCTTCCTTACAAGCTAAGCAGGGCTCAGCTGTTTAGCTAGCTAGATATAAGAAAACAGCATAAACAGTGAGTGCTATACTTGTTTATGCTAAAATGACATTTTCAAAGTTAAATAGCGAAACATAAGTAAAATTCAAGCTTGACCTAGCATCCACAATAATGACAATGATACATTGTTTTGTAGAGTATTTTAGAAAGGGCCAATCTTGCTTAAGAAACCCACTGAAAGACCATGACCAAACATTATGGGGTGACAACTAGCAGCAGATCGGTAGGTGTTGTGCTCTTTTCTATGTAAATGCTCATTTAGGCATGATTTGCACTTAACTGAACATTTGACCAGCGGTACTATCACTTATGTAAAAAAAACATTCAAGCATAACACTTCTAAAACTAAATGATTTAAAAAAGAAAAGTGCTTGTTCATTTCCACCTCTTCATGGAATGTGTCTACTTACTCATCTTTAAGGGGCAGGGCACGCGTTTCTACTCCTACTCACCGACAGACGAGCTGCAACCTGCTCACACACACAGATAAGCATCACATCCTTGTGCGCCTGGTGTCACACTGAGTTCCTAGAGCCACAGGTTCCCACTAGTGCCCAAATCCTCAAATCCCTGACCCTGCTTTGTTTGCCAAGATAAGCGACAAGGCTGCATTGTGTACCGAACACAAACGCACACTAACAAACACTAACATGACCGCACACTGCATGAATTGTATTTTTCCTGATCTATAAATGTAGCCAAAACAGAGGGATTACGTGTGTCAAAGGGTTTATTGCTGTATGCCAGTTTATATTGCTTAACTACTCATTCTTTTGCTCTGACCTGGTTTTTCTTGGGCTTCTTTTATTCAGCTTTTGTCTTTGAAAGCAGAGAGGTAACAAGGTTTACTGAGTAATATATGAGGTTACAGTGGATTCATATACCACTGCGCACACTGGCTGCTGTAGAACAAATGCTGTGTTTCTATTAGCCCCACAACTAGAAAGGTGTGAGAAACATGAACAAAAAAAATATGTGAGATTTTTTTTAAAAGCATACATATTTTGCAATGTTTTAGTTTTACTCATCGTTGTTTCTGCCCGTTGTCTGGCTCAGGCTTGCTTTCACTTGTGTGTGGGACCTGAGCCAACAGAAGTGAGACAAGGCCGTCCATTCATCAGCTATTACAGGTGTTTGCATTAAGAGACTCGCACTTAAAGCAGGTCAAACACAGCATATTTTAAAAGACAGTTTTATGCAAGTAAAATTTCCATTACTGTCTAAAAAGGGACCCAGGTCAAAGAGGAACGAAGGTTTTTCAGTGTAATGTGTGTGTGTCCTTTCGGTGACTGTGGTTATGGTATTTGTATACTTCAGGTAAAACAAGCAAAGTACAAAAGAACCTTGTTGCGAGAAAACCTGTAGCGCTACTTGATCTCTCTTTCCTGTGGTTGGGTTTTACTCTGTGTGGCCCGCCGCTGCTGACCTTTCCACAGTTTGTATCAGCACGGAGAGCCGACACATTTAGCCTTTTCTGCCAGTCCCTCTCTGCTAGCTGCAGAACGGGGTCAAGGGCAGCTTTTCCTCCTCCACTGGCCACCCTCCATCGTCTCATCCCTTCATCCCCACGAGAGAATCCATGAGCCAACAAGTAGAGCAGTGAACTTTTCTGGGACAGCGAGCTTTGACGGAGTGTGTGGGAGTGCATCGTGTCGTATTTAGTGACAGTCTAAAAAGCAAGGCTTGCTGCGTAAGTTGATTCGAAGATGCCTGATAAGCGTGTGGAAGAAGAAATACTGCGTGTCATGAATATGTTTGAATAAGACAGGAAAAATCTAATCATGACCAGGACATTTTCTTCGCAGGAAGAGCTGGGATAGAAAATGAGAAATAAAACAATAAGGACGAGAATTACACGCAGACAAAGAGAAAGGAAGAGTCTAAAAATAGAAATCAACACATATATAAAGGGAGCGCCGCAGGTCTGCGCGGGAGGAAGGCGCACAGTAATAATGCAGTACATATGGATGTCATATGTGTGTCATGGCTGAGAGCGCAGAGCTATTAATTAGAGATGTGTACCCAGGGCCCCTGGGGCCACACTCGACAGGAAGTGATGTCATGTGGGTCACCAGTAATCTATTCATCACAACTACTGACACGGTTAATAAATTAAAAACCCCATATGAAGAGAATAATATGAAGAGGAACAGGTGAGGGTCTGCCCTTTTCCCTGCTGAATAAGTGTAGTGACTCTGTTAGATGTCTGCTGCTCAGTCTGTTTGTCTATTAAATTATAATGAGGACAAGCTCATTACTTCAGGCTTGTTCCGACACAGTGCAGAAGTAGTGTGAAATCAGAGATTACACAGAAAAAAAGCTTCCTTCTTTGTCTAATAGAAGGGTGGAGGAAGGGACAAGGCCACTGCCACCTGTCTCCTGTGCTGCTGTCCCATGGTGCTGCTGGGACGTCCCACCTGGCCCAGAGCAGGAGGGGGGGGGGCTTCATTCCCGGGCTGTCACTGGAGACACGACAGCACAGGTGGCTTTTCACGCCGAAAACACACTCACAGAGACGGCACATGTGTTGCGGTCTCAGGCTACAAACGCAGACATCCACACTGTCGCACAAAGAGTCGCACAGTGGTAAGATGATCGTGTTAATCTCACAAGAAATAGTGATGGTTTTGTTGCTGCTGCCATCAAACAGTCCTTGTTTGCCTTATTAATGTCATATAAGCGACCTGTGAGCAGAGCATAAACACTAACGGTTTGCTGCTAACCGCACAGGACATAACCAGTCAAAGTGGGGGGCATGCTATCTGGCATGTCGAGAGCCCTGCGAGCATGCTGGCAACAAAAGCCAGAGGCCTGTGGCCCGTGGGTGTTAAAATGTAAGCTAGGTCAATGTTTCAGCCTGGCACTCCAGTGATCCTCGCTTTCTCTCAGCACAGGACGTGGTGCTAATTGTACCCGTGAAACCAGACCATGTGCAGCAAATACACACACGCAAACAAAGTTCCATAACAAGAGCTAATGGCATGTCGGACATAGCCCGCTTCTGACTCCCATTCCCGCTCTTCCCAACACACGACTGTAAAAGCAAGCAAGCGAGGCCAGTTTGTTATTGTTCATCCATATTTTATCAGGCTCCTATTTATAACTACGTAGGTTTGAGTCGGGGGCAAAATGAGAAGAAGAGTGACAGAGCGAGGCAGTGATATCTGTTTCTGTGGTTTTGTCAAGCTCGACTCCAGAAGATGGATAATAATAACAAGTAAAGTGTGGGTGCAAGAGAAGCCCACTTATACATTCAGGAAAGAAAACTGTTCAGCCCTTCAGTCCAAACGCAGAGAAAAAAACACCTTTGAATGCGGGTATGTCTCCCTAACCTTTCTTAATGCTGGAACAATTTGATGAGTAAGCGCACTCCTGCCCAGCAGTGCTCTACCTCACACTGTTACACACATGCATGTAGGGAAGCTGCATAGTACATCCTCTGTCTTCTGCTGTCAGTCTCCGAATAACTGCGACTATTAGGGGACTCGTGCTTTGCTGAAGGGCATATCTATCGCACTGACTCAGACATTAACAGAGATTTTTCTAGACATTCAAACTAATGGCCTTTAAGGATACAAGCTCACGTCTCTAACCTAAAGGCATATATGCGTTTACAAAAGACATCTTGTATTGTTATATTTCTACATTCTGTCAGGATTTAAATGTTATATAAATAGTTCGAATGATGCTGATAAACATGCTATAAACATATCGGCCATGTTCATCCCGACACCACTGACTCATCAATGTATCTGAGTGACAGGCCCAAATCCAAAACACTGATTTGCTTTCTAAGCCCACAGACGCACAGATAAACACTTCACTCCAGACCACTGTTTGTTAAGATTATGCCTCACAGATCTTCATCTGAAGGGATTTATCAGCAAGATGCGATGAAGTGCAAAAACTCCTGTCTGTCTTGGGTGGATGACGACAGAGGATGGATGCTCAAAGGTCAGTCTGATCACTTCCTCCTTCCTAGTCGATTAATTTGTAACGGAGGACATCACTACAAGTGATTAATGTTTTCCAATGCAGTGATTTAAAAAAACAGATGCCGTCTATGTTTCCACACAAATGCCTTTATGCAGTCCTTGTCTTTGATGTCAACCTCTATTATTATCAATGAGACAGATAAGTAGACACACCTTAACTCTGTTAACATATCTTTTGTATTAGAAGGTTAACTTGCATGCTTTTGTGGTCAGACATAAACCTCTATCTTGTAGCTAGGGATGCACAATATTGGATTTTTGGCAGATATGCCGATACTTTCCAACCCTTTTTGCCGATACTGATATATAAGGTATAATAACATAATACAATAACATAACACAGTGCTTTTTAAAATGTACACATTCACTGGGCAATATAAGAAATTGCTTGAACTTTGGTTATGTACAAAATCCCATATTTATTTGTATGTAACATTTTCTTTCAAATAAAACTGTAATATTTGTCAAGCTTTTCAGGGAATCATCAAGCATTTAAGCAGAGTTAAAGCGTTGTTTAATCTGCAGAAAAATTACTTATCTGCCGATGCCGATACGTCATTTTCAAGCCATAATCGGCACATACTAATAACATGCCAATAATATTGTGCATCCCTACTTGTAGCTTTTATATTTGTGAATAAAATAAAGTAACTATTTGGGCATTAAAAGGCCAATAGACATAGACTAATGTTTTCTGATAATACACTTAATTCTATGTTTGGTGGCTGTCTGGCTTTAGATGATAGTCAGCTGGAGGTCACGGAATCCCTTCACTTCCCTGTCTGTCTAGTAGTAATACATCCTGGTCAATACAATATGATAGGTTGTACTGTTAGCCCGTTAGCATTGTGTCATCCTGAACTGGTCGATTGTAGGTTTATTGTACTGTCTAAAAGCAAAACTATACCAGCTTGTGCATTTTACGTTCGGGCCTTTGTATAACGTCACAAACGCAGGCTAAACAATAAACAAATGTACCCTGAGTTCGTCTCTCTCAGCCTCCCAGCGGTATTTCTCGGCCTGGAAACGTCCCCACTCGTACTGGATGAAGTGCAGAATCCCAGGAAGCGTCATACCCGGGTCCCCGTCCTGCAGCTCCCGAGACTGCGAGGACCCGGGCATGGCCCCGGCTGCTGCTGCCGCCGCCGCCGCCGCTGCTGCCATCGCCCCGGTCGCAGCAGCTGATGTCGCCTGGCTCGGTGCTGCTTTGGGCCCGTTTGGGTTGCGCCCCGCTCCGCTGCTGCCGCCGCCTCCGGAGTTCGGGTTTGGTCCTCCGCCGGATCTGTCCGCCTCCATTTTAACCGTTCAACCTCTCGCCAGGATAATGAGGTGGAAACGGACAGAGTGTACACACAACAATAATATAAAAGTACCTAGTACCCGTCTGCCAACCCAGCACCAGTTCACTATAAGCGACCCTCTTTTCTTCCTTTTCTCACACGCACAGAGCAAAATTACTATTCAGGTGGTAAATACTACACTTCCGCTTTTAAACCTTCAAGATAAAACTCAACCAAGCTACACATCTCTAACATCAAACCCAGTAAAATTATGAACCAATGAGCAATATTTCACATAAATTCTTACTAGGATCTATTTGCTTAACTAAAATAGAACTATGGCAATGAACTGCCTATCACTCAAGACAGGCAATACAATTTTGTTTTCGACTCTTATTTTGTATATCCCGGATCTGTTTCCTCCCCCTTGTGTTTGCTGTTGGAAATGCCCAGTGTGGGTGACAAATAAAGGGCCATGTTTGCTGTAATACACAATGAGCATGTCGCTAGGGAAGTTCATTTCCTGCCATTTTGTGAGCAGGGACGTTTGAGGAGAGTAAAGTTAGCCAAAATAATCAACACCTGTGTGTCCGGTTTGAGCTTTCATTATAACAATTTCCGGCTGTAATTCTGGTCGGCGCGGCGTCCTTTTCTAGGGCTAGGCTGGGTTGCTGCTGCTCGTGTGATTTACAGAACGGTGGGGATATGGATACTGGATGACTAGCTCCTTCATTTGCATGTAACACAACCAAATTAAAAAAATATTTTTCATTATTTTTTTCCCCAATATTTTTCAACACTGACACTAATGACTGTCCATAGTGTGTTGACGTTAGGGGCCTGTTGTTTCTTTTAAAACTATATAGATGAAACCATTGTGTAAGGTTCAAGGTCAGTCCTTGAATGATATTTTGAACAAAATCTCGGATGTTTTTTAAATGGATCTTTTATTCTGAAGGCATCGGGCCGGAAGTCGTTCTGCTGTTGCTGCGGGAAACACAGACGGCAAGCGTGATAGCTTGATGGTAAATTCGTGCAGTTTGGTTTGATGGTCGAGCGTGTGTTTAGTTGAACAGTAATGACATATTCTAATGCCTTTGGTGTGCACTTAGTCGTGTATTTGTTCTTAAAATGTTGCAGACTCGATTTCAACCTAAACCACACAACTATAAGCTAAAAATGGAGATTATTCTGTATGTTTGGTGCTAACGGTTCAGCCAGGTTTGCTGCTATGCTACTAGAGTTGGCTGAGATTGACAACCATGGAAACCAAATACAGTACAACAAGGTTAATGGGCTTAACGTTGCTAAAGCTTGTAATAACATGACTAATGCGTGATATGATGAGCTGCACTATAGAAATGGGGAAAAAAGAGATTTAAGGTGAGTTGTAATACCTTTTACCAGCTATATGTAATTGATTGATAATGGAGATATTGCTGTCATAGGTGATATGTGTCACTGGCTAGGATAATTCACTGCATTAATAGCGTTTTTTAAATTAGGCTCAACTGCTCTTTTTGTCATTTAAAACTAGCCTGACATCATATTAAAAAGTCAATGTTAAATAATATGTTGCTTAATTTTTTCTGTCTTTCACAGGTTAAAATCTTCTTCTTAAAATCTTATTCCTCTGCTACAACACTAATGGGGACCTAAAACCACCAAGTGGATTTCCTAGTTGAAACTTATTCTGAGAGAAACCGGAAGGCTTACATTGGTTGCCATGCGTATCAGTCTATGCCAAGGCCTGTTAACTGGCGCCATCGTCCTCAACCTCCTCATCCTCTACTATGTGTCCCGGGCCCAGCAGCAAATGATGGAGAAGAGGAAGGAACTTGGCAGGGGCACGAGGAGGGCGGCCCTACCAGCCTCTGGTCTGGGGGGAGGACTCGGGTCACTTGTAGGAGCCGGAGGTGAGCCTGGAGTTGTGGGAGCGGAGGGACACGGCCGTGGCCCTCGTGTGACGGTTCTTCTCCGGGAGTTTGAGAACTTTGAGAATTATGTTGGGGATGTGGCTAATTCCTTCCTCCACCAGAGACCTGAGCTTCCGTTTCTGGCTGTTGCCGACACCTCTCCGTACCCTCCGCTCGTGCTTCCAGAGGGGGCGCGGCTTCTAGTGCTCTCCCCTAGTCCGGAGCAGCCACCGCAAGCCCACAGGCCAGAGTTCCATGTGCAGACTGAGTTTGTGCTGCTGGTGCCTGATGGGCTGGAGTTGGAGCAGCCTCGGGCAATTGAGAGGCTGATCAGGGAATTGGAAGGTGAAGGTGGGGGGCCTGTGAGGGTGGTAGCTGCGCCAGTTCTGGCTCGATCTGCTGTGCAATGTCTTCACCTGCGGGTAAACCTCAGAGAGTGGACAGCCACCTACTCGCCGGCTGCGTCTGGGAGCAGCGGGAGCGTGTGTACGGCTTTACAAGGAGATGCCGTTGTCCTCATTCGCACTGAAGATCTTTTTAACCTCTCTGTCCCTCTGGGGCGGCCCCTCTTCTCCTCGCTCTTCGTCCAGACTGCCTTGAGAGGCTGGAAGGTGAAGCTGCTGGAGAGCCCCTGTTTCTCTGCAAACCACCGCCCCCTCTTTAGCTCTGCTCATAACCAGTGGAAGGCCGAAACTCGACTGAAGGAGGCCACAGGGAAGCTCATGAGGAGCTTTGGCCTGAAGCGCCTCCTGCTACCTGATGGGAAGGAACAGTGGTTCGGCTGCAGTAAAGAGACCCCTCGCTGCTTTGGCACAGTGCAGGATGACACTCCAGACTATCTCTACCTGGATCGCTGGACACCGCCCTGCTGTCTGCGAGCTCTGAGGGAAACCACAAAGTATGTTATCAATATCCTGGAGACCTCGGGTGTGCGGTACTGGCTAGAAGGCGGGACTCTGCTGGGCGCTGTCCGCCATCAGGACATCATCCCTTGGGATTATGATGTGGACCTGGGCATCTACCTGGAGGACATACCCAACTGTGATCACTTAAAGAACCTGGACTCTGGCTCCCTTGTTGATGCTAATGGCTACGTGTGGGAGCGCGCAGTGGAAGGAGATTTCTACAGAGTCCAGTACAGCGAGGCCAACCACCTGCACGTCGACCTGTGGCCGTTCTATCCACGTAACGGCGTCATGACTAAAGACACGTGGACGGAGCACAAACAAGACGTGGAGTTCCCAGAGCACTTCCTGCAGCCGCTGGTGCCCATGACGTTTGCCGGCGTCACTGCCTTCGCCCCCAACAACCACCGAGCCTTCCTGGAGCTCAAGTTTGGGGAGGGGGTTATTGAGAACCCCCAGTATCCCAACCCTGGGAAGAAAAGGCTGGACAGAAGCAAATTATGAGAGATGGTAAAGACTCAGAAGAACTTTTGTGTCATACAGAATTTGTTTACCCAACAACACAGGAAATCTCATGTGATTTTTTGTCAGAAACAGTTGAAAAGATAATGCCTATAAAACTTGAAGGTGCCACAATGACTGCAACTGCTGTCCATAAATAAATCCATACACTAGTGTGTCTTCATCAGGCATAATTTAAAGAGTTAAAAAACTGGGGTTACTTCAGAGTATCAAATCTGTATGTGTTGTACAGTAGAGTATACATATGACTGATGATAATGATACATACTTTAAATGATTTCCTGTTAAAAGATATCACGTACATGATCTTAAGCAGGATTTAAGTTATTTTTCAGTTGAATTAATGCAGCGATTTGCACTGATTCTTTCAGTTTTGCACAGTTTACAATTGAATTTTGTAGTTTTTTAAGTTAAGGGTGCCAAAGTGGTGCCTGACAGCTGTCAGTCTGTCTCATCCTGTTATTGTTGGCGTATGAAAAGGATGAAATGTTGCCGCATCAGGCCTTAGATTTCAGTTAAATACATACAAATTTGGCTGAAAATGTAAATGCATCTTAACCTTTTGCGCAATTATGTGTGTTACTACTGAGCAGCCATTATTTATTAAATGAGATGGAATTTCAATACAGCTGATAATTCAGAGAAAACATTTAAATAGAAAAAGTACAAAAGTGTACGTCAGCTTCTCTGGGTACGACTCGTTTCCTGGTATGTTGCTTGTGTGTGATGTATCGAGGGGTCACTCCATTTCATCAACTGTTAAAATAAAGGAGGTGTTACATGTTAATGTATTAAATGTATTCATTCGCCTTAAGGCAGGGGTCTCTAACAGGTAGCTCATGAGCTACCGGTAGCTCGCGGCCTGGACTTTAGTAGCTCGCCAAGAGGTTCACAGCCTGTACAAAAAATCTGACGAAAATAAATGCACCTTGAAAGCCTCTTCTCACTTCAATCAAATACACAGATGATTATACAAATAGAAAATACAATAGAAAACAACAGGATAGGCCTATCAGCTGTCAATTAAAAACGGTGATGCTCCAGTTTGTCAACGTCTGAACCTAACCAAGCAATGTAGCAGCAACCTCCATCGACAGGTCAGGTCAGTTATGCTGTACGCTAGCTGAGCTAAAGTGAGGAGTTCGGTGCTATTAGCCTGTTTAGCCAGATTTATGATGGACAATGAAGGTGGCCACGCCAAGAAAAAGTAGAAAGCATACTATTTCCACGGGGAGTAGGAAAGCAAGTTTTTAGTCACGAATATGAAATATGTGGGTCTGTGGTACCAATGTTTCAGTCGACAAAAGAATCAACGTGGGGCGCCACCAGCAATTACAGCGATGTAATGCAAGTGGCTCTCAGCCACCTACATTTTTTTCAAAGTAGCTCTCGGATGAAAAAAGGTTTGAGACCCCAATCCCCAAGATTGGAGGTGTGCGATCCCACGTGGGGGAGCGGCCGCACCGCACTGTCACACCAAAGTTGTAGGAAACATTGCTACTCTAGGCTCGGTTATTTTTGACAACGACTAAACTACAAGCAAGTGCAAGAAACCTGCAGCTGTTCTGAACGGCCCATTTCAGAGGCGAACTTTTTAAAAATGTCCTTCTGGGAAAACACGGAATTATGCAGTTTTCACTGTGAACAATAAACACCCAAAAATGTGAAACCCATGCAAAATATGAGATCCATCCACAGGATAGGGGCACTTGAATTATTTAATGCACAATGCTGGTTGTAACCCGTCTTGAGCACTAGGTGGCACTACACTCCCAGTTATTCTGAGGCCTTTTAAAGTCCTGAGCCCCTGCTCTTACTCGTATTCACACTGACCAAAGCATTATGGGAGTTATTCAGCCATATGGCAGGAGCCCAGGGGGGGGGGGGGGTGGAGGATTTTATGACAGGACACACAGGAATGTAACATCACAGGAATGCAGCTCGCTTGTTGGACAGACTCCTCCAGTGATGAAACAGCGTTCTAGTTCTTCTCCAGCAGCAGTTCTTCCTTATTTAGATTTACCTTCAACCTGTTGATGCTTCATGTGTTGCATTCTTTGTAGTCTGTTTGAATTCCTCTCACTTAGCATTGGATAAACAGCGTCGATCATGTATGGCCAGGTAATTAGATAAGCATCAGGATTAAATAAGCACTCAAGAGTGGTTATTTTAGGATGCAGGAACATTCCGTGCTTTTTAAATATATCTCCCCTCTTGCGTGCTACTAGTTGACTGACTGCAGCATCTTGCGTGCTACTAGTTGACTGACTGCGGCATAATGTAGCTGAGCACACAGCCACAAGCGTCTTCACTCAGCGCTTGCACATAGCCACTGCAGTAAATAGGGTTTAAACACATAGCGAAATATTCATCAAATAAAGAGACAGCTAAATAATAAAAAAAGACCTTTTATTGTTTCAAACAGTCAGTATATTCAGAGTGAGTTTTTTTGTTGTTGCAACATAGGCCCTCTGTAACGCCATCAATACAATTATGATCGAACCAGACAGACATCCACATGGTGACAGATCTCTTAAAGGAATGTTTAAAACCATCATCTTCATCAAAAAGGCATTAAGAAGAAACTGCAGCTGTTTTAAGGTCATTGTTAACCTTTAAGTACAATGTGTTTAATTGATGTTTAAACTTCAGGTTTACAATGATTGATAGATGATTGTGGGAAATACTGCATATTTGGTACAAAATACAGACTTAAACCCACTAAAAAGATGATAAATGTGTGTATCATATGCCCCAGTCATATGGTAGAGCTTTAAAAACAGTTAACGCATGATATGGATGGAAGATATAAACGTTCTATAGTGCAACTGTCAGTTAATGGTAAATACACAGAATATGCTGCATATGAAAGAAGTATCACTCTAAGGTACGATCACCTAATCTCATTGCTGCTACAGCATACATTCTCCAGAGTCTCCTGTCTTGAAACTTTCCTAAATGCAAGAAATCACCAAATGGAAGCACCTCGTACACAAAGTCTAGACTCTCTCCTACAAGATGAAATAGACCAAAAATGAAAACAGAAAAAAAAAAAAAAAAAACAGCTATCACCAGGGATGTTACAAGAAAAAAAGATGGAGTTGCTTACATGACAAAACATTGGCTTAAAATGAAGAGTCTTTGGATTTTGATTAGGGAAATAAATATGATTAATGACACAATTATCTGAGGTGTTATTAACTATGACACAAGGCCTAAAGCCCATACAACTCGTGTTTCTGACCATCAAAGCTAAAACATTATTAGGTCTAAGTTGAGACATTCGGACAGTCACTTAAGACCCTACGGTGTTTAGTCCTGTACTGTAGCAATCTGACAACGGAGAGACACACGTTACACTTTACACGACATCAAACATATTGTCCTTCCTGTCCCACTCTGTGCTTTAAAACCCACCTGTGCCGTGCTATGATGCTGGGACTTAGACAACACAACACCAGTAAATTTAGAGCTATATTGATGAAAAAAAAAAAAAGAAGCATATCGCCCTGGAAATGTCAGTATATTCTATCAGGAGTTCAGCGGTGTCCTTCCTGTGTGCTGAGTCGATGTGATTTTTGGTCTCAGAATATAAATAGGAGCAGTTGAAGGACAAGTCTTCAAGCCATAGTTAAACCTGAGGTGATGTAGCCTGCCATTGCACTGATGTCCATATGAAGAGGCACAAATGCTCCGAGGTCGATCTGTGTCCATGCATATTTTGAATCCTTGAGAAAAAGTTCCTTCATTGAGCTTTGGGACGTTATTGTGAATATGAAGTGTGCTTTGGAGTTTAAATACAATCATAAGACGCGGTCTTACAACTATAACCCCTTTTTACACTGCGGTTCTTCCTCAGCGCTGTAACAGAGCTCTGCCGCCATGCGGCCGTTGCCATTTTACATTGACCAAGCAATGTCGGCGTAAAGCCGCCCCAGTGTGTGTTTGTTACACAGCGTTCTGGAAGCAAAACGTACGTGTGGTGTAAACAAACAAACAGCGCGTGTTTCGACACAAGCACAGTGCTGTTCCACCCTGCTATCTCCACTGTTTACACAGCCTCTGTTGCGCCTCTGTCAGTGCCTCTGATGCCAGCTCAGAGGCGGAATGACTTCGCCCCACCATTCCGCCTCTGTGCGTTTTACATAGAAGATGGAGCGTAACAGAGGCGTAATAATCCCACCTTGAACTGGCAGTGTAAAAGGGGCTTATATTGCTTTCTCACAATGAGACATTGTAGATAACGGACACATTGGTTTGAAGTAACAGCAGAAAGAATAACAGACTGATAAAAGCTTTCAACAAACAAAAGGAACAAAAAAAACAACAAGTTTGTGCATCTTCACCTAAAGTACCTTGGTCTTTTAGTCAGAGATTTTCTTCAAGGGATAAAAAAGGTTCCTCAAGACCACTGCGTTTCGGGCGAGGTCCAATGACACGTGAAGATTGAGCCCAGAGCTCCACCGAAAAGTCCCTGCACTTTTGGCAAGTACAAGTACCTTTTAAGGGGTAAAATTAAGTTCCTTCAAAAGTCCCTAGTTCCTGGTTAAAGTTTCTGCAGTGGAAATGCAGCTATACATACATCACAGCCATTTTCATACATACAGAATGTAATTAAACTAAAGTCCAATGAAGTGCAAGACCAATAGTTTAAACACATCAGATGATATCTGCATGAGTGGCCATAATGATGTATGATTAAATACCTAATGATAACTTTTATAAACACATAATCTGAAGAATTTAAAAGCTTAGCTAACGCAGACTGAGTCCAACAAGTAAATAGATCCATGTAACGTCTATTTCTCCATCGCATTTGAATAAAAGTGTTCTTCGATTTGTAACATTAGATCTGCCTTTACTTGCTGCTGTTCATTGGTCGAGCTTCTAATGACATGATACTATGTTTTGGCCTGGTTAACACAACTGGATTTCATGATAAAATTCTGACTTAAAAACGAATGCTTGACCAACACATCTCAATAAAACACAGCAGCTGTACTAATGTACAGCGCTGCCCCACAACTAAAAGTTACAGCATATAAAAATGGATTTGATTTTTTTCGTTTTCCTCCCAGAGAAGTGTCGAGCACTGAGAGCTTTTCTTTGCGCTGTTCTTGTGGTGTGCATGTTCATCCTCTCTCCACGCACCCTCCTCTTGGGAAACAATAGGTCTTGAACCTCAGGTTAAAGCTGATAGGAGTGTCAAATGAGTGAGAGGATTGTTGATAATGTCCACGGCTGTCTTACATTACAGACTCGGAGAGAACCGTCTTTGCCCCTTCTGCTCCTCGCTTCACTATGAGCGGCGAGTGTTCGGGTGCAGCAGCTGATGGCTCTCCCTCCAGCCGGACATCGCTCAGCTCCGCTGCCTCCTCTTGTTTAGATGTGCGGTCCACGAAGTGCTGCAGGAGCCCGGCTCCAAAGGCGTCGCCCTCTACATTCAGGATTGTGCAGGTGCGGTCACTAAAGAACGAAAGAATGCAATCCGATTTTGATATGATGACATCCAAGTAACTGGCTCAAATTGTTATCAAGTAATTATGTGAAAACAGAAATTGGCTGCAGTGCTCTACATTCACATAAAGTCCAAAAGGTTTTGTACTCACACAAGCCAGTCGACAGCCAGGATGAGGGAGATGTCATGGGTGGGCAGTCCTACCGCCTCCAGGATGATAGCCAGGGTCAACACACCTCCAGCAGGAATACCTGCAGCTCCAACACTGGACGCTGTAGCTGTCACACTAACACATGAGAAGGGAAGATGACAGTTAGAGCCGATCAAATTACACACTATGATGTTGTACAAAGTACTTAATCCAGTTGTGTAAATGCGGACGTGTTTCAGTGGCTTAGCGACTCACAGGATGGTAATGACTTGGATGAAGTTTAGGGAATAGTTGTTCAGCTGAGCGATGAAAACAGCCGCCACGCACTGGAAGAGAGCGGCTCCGTCCATGTTGACCGTCGCTCCGATGGGCAGGATGAAACGGCTGATGTGCTTGGAAACGCCGTTATTTTCCTCCACGCACTTCATCATCAGGGGCAGAGTGGCAGAGCTGAGGAACAGGGAATGTGTGAGCTTTAGGGAAAGGTATGCACATTTGTGTTTGTAGAGAGGAAAGTGTGCGTGTTTGAGAATACCTCAGTATTTAACAACCAAGGAGAACAAACAAGTGTGGTTTGACTACCTGGAGCTCGTTCCGAAGGCTGTTGCCAGAGCGGTGAATATCCCCCAGAGGAAGGTGTATGGGTTTTTCCTCGTGATGATGAAGTAGATGGCTGGCAGGACTAGAAGGCCGTGGATTGCATGTCCAATGATGCAACATGCTATATATTTTCCCAGGCTGGCAAACAGAGTGCCGACGTCCTCCATCTCAACGATCTTGCCAGCTACAAGGAACATGATACCAAGAGGGGCATACCTGCGGAGAGACAGGGAGTGCATGAGAGGCGGTGTGATGCTGATCATAATGGTTCTGGGAATTTAAAGGAGCAATTCACCCCTGGAAAAAGCCACTCTCAGTCAAAGCTGGTGTTCTCTGTAATCGATAGAAGCAATAATATTTGAAATTGGCGCCATAGCTGGAGAAAGTTGTACAAACAGCTCGTGGTTTCGTCCATTCTACATTCCTACAACACCCAGCGTGCATTGCGCCCCTCTCTCTGGAAGGAACAGCCCAGCAAAGTGAGAGTGAAAATACTACCGTTTTCCAGTCAAGGACATTGATCGCTGCAGGCGATGGCTCAGAGCGGTACAGAATCTGAAATACGATGAGAATATACCGGTGGATTGTCTAAAAAGTCTTCGGGTCTGCAGTCTACATTTCAAACTGATGATTTTGAACGTAGCATAGCAGGGGTTTTCCAGGGTCCATTGGAGAAACGGATAGCGTCCTCCAAAGGCACAGAGCGAAATTGCATTTTTTGCTTTACCATAATGGCATTACCTACCCATAATAGCATGATAGGACTGAGGTTGAAAATTGGTGAACTGGCCCTTTAACAGAGATTCAAACTGATTCCTTAAGGTGTTTCTTACCACATGA